>NC_090937.1:1333239652-1333864652 GCF_040938575.1 Ambystoma mexicanum
GAGACACGGAGGCATGAGTGGGGGTGGGGGCAACAGGAGAGAGACACAGGGCATGAGCGGGGGACAACAGGAGAGAGACACGGGGCATGAGCGTGGGGTGGGGGGCAACAGGAGAGAGACAAGTGGCATGAGCAAGGGGTGGGGGTACAGGAGGGAGACACGTGGCATGAGTGGGGGTGGGGGGCAACAGGAGAGAGACATGGGACATGAGCGGGGGTGGGGGGCAACAGGAGATAGACACAGGGCATGAGTGCAGGGTGGGGGGTAAAAAGAGAGAGACGCCGGGCATGAGCGCAGGGGGGTAACAGGAGAGAGACACGGGGCATGATCGGGGGGTGGGGGCAACAGGAGAGAGACACGGGGCATGAGCAGGGGGTGAGGGGAACAGGAGGGAGACACGTGGCATGAGCGGGGGGTGGAGGGGAACAGGAGGGAGACACGGGGCATGAGCGGGGGGTTGTGGGGAAAAGGGAGGGAGACATGGGCATGAGCGGAGGGTGGGAGGGATTGGGAGGGAGACACGGGGCATGAGCGGGGGTGGTGTGGAAAGGAAGGGAGACACGGGGCATGAGCGGGATATGGGAGGGAACCAGGAGGGTGACACGGGCCATGAGCGGGGTGTGGGGGGCAACAGGAGAGAGACACAGGGCATTAGCGGGGGGTGGGGGCAACAGGAGAGAGACACGGGGCATGAGCGGGGGGTGAGGGAACAGGAGGGAGACACGGGGCATGAGCGGGGGGTTGGGGGAGCAGGAGGGAGAAACGGGGCATGAGCAGGGGTTGGGAGGGAACAGGAGGGAGACATGGGGCATGAGCGGGGGTGGGGGGTAACAGGAGAGAGACCCGGGGCATGAACGGGGCTGGGGGGCAATGGAGAGAGACACGGGGCATGAGCGCAGGGTGGGGGGCATCAGGAGAGAGACACGGGCATGAGCAGGGGGTGAGAGAACAAGAGGGAGACACGGGGCATGAGTGGGGGGTGAGGAGAACAGGAGGGAGACACGGGCCATGAGCAGGGGGTGGGCAGGAATAAGAGGGAGACACGGGGCATGAGTGGGGGTGGTGTGGAAAGGAAGGGAGACATGGGACATGAGCGGGGTGGGAGGGAACAGGAGGGAGACACGGGGCATGAGCGGGGGGTAGGGCCAACAGGAGAGAGACACGGGGCATAAGCGGGATTTGGGGGGCAACAGGAGAGAGACACAGGGCATGAGCGGGGGTGGCGGCAACAGGAGAGAGACAGGGGGCATGAGCGGGGGTGAGGGGAACAGAAGGGAGACACGGGGCATGAGCAAGGGTGGGGTGAACAGGAGGGAGGCACGGGGCATGAGCAGGGGTGGGGGGAACAGGAGGGAGACACGGGGCATGAGCGGGGGTGGGAGGGAACAGGAGGGAGACACAGGGCATGAGCGGGGGTGGAGGGCAACAGGAGAGAGACATGGGGCATGAGCGGGGGGAGGGGGCAACAGTAGAGAGACACGGGGCATGAGCAGGGGTGGGGGCAACAGGAGATAGACACGGGGCATGAGTGCAGGGTGGGGGGCAACAGGAGAGAGACACGTGGCATGAGCAAGGGGTGGGGGTACAGGAGGGAGACACGTGGCATGAGTGGGGGTGGGGGGCAACAGGAGAGAGACATGGGACATGAGCGGGGTGAGGGGCAATAGGAGAGAGACACGGGGCATGAGCAGGGGGTGGGGGGCAACAGGAGATAGACACGGGGCATGAGTGCAGGGTGGGGGCATAAAGAGAGAGACGCCGGGCATGAGCGCAGGGGGGTAACAGGAGAGAGACACGGGGCATGATCGGGAGGTGGGGGCAACAGGAGAGAGACGTGGGGCATTCGCGCAGAGTGGGGGGCAACAGGAGAGAGACACGGGGCATGAGCAGGGGGTGCGGAGAACAGGAGGGAGACACGGGGCATGAGCGCGGGCTGAGGGGAACAGGAGGGAGACACGTGGCATGAGCGGGGGGTGGAGGGGAACAGGAGGGAGACACAGGGCATGAGCGGGGGGTTGTGGGGAAAAGGGAGGGAGACACGGGCATGAGCGGAGGGTGGGAGGGATTGGGAGGGAGACACGGGGCATGAGCGGGGGTGGTGTGGAAAGAAAGGGAGACACGGGGCATGAGCGGGGTATGGGAGGGAACCAGGAGGGGGACACGGGCCATGAGCAGGGTGTGGGGGGCAACAGGAGAGAGACACGGGGCATGAGCGGGGTGTGGGGGCAACAGGAGAGAGACACGGGGCATGAGCGGGGGTGAGGGAACAGGAGGGAGACACGGGGCATGAGCGGGGGGTTGGGGGAGCAGGAGGGAGACACGGGGCATGGGCGGGGGGTGGTGGGGGAAATGGAGGGAGAAATGGGGCATGAGCAGGGGGTGGGAGGGAACAGGAGGGAGACATGGGGCATGAGCGGGGGTGGGGGGGTAACAGGAGAGAGACACGGGGCATGAGCGGAGGTGGGGGGCAATGGAGAGAGACACGGGGCATGAGCGCAGGGTGGGGGGCATCAGGAGAGAGACACGGCATGAGCAGGGGGTGAGAGAACAGGAGGGAGACACGGGGCATGAGTGGGGGGTGAGGGGAACAGGAGGGAGACACGGGCCATGAGCGGGGGGTGGGCAGGAATAGGAGGGAGACACGGGGCATGAGTGGGGGTGGTGTGGAAAGGTAGGGAGACATGGGACATGAGCGGGGGTGGGAGGGAACAGGAGGGAGACACGGGGCATGAGCGGGGGGTAGGGCCAACAGGAGAGAGACACGGGGCATAAGCGGGGTTTGGGGGGCAACAGGAGAGAGACACGGGGCATGAGCGGGGGGTGGCGGCAACAGGAGAGAGACAGGGGGCATGAGCGGGGGTGAGGGGAACAGAAGGGAGACACGGGGCATGAGCGAGGGTGGGGGGAACAGGAGGGAGGCACGGGGCATGAGCAGGGGTGGGGGGAACAGGAGGGAGACACGGGGCATGAGCGGGGGTGGGAGGGAACAGGAGGGAGACACAGGGCATGAGCGGGGGTGGGGGGCAACAGGAGAGAGACACGGGGCATGAGCGGGGGGAGGGGGCAAGAGGAGAGAGACACGGGGCATGAGCAGGGGTGGGGGGCAACAGGAGATAGACACGGGGCATGAGTGCAGGGTGGGGGGCAACAGGAGACAGACACGTGGCATGAGCAAGGGGTGGGGGTACAGGAGGGAGACACGTGGCATGAGTGGGGGTGGGGGGCAACAGGAGAGAGACATGGG
Source organism: Ambystoma mexicanum (assembly GCF_040938575.1). NCBI lineage: Eukaryota > Metazoa > Chordata > Amphibia > Caudata > Ambystomatidae > Ambystoma > Ambystoma mexicanum. The sequence continues at coordinate 1,333,242,897 of NC_090937.1, forward strand.
ACATGAGCGGGGGTGGGGGGCAACAGGAGAGAGACACAGGGCATGAGCAGGGGGTGGGGGGCAACAGGAGATAGACACGGGGCATGAGTGCAGGGTGGGGGGCATAAAGAGAGAGACGCCGGGCATGAGCGCAGGGGGGTAACAGGAGAGAGACACGGGGCATGATCGGGGGGTGGGGGCAACAGGAGAGAGACGTGGGGCATTCGCGCAGAGTGGGGGGCAACAGGAGAGAGACACGGGGCATGAGCAGGGGGTGCGGAGAACAGGAGGGAGACACGGGGCATGAGCGCGGGGTGAGGGGAACAGGAGGGAGACATGTGGCATGAGCGGGGGGTGGAGGGGAACAGGAGGGAGACACAGGGCATGAGCGGGGGGTTGTGGGGAAAAGGGAGGGAGACACGGGCATGAGCGGAGGGTGGGAGGGATTGGGAGGGAGACACGGGGCATGAGCGGGGGGTGGTGTGGAAAGAAAGGGAGACACGGGGCATGAGCGGGGTATGGGAGGGAACCAGGAGGGTGACACGGGCCATGATCAGGGTGTGGGGGGCAACAGGAGAGAGACACGGGGCATGAGCAGGGTGTGGGGGCAACAGGAGAGAGACGCGGGGCATGAGAGAGGGTGAGGGAACAGGAGGGAGACACGGGGCATGAGCGGGGGGTTGGGGGAGCAGGAGGGAGACACGGGGCATGGGCGGGGGGTGGTGGGGAAATGGAGGGAGAAACGGGGCATGAGCAGGGGGTGGGAGGGAACAGGAGGGAGACATGGGGGCATGAGCGGGGGTGGGTGGGTAACAGGAGAGAGACACGGGGCATGAGCGCAGGGTGGGGGGCATCAGGAGAGAGACACGGGCATGAGCAGGGGGTGAGAGAACAGGAGGGAGACACGGGGCATGAGTGGGGGGTGAGGGAACAGGAGGGAGACACGGGCCATGAGCGGGGGGGTGGGCGGGAATAGGAGGGAGACACGGGGCATGAGCGGGGGTGGTGTGGAAAGGTAGGGAGACATGGGACATGAGCGGGGGGTGGGCGGCAACAGGAGAGAGACACGGGGCATGAGCAGAGGGTGGGGGGGCAACAGGAGAGAGACACGGGGCATGAGTGAGGTGCGGGGGAACAGGAGAGAGACACGGGGCATGAGCGTGGGGTGGGGGCAACAAGAGAGAGAAACGGGGCATGAGCGTAGGCAGGGGGTGGGGGAACAGGAGAGAGACACGGGGCATGAGCAGGGTATAGTGGGCAACAGGAGAGAGACACGGGGCATAAGCGGGGCGGGGGAACAGGAGGGAGACACAGGGCATGAGTGGGGGATGGGGGAGAATGGGAGAGAGACACGGGCCATGAGCGGGGGGTGTGGGGAAACGGGAGAGTGACATGGGGCATGAGCGAGGGCTGGGGGGGTACAGAGCAGGAAGACACGGGGCATGAGCGGGGCCGGGAGGGAACAGGAGGGAGACACGGGGCATGAGTGAGGTGTAGGGGGGAACAGGAGAGAGACACGGGGCATGAGCGGGGTATGGCAGGCAACAGGAGAGAGACACGGGGCATGAGCCCGGGGTGGGGGCAACAAGAGAGAGACACGGGGCATGAGCGTAGGCGGGGGGTGGGGGTACGGGAGGGAGACATGGGGCATGAGCGGGGGGTGGGGGGTACAAGAGGAAGACACAGGGCATGAGCGGAGGGTGGGGGACAACGGAGAGATACACGGGGCATGAGCGGAGGGTGGGGGTACCAGGAGAGAGACACGGAGCATGATTGGGGGGTTGGGGGAACAGGAGGGAGACACGGGACATGAGCATGGGGTGGGGGGCAACAGGAGAGAGACACGGGGCAGGAGTGGGGGGTGGGGGCAATAGGAGAGAGACACAGGGCATGAGCGGGGGGTGAGGGAACAGGAGGGAGACATGGGGCATGAGCGGGGGGTTGGGGGAACAGGAGGGAGACACGGGACATGAGCGGGGGGTGGTGGGGAAATGGAGGGAGACACGGGGCATGAGCAGGGTGTGGGAGGGAACAAGAGGGAGACATGGGGCATGAGCGGGGGTGGTGGGCAACAGGAGAGAGACACGGGGCATGAGCGAGGGTGGGGGGCAATGGACAGAGACACGGGGCATGAGCGCAGGGTGGGGGCACCAGGAGAGAGACACGGGGCATGAGCAGGGGGTGAGGGGAACAGGAGGGAGACACGGGGCATTTGTGGGGGTTAAGGGGAACAGGAGGGAGACACGGGGCATGAGAGGGGGGTGAGGGAAAAGAAGGGAGACTTGGGGCATGAGCGGTGGGTGGGGAGAACAGGAGGGAGGCACGGGGCATGAGCGGGGGTGGGGGAACAGGAGGGAGACACAGGGCATGAGCAGGGGGTGGGAGAACAGGAGGGAGGCACGGGGCATGAGCGGGGGTGGGAGGGAACCAGGAGGGTGACACGGGCCATGAGCGGGGTGTGGGGGGCAACAGGAGAGAGACACAGGGCATTAGCGGGGGGTGGGGGCAACAGGAGAGAGACACGGGGCATGAGCGGGGGGTGAGGGAACAGGAGGGAGACACGGGGCATGAGCGGGGGGTTGGGGGAGCAGGAGGGAGAAACGGGGCATGAGCAGGGGTTGGGAGGGAACAGGAGGGAGACATGGGGCATGAGCGGGGGTGGGGGGTAACAGGAGAGAGACCCGGGGCATGAACGGGGCTGGGGGGCAATGGAGAGAGACACGGGGCATGAGCGCAGGGTGGGGGGCATCAGGAGAGAGACACGGGCATGAGCAGGGGGTGAGAGAACAAGAGGGAGACACGGGGCATGAGTGGGGGGTGAGGAGAACAGGAGGGAGACACGGGCCATGAGCAGGGGGTGGGCAGGAATAAGAGGGAGACACGGGGCATGAGTGGGGGTGGTGTGGAAAGGAAGGGAGACATGGGACATGAGCGGGGTGGGAGGGAACAGGAGGGAGACACGGGGCATGAGCGGGGGGTAGGGCCAACAGGAGAGAGACACGGGGCATAAGCGGGATTTGGGGGGCAACAGGAGAGAGACACAGGGCATGAGCGGGGGGTGGCGGCAACAGGAGAGAGACAGGGGGCATGAGCGGGGGTGAGGGGAACAGAAGGGAGACACGGGGCATGAGCAAGGGTGGGGTGAACAGGAGGGAGGCACGGGGCATGAGCAGGGGTGGGGGGAACAGGAGGGAGACACGGGGCATGAGCGGGGGTGGGAGGGAACAGGAGGGAGACACAGGGCATGAGCGGGGGTGGAGGGCAACAGGAGAGAGACATGGGGCATGAGCGGGGGGAGGGGGCAACAGTAGAGAGACACGGGGCATGAGCAGGGGTGGGGGCAACAGGAGATAGACACGGGGCATGAGTGCAGGGTGGGGGGCAACAGGAGAGAGACACGTGGCATGAGCAAGGGGTGGGGGTACAGGAGGGAGACACGTGGCATGAGTGGGGGTGGGGGGCAACAGGAGAGAGACATGGGACATGAGCGGGGTGAGGGGCAATAGGAGAGAGACACGGGGCATGAGCAGGGGGTGGGGGGCAACAGGAGATAGACACGGGGCATGAGTGCAGGGTGGGGGGCATAAAGAGAGAGACGCCGGGCATGAGCGCAGGGGGGTAACAGGAGAGAGACACGGGGCATGATCGGGAGGTGGGGGCAACAGGAGAGAGACGTGGGGCATTCGCGCAGAGTGGGGGGCAACAGGAGAGAGACACGGGGCATGAGCAGGGGGTGCGGAGAACAGGAGGGAGACACGGGGCATGAGCGCGGGCTGAGGGGAACAGGAGGGAGACACGTGGCATGAGCGGGGGGTGGAGGGGAACAGGAGGGAGACACAGGGCATGAGCGGGGGGTTGTGGGGAAAAGGGAGGGAGACACGGGCATGAGCGGAGGGTGGGAGGGATTGGGAGGGAGACACGGGGCATGAGCGGGGGTGGTGTGGAAAGAAAGGGAGACACGGGGCATGAGCGGGGTATGGGAGGGAACCAGGAGGGGGACACGGGCCATGAGCAGGGTGTGGGGGGCAACAGGAGAGAGACACGGGGCATGAGCGGGGTGTGGGGGCAACAGGAGAGAGACACGGGGCATGAGCGGGGGTGAGGGAACAGGAGGGAGACACGGGGCATGAGCGGGGGGTTGGGGGAGCAGGAGGGAGACACGGGGCATGGGCGGGGGGTGGTGGGGAAATGGAGGGAGAAATGGGGCATGAGCAGGGGGTGGGAGGGAACAGGAGGGAGACATGGGGCATGAGCGGGGGTGGGGGGGTAACAGGAGAGAGACACGGGGCATGAGCGGAGGTGGGGGGCAATGGAGAGAGACACGGGGCATGAGCGCAGGGTGGGGGGCATCAGGAGAGAGACACGGCATGAGCAGGGGGTGAGAGAACAGGAGGGAGACACGGGGCATGAGTGGGGGGTGAGGGGAACAGGAGGGAGACACGGGCCATGAGCGGGGGGTGGGCAGGAATAGGAGGGAGACACGGGGCATGAGTGGGGGTGGTGTGGAAAGGTAGGGAGACATGGGACATGAGCGGGGGTGGGAGGGAACAGGAGGGAGACACGGGGCATGAGCGGGGGGTAGGGCCAACAGGAGAGAGACACGGGGCATAAGCGGGGTTTGGGGGGCAACAGGAGAGAGACACGGGGCATGAGCGGGGGGTGGCGGCAACAGGAGAGAGACAGGGGGCATGAGCGGGGGTGAGGGGAACAGAAGGGAGACACGGGGCATGAGCGAGGGTGGGGGGAACAGGAGGGAGGCACGGGGCATGAGCAGGGGTGGGGGGAACAGGAGGGAGACACGGGGCATGAGCGGGGGTGGGAGGGAACAGGAGGGAGACACAGGGCATGAGCGGGGGTGGGGGGCAACAGGAGAGAGACACGGGGCATGAGCGGGGGGAGGGGGCAAGAGGAGAGAGACACGGGGCATGAGCAGGGGTGGGGGGCAACAGGAGATAGACACGGGGCATGAGTGCAGGGTGGGGGGCAACAGGAGACAGACACGTGGCATGAGCAAGGGGTGGGGGTACAGGAGGGAGACACGTGGCATGAGTGGGGGTGGGGGGCAACAGGAGAGAGACATGGGACATGAGCGGGGGTGGGGGGCAACAGGAGAGAGACACAGGGCATGAGCAGGGGGTGGGGGGCAACAGGAGATAGACACGGGGCATGAGTGCAGGGTGGGGGGCATAAAGAGAGAGACGCCGGGCATGAGCGCAGGGGGGTAACAGGAGAGAGACACGGGGCATGATCGGGGGGTGGGGGCAACAGGAGAGAGACGTGGGGCATTCGCGCAGAGTGGGGGGCAACAGGAGAGAGACACGGGGCATGAGCAGGGGGTGCGGAGAACAGGAGGGAGACACGGGGCATGAGCGCGGGGTGAGGGGAACAGGAGGGAGACATGTGGCATGAGCGGGGGGTGGAGGGGAACAGGAGGGAGACACAGGGCATGAGCGGGGGGTTGTGGGGAAAAGGGAGGGAGACACGGGCATGAGCGGAGGGTGGGAGGGATTGGGAGGGAGACACGGGGCATGAGCGGGGGTGGTGTGGAAAGAAAGGGAGACACGGGGCATGAGCGGGGTATGGGAGGGAACCAGGAGGGTGACACGGGCCATGATCAGGGTGTGGGGGGCAACAGGAGAGAGACACGGGGCATGAGCAGGGTGTGGGGGCAACAGGAGAGAGACGCGGGGCATGAGCGAGGGTGAGGGAACAGGAGGGAGACACGGGGCATGAGCGGGGGGTTGGGGGAGCAGGAGGGAGACACGGGGCATGGGCGGGGGGTGGTGGGGAAATGGAGGGAGAAACGGGGCATGAGCAGGGGGTGGGAGGGAACAGGAGGGAGACATGGGGCATGAGCGGGGGTGGGTGGGTAACAGGAGAGAGACACGGGGCATGAGCGCAGGGTGGGGGGCATCAGGAGAGAGACACGGGCATGAGCAGGGGGTGAGAGAACAGGAGGGAGACACGGGGCATGAGTGGGGGGTGAGGGGAACAGGAGGGAGACACGGGCCATGAGCGGGGGGGTGGGCGGGAATAGGAGGGAGACACGGGGCATGAGCGGGGGTGGTGTGGAAAGGTAGGGAGACATGGGACATGAGCGGGGGGTGGGCGGCAACAGGAGAGAGACACGGGGCATGAGCAGAGGGTGGGGGGGCAACAGGAGAGAGACACGGGGCATGAGTGAGGTGCGGGGGAACAGGAGAGAGACACGGGGCATGAGCGTGGGGTGGGGGCAACAAGAGAGAGAAACGGGGCATGAGCGTAGGCAGGGGGTGGGGGAACAGGAGAGAGACACGGGGCATGAGCAGGGTATAGTGGGCAACAGGAGAGAGACACGGGGCATAAGCGGGGCGGGGGAACAGGAGGGAGACACAGGGCATGAGTGGGGGATGGGGGAGAATGGGAGAGAGACACGGGCCATGAGCGGGGGGTGTGGGGAAACGGGAGAGTGACATGGGGCATGAGCGAGGGCTGGGGGGGTACAGAGCAGGAAGACACGGGGCATGAGCGGGGCCGGGAGGGAACAGGAGGGAGACACGGGGCATGAGTGAGGTGTAGGGGGGAACAGGAGAGAGACACGGGGCATGAGCGGGGTATGGCAGGCAACAGGAGAGAGACACGGGGCATGAGCCCGGGGTGGGGGCAACAAGAGAGAGACACGGGGCATGAGCGTAGGCGGGGGGTGGGGGTACGGGAGGGAGACATGGGGCATGAGCGGGGGGTGGGGGGTACAAGAGGAAGACACAGGGCATGAGCGGAGGGTGGGGGACAACGGAGAGATACACGGGGCATGAGCGGAGGGTGGGGGTACCAGGAGAGAGACACGGAGCATGATTGGGGGGTTGGGGGAACAGGAGGGAGACACGGGACATGAGCATGGGGTGGGGGGCAACAGGAGAGAGACACGGGGCAGGAGTGGGGGGTGGGGGCAATAGGAGAGAGACACAGGGCATGAGCGGGGGGTGAGGGAACAGGAGGGAGACATGGGGCATGAGCGGGGGGTTGGGGGAACAGGAGGGAGACACGGGACATGAGCGGGGGGTGGTGGGGAAATGGAGGGAGACACGGGGCATGAGCAGGGTGTGGGAGGGAACAAGAGGGAGACATGGGGCATGAGCGGGGGTGGTGGGCAACAGGAGAGAGACACGGGGCATGAGCGAGGGTGGGGGGCAATGGACAGAGACACGGGGCATGAGCGCAGGGTGGGGGCACCAGGAGAGAGACACGGGGCATGAGCAGGGGGTGAGGGGAACAGGAGGGAGACACGGGGCATTTGTGGGGGTTAAGGGGAACAGGAGGGAGACACGGGGCATGAGAGGGGGGTGAGGGAAAAGAAGGGAGACTTGGGGCATGAGCGGTGGGTGGGGAGAACAGGAGGGAGGCACGGGGCATGAGCGGGGGTGGGGGAACAGGAGGGAGACACAGGGCATGAGCAGGGGGTGGGAGAACAGGAGGGAGGCACGGGGCATGAGCGGGGGTGGGAGGGAACAGGAGGGAAACATGGGGCATGAGCGGGGGGCAGGGGCAACAGGAAAGAGACATGGGGCATGAGCGGGGGGCAACAGGAGAGAACACGGGGCATGAGTGGGGCGTGGGGGGAACAGGAGGGTGACACGGGGCATGAGCGGGGGGCGCGGGGGATCAGGAGGGAGACACAGGGCATGAGTGGGGGGTTGTGGGGAAAGGGAGGGAGACAAGGGGCATGAGCAGGGGTGGGGCAACAGGAGAGAGACACAGGGCCTGAGCAGGGGGCAACAGGAGAGGGACACAGGGCATGAGCGCGGGGTGGGGGGCAACAGGAGAGAGACACGGGGCATGAGAGGGGGTGGGGGGTACAGGAGGGAGACATGTGGCATGAGCGGGGGAGTGGGGCAATAGAAGAGAGACATGGGACATGAGCAGGGGGTGAGGGGCAACAGGAGAGAGACACAGGGCATGAGCAGGGGGTGGGGGGCAACAGGAGAGAGATACAGGGCATGAGTGCGGGGTGGAGGGCAAAAAGAGAGAGACACCTGGCATGAGTAGGGGGTGGGGGGTACAGGAGGGAGACAGACATGGGGCATGAGCGGGGGGTGGGGGGCAACAGGAGAGAGACACAGTGCATGAGCGGGGGGTGGGGGGAACAGGAGGGAGACACGGGGCATGAGCGGGGGGTGGGGGCAACAGGAGAGAGACACAGTGCATGAGCGGGGCGTGGGGGAACAGGAGGGAGACACGGGCATGAGCGGGCGGTAGTGGGGAAAGGGAGGGAGACACGGGGCATGAGCAGGGGGTGGGCGGGAACAGGAGGGAGACACGGAGGCATGAGTGGGGGTGGGGGCAACAGGAGAGAGACACAGGGCATGAGCGGGGGACAACAGGAGAGAGACACGGGGTATGAGCGTGGGGTGGGGGGCAACAGGAGAGAGACAAGTGGCATGAGCAAGGGGTGGGGGTACAGGAGGGAGACACGTGGCATGAGTGGGGGTGGGGGGCAACAGGAGAGAGACATGGGACATGAGCGGGGGAGGGGGGCAACAGGAGATAGACACAGGGCATGAGTGCAGGGTGGGGGGTAAAAAGAGAGAGACGCCGGGCATGAGCGCAGGGGGGTAACAGGAGAGAGACACGGGGCATGATCGGGGGGTGGGGGCAACAGGAGAGAGACGTGGGGCATTCGCGCAGAGTGGGGGCAACAGGAGAGAGACACGGGGCATGAGCAGGGGGTGCGGAAAACAGGAGGGAGACACGGGGCATGAGCAGGGGGTGAGGGGAACAGGAGGGAGACACCTGGCATGAGCGGGGGGTGGAGGGGAACAGGAGGGAGACACGGGGCATGAGCGGGGGGTTGTGGGGAAAAGGGAGGGAGACATGGGCATTAGCGGAGGGTGGGAGGGATTGGGAGGGAGACACGGGGCATGAGCGGGGTGGTGTGGAAAGGAAGGGAGACACGGGGCATGAGCGGGATATGGGAGGGAACCAGGAGGGTGACACGGGTCATGAGCGGGGTGTGGGGGGCAACAGGAGAGAGACACGGGGCATGAGCGGTGGGTGGGGGCAACAGGAGAGAGACACGGGGCATGAGCGGGGGGTGAGGGAACAGGAGGGAGACACGGGGCATGAGCGGGGGGTTGGGGGAGCAGGAGGGAGAAACGGGGCATGAGCAGGGGTTGGGAGGGAACAGGAGGGAGACATGGGGCATGAGCAGGGGTGGGGGGTAACAGGAGAGAGACCCGGGGCATGAACGGGGGTGGGGGGCAATGGAGAGAGACACGGGGCATGAGCGCAGGGTGGGGGGCATCAGGAGAGAGACACGGGCATGAGCAGGGGTGAGAGAACAGGAGGGAGACACGGGGCATGAGTGGGGGGTGAGGAGAACAGGAGGGAGACACGGGCCATGAGCGGGGGGTGGGCAGGAATAGGAGGGAGACACGGGGCATGAGTGGGGGTGGTGTGGAAAGGTAGGGAGACATGGGACATGAGCGGGGGTGGGAGGGAACAGGAGGGAGACACGGGGCATGAGCGGGGGGTAGGGCCAACAGGAGAGAGACACGGGGCATAAGCGGGGTTTGGGGGGCAACAGGAGAGAGACACGGGGCATGAGCGGGGGGTGGCGGCAACAGGAGAGAGACAGGGGGCATGAGTGGGGGTGAGGGGAACAGAAGGGAGACACGGGGCATGAGCGAGGGTGGGGGGAACAGGAGGGAGGCACGGGGCATGAGCAGGGGTGGGGGGAACAGGAGGGAGACACGGGGCATGAGCGGGGGTGGGAGGGAACAGGAGGGAGACACAGGGCATGAGCGGGGGTGGGGGGCAACAGGAGAGAGACACGGGGCATGAGCGGGGGGAGGGGGCAACAGGAGAGAGACACGGGGCATGAGCAGGGGTGGGGGGCAACAGGAGATAGACACGGGGCATGAGTGCAGGGTGGGGGGCAACAGGAGAGAGACACGTGGCATGAGCAAGGGGTGGGGGTACAGGAGGGAGACACGTGGCATGAGTGGGGGTGGGGGGCAACAGGAGAGAGACATGGGACATGAGCGGGGGTGGGGGGCAACAGGAGAGAGACACAGGGCATGAGCAGGGGGTGGGGGGCAACAGGAGATAGACACGGGGCATGAGTGCAGGGTGGGGGGCATAAAGAGACAGACGCCGGGCATGAGCGCAGGGGGGTAACAGGAGAGAGACACGGGGCATGATCGGGGGGTGGGGCCAACAGGAGAGAGACACGGGGCATAAGCGGGGTTTGGGGGGCAACAGGAGAGAGACACGGGGCATGAGCGGGGGGTGGCGGCAACAGGAGAGAGACAGGGGGCATGAGTAGGGGTGAGGGGAACAGAAGGGAGACACGGGGCATGAGCGAGGGTGGGGGGAACAGGAGGGAGGCACGGGGCATGAGCAGGGGTGGGGGGAACAGGAGGGAGACACGGGGCATGAGCGGGGGTGGGAGGGAACAGGAGGGAGACACAGGGCATGAGCGGGGGTGGGGGGCAACAGGAGAGAGACACGGGGCATGAGCGGGGGGAGGGGGCAACAGGAGAGAGACACGGGGCATGAGCAGGGGTGGGGGGCAACAGGAGATAGACACGGGGCATGAGTGCAGGGTGGGGGGCAACAGGAGAGAGACACGTGGCATGAGCAAGGGGTGGGGGTACAGGAGGGAGACACGTGGCATGAGTGGGGGTGGGGGGCAACAGGAGAGAGACATGGGACATGAGCGGGGGTGGGGGGCAACAGGAGAGAGACACAGGGCATGAGCAGGGGGTGGGGGGCAACAGGAGATAGACACGGGGCATGAGTGCAGGGTGGGGGGCATAAAGAGACAGACGCCGGGCATGAGCGCAGGGGGGTAACAGGAGAGAGACACGGGGCATGATCGGGGGGTGGGGGCAACAGGAGAGAGACGTGGGGCATTCGCGCAGAGTGGGGGGCAACAGGAGAGAGACACGGGGCATGAGCAGGGGGTGCGGAGAACAGGAGGGAGACACGGGGCATGAGCGTGGGGTGAGGGGAACAGGAGGGAGTCATGTGGCATGAGCGGGGGTGGAGGGGAACAGGAGGGAGACACAGGGCATGAGCGGGGGGTTGTGGGGAAAAGGGAGGGAGACACGGGCATGAGCGGAGGGTGGGAGGGATTGGGAGGGAGACACGGGGCATGAGCGGGGGTGGTGTGGAAAGAAAGGGAGACACGGGGCATGAGCGGGGTATGGGAGGGAACCAGGAGGGTGACACGGGCCATTATCAGGGTGTGGGGGGCAACAGGAGAGAGACACGGGGCATGAGCGGGGTGTGGGGGCAACAGGAGAGAGACACGGGGCATGAGCGAGGGTGAGGGAACAGGAGGGAGACACGGGGCATGAGCGGGGGGTTGGGGGAGCAGGAGGGAGACACGGGGCATTGGCGGGGGGTGGTGGGGAAATGGAGGGAGAAACGGGGCATGTGCAGGGGGTGGGAGGGAACAGGAGGGAGACATGGGGCATGAGCGGGGGTGGGGGGGTAACAGGAGAGAGACACGGGGCATGAGCGCAGGGTGGGGGGCATCAGGAGAGAGACACGGGCATGAGCAGGGGGTGAGAGAACAGGAGGGAGACATGGGGCATGAGTGGGGGGTGAGGGGAACAGGAGGGAGACACGGGCCATGAGCGGGGGGGTGGGCGGGAATAGGAGGGAGACACGGGGCATGAGCGGGGGTGGTGTGGAAAGGTAGGGAGACATGGGACATGAGCGGGGGGTGGGAGGGAACAGGAGGGAGACACGGGGCATGAGCGGGGGGTAGGGCCAACAGGAGAGAGACACGGGGCATGAGCGGGGGGTGGGGGCAACAGGAGAGAGACACGGGGCATGAGCGGGGGGTGGGGGGAACAGGAGGGAGACATGTGGCATGAGCGGGGGGTGGAGGGGAACAGGAGTGAGACACAGGGCATGAGCGGGGGGTTGTGGGGAAAAGGGAGGGAGACACGGGCATGAGCGGAGGGTGGGAGGGATTGGGAGGGAGACACGGGGCATGAGCGGGGGTGGTGTGGAAAGAAAGGGAGACACGGGGCATGAGCGGGGTATGGGAGGGAACCAGGAGGGTGACACGGGCCATTATCAGGGTGTGGGGGGCAACAGGAGAGAGACACGGGGCATGAGCAGGGTGTGGGGGCAACAGGAGAGAGACACGGGGCATGAGCGAGGGTGAGGGAACAGGAGGGAGACACGGGGCATGAGCGGGGGGTTGGGGGAGCAGGAGGGAGACACGGGGCATTGGCGGGGGGTGGTGGGGAAATGGAGGGAGAAACGGGGCATGAGCAGGGGGTGGGAGGGAACAGGAGGGAGACATGGGGCATGAGCGGGGGTGGGGGGGTAACAGGAGAGAGACACGGGGCATGAGCGCAGGGTGGGGGGCATCAGGAGAGAGACACGGGCATGAGCAGGGGGTGAGAGAACAGGAGGGAGACATGGGGCATGAGTGGGGGGTGAGGGGAACAGGAGGGAGACACGGGCCATGAGCGGGGGGGTGGGCGGGAATAGGAGGGAGACACGGGGCATGAGCGGGGGTGGTGTGGAAAGGTAGGGAGACATGGGACATGAGCGGGGGGTGGGCGGCAACAGGAGAGAGACACGGGGCATGAGCAGAGGGTGGGGGGGCAACAGGAGAGAGACATTGGGGCATGAGCGGGGGGTGGGGGCAACAGGAGAGAGACACGGGGCATGAGCGGGGGGTGGGGGGAACAGGAGGGAGACATGGGGCATGAGCGGGGGGTGGCTGGAACAGGAGGGAGACACGGGGCATGAGCGGGTGCTGGGGGGAACAGGAGGGAGACACGGGGCATAAGTGGTGGGTGGTGGGGAAAGGCAGGGAGACATGGGGCATGAGCAGGGGGTGGGTAGGAACAGGAGGGAGACACGGGGCATGAGCGGGGGTTGGGAGGTACAGGAGGAAGACAAGGGGCATGAGCGGGGGGTGGAAGGGAATAGGAGAGAGACACGGGGCATGAGCAGGGGGTGGGGGCAACAGGAGAGAGACATGTGGCATGAGCGCAGGGTGGGGGGCAACAGGAGAGAGACACGGGGCATGAGCGGGGGTGGGGGGTACAGGAGGGAGACACAGGGCATGAGCGGGGGTTTGGGGGCAACAGGAGAGAGACACAGGGCATGAGTGTGGGGTGGGAGGGAACAGGAGGGAGACAAGGGGCATGAGCGAGGGGTGGGGGGCAACAGGAGAGAGACACGCGGCATGAGTGGGGGGCAACAGGAAAGAGACACGTGGCATGAGCGGGGGGCAACACGAGAGAGAAACGGGGCTTGAGCACGGGGTGGGGGGAAACAGGAGAGAGACACGGGGCATGAGTGGGGGGTGGGGGGAACAGGAGGGAGACACAGGGCATTAGTGGGGGGTGGGTGAACAGGAGCGAGACATGGAGCATGAGCAGGGAGTGGGGGGCAACAGGAGAGAGTCACGGGGCATTAGCGGGGGCGGGGGGAAAAGGAGGGAGACACGGAGCATGAGCGGGGGTGGGGGGAAAGGGAGAGAGACACGGGCCATGAGCGGTGGGTGGGGGGAACGGGAGAGAGACACGGGGCATGAGCGGGGGTGGGGGCAACAGGAGAGAGACACGGGGCATGAGCAGGGAGTGGGGGGCAACGGAGAGAGACACGTGGCATGAGCGCAGGGTGGGGGGCACCAGAAGAGAGACATGGGGGCATGAGCAAGGGGTGAGGGGAACAGTAGGGAGACATGGGGCATGAGTGAGGGGTGAGGGGAACAGGAGGGAGACCCGGGGCATGAGCGGGGGTGGGGGGGAACAGGAGGGAGACACGAGGCATGAGCGGGGGGTGGTGGGGAAAGGGAGGGAGACACGAGGCATGAGCGGGGAGTGGGAGGGAACAGGAGGGAGACATGGAGCATGAGAGGGGGCAGGGGCAACAGGAGAGAGACACGGGGCATGAGCGGGGGCAACAGGAGAGAACACAGGGCATGAGTGGGGGGTGGGGGGAACAGGAGGGAGACACGGGGCATGAGCGGGGGGTGCGGGGGAACAGGAGGGAGACACGGGGCATGAGTGGAGGGTTGTTGGGAAAGGGAGGGAGACACGGGGCATGAGCGGGGGGTGGGTGGGAACAGGAGGGAGACATGGGGCATGAGCAGGAGTGGGGGCAACAGGAGAGAGACACAGGACATGAGCAGGGGGGCAACAGGAGAGAGACACAGGGCATGAGCGGGGGTGGGGGGTACAGGAGCGAGACACGTGGCATGAGCGGGAGTTGGGGGCAACAGGAGAGAGACATGGGACATGAGCAGGGGGTGTGAGGCAACAGGAGAGAGACACAGGGCATGAGCAGGGGGTGGGGGGCAACAGGAGAGAGATACAGGGCATGAGTGCGGGGTGGAGGGCAAAAAGAGAGAGACACCGGGCATGAGTAGGGGGTGGGGGGGTACAGGAGGGAGACAGACACGGGGCATGAGCGGGGGTGGGGGGCATCAGGAGAGAGACACAGTGCATGAGCGGGGGGGACAGGAGGGAGACACGGGGCATGAGCGGGGGGTGGGGGCAACAGGAGAGAGACACAGTGCATGAGCGGGGGGTGGGGGAACAGGAGGGAGACACGGGGCATGAGCGGGCGGTAGTGGGGAAAGGGAGGGAGGCACGGGGCATGAGCGCGGGGTGGGGGGCAACAGGAGCGAGACACGGGGCATGAGCGGGGGGAGGGGGCAACAGGAGAGAGACACGGGGCATGAGCAGGGGTGGGGTGCAACAGGAGATAGACACGGGGCATGAGTGCAGGGTGGGGGGCAACAGGAGAGAGACACGTGGCATGAGCAAGGGGTGGGGGTACAGGAGGGAGACACGTGGCATGAGTGGGGGTGGGGGGCAACAGGAGAGAGACATGGGACATGAGCGGGGGTGGGGGGCAACAGGAGAGAGACACAGGGCATGAGCAGGGGGTGGGGGGCAACAGGAGATAGACACGGGGCATGAGTGCAGGGTGGGGGGCATAAAGAGAGAGACGCCGGGCATGAGCGCAGGGGGGTGACAGGAGAGAGACACGGGGCATGATCGGGGGGTTGGGGCAACAGGAGAGAGACGTGGGGCATTCGCGCAGAGTGGGGGGTAACAGGAGAGAGACACGGGGCATGAGCAGGGGGTGAGGAGAACAGGAGGGAGACACGGGGCATGAGCGCGGGGTGAGGGGAACAGGAGGGAGACATGTGGCATGAGCGGGGGGTGGAGGGGAACAGGAGGGAGACACAGGGCATGAGCGGGGGGTTGTGGGGAAAAGGGAGGGAGACACGGGCATGAGCGGAGGGTGGGAGGGATTGGGAGGGAGACACGGGGCATGAGCGGGGGTGGTGTGGAAAGAAAGGGAGACACGGGGCATGAGCGGGGTATGGGAGGGAACCAGGAGGGTGACACGGGCCATTATCAGGGTGTGGGGGGCAACAGGAGAGAGACACGGGGCATGAGCGGGGTGTGGGGGCAACAGGAGAGAGACACGGGGCATGAGCGAGGGTGAGGGAACAGGAGGGAGACACGGGGCATGAGCGGGGGGTTGGGGGAGCAGGAGAGAGACACGGGGCATGGGCGGGGGGTGGTGGGGAAATGGAGGGAGAAACGGGGCATGAGCAGGGGGTGGGAGGGAACAGGAGGGAGACATGGGGCATGAGCGGGGGTGGGGGGGTAACAGGAGAGAGACACGGAGCATGAGCGCAGGGTGGGGGGCATCAGGAGAGAGACACGGGCATGAGCAGGGGGTGAGAGAACAGGAGGGAGACACGGGGCATGAGTGGGGGGTGAGGGGAACAGGAGGGAGACACGGGCCATGAGCGGGGGGGTGGGCGGGAATAGGAGGGAGACACGGGGCATGAGCGGGGGTGGTGTGGAAAGGTAGGGAGACATGGGACATGAGCGGGGGGTGGGCGGCAACAGGAGAGAGACACGGGGCATGAGCAGAGGGTGGGGGGGCAACAGGAGAGAGACATTGGGGCATGAGCGGGGGGCAACAGGAGAGAGACACGGGGCATGAGCGGGGGGTGGGGGAACAGGAGGGAGACATGGGGCATGAGCGGGGGGTGGCTGGAACAGGAGGGAGACACGGGGCATGAGCGGGTGCTGGGGGGAACAGGAGGGAGACACGGGGCATGAGTGGTGGGTGGTGGGGAAAGGCAGGGAGACATGGGGCATGAGCAGGGGGTGGGTAGGAACAGGAGGGAGACACGGGGCATGAGCGGGGGTTGGGAGGTACAGGAGGAAGACAAGGGGCATGAGCGGGGGGTGGAAGGGAATAGGAGAGAGACACGGGGCATGAGCAGGGGGTGGGGGGCAACAGGAGAGAGACATGTGGCATGAGCGCAGGGTGGGGGGCAACAGGAGAGAGACACGGGGCATGAGCGGGGGTGGGGGGTACAGGAGGGAGACACAGGGCATGAGCGGGGGTTTGGGGGCAACAGGAGAGAGACACAGGGCATGAGTGTGGGGTGGGAGGGAACAGGAGGGAGACAAGGGGCATGAGCGAGGGGTGGGGGCAACAGGAGAGAGACACGCGGCATGAGTGGGGGGCAACAGGAAAGAGACACGTGGCATGAGCGGGGGGCAACACGAGAGAGAAACGGGGCTTGAGCACGGGGTGGGGGGAAACAGGAGAGAGACACGGGGCATGAGTGGGGGGTGGGGGGAACAGGAGGGAGACACAGGGCATTAGTGGGGGGTGGGGGAACAGGAGCGAGACATGGAGCATGAGCAGGGAGTTGGGGGCAACAGGAGAGAGTCACGGGGCATTAGCGGGGGCGGGGGGAAAAGGAGGGAGACACGGAGCATGAGCGGGGGTGGGGGGAAAGGGAGAGAGACACGGGCCATGAGCGGTGGGTGGGGGGAACGGGAGAGAGACACGGGGCATGAGCGGGGGTGGGGGCAACAGGAGAGAGACACGGGGCATGAGCAGGGAGTGGGGGGCAACGGAGAGAGACACGTGGCATGAGCGCAGGGTGGGGGGCACTAGAAGAGAGACATGGGGGCATGAGCAGGGGGTGAGGGGAACAGTAGGGAGACACGGGGCATGAGTGAGGGGTGAGGGGAACAGGAGGGAGACCCGGGGCATGAGCGGGGGTGGGGGGGAACAGGAGGGAGACACGAGGCATGAGCGGGGGGTGGTGGGGAAAGGGAGGGAGACACGAGGCATGAGCGGGGAGTGGGAGGGAACAGGAGGGAGACATGGAGCATGAGAGGGGGCAGGGGCAACAGGAGAGAGACACGGGGCATGAGCGGGGGCAACAGGAGAGAACACAGGGCATGAGTGGGGGGTGGGGGGAACAGGAGGGAGACACGGGGCATGAGCGGGGGTGCGGGGGAACAGGAGGGAGACACGGGGCATGAGTGGAGGGTTGTGGGGAAAGGGAGGGAGACACGGGGCATGAGCGGGGGGTGGGTGGGAACAGGAGGGAGACATGGGGCATGAGCAGGAGTGGGGGCAACAGGAGAGAGACACAGGACATGAGCAGGGGGCAACAGGAGAGAGACACAGGGCATGAGCGGGGGTGGGGGGTACAGGAGCGAGACACGTGGCATGAGCGGGAGTGGGGGGCAACAGGAGAGAGACATGGGACATGAGCAGGGGGTGTGAGGCAACAGGAGAGAGACACAGGGCATGAGCAGGGGGTGGGGGGCAACAGGAGAGAGATACAGGGCATGAGTGCGGGGTGGAGGGCAAAAAGAGAGAGACACCGGGCATGAGTAGGGGGTGGGGGGTACAGGAGGGAGACAGACACGGGGCATGAGCGGGGGTGGGGGGCATCAGGAGAGAGACACAGTGCATGAGCGGGGGGGAACAGGAGGGAGACACGGGCATGAGCGGGGGGTGGGGGCAACAGGAGAGAGACACAGTGCATGAGCGGGGGGTGGGGGAACAGGAGGGAGACACGGGGCATGAGCGGGCGGTAGTGGGGAAAGGGAGGGAGGCACGGGGCATGAGCGGGGGGTGGGAGGGAACAGGAGGGAGACACGGAGGCATGAGCGGGGGGTGCGGGCAACAGGAGAGAGACACAGGGCATGAGCGGGGGACAACAGGAGAGAGACACGGGGCATGAGCGCGGGGTGGGGGGCAACAGGAGCGAGACACGGGGCATGAGCAGGGGGTGGGGGGTACAGGACGGAGACACGTGGCATGAGTGGGGGTGGGGGCAACAGGAGAGAGACATGGGACATGAGCGGGGGGGTAACAGGAGAGAGACACGGGGCATGATCGGGGGGTGGGGGCAACAGGAGAGAGACACGGGGCATTCGCGCAGAGTGGGGGCAACAGGAGAGAGACACAGGGCATGAGCAGGGGGTGTGGAGAACAGGAGGGAGACACGGGGCATGAGCGGGGGTGAGGGGAACAGGAGGGAGACACGGGGCATGAGCGGGGGGTGGAGGGGAACAGGAGGGAGACACGGGGCATGAGCGGAGGCTTGTGGGGAAAAGGGAGGGAGACACGGGCATGAGCGGAGGGTGGGAGGGAAAGGGAGGGAGACACGGGGCATGAGCGGGGGTGGTGTGGAAAGGAAGGGAGACACAGGGCATGAGCAGGGGATGGGAGGGAACAGGAGGGTGACACGGGCCTTGAGCGTGGGGTGGGGGGCAACAGGAGAGAGACACGGGGCATGAGCAGGGGGTGGGGGAAACAGGAGAGAGACACGGGGCATGAGCGGGGGGTGAGGGAACAGGAGGGAGACACGGGGCATGAGCGGGGGTTTGGGGGAACAGGAGGGAGACACGGGGCATGAGCGGGGGGTGGTGGGGAAATGGAGGGAGACATGGGGCATGAGCGGGAGTGGGGGGCAACAAAGAGGGAGACACGGGCCATGAGCGGGGGTGGGGGGCAATGGAGAGAGACACGGGGCATGAGCGCAGGGTGGGGGGCACCAGGAGAGAGACACGGGGCATGAGCAGGGGGTGAGGGGAACAGGAGGGAGACACGGGGCATGAGTGGGGGGTGAGGGGAACATAAGGGAGGCACGGGCCATGAGCGGGGGTGGGCGGGAACAGGAGGGAGACACGGGGCATGAGCGGGGGTCGTGTGGAAAGGTAGGGAGACATTGGGCATGAGCGGGGGGTGGGAGGGAACAGGAGGGAGACACGGGGCATGAGCGGGGGATGGGGGCAACAGGAGAGAGACACGGGGCATGAGCGGGGGCTGGGGGGCAACAGAAGAGAGACACGGGGCATGAGCGGGGGATGGCGGCAACAGGAGAGAGACAGGGGCATGAGCGGGGGTGAGGGGAACAGAAGGGAGACACGGGGCATGAGCGGGGGTGGGGGGAACAAGAGGGTGGCACGGGGCATGATCGGGGGTGGGGGGAACAGGAGGGAGGCACGGGGCATGAGCGGGGGTGGGAGGGAACAGGAGGGAGACACGGGCATGAGCGGGGGTGGGGGGAAACAGGAGAGAGACACGGGGCATGAGCGGGGGTGGGAGGGAACAAGAGGGAGACATGGGCATGAGCGGGGGGCGGGGGCAACAGGAGAGAGACACGGGGCATGAGCGGGGGCAACAGGAGAGAACACGGGGCATGAA
Organism: Ambystoma mexicanum; assembly: GCF_040938575.1. Taxonomy (NCBI): domain Eukaryota; kingdom Metazoa; phylum Chordata; class Amphibia; order Caudata; family Ambystomatidae; genus Ambystoma; species Ambystoma mexicanum. The sequence goes on from NC_090937.1 coordinate 1,333,262,388, forward strand.
TGGGGTGTGGGGGGAACAGGAGGGAGACATGGGGCATGAGCGGGGGGTGCGGGGGAACTGGAGGGAGACACGGGGCATGAGTGGGGGGTTGTGGGGAAAGGGAGGGAGACACGGGGCATGAGCGGGGGGTGGGAGGGAACAGGAGGGAGACATGGGGCATGAGCAGGGGTGGGGGCAACTGGAGAGAGACACAGGGCATGAGCAGGGGTCAACAGGAGAGAGACACAGGGCATGAGCGTGGGGTGGGGGGCAACAGGAGAGACACACGGGGCATGAGCGGCGTGGGGGGTACAGGAGGGAGACACGTGGCATGAGCGGGGGTGGGGGGCAACAGGAGAGAGACATGGGACATGAGCAGAGGGTGAGGGGCAACAGGAGAGAGACAAAGGGCATGAGCAGGGGGTGGGGGGCAACAGGAGAGAGATACAGGTCATGAGTAGGGGGTGGGGGGTACAGTAGTGAGACAGACAGGGGGCATGAGCGGGGGGTGGGGGACAACAGGAGAGAGACACAGTGCATGAGCGGGGGGTGGGGGGAATAGGAGGGAGACACGGGGCATGAGCGGGGGTGGGGGGCAACAGGAGAGAGACACAGTGCATGAGCGGGGGGTGGGGGAACAGGAGGGAGGCACGGGGCATGAGCGGGCGGTAGTGGGGAAAGGGAGGGAGACACGGGGCATGAGCGGGAGGTGGGAGGGAACAGGAGGGAGACACGGAGGCATGAGCGGGGGGTGGGGGCAACAGGAGAGAGACACAGGGCATGAGCGGGGGACAACAGGAGAGAGACACGGGGCATGAGTGGTGGGCAACAGGAGAGAGACATGGGACATGAGCGGGGGTGGGGGGCAACAGGAGAGAGACACGGGGCATGAGCAGGGGGTGGGGGGCAACAGGAGATAGACACGGGGCATGAGTTCAGGGTGGGGGGCAAAAAGAGAGAGACGCCGGGCATGAGCGCAGGGGGGGTAACAGGAGAGAGACACGGGGCATGATCGGGGGATGGGGGCAACAGGAGAGAGACACGGGGCATGAGCAGTGGGTGCGGAGAACAGGAGGGAGACACGGGGCATGAGCGGGGGATGAGGGGAACAGGAGGGAGACAACGGGCATGAGCGGGGGGTGGAGGGGAACAGGAGGGAGACACGGGGCATGAGCGGGGGGTTGTGGGGAAAAGGGAGGGAGAAACGGGCATGAGCGGAGGGTGGGAGGGAACGGGAGGGAGACATGGGGCATGAGCGGGGATGGTGTGGAAAGGAAGGGAGACACGGGGCATGAATGGGGGATGGGAGGGAACAGGAGGGTGACACGGCCCATGAGCGGGGGGTGGGGGGCAACAGGAGAGATACACTGGGCATGAGCAGGTGGTGGGGGCAACCGGAGAGAGACATGGGGCATGAGCGGGGGGTGAGGGAACAGGAGGGAGACACATGGCATGAGCGGGGGGTTGGGGGAACAGGAGGGGGACACGGGGCATGAGCGGGGGGTGGTGGGGAAATAGAGGGAGACACGGGGCATGAGCAGGGGGTGGGAGGGAACAGGAGGGAGACATGGGGCATGAGCAGGGGTGGGGGGCAACAGGAGAGAGACACGGGGCTTGAGCGGGGGTGGGGGGCAATGGAGAGAGACACGGGGCATGAGCGCAGGGTGAGGGCCACCAGGAGAGAGACACGGGGCATGAGCAGGGGTTGAGGGGAACAGGAGGGAGACACGGGGCATGAGTGGGGGGTGGGGGGAACAGGAGAGAGACAGGGGGCATGAGAGGGGGTGGGGGGTACAGGAGGAAGACACGGGGCATGAGAAGGGGGTGGGGGGAATAGGAGAGAGACACGGGGCATGAGCGGGGGGTGGGAGGAACAGGAGGGAGACACGGGGCATGACCGAGGGGTAGGGGGAACTGGAGGGAGACACGGGCCATGAGCAGGGGGTGGAGCGGAACGGAGGGAGACACGGGGCATGAGCGGGGGTGGTGTGGAAAGGTAGGGAGAGAATGGGGCATGAGCGGGGGGTGGGAGGGAACAGAAGGGAGACACGGAGCATGAGCAGGGGGGTGGGGGCAACAGGAGAGAGACACGGGGCATGAGTGGGGGGTGAGGGGAACAGGAGGGAGACCCGGGGCATGAGCGGGGGTGGGAGGGAACAGGAGGGAGACACAGGGCATGAGCAGGGGGGTGGTGGGGAAAGGGAGGGAGACACAGAGCATGAGCGGGGGTGGGAGGGGACAGGAGGGAGACATGGGGCGTGAGCGGGGGGTGGAGGCAACAGGAGAGAGACAGGGGGCATGAGCGGGGGTGAGGGGAAACAGGAGAGAGACACAGGGCATGAGCAGGGGGTGGGGGGCAACAGGAGAGTGACACAGGGCATGAGCAGGGGTGGGGGGCAACAGGAGAGAGATACAGGGCATGAGTGTGGGGTGGAGGGCAAAAAGAGAGAGACACCGGGCATGAGTAGGGGGTGGGGGGTACAGGAGGGAGACAGACACGGGGCCTGAGCGGGGGGAGGGGGCAACAGGAGAGAGACACAGTGCATGAGCGGGAGGTGGGGGGAACAGGAGGGAGACATGGGGCATGAGCAGGGGGTGGGGGGCAACAGGAGAGAGACACGGTGCATGAGCGGGGGGTGGGGGAACAGGAGGGAGCCACGGGGCATGAGTGGGGGATGGGGGGAACAGGAGGGAGACACGGGGCATGAGTAGGGGCTGGGGGGTAACAGGAGAAAGACACGGGGCATGAGAGGGGGTGGGGGTACAGGAGGAAAACACGGGGCATGAGAAGGGGTGGGGGGAATAGGAGAGAGACACGGGGCATGAGCGGGGGGTGGGGAGAACAGGAGGGAGACACGGGGCATGACCGAGGGGTAGGGGGAACTGGAGGGAGGCATGGGCCATGAGCAGGGGGTGGAGGGGAACGGGAAAGAGACACGTGGTATGAGCGGCGTGTGGGGCGCAACAGGAGAGAGACACGGGGCATGAGGGACAACAGGAGAGAGACACAGGGCATGAGCGGTGGGTGGGGGGTACAGGTGGGAGACACGGGGCATGAGCGGGGGGTCGGTGGTACAGGAGGGAGACACGGGCCATGAGTGGGGGTGGGGGGCAACAGGAGAGAGACACAGGGCATGAGCGCGGGGTGGGGGGGAACAGAAGGGAGACACAGGGCATGAGCAGGGGTTGAAGGGAACAGGAGGGAGACACGGGCATCAGTGGGGGGTGAGGGGAACAGGAGAGAGACACGGGGCATGAGAGGGGGTGGGGGTACAGGAGGAAGACACGGGGCATGAGAAGGGGTGGGGGGAATAGGAGAGAGACACGGGGCATGAGCGGGGGGTGGGGAGAACATGAGGGAGATACGCGGCATGACCGAGGGGTAGGGGGAACTGGAGGGAGACACGGGCCATGAGCAGCGGGTGGAGGGGAACGGGAGAGAGACACGTGGTATGAGCGGCGTGTGGGGCGCAACAGGAGAGAGACACGGGGCATGAGGGACAACAGGAGAGAGACATTGGGGCATGAGCGGGGGGTGGGGGCAACAGGAGAGAGACACGGGGCATGAGGAGGGGTGGGGGGCAACAGGAGAGAGACACAGGGCATGAGCACGGGGTGGGGGGAACAGAAGGGAGACATGGGGCATGAGCGGGTGGTGGGTGGAACAGGAGGGAGACACGGGGTATGAGCGGGTGCTGGGGGGAACAGGAGGGAGACACGGGGCATGAGCGGGGGGTGGGTAGGAACAGGAGGGAGACAGGGGCATGAGCGGGGGGTGGGTAGGAATAGGAGGGAGACACGGGGCATGAGCGGGGGGTTGGGAGGTACAGGAGGAAGACACAGGGCATGAGCGGGGGGTGGGAGGGAATAGGAGAGAGACACGGGGCATGAGCGGGGGTTGGGGGCAACAGGAGAGAGACACGGGGCATGAGCGCAGGGTGGGGGGCAACAGGAGAGAGACACGAGGCTTGAGCGGGGGCGGGGGGTACAGGAGGGAGACACAGAGCATGAGCGGGGGTTGGGGGAAAGGTAGAGAGACACGGGCCATGAGCGGTGGGTGGGGGGAACAGGAGAGAGACACAGGGCATGAGCGGGGGGTGGGGGCAACAAGAGAGATACACGGGGAATGAGTGGGGGGTGCGGGCAACAGGAGAGAGACACGGGGCATGAGCGGGGGATGGGGGGAACGGGAGGGAGACACGGGCCATGAGCGGGGGGTGTGGGGAAATGGGAGAGAGACACGGGCATGAGTGGGGGGTGGGAGGGAACAGGAGGGAGACACGGCGCATGAGTGGGGTGTGGGGGGCAACAGGAGAGAGACACGGGGCATGAGCGGGGGATGGGGGCAACAGGAGAGAGACACAGGGCATGAGCTGGGGGTGGGGGCAACAGGAGAGAGACACGGGGCATGAGCGGGTGTGGGGGGCAACAGGAGAGAGACACAGGGCATGAGCGCGGGGTGGCGGAACAGGAGGGAGACATGGGGCATGAGCGGGGGTTGGGGGGAACAGGAGGGAGACACGGGGCATGAGCGGGGGTTTGGGCAACAGGAGGGAGACTCAGGGCATGAGTAGGGGATGGTGGGGAAAGGCAGGGAGACACGGGGCATGAGCGGGGTGGTTGGGGGGTACAGGAGGAAGACACAGGGCATGAGCGGGGGGTGGGAGGGAACAGGAGAGAGACACGGAGCATGAGCAGGGGGTGGGGGGCAACAGGAGAGAGTAACGGGGCATGAGCGCATGGTGGGGGGCAACAGGAGAGAGACATGGGGCATGAGCGGGGGGTGGGGGGTAGAGGAGGGAGACACAGGGCCTGAGCGGGGGGTGGGGGGCAACAGGAGAGAGACACGGGGCATGAGCGGGGGTGGGAGGGAACAGGAGGGAGACACGGGGCATGAGCGGGGCAGGGGGGCAACAAGAGAGAGAAACGGGGCATGAGTGGGGCGTGGGGGCAACAGGAGAGAGACACGGGGCATGAGCGGGGGATGGGGGTACAGGAGGGAGACACGGGTCATGAGCAGGGTGTGGGGGGCAACAGGAGAGAGTCACGGGGCATAAGCGGGGCGGGGGGAACAAGAGGGAGACACGGGGCATGAGCGGGGGATGGGGAGAACAGGAGAGAGACACGGGCCATGAGCGGGGGGTGTGGGGAAATAGCAGAGAGACATGGGGCATGAGCGAGGGCTGGGGGGGTACAGAGGAGGAAGACACGAGGCATGAGCAGGGGTGGGAGGGAACAGGAGGGAGACACGGGGCATGAGTGAGGTGTGGGGGGAACAGGAGAGAGACACGGGGCATGGGCGGTGTATGGCGGGCAACAGGAGAGAGACACGGGGCATGAGCGCGGGGTGGGGGCAACAAGAGAGAGAAACGGGGCATGAGCGTAGGCAGGGGGTGGGGGAACAGGAGAGAGACACGGGGCATGAGCAGGGTATAGTGGGCAACAGGAGAGAGACACGGGGCATAAGCAGGGCGGGGGAACAGGAGGGAGACACAGGGCATGAGCGGGGGATGGGGGAGAATGGGAGAGAGACACGGGCCATGAGCGGCGGGTGTGGGGAAACGGGAGAGTGACATGGGGCATGAGCGAGGGCTGGGGGGGTACAGAGCAGGAAGACACGGGGCATGAGCGGGGGTGGGAGGGAACAGGAGGGAGACACGGGGCATGAGTGAGGTGTGGGGGGAACAGGAGAGAGACACGGGGCATGAGCGGGGTATGGCAGGCAACAGGAGAGAGACACGGGGCATGAGCGCGGGGTGGGGGCAACAAGAGAGAGACACGGGGCATGAGCGTAGGCGGGGGTGGGGGTACAGGAGGGAGACATGGGGCATGAGCGGGGGGTGGGGGGTACAAGAGGAAAACACAGGGCATGAGCGGAGGGTGGGGGACAACAGAGAGATACACGGGGCATGAGCGGAGGGTGGGGGTACCAGGAGAGAGACACGGGGCATGATCGGGGGTGGGGGGAACAGGAGAGAGACACGGGGCATTAGCGCAGAGTGGGGGGCAACAGGAGAGAGATACGGGGCATGAGCAGGGGGTGACCTCCCACAAGGGACTGTGGAGGACTCGTTACAAGTACAGCATCGTATTCTCACAGCAGTCTGAATCAAACGTATTAAATGTTTCAGTAATATTGCAGAGGCGTGAGCTGCCATATCCCCATCCACACTTACGAATTAATAAAACATGTACTTTACTGTAGGTTAAACTGAAAGCAGTTTTTTAGGGTCATTGCAAAGCTATTAGTAGAGCTTGCGCAGAACACACTCTGATTAAAAGTGTCTAGCTTGACCCCTGGCATACAAATGCATTAACAAAGACATGCAGAGTCTGGTTTCATACAGGCATAAAAACGCATTCAACGAGATTCCGCTTTTTATTGAGCATGTGATCTTGCAGTTTGCTTATTTGAAATATCGCTGTTTCGAAATTAGTTGGGTGCGTTTATATAATACAAAGACTTCCATTTCATGTGTACACATTGCTGGACATTCAATCCACGTATGCTCGAATGTGAACGTCAGAAATGCATCAAGCGCTTAGTTAACATAAACGCAATTTATAGAGCTTATTAGCAGCCCACCGAGGGACCAGGGAGCCTCCCAACCAATCAGAAACCTCATGGTAAAGCACACGTTCCTAGCCTCCTCAGAAACGCGAGGTTGTCATCTTCCCTTCCGGGAAGAGGGTAACTGCTGCCCTGTGCCCTATTCCCCTCCCCACCAGCTTCGAATTTCTAGCTCCCCCACCCACTCCCTCCCACCCCGGCTTACTTACCTGCAGCATCCTGGTACCTCGGTGGTGCCTGGAGCACTTGGGGTTCTGCTGCTTCCCTGCTGTGGCAATGCCTGCCATTGAACGGAGTAGGTACGATGTGCAGTTCCCATCTCCCTTGTAAATGGCAGCTATCTAGTTTAGTAGTTTTTTTTTTTTTATTTTTTTATTTGAGAACCAGCAAGCATGCTCTATCTCAACTCAAAAAACAAATATTAGCATCCCGGTATAACATACCTGGATGCTAATACCAATAGATCCATCTTGTTGGGGCCATTCCAGGACTGGTAATGCCCCAGGGCTCATGTAAAGTCCCTTGCTTCGCTGGATCCTGCAACTCAGCCCCAGGTTTACCTAACTCAGTAATGCACCCGTCCGTCAGAATCTTTCACATAAATAATTGAATTTATCATTGGGAACACTTCATTATCAATTGAACATCACAGATCTCGGTGTTCGAAGGCCATGATTAGGAGTATGGCAGACTTTTTGCTAAAAGGAGCACCTGTAGTAATTTCGTTTTTTCTGTAAATTGGAAAATATGCATGGAATTACATAGTTATGGTTAAGTTGCTGTTTCCATAGGAAGAGCACTTTTTGGGCGGTTTATAACTTCGCTCTCCCTGGACGAATCCTCACCAAACTTTGCAAAAAAAGTATTTGGGTCACTCTGAATTTTGCAAAGTTTGGTGAGGATTCGTCCAGGGGGGCAAAGTTATAGGGGGGGGTCCCAAAACTTTTTTTTTCCCATAGACATAATGGGAAAAAACTTTGCTCATGCCTACAGCCCAAACCGCTGGACGGATTTACACCAAATGGCTTGGTCCCGAAAGCGTGCTTTGCTTTATTTGGTGTAAATCCGTCCAGTAGTTTTTTAAAAAATGACAAAAATGTAAGTGAAAAAAATTAGTTATATCTGTGCTCGCTTCGCGGACACACTTCCCTGTTCGCTCCGCGGACAGGACGGTGATTGGGCAAGCAGCTTGCGTGATGTCTGCGGACATCTGACATGCTCTCTCATTGGATGCGTGAAAGCGTGCAGTGCGTCTGGCTTCAGTGACGCCCGCCATCTTTGTTCCTCCCATGAGAGGCTTTGTATCCTGCCTGCACAGTAAGTCTCCCACCCCCGCTCATGCCCGTGTCTGTCTCCTGTTCCTACAACCCCCGCTCATGTCCGTGTGTCTTTCTCCCTCCCGCCCACCCCCCGCTCATGTCCATGTGTCTTTCTCCCTCCCGCCCACCCCCCGCTCATGTCCAAGTGTCTTTCTCCCTCCCACCCACCCTCTGCTCATGTCCCGCTCGTCTATCCCACCCGCCCACCCCCCACTCATGCCCCGCTCATCTCTCCCACCCGCCCACCCCCGCTCATGCCCCGTGTGTCTTTCTCTCTCCTACCCCCCGTGTCTCTCTCCCACCCCGCTCATGTCTGTGTGTCTCTCCCCACCAGCCGCCCACCCCCGCTCTTGTCCCGTGTGCCTCTCCCCACCCGCCGCCCACCCGCCGCTCATGTCCGTGTGTCTCTCCCCACCTGCCAGCCACCCCCCGCTCATGTCCGTGTCTCTTTACCCCTCCTGCCCACCCCTTGCTCATGCCCCGCTCGTCTCTCCCACCCGCCCACCCCCCGCTCATGCCCCGTGTGTCTCTCCCACCCCCCGTGTGTCTCTCCCAACCCCCGCTCATGTCCGTGTGTCTCTCCCCACCAGCCGCCCACCCCCCGCTCTTGTCCCGTGAGTCTCTCCCCACCCGCCGCCCAACCCCCGCTCATGTCCGTGTGTCTCTCCCCACCCACCGCCCACCCCCTCTCATGTCCCATGTGTCTCTCTCCCCTCCACCCCAGCTCATGCCCCATGTGTCTCTCTCCCGTCCCGCCCACCCCCCGCTCATGCCCCGTGTGTCTCTCACCCTCCCGCCCACCCCCCGCTCATACCCCATGTGTCTCTCCCCCTCCCGCCCACCCCCTCTCTTGCCCCGTGTCTCTTTCCCCCTCCCGCCCACCCCTGCTCTTGCCCCGTGTCTCTTTCCCCCTCCCGCCCACCCCCACTCTTGCCCTGTGTCTCTTTCCCCCTCCCGCTCACCCCCGCTCTTGCCCCGTGTCTCTTTCCCCCTCCCGCCCACCCCCGCTCCTGCCACGTGTCTCTTTCCAACGCCCGCCCACCCACGCTCTTGCCCCGTGTCTCTTTCCCCCTCCCACCCACCCCCGCTCTTGCCCCGTGTATCCTTCCCCCTCCCGTCCACCCCCTCTCTTGCCCCATGTCTCTTTCCCCCTCCCGCCTACCCCCACTCTTGCCCTGTGTTTCTTTCCCCCTCCCACCCAGCCCCGCTCTTGCCCCATGTCTCTTTCCCCCCTCCCACCCACCCCCTCTCTTGCCCCGTTTGTCTCTCTCCCTCCCGCCCACCCCCCGCTCATGCCCCGTGTGTCTCTCGTCCTCCCGCCCTCCCCCCGCTCATGCCCTGCGTGTCTCTCTCCTTCCCACCCACCCCCCGCTCATGCCCCGTGTGTCTCTCTCCCTCCCTCCCGCCCATCCTCCGCTCATGCCCCGTGTGTCTCTCTCCCTCCCCCCACCCCCGCTCATGCCCCGTGTGTCTCTCTCCCCTTCCCCCCACCCCCCGCTCATGCCCCATGTCTGTCTTCTGTTCCCCCGCTCATGCCCCGTGTCTGTCTCCTGTTCTCCCCACCCCTCGCTCATGCCCCGTAACTGTCTCCTGTTCCCCTCATGTGCCATGTCTGTCTCCTGTTGCCCCCACACTCCCCGCTCATGCCACGTGTCTGTCTACTGTTCTCCCCACCCCCCGCTCAGGCCTTGTGTCTGTGTCCTGTTCCCACCAACCCCCGCTCATGCCCCGTGTCTATCTCCTGTTGCCCCCCACCCCCCCCGCTCATGCGCCGTGTCTGTCTCTTGTTGCCCCCCACCCCCCGCTCATGCCCCGTGTCTGTCTCCTGTTCTCCCCACCCCCCCGCTCATGCCCCGTGTCTGTCTCCTGTTTCCCCCCACCCCTCCGTGTCTGTCTCCTGTTGCCCCCCACCCCCCGCTCATGCCCTGTGTCTGTTCTCCCCACCCCCCGCTCATGCCCTGTGTCTGTTGTTCCCCCCACCCCCCGCTCATGTCCCGTGTCTGTCTCCTGTTCCCCCCACCCCTCGCTCATGCCCCGTGTCTGTCTCCTGTTCCGCCCACCCCCCGCTCATGCCCCGTGTCTCTCCTGTTGCCCCCCACCCATGCCCCGTGTCTGTCTCCTGTTGCCCCCCACCCCCCGCTCATGCCCTGTGTCTGTTCTCCCCACCCCCCGCTCATGCCCTGTGTCTGTTGTTCCCCCCACCCCCCGCTCATGCCCCGTGTCTGTCTCCTGTTCTCCAAACCCCCGCTCATGCTCCGTGTCTGTCTCCTGTTCCCCCCACCCCCCGCTCATGCACCGTGTCTGTCTCCTGTTGCCCCCCACCCCCCCGCTCATGCCCCGTGTCTGTCTCCTGTTGCCCCCCGCTCATGCCCAATGTCTGTCTCCTGTTCTCCCCACCCCCGCTCATGCTCCGTGTATGCACTGTTGGAACAGGGCAGACACGGGGCATGAGAAGGGGTGGGGGCCCTACCTTGCCCTACCCCCGCTCATGCCCTGTGTCTCTTCTGTTCAACCCCGCACATGCTCCGTGTCTGTCTCCCTCCTTTTCCCCCCGCTCATGGCTCGTGTCTCCCCTGTTCACCCCCACCCCCTGCTCCGTGTCTGTCTCCTGTTCCCCCACCCACTCATGCCCCGTGTCTGTCTCCTGTTCCCCCCACCCGCTCATGCCACGTGTCTCTCTCTTGTTGCCCCCCGCTCATGCCCCGTGTCTGTCTCCTGTTCTCCCCACCCCCCTCTCATGCCCCGTGTCTGTCTCCTGTTCCTCCCACCCCCCGCTCATGCCCTGTGTCTATCTCCTGTTGCCCCCCCCGCTCATGCCCCGTGTCTGTCTCCTGTTCTCCCCACCCCCAGCTCATGCCCTGTGTCTGTCTCCTGTTGCCCCCACCCCCACGTCTCTCCTGTTGCCCCCCACCCCCCGCTCATGCCCCGTGTCTGTCTCCTGTACCCCCAACCCCCGCTCATGCCCCGTGTCTGTCTCCTGTTCTCCCCACCCCCAGCTCATGCCCTGTGTCTGTCTCCTGTTGACCCCACCCCCACGTCTCTCCTGTTGCCCCCCACCCCCGCTCATGCCCCGTGTCTGTCTCCTGTACCCCCCACCCCTGCTCATGCCCCGTGTCTGTCTCCTGTTCCCCCCACCCGCTCATGCCCCGTGTCGCTCTCCTGTTGCCTCCCGCTCATGCCCAGTGTCTCTCTCCTGTTGCCCCCCACCCCCTGCTCATGCCCCGTGTCTCTCTCCTGTTCCCCCCACCCGCTCATGCCCAGTGTCTCTCTCCTGTTCCCCCCACCCGCTCATGCCCCATGTCTCTCTCCTGTACCCCCCCACCCCGCGCTCATGCCCCGTGTCTCTCTCCTGTTCCCCCCACCCGCTCATGCCCAGTGTCTCTCTCCTGTTCCCCCCACCCGCTCATGCCCCATGTCTCTCTCCTGTACCCCCCACCCCCCGCTCATGCCCAATGTCTGTCTCCTGATGCCCCCCACCCATGCCCCGTGTCTGTCTCCTGTTCCCCCCACCCCCCGCTCATGCCCCGTGTCTCTCTCCTGTTGCCCCCCACCCCCGCTCATGCCCCGTGTCTGTCTCCTGTTGCCCTCCACCCCCCGCTCATGCCCATTGTCTGTCTCCTGTTCTCACTACCCCCACTCATGCCCCGTATCTGTCTCCTGTTCCCTCCACCCCCGCTCATGCCCCGTATCTGTCTCCTGCTCCCCCACCCCCTGCTCATGCCCCGTGTCTGTCTCCTGTTCTCCCCACTCCCCCGCTCATGCCCCGTGCCTGTCTCCTGTTCACCCCACCCCCTGCTCATGCCCCGTGTCTCTCTCCTGTTGGCCCCACCCCCCGCTCATGCCCCATGTCTGTCTCCTGTTGCCCCCCGCTCATGCCCCGTGTCTCTCTCCTGTTGCCCCTCACCCCCTGCTCATGCCCCGTGTCTCTCTCCTGTACCCGCCACCCCCTGCTCATGCCCCGTGTCTCTCTCCTGTTGCCCCCCACCACCGCTCATGTGCCGTGTCTTCCTCTTGTCCCCCCTCCTATGATGCCCCTTGTTGACCTCTTGTTCCACCCACCCCCCGCTCATGCCCCGTGTCTTCCTCCCGTCCCCCCTCTCCTCGCTGATGCCCTGTGTCTTCCTCCTGTTCCCTCCCACCCCCTGCTCATGCCCCGTGTCTTCCTCTTGTCCCCCCTCTTATGATGCCCCTTGTTGACCTCTTGTTCCACCCACCCCCCGCTCATGCCCCGTGTCTTCCTCCCGTCCCCCCTCTCCTCGCTGATGCCCTGTGTCTTCCTCCTGTTCCCACCCACCCCCCGCTCATGCCCCGTGTCTCCCTTCTTCCCCCCCCACCCCCCGCTCATGCCCCGTGTCTCCCTTCCCCGCTCATGCCCCATGTCTCCCTTCTTTCCCTCTTTCCCCCTGCACCCCCCGCTCATGCACTGTGTCTGCACTGTTCGAACAGGGCAGACACGGGGCATGAGAGGGGGTGGGGGCCCTACCTTGCCCTAGCCCCGCACATGCCCCGTGTCTCTCCTGTTCACCCCCGCTCATGCGCCGTGTCTGTCTCCCTCCTTTTCCCCCCGCTCATGGCTCGTGTCTCCCCTGTTCACCCCCACCCCCTACCCATGCCCCGTGTCTCACTCCTGTTCCCCCCACCCCCCACTCATGCCCCGTTTCTCCCTCCTGTTCCCCCCACCCTCTGCTCATGCCCTGTGTCTCTCTCTTTTTGCCCCCCACCCCCCGCTCATGCCCCGTGTCAACCTCTTGTACCCCCCTCCTATGATGCCCCTTGTTGACCTCTTGTTCCACCCACCCCGCGCTCATGCCCCATGTCTCCCTTCTTCCCCCACCCCTCACTCATGCCCCGTGTCTTCCTTCCCCCCCACTCCCTGCTTATGCCCCGTGTCTCCATTCTTTCCCCCCACCCACCGCTCATGCCCCGTGTCTGCATTGTTGGAACAGGGCAGACACGGGGCATCAGCGGGGGTGGGGGCCCCACCTTGCCCTACCCCCGCTCATGCCCCGTGTGTCTCCTGTTCATGCCCACCCCCGCTCATGCTCCGTGTCTGTCTCCCTCCTTTTCCCCCGCTCATGGCCCGTGTCTCCCCTGTTCACATCCCGCTCATGCCCCGTTTCTCCCTTCGTCCCCCCCACCTCCCACTCATGCCCCGTGTCGCCCTTCTTTCCCGCTCATGCCCCGTGTCTCCCTTCTTCCCCCCACCCCCCGCTCATGCCCCGTGTCTCCCTTCTTTCCCGCTCAGGCCCCGTGTCTCCCTTCTTTCCACCCCCTGCTCATGCCCTGTGTCTCTCTCCTGATCTTCCCGACCCCCCGCCAATGGCCTGTTGTGTTCTCTTTATACACCCTGCCTTCCCTTTCCTTGGTGTCCATCTTGATAAAAGATTTTCCTTCCTACACTGGGACGCCTGCCTGCGGCGTCCCGGTTTAGGAAGAAAAATCTTTTTTTTACCACCCCGGGGTCCCCCTTTGAGAACGTAGGATGCTAGTGGTCTTCCTCCATTGAAAAGGACATTATGGTTACGTTGCAATAATAAAAAACTATGAAATTCAGTAAAAAAAATGTGTTAAAGTGACTTTATGGTTAAGTTGCACTAACAAAAACCTATGAAATTCAGTAAAAAAACTTTGTTAAAGGGACGTTATGGATAAGTTGCACTACTAAAAACCTATGAAATTCAGTAAAAAAACTTTGTTAAAGGGACGTTATGGTTAAATTGCGCTACTAAAAACCGATGAAATTCAGTAAAAAAACGTTGTTAAAGGGACGTTATGGTTAAGTTGCGCTACTAAAAACCTATGAAATTCAGTAAAAAAACTTTGTTAAAGGGACGTTATGGTTAAGTTGCGCTACTAAAAACATATGAAATTCAGTAAAAAAACTTTGTTAAAGAGACGCTATGGTTCAAAGTAAAAACGAAAAACCCTGAAATTTGGCAGTTATGGTAAGATAAGCAACCATAACTCGCGCCACCATGCACTGCTAACACTAACACCCAGGACATCAAAGATGACATCACAAATGTCATTGATGACATCACTGATGACATCACATGGCTGGCTCTCCCTTTTTTTCCTTTACTGACATATCTAAGCCACATAGTTTTCTTCAGTAACAGTCAGAAAGTACAAATTGAAAAGGTACTATATTTGTAGACTTAGGGTCAAGTCAAATCATATGAAACATATAGATAGCGGAAGACACAGGCTTGAAAGAGAACAATCCTTTCTGTGCATGAAGACGGTGGTGGTGCGAGTTATGGTTGCTTAGCTTACCATAACTGGCTAATTTCAGGGGGTTTTCGGTTTTACTTGGAACCATAACGTCTCTTTTTTCACTGAATTTCATAGGTTTTTAGTAGCACAGCTTAACCATAACGTCACTTTAACAAAGTTTTTTTACTGAATTTCATAGGTTTTTATTAGTGCAACGTAACCATAACGTCCTTTTCAATGGAGGAAGACCACTAGCATCCTAGGTTCTCAAAGCGGGAACCGGGGTGGTAAAAAAAAGATTTTTATTCCCAAACCGGTACGCCTGCGGCGTTCCGGTGTAGGAAGAAAAATCTTTTACCATGATGGACACCATGGAAAGGGAAGGCGGGCTGTATAAAGAGAACACAACAGAGCATCGGCGGGGTTCGGGAGGACCAGGAGAGAGACAGGGGGCATGAGCGGGGGTGGGGGGAACAGGAGGGAGACACAGGGCATTAGCAGGGGGTGGGGGTTAGAGGAGGGAGACAAGGGCATGAGCAGGGGTGGGGGCAACAGAAGAGAGACACGGGACATGAGCGGGCGGTAGGGGGCAACAGGAGAGAGACACGGGGCATGAGCTGGGGTGGGGGCAACAGGAGAGAGACACAGGGCATGAGCGGGGGTGGGGGGCAACAGGAGAGAGACACGGGCATGAGGGACAACAGGAGAGAGACACAGGGAATGAGCGGGGGTGGGGGTACAGGAGGGAAACACGGGGCATGAGCAGGGGGTGGGGGTAGAAGAGGGAGACACGGGCCATGAGCGGGGGGCAACAGGAGAAAGACACGGGTCATGAGTGGGGGGTGGGGGGCAACAGGAGAGAGACACAGAGATTGAGCGGGGGGTGAGGGGAACAGGAGGGAGACACGGAGCATGAGCGGGGGTGGGGGGAACAGGAGGGAGAAACGGGGCATGAGCGGGGGGTGGTGGGAAAAGGGAGGGAGACACGGGGCATGAGCAGGGGGTTGGAGGGAACAGGAGGGAGACACGGGGAATGAGTGGGGGATTGGGGGCGACAGGAGAGAGACACGGGGCTTAAGCGCAGGGTTGGGGGTACCAGGAGAGAGACACGGGGCATGATCGGGGGGTGGGGGCAACAGGAGAGAGACACGGGGCATTAGCGCAGAGTGGGGGGCAACAGGAGAGAGACACGGGGCATGAGCGGGGGGTGAGGAGAACAGGAGGGAGACACGGGGCATGAGCGGGGGGTGGGTGGCAACAGGAGAGAGTCACAGTGCATGAGCGGGGTGTGGGGGGAACAGGAGGGAGACACGGGTGTGAGGCGGAAACCTGTGCAGTTCCCTCTGGGACCACTGCAAAAGATTTAGGACTACAGGTGTTTGGCAGTAAACCCACTTGGTAGTAGTCCGTACCACACAGATTCACTTGGTAGCTGTGGCTGAGCAGTCAGACTTCCCTCAAGAAGAGTAAGGCAGTATGTGGAGTATACAAAATAGGGCAATTTACACAGTAGAACAAGCAAACACGGAACAAGGCTTTTGTGTAAAGATATATAGTTATTTTTTTTATAAAAACACATCTATGAAAAACACTCTGGCACTAAAACGGTAAACACTTCAATCATAATTACTATAAGAAAAAGATCAATCCCCCTAACAATAGTTCGACAAGTCTAGGTTCAACGGCATCACTTATTTGCAGACAGAGGTGTATGCTTTAACCTAGATGGCACTCTAGTATTCGTTAGGACGGGAGAGAAAAATAAGGCAGGTTATGAAATCAACTCAGTACCAATACTTTTACGAACAAATGCAAGGCAAGTAAGGCAGGGTCTACTGCAGATCACAAAGTTCAGAGTCCAGGCCCACTCGGAGACAGGCAAGGCGATGAGTCTCAGAAAATTATCACAGTGGAAATGCACTTTGAGTCTTTGTCGCAAATTGTTATCCAAAGATTGGACTAGTTCAGAACAGAAAGTTAAGAAAGCTTGGAGGCGACCCAATGGAAAGGCGAGGATTAAGACACCTCACTCTATCCGGCAGAAAGGGAAGCCAGGCGGACACGGTACCTTGTTTGTGGAGAGACAGCTCCGGCGGGGGTAGTTGTTCCTGGTGGTGGATGCACTTCGGGTCTTTGCCAAGAGTAGAGATGATCTCGTCGTCGAAGAAAAGTGAAGTCCGGTGCACCACCAGGGAAGAGACCAGCCGCGGAGTGCTCCGTCACAAGGCACCACCTTTTGGTCGCGGTACAGGGGTAGTGGCTATCCGGTTGCAGAGGTGCTCTGCACGGGCAATTCGACCACTGCGTCCTGGAGTGAAGAAAAAGCAAAGGGGACTGGTTGTTCCCACCAGTCAGGGGAAGAGACTCTCCGGGAGGGAGATCTCCTCTGTCATCGGGAAGTGGTGAGTCGGTTCAGCACGGCTCCACCGGAGGTGTCGTCGTTGCAAATTTGCTCAGCTTTACCCTCGTCGGATTCTTAGGTCCTGTGGCGACTATGAAGATCGAGTCCCAAAAGCCCTTCTTTTATGCAGAAAACCCCCATTCATTCAGTCTAGCTGTCAATCAAAACACGCTAAGTGGTGAGCGGGTTGGCTCACCACTTGGGCCAATCACACCAGAGTGCGACCGGAGTTGACAAGGCAACTCAGTCCAGGGTGTCTAAACCCCCTCCCACACCCCCTGTGGTACCCAGACAGAATGGCACCACTTTGGAGGGCCTCTGTGTAGAGGCCCGCCAAAAGTGGAACAAAGGGCTCAAACTTTGGTTTAGGAGTCACAGAGACGAACACAGACGCCATTTTAAAAAACGAGTTCTGGCAGAAAATACCAACCGATAGATTTATTTAAGATAATAAACTGGTGGTATGTTAGAGATTAACGAGGAAAAGTATTAACCTCCAACAATGGGAAGAATCCCATAGAGTTATATTCGGGGTCGAATATAACAAGTAGTTTCCACTGCCACCAGCCAAAACTCGACGAGGGGGGACGGGACAGTGCCCCCTCGAATAACATACCTAGGAGTAATCGAATTACCCCTACTAGTACGTCCACAATAGGATGGTGTGTACTAGTTCTGTTAGTAAATTTAGGTCTAGTAAAGCCAATGGTGACTTTACATGCCCGGGGAGACAGTAGTCAGTCCCCGGGTATGGAGTCTATGATGGAGGTCCGCTAGGACGCCCCAGTGCTACAGCACGGAGGGTGCGTTGTAACACACATAGCAAAACATATGAGACCCTATGGAGTAAAAGACCCCATAGCCCATAGAACACATTGACATTCAAAGGAATTACACACATTCATGTCCAAGAGTGGGAGAAAAAGAGTCTCACTCTTGGCAGGATGGAAAAAAACAAACTCTAGAAATCCAGCAAAGCTGCTGGGGGACTCACTAGGTTAGGAAATTCAGCCTAAACAGAGAATTCTCCCTAACACTCGCCCCCAGACTAAGGGACAGGAGGATTTAATCCACTCCTGGATGAATCTCATACCTCTAGTCGATGACATACATCCTAGAGAGACCATCAGCATTTTGGTGGTGACACCCTGACCTGTGCTCAATGGTGAAATCAAACCCTTGCAGGCAGATCGACCATCTCAGTAGTTTTGGGTTTTCCCCTTTCATTTGCATTAACCATCTCAAGGGTTGGTGGTCAGTCTGAATGACAAAAGTAGAACCATACAAGTACGGCCTGAACTTCTTCAGAGCCCACCTTGTTTTAGGATCCTTCAGCTTGCGGCTGATGAAGCAAACGGGTTGCTCCCTACCTTTCCCATCCAGTTGACTGAGTATGGCACCTATTCCTACATTTGAAGCATCTGTCTGCACAATGAAAGCTTGGCGGTAATCAGGAGCTCTGAGTACTGGGGCGTGGCAAAGAGCCTTTTTCAGGTTTTCAAAAGCCTGATTGCACTCCTCATTCCATCTAACCTTTTTAGGAAATGTGGGCGAGGAGTTGACATTCAGTGGAGAAGCTATGGTCCCATAGTTTTCAATGAAATTCCTGTAATACCCAGTGAGGCCTAGGAAGGCTCTCACTTGGGTTTGAGTAGTAGGTGTTGTCCAATGTTTGCACAGCTTCAATCTTACTGAGCAAAGGCCTTATTTCTCCACCTCCTACCTCATGTCCAAGATGGACTACCTTACTCTGTCCAATTTGGCATTTACTCGCCTTTATGGTCAGATTGGCTCATCCAAGAGCCTGCAAAACATCTCTCAGGTGGGTTACATGTTCTTAAGAGCAAGGAAAGAGGACCCAAAGTTCGAGTCCTCCCGTCCCCTGCACACTCTTGGAATACGCAACAAGGGCGTAGATTCTTAAGAATATAGTTAGCAATATTCGTTCTTAAGCACTCTTTAGAGAATAGATTCTACAAAATTTATAATATCAAACAGAAGAACAATGGTTTCTGCATTTTAGGTGTACAGGGATGAAGTGAACACCTATTTATTTATACATAAAAAAATGTAGTGAAGACAGGAGAAATCGCATAACAACATTATAATGTCAACATAATCAAAAGTTGATGGAAATTCCACTGCCAATGGCTTGACGCGTTTCGAGGTGATACCTCTTCTTCAGAAGCCTCTGTGGATCTATTGTCTAATCAAAATACATTCAGGGAAAGAAATCAACAGAAAGTATACTGTTGTAAATCCATTTTTACATTACTAATGATACTCTAATTGGTTGGATTCCCATGAGAGGTGCACGGGATTATACTAGACAGTGTCTTGAATTTTTTTTTAAAAAACATGGCCAGATAGTTCTATGGTCAAACTAAATTGAATGTTTGCACTGTTTAACACATAACATGTAGATATTTAATTTAAACGAAGTAATGCTACTTGTTGTTTATTTGGTTGACGGGTGGTGGGGGGAACAGGAGGGAGACACGGGGGATGAGCGGGGGGTGGTGGGGAAATGCAGAGAGACACAGGGCATGAGCGGGGGGTGGGTGGGAACAGGAGGGAGACACGGGGAAGGAGCGGGTGGTTGGGAGGTACAGGAGGAAGACATGGTGCATGAGCGGGGGGTGGGAGGGCACAGGAGAGAGACACGGGGCATGAGTGGGGGTTGGGGTGCAACAGGAGAGAGACACGGGGCATGAGTGCAGGGTGGGGGGCAACAGGAGAGAGTCACGGGGCATGAGCGGGGGGTAGGGGGTACAGGAGGGAGACACAGGGCATGAACGGGGGTAAGGGGCAACAGGAGAGAGACACGGGGCATGAGCGGCGGGTGGGAGGGAACAGGAGGGAGACAAGGCAGGGGGTGGGGGGCAACAGGAGAGAGACACGGGACATGAGTGGGGTTTGGGGGGCAACAGGAGAGAGACACAGGGCATGAGAAGGGGGTGGGGGCAACAGGAGAGAGACACGGGGCATGAGCGCGGTGTGGGGGGCAACAGGAGAGAGACACAGGGCATGAGAGGGGGTGGGGGAACAGGAGAGAGATACGGGGGCATGAGCGGGGGGTAAGGGGCAACAGGAGAGAGACACGGGGCATGAGCGGGGGGTGGCGGAAACAGGAGAGAGACACTGGGCATGAGCGGGGGTAAGGGGAACAGGAGGGAGACACGGAGCATGAGCGGGGGGTGGGGGAACAGGAGGGAGGCACGGGGCATGAGCAGTGGGTGGGGGGAACAGGAGGGGGACAGGGGGCGTGCACGGGGGTGGTGGGTAAAGGGAGGGAGACACGGGCCATGAGCAGGGGGTGGGAGGGAACAGGAGGGAGACACGGGGCATGAGCGGGGGTGGGGGGAACAGGAGGGAGACACAGGGCATGAGCAGGGGGTGGTGGGGAAAGGCAGGGAGACACGAGGCATGAGCGGGGGATGGGTGGGAATAGGAGGGAGACACGTCGCATGAGCGGGGGGTTGGGAGGTACAGGAGGAAGACACGTGGCATGAGTGGGGGTGGGAGGGCACAGGAGAGAGACACTGGGCATGAGCGGGGTTTGGGGGCAACAGGAGAGAGACACAGGGCATGAGCGCAGGGTTGGGGGTAACAGGAGAGAGTCACGGGGCATGAGCGGGGGATGGGAGGGAACAGGAGGGAGACACAGGGCATGAGCGGGTGTGGGGGGCAACATGAGAGAGACACAGGGCATGAGTGGGGGTGGGGGGCAACAGGAGAGAGACACGGGGCAGGGGGTTGGGGCAACAGGAGAGAGACACGGGGCATGAGCGGGGGTTGGGGCAACAGGAGAGAGACACGGGGCATGAGAGGGGGGGTGGGGGGAACAGGAGGGAGACACGGGGCATGAGTGGGGGGTTGGGGGAACAGGAGGGAGACACAGAGCATGAGCAGGGGGTGGTGGGCAACAGGAGAGAGTCACAGGGCATTAGCGGGCGGGGTGAACAGGAGGGAGACACGGATCATGAGCGGGGGTGGGGGGAAAGGGAGAGAAACACGGGCCATGAGCGGTGGGTAGGGGGAACGGGAGAGAGATACAGGGCATGAGCGGAGGGTGGGGGGCAACAGGAGAGAGTCACGGGGCATGAGTGGGGGGTGGGGGTACAGGAGGGAGACACAGGGCATGAGCGGGGGTAAGGGGCAACAGGAGAGAGACACGGGGCATGAGCGGCAGGTGGGAGGGAACAGGAGGGAGACACGGGGCATGAGTGGGGGTTGGGGGGCAACAGGAGAGAGACACAGGGCATGAGCGGGGGGTGGGGGGCAACAGGAGAGAGACACGGGGCATGAGCGTGGGGTGGGGGGCAACAGGAGAGAGACACGGGGCATGAGAGAGGGGTGGGGGAACAGGAGAGAGACACGGGGCATGAGCGGGGGGTGGGGGGCAACAGGAGAGAGACACGGGGCATGAGTGGGGGTGGGGGAACAGGAGGGAGACACGGGGCATGAGCGGGAGGTAGAGGGGAATGGGAGAGAGACACGTGGCATGAGCAGGGGGTGGAGGGCAACAGGAGAGAGACACGTGGCATGAGGGACAACAGGAGAGAGACATGGGGCATGAGCGGTGGGTGGGGGGTACAGGAGGGAGACACGGGGAATGTTCGGGGATGGGGGTACAGGAGGGAGACACGGGCCATGAGTGGGAGGTGGGCGGCAACAGGAGAGAGACACGGGGCATGAGCAGGGGGTGGGGGGCAACAGGAGAGAGATATGGGGCATGAACGGGGGTGGGGGCAACAGGAGAGAGACAAGGGGCATGAGCGGGGGTGGGGGCAACGGGAGAGAGACACGGGGCATGAGCGCGGGGTGGGGGGGAACAAGAGGGAGACATGGGGCATGAGCGGGTGGTGGGGGGAACAGGAGGGAGACACGGGGGATGAGCGGGGGGTGGTGGGGAAATGCAGAGAGACACAGGGCATGAGCGGGGGGTGGGTGGGAACAGGAGGGAGACACGGGGAAGGAGCGGGGGTGGGAGGGAACAGGAGGGAGACACGGGGCATGAGCGGGGGGTGGGGGGAACAGGAGAGAGACACGGGGCATGAGCGGGTGGTGGGGGGAACAGGAGGGAGACACGGGGGATGAGCGGGGGGTGGTGGGGAAATGCAGAGAGACACAGGGCATGAGCGGGGGGTGGGTGGGAACAGGAGGGAGACACGGGCCATGAGCAGGGGGTGGGAGGGAACAGGAGGGAGACACGGGGCATGAGCGGGGGGTGGGGGGAACAGGAGAGAGATACGGGGCATGAGCAGGGGGTGGTGGGGAAAGGACACGGGCATGAGCGGGGGATGGGTGGGAACAGGAGGGAGACACGTCGCATGAGCGGGGGGTTGCGAGGTACAGGAGGAAGACACGTGGCATGAGCGGGGGGTGGGAGGGCACAGGAGAGAGACACGGGGCATGAGTGGGGTTTGGGGGGCAACAGGAGAGAGACACAGGGCATGAGCGCAGGGTGGGGGGCAACAGGAGAGAGTCACGGGGCATGAGCGAGAGTTGGCGGGTACAGGAGAGAGACACAGGGCATGAGCGGGGGGTGTGGGGCAACAGGGGAGAGACACGGGGCATGAGCGGGGGGTGGGAGGGAACAGGAGGGAGACACAGGGCATGAGCGGGGTGGGGGGCAACAGGAGAGAGACACAGGGCATGAGTTGGGGTGGGGGGCAACAGGAGGGAGACACTGGGCATGGGCAGGGGATGGGGGCAACAGGAGAGAGACACGGGGCATGAGCGCGGGGTGGGGGCAACAGGAGAGAGACACGGGGCATGAGAGGGGGTGGGGGAACAGGAGGGTGACACGGGGCATGAGTGGGGGGTGCAGGGAACAGGAGGGAGACACGGAGCATGAGCAGGGGGTTGGGGGCAACAGGAGAGAGTCACAGGGCATTAGAGGGGGCGGGGTGAACAGGAGGGAGACACGGATCATGAGCGGGGGTGGGGGGAAAGGGAGAGAAACACGGGCCATGAGCGGTGGGTAGGGGGAACGGGAGAGAGACACAGGGCATGAGTGGAGGGTGGGGGGAAACAAGAGAGATACACGGGGCATGAGTGGGGGGTGAGGGCAACAGGAGAGAGACACAGGGCATGAGCGGGGGGTGTGGGGAAACGGGAGAGAGACACGGGGCATGAGCGAGGGCTGGGGGGTACAGGAGGAAGACACGGGGCATGAGCGGGGGGTGGGAGGGAACAGGAGGGAGACACGGGGCATGAGTGGGGTGGTGAGGTGTGGGGGGCAACAGGAAAGAGACACGGGGCATGAGCGGGGGGTGGGTGGAACAGGAGGGAGACACGGGGCATGAGTGGGGGGTGGTGGGGAAAGGCAGGGAGAAACGGGGCATGAGCGGAGGGTGGGTGTTAACAGGAGGGAGACACGGGGCATGAGAGGGGGGTGGGAGGGAACAGGAGAGAGACAAGGGGCATGAGCGGGGACTGGGGGGTAGAGGAGGAAGACACGGGGCATGAGCGGGGGTGGGAGGGAACAGGAGGGAGACACGGGGCATGAGTAGGGTGTGGGGGGCAACAGGAAAGAGACACGGGGCATGAGCGGGGGGTGGTGGGAACAGGAGGGAGACACGGGGCATGAGTGGGGGGTGGTGGGGAAATGCAGGGAGATATGGGGCATGAGCGGGGGGTGGGTGGGAACAGGAGGGAGACACATGGCATGAGTGGGGGGTGGGAGAGAGACAGGGGGCATGAGCGGGGGCTGGGGGGCAACAGGAGAGAGACACGGTGCATGAGCGGGGGTGGGGGTACAGGAGGGAGACACAGGGCATGAGCGGGGTGGGGTCAACAGGAGAGAGACACGGGGCATGAGCAGGGGGAGGGATGGAACAGGAGGGAGACATGGGGCATGAGCAGGGGGTGGGGGGCAACAGGAGAGAGACACGGGTCATGAGTGGGAGGTGGGGGGCAACAGGAGAGAGACACGGGGCATGAGCGGGAGGTGGGGGGCAACAGGAGAGAGACACGGGGCATGAGCACGGGGTGGGGGACAACAGGAGAGAGACACGGGGCATGAGAGGGGGGTGGGGGGTACAGGATGGGAGACACGGGGCATGAGCAGGGGGTGAGGGGCAACAAGAGAGAGACACGGGGCATGAGCGGTCGGTGGGGGAACAGGAGGGAGACACGGGGCATGAGAGGGGGGTGAGGGGAACAGGAGGGAGACACGGAGCATGAGCCGGGGGTGTGGGGCAACAGGAGAGAGTCACGGGGCATTAGCGGGGGCAGGGGGAACAGGAGGGAGACACGGAGCATGAGCGGGGGTGGAGGGAAGGGAGAGAGACACAGGATATGAGCGGTGGGTGGGGGGAACGGGAGAGAGACACAGGGTAGGAGCGGGGGTGGGTGGCAACAAAAGAGATACACAGGGGATGAGTGGGTGGTGGGGGCAACAAGAGAGAGACACGGGGCATGAGCGGGGGATGGGGGAATGGGAGGGAGACACGGGCCATGAGCAGGGGGTGAGGGGATACGGGAGAGAGACATGGGGCGTGAGCAAGGGCTGGGGGGTACAGAGGAGGAAGACACGGTGCATGAGTGGGGGTGGGAGGGAACAGGAGGGAGACATGGGGCATGAGTGGCATGTGGGGGGCAACAGGAGAGAGACACGGGGCATGAGCGGGGTGTGTCAGGTACCAGGAGAGAGACACGGGGCTTGAGCATGGGGTGGGGGCAACAAGAGAGAGACACGGGGCATTAGCGGGGGCGGGGGGTGTGGGGGTACAGGAGGGAGACATGGGGCATGAGCGAGGGGTGGGGGGTACAGGAGGAAGACACGGAGCATGAGCGGGGGGTGGGGGGAATGGGAGAGAGACACGGGGCATGAGCGGGGGTGGTGGGGGAACAGGACAGAGACACGGGGCATGAGCGGGGGGTGGGGGGAACAGGAGGGAGAAACGGGGAATCGGGACATGACTGCGGGGTTGGGGGCAAAAGGAGAGAGACACAGGACATGAGTGGGGTTTGGGGGGCAACAGGAGAGAGACACAGGGCATGAGCAGGGGGTGGGGGGCAACAGGAGGAAGACACGGAGCATGAGCGGGGGGTGGGGGGAATGGGAGAGATACACGTGGCATGAGTGGGGGGTTGGGGGAACAGGACAGAGACACGGGGCATGAGCGGGGGGTGGGGGGAACAGGAGGGAGAAACGGGGAATCGGGGCATGACTGCGGGGTTGGGGCAAAAGGAGAGAGACACAGGACATGAGTGGGGTTTGGGGGCAACAGGAGAGAGACACAGGGCATGAGCAGGAGGTGGGGGGCAACAGGAGAGAGACACGGGACATGAGTGGGGTTTGGGGGGCAACAGGAGAGAGACACAGGGCATGAGCAGGGGGTGGGGGCAACAAGAGAGAGACACGGGGCATGAGCGCGGGGTGGGGGGCAACAGGAGAGAGACACAGGGCATGAGAGGGGGGTGGGGGCACAGGTGAGAGATACGGGGCATGAGCAGGGGGTAGGGGGCAACAGGAGAGAGACACGGGGCATGAGCGGGGCGTGGCGGCAACAGGAGAGAGACACGGGGCATGAGCGGGGGTAAGGGGAACAGGAGGGAGACACGGAGCATGAGCGGGGGGTGGGGGAACAGGAGGGAGGCACGGGGCATGAGCAGTGGGTGGGGGGAACAGGAGGGGGACAGGGGGCGTGCGCGGGGGGTGGTGGGGAAAGGGAGGGAGACACGGGCCATGAGCAGGGGGTGGGAGGGAACAGGAGGGAGACACGGGGCATGAGCGGGGGTGGAGGGAACAGGAGGGAGACACAGGGCATGAGCAGGGGGTGGTGGGGAAAGGCAGGGAGACACGAGGCATGAGCGGGGGATGGGTGGGAATAGGAGGAAGACACGTGGCATGAGTGGGGGGTGGGAGGGCACAGGAGAGAGACACTGGGCATGAGCGGGGTTTGGGGGGCAACAGGAGAGAGACACAGGGCATGAGCGCAGGGTTGGGGGCAACAGGAGATAGTCACGGGGCATGAGCGGGGGGTGGGAGGGAACAGGAGGGAGACACAGGGCATGAGCGGGGGTGGGGGGCAACAGGAGAGAGACACAGGGCATGAGTGGGGGTGGCGGGCAACAGGAGAGAGACACGGGGCATGGGCAGGGGGTTGGGGCAACAGGAGAGAGACACGGGGCATGAGCGGGGGTTGAGGGCAACAGGAGAGAGACACGGGGCATGGGAGGGAGGTGGGGGGAACAGGAGGGATACACAGGGCATGAGTGGGGTTTGGGGGAACAGGAGGGAGACACGGAGCATGAGCAGGGGGTGGGGGGCAACAGGAGAGAGTCACAGGGCATTAGCGAGGGCGGGGTGAACAGGAGGTAGACACGGATCATGAGTGGGGGTGGGGGGAAAGGGAGAGAAACACGGGCCATGAGCGGTGGGTAGGGGGAACGGGAGAGAGATACAGGGCATGAGCGGAGGGTGGGGGCAACAGGAGAGAGTCACGGGGCATGAGCGGGGGGTGGGGGGTACAGGAGGGAGACACAGGGCATGAGCGGGGGTAAGGGGCAACAGGAGAGAGACACGGGGCATGAGCGGCGGGTGGGAGGGAACAGGAGGGAGACACGGGGCATAAGCAGGGGGTGGGGGGCAACAGGAGAGAGACACGGGGCATGAGTGGGGGTTGGGGGGCAACAGGAGAGAGACACAGGGCATGAGCGGGGGTGGGGGGCAACAGGAGAGAGACACAGGGCATGAGCGCGGGGTGGGGGGCAACAAGAGAGAGATACGGGGCATGAGAGGGGGGTGGGGGGAACAGGAGAGAGACACAGGGCATGAGCGGGGGGTGGGGGGCAACAGGAGAGAGACACGGGGCATGAGCGGGGGGTGGCAGCAACAGGAGAGAGACACGGGGCATGAGCGGGGGTGAGGGGAACAGGAGGGAGACACGGGGGCATGAGCAGGGGGTGGGGGAACAGAAGGGAGGCACGTGGCAGGAGATGTGGGTGGGGGGAACAGGAGAGGGAAACACGGGGCATGCGCGGGGGGTGGTGGGGAAAGGGGAGGGAGACACGGGCCATGAGCAGGGGGTGGGAGGGAACAGGGAGGGAGACACGGGGGCATGAGCGGGGGGTGGGGGGGAACAGGAGGGAGACACGGGGCATGAGCAGGGGGTGGTGGGGAAAGGCAGGGAGACACGCGCATGTGCGGGGGAGGGGGTGGGAACAGGAGGGAGGACACGTCGCATCAGCGGGGGGTTGGGAGGTACCAGGAGGAAGACACGTGGCATGAGCGGGGGGTGGGAGGGCACAGGAGAGAGACACAGGGCATGAGTGGGGCTTGGGGGGCAACAGGAGAGACACAGGGCATGAGCGCAGGGTGGGGGGCAACAGGAGAGAGTCACGGGGCATGAGCGGGGGTTGGCGGGTACAGGAGAGAGACACAGGGCATGAGCGGGGGGTGTGGGGCAACAGGAGAGAGACACGGGGCATGAGCGGGGGGTGGGAGGGAACAGGAGGGAGACACAGGGCATGAGCGGGGTGGGGGGCAACAGGAGAGAGACACAGGGCATGAGTTGGGGTGGGGGCAACAGGAGAAAGACACGGGGCATGAGCGCGGGTGGGGGCAACAGGAGAGAGACACGGGGCATGAGAGGGGGTGGGGGGAACAGGAGGGCGACACGGGGCATGAGTGGGGGTGCAGGGAACAGGAGGGAGACACGGAGCATGAGCAGGGGGTGTGGGCAACAGGAGAGAGTCACAGGGCATTAGAGGGGGCGGGGTGAACAGGAGGGAGACACGGATCATGAGCGGGGTGGGAGGAAAGGGAGAGAAACCAAGGGCCATGAGCGGTGGGTAGGGGGAACGGGAGAGAGACACAGGGCATGAGCAGAGGGTGGGGGCAACAAGAGAGATACACGGGGCATGAGTGGGGGGTGAGGGCAACAGGAGAGAGACACAGGGCATGAGTGTGTGATGGGGGAACGGGAGGGAGACACGGGCCATGAGCCTGGGGTGTGGGGAAACGGGAGAGAGACATGGGGCATGAGCGAGAGCTGGGGGTACAGGAGGAAGACACGGTGCATGAGCGGGGGGTGGGAGGGAACAGGAGGGAGACATGGGGCATGAGTGGGGTGGTGGGGTGTGGGGGGCAACAGGAAAGAGACACGGGGCATGAGCGGGGGGTGGGGGGAACAGGAGGGAGACACGGGGCATGAGTGGGGGGTGGTGGGGAAAGGCAGGGAGAAACGGGGCATGAGCGGGGGGTGGGTGTTAACAGGAGGGAGACACGGGGCATGAGTGGGGGTGGGAGGGAAACATGAGAGAGACACGGGGCATGAGCGGGGACTGGGGGGTACAGGAGGAAGACACGGGGCATGAGCGGGGGGTGGGAGGGAACAGGAGGGAGACACGGGGCATGAGTGGGGTGTGGGGGCAACAGGAAAGAGACACGGGGCATGAGCGGGGGGTGGGGGGAACAGGAGGGAGACACGGGGCATGAGTGGGGGTGGTGGGGAAATGCAGGGAGAAACGGGGCATGAGCGGGGAGTGGGTTGGGAACAGGAGGGAGACACGGGGCATGAGTGGGGGGTGGGGGGCAACAGGAGAGAGACACGGGGCATGAGCGGGGGCTGGGGGGCAACAGGAGAGAGACACAGGGCATGAGTGCAGGGTGGGGGGCAACAGGAGAGAGACACGGGGCATGAGCGGGGGTGGGGGTACAGGAGGGAGACACAGGGCATGAGCGGGGTGGGGGCAACAGGAGGGAGACGAGAGGCATGAGCGGGGGAACAGGAGGGAGACATGGGGCATGAGCTGGGGAGTGGGGGGAACGGGAGAGAGACACGGGCCATGAGCGAGGGGTGGGGGGGAAAAGGAGAGAGACACGGGGCATGAGTGGGTGGTGGGGTACAGGAGGGAGACACGGGTCATGAGCCAGGGGTAAGGGGGAACGGGAGAGAGACACAGGGCTTGAACTGGGGGTTGGAGGGAACAGGAGAGAGACACGGGGCATGAGCGGGGGTGGGGGGCAACAGGAGAGAGACACGGGCATGAGCGGGGGGGTGGGGGTAAACAGGAGATAGGACACGGGGCATGAGCGCGGGGTGGGGGGCAACACGAGAGAGACACGTGGCATGAGCAGGGGGTGGGGGGCAACAGGAGAGAGACACGGGGCATGAGCGGGAGGTGGGGGGATCAGGAGAGAGACACGGCATGATCGGGGGTTTGGGGGGAATGGGAGAGAGACACGGGGCATGAGCAGGGGGTGGGAGGCAACAAGAGAGAGACACAGGGCATGAGCAGGGGGTGGGGGCAACAGGAGAGAGACACAGGGCATGAGCGGGGGTGGGGGGGAACAGGAGGGATTCACGGGGCATGAGCAGGGGGTTGGGGGGAACGGGAGAGAGACACAGGCCATGAGCGGGGGGTGGGGAGAACGGGAGAGAGACATGGGGCATGAGCAAGGGCTGGGGGGTACAGAGGAGGAAGACACGGTGCATGAGTGGGGGTGGGAGGGATCAGGAGGGAGACATGGGGCATGAGTGGCATGTGGGGGGCAACAGGTGAGAGACACGGGGCATGAGCGGGGTGTGTCAGGTACCAGGAGAGAGACACAGGGCTTGAGTATGGGGTGGGGGCAACAAGAGAGAGACACGGGGCATTAGCGGGGGGTGGGGGTACAGGAGGGAGACATGGGGCATGAGCGGGGGTGGGGGGTACAGGAGGAAGACACGGAGCATGAGCGGGGGGTGGGGGGAAATGGGAGAGAGACACGGGGCATGAGCGGGGGTGGTGGGGGAACAGGAGAGATACACGTGGCATGAGTGGGGGTTGGGGGAACAGGACAGAGACACGGGGCATGAGCGAGGGGTGGGGGGAACAGGAGCAAGACACGGGGCATAAGCGGGGTTTGGGGGGTACAGGAGGGAGACATGGGCCATGAGCGGGGGGTGGGGGAGAACGGGAGAGACACATGGGGCATGATCGGGGGGTGGGAGGTGTTAGTCAGAAACCTGTGCAGTTCCCTCTGGGACCACTGCAAAAGATTTAGGACTACAGGTGTTTGGCAGTAAACCCACTTGGTAGCAGTCTGTACCACACAGATTCACTTGGTAGCTGTGGCTGAGCAGTCAGACTTCCCTCAAGAAGAGTTAGGCAGTATACAGAGTATTCACAATAGGTAAAGAGAACACAATAGAACAAGTAAACACTGACCAGGGCTTGGTGTAAAAGAGATATAATTATTTATTTAAAACCACATCTAGAAAAACACACAGGCACTAATAGTAAGCAATTTAAAAACACGGTCACTAAAAGATATACACTCCCTTAAAAGAATATTAGACAAGTCTTAAGTAAAGCCCCACTTATTTTCAGACTGTGGTGAGCGCTTAACGTAGATGGCACTCTAATAGTTTGGTTTAAAAAGGGAGAGAAAAGCAGAGAACAAGTTGAAACAGATCCCAACACTTTTATCAGAACGTAACTAGAGAGGAAGGCAAAGTAAAACCGTGAAGTTCGAGTTCAAGAGGCCGGATCCACTTTCAGAGGATCCAAACGAAATGTGTCCAAGGTCACACGGTTGCAGTGCACAAAAGTCTTGTAAAGGTTCAAAAAGGAGTTGGACCTAAGAAAGGGACCAGTTAGAGGGTCAAGGCGGCCAGCCCAGTCCAGAAGGCTAAGGGGTTATTATTACCTTGTAGCAATCTTTAGAAAGGGAGTCCTGGCGGACACGGTACCTCTTAAAGTGGTGAGAACGCTCCAGCGGGGTCAGTTGTTCCTGGCAGCGGGTGAAAGTCAGTGATTCGTCTGGGGGAAGTGAGGATCTCATTCTGGAGGAAGACAGGAGTCTGTTGCACTGCCAGGGAAGAAAGCAGCCGCAGAGTTTCTCAGGTACAAGGAGCGGTCCGGTGATTCGTGGTTCAGTGGTGAGTGGCTATCCGGCCGCCGGGGTGCTTGGCACGGGCAGTTCGACCACAAACTGGGCTGGGGTGCGAAGAAAGAAAGGTAAACTGGTTGTGCCCACCAGTCAGGGGAAGAAGTCTCTCCAGCCGGGAGATCTTCTCTGTCGTCGGGAAGTGGTGAGTCAGTTCTGCAGGGCTCCACCGATGGTGTCGCCGTGGTAGGTCGGCTCAGCTTCTCCCTCATCGGATTCTCAGGTCCTGTGGCGACTTCTGAAGTTCCAGTCCCCAAAGCCCTGCTTTTATGCAGAAAACCCCCATTCACTCAGCCTAGCTGTCACTCAAACATGCTAAGTGGTGAGCCAGCCGGCTCACCACTTGGGCCAATCACACAAGAGTGCGACTTGAGTTACCAAGGTAACTCAGTCCAGGGTGCCTAAACCCCCTCCAACACCCCCTGTGGTACCCAGACAGAGTGGCACCACTTTTGTAGGCTTCTGTGGAGAAGCCTGCCAAAAAGTGGAACAAAGGGCTCGACTTGGTTTGGTGTCACAGAAGAGAACACAAATGCCATTTTAGAATCGCGTCTTGGCAAAAAATACCAACCGGAGAATTAATATTAATTAAATAAACTGGCGGTATGTTTGAGACTATGAGAATTAAATAATTAAAGTTGGTAGCCTCGAACAATTGGAAAATCCCATAGGAAAATATTCGCGGTCGAATATAAAAAGTAGTTTCCATTGCCACCAGCCAAAACTCGATCAGGGGGGACGGAGACGTGCCTCCTCGACTAACAGACCCCGGGGCAATCGAATGGCCCCGACCAGTACGTCCACAATATGATGGTTTGTACTGGTTTCAGTTAATAATTTGGGACTAGTAAAGCCAATGGTGACTTTACATGCCCCGGGAGACAGTAGTCAGCCCCAGGGTATGGAGTCTATGGTGGGGTGTCACTATGACACCCCTGTGTTACTGCACGGAGGGTGCTGTGTAACACACATAGGAAAAACACATGAGACCCTATGGAGTAAAGGACCCCATAGCCAACAAAACACATTACCAGTCAAAGGAATACCATAAATCATGTCCAAGAGTGGGAGAAAAAGAGTCTCACTCTTGGCAGGAGGAAAAAAACAAACTCCAGAAATCCAGCAAAGCTGCTGGGGGACTCACTAGGTTAGGACATTCCGCCTAAAGAGAGAATTCTCCCTAACAGGAGGGAACAGGAGGGAGACACAGGGGGCATGAGCAGGGGGGTCGGGGGAAACAGGAGAGAGACACGGGGCATGAGCGTGGGGTGGGGGCAACAGGAGAGATACATGGGGCATGAGCAGGGGGTGGGGGGTACAGGAGGGAGGCACGGGCCATGAGCGGGGGTTGGGTGGTACAGGAGGGAGGCACGGGGCATGAGCGGGGGGTGGGGGGTACAGGAGGAAGACACGGGGCTTGAGCGGGGTGTGGGGGGAACGGGAGAGAGACACGGGGCATGAGCGGGGGGTGGGGGGGAGGGGTGGAACAGGAGAGAGACACGGGGCATGAGCGAGGGGTGGGGGAACAGGAGGGAGAAACGGGGCATGAGCGGGGGTACGGGGAAATGGGAGAAAGATACAGGCCATGAGTGGGGGGTGGGCGGAATGGGAGAGAGACACGGGGCATGAGCGGGGGTGGGGGACAACAAGAGAGAGACACAGGGCATGAGCGAGGGGTGGGGGCAACAGGAGAGAGACACGGGGCATGTTCGGGCGGTGGGGGAGCAGGAGGGAGACACGGGGCATTATTGGGAGGTGGTGCATACAAGAGGGAGACACAGGGCATGAGTGGGGGGCAACAGGAGAGAGACACGGGACATGAGCAGAGGGTGCAGGGCAACAGGAGAGGGACACGGGGCATGAGCGGGGGGTGAGGTGTACAGGAGAGAGACACGGGGTATGAGCGGGGGTTGGAGGAACAGGAGAGAGACACTGGCCATGGTGGGGGTGGTGGGCAACAGGAGGGAGACACTGGCCATGAGTGGGGAGTGGGGGGCAACAGGAGGGAGACACTGACCATGAGCGGGGGCAACAGGAGAGAGACACAGGGCATGAGCGGGAGGTGGGGAGCAACAGGAGAGAGACACGGGGCATGCGTGGGGTGGGTGGTACAGGAGGGAGACACGGGGCATGAGTGGGGGGTGGGGGTACAGGCGGGAGACACTGGCCATGATGATCAGGGGGACAACAGAAGAGAGACACGGGGCATGAGCAGGGGGTGGGGGGAACAGGAATAAAAGCATGAGGCATGAGCGGGGGGGTGGGAACAGGAGGGAGACACGGGGCATGAGCGGGGGGTGGGGGGCAACAGGAGAGAGACACAGGGCATGAGCGGGGGGTGGGAGGGAACAGGAGGGAGACACGTAGCATGAGCGGGGGGTAGAGGGCAACAGGAGAGAGACACAGGGCATGAGCGGGCGGTGGGAGGGAACAGGAGGGAGACACGTAGCATGAGCGGGGGGTAGAGGGCAACAGGAGAGAGACACGGGGCATGAGCGGGCGGTGGGGGAGCAGGAGGGAGACACGGGGCATTATTGGGAGGTGGTGCGTACAAGAGGGAGACACGGGGCATGAGCGGGGGCAACAGGAGAGAGACACGGGACATGAGCAGAGGGTGCGGGGCAACAGGAGAGAGACACGGGGCATGAGCGGGGGTGAGGTGTACAGGAGAGAGACACGGGGTATGAGCGGGGTTTGGAGGAACAGGAGAGAGACACTGGCCATGAGAGGGGGTGGTGGGCAACAGGAGGGAGACACTGGCCATGAGCGGGGAGTGGGGGGCAACAGGAGGGAGACACTGACCATGAGCGGGGGGCAACAGGAGAGAGACACAGGGCATGAGCGGGAGGTGGGGGGCAACAGGAGAGAGACACGGGGCATGCGTGGGGGTGGGGGGTACAGGAGGGAGACACGGGTCATGAGCCAGGGGTAAGGGGGAACGGGAGAGAGACACAGGGCTTGAACTGGGGGTTGGAGGGAATAGGAGAGAGACACGGGGCATGAGCGGGGGTGGGGGGCAACAGGAGAGAGACACGGGGCATGAGCGGGGGGGTGGGGGGCAACAGGAGATAGACACGGGGCATGAGCGCGGGGTGGGGGGCAACACGAGAGAGACACGTGGCATGAGCAGGGGGTGGGGGGCAACAGGAGAGAGACACGGGGCATGAGCGGGAGGTGGGGGGAACAGGAGAGAGACACGGGCATGATCGGGGGTTGGGGGGAATGGGAGAGAGACACGGGGCATGAGCAGGGGGTGGGAGGCAACAAGAGAGAGACACAGGGCATGAGCAGGGGGTGGGGGCAACAGGAGAGAGACACAGGGCATGAGCGGGGGTGGGGGGGAACAGGAGGGATTCACGGGGCATGAGCAGGGGGTTGGGGGGAACGGGAGAGAGACACAGGCCATGAGCGGGGGGTGGGGGAGAACGGGAGAGAGACATGGGGCATGAGCAAGGGCTGGGGGGTACAGAGGAGGAAGGCACGGTGCATGAGTGGGGGTGGGAGGGATCAGGAGGGAGACGGGGCATGAGTGGCATGTGGGGGGCAACAGGTGAGAGACACGGGGCATGAGCGGGGTGTGTCAGGTACCAGGAGAGAGACACAGGGCTTGAGTATGGGGTGGGGGCAACAAGAGAGAGACACGGGGCATTAGCGGGGGGAGGGGGGTGGGGGTACAGGAGGGAGACATGGGGCATGAGCGGGGGGTGGGGGGTACAGGAGGAAGACACGGAGCATGAGCGGGGGGTGGGGGAATGGGAGAGAGACACGGGGCATGAGCGGGGGTGGTGGGGGAACAGGAGAGATACACGTGGCATGAGTGGGGGTTGGGGGAACAGGACAGAGACACGGGGCATGAGCGAGGGGTGGGGGGAACAGGAGCAAGACACTGGGCATAAGCGGGGTTTGGGGGGTACAGGAGGGAGACATGGGCCATGAGCGGGGGGTGGGGGAGAACGGGAGAGACACATGGGGCATGATTGGGGGGTGGGAGGTGTTAGAAACCTGTGCAGTTCCATCTGGGACCACTGCAAAAGATTTAGGACTACAGGTGTTTGGCAGTAAACCCACTTGGTAGCAGTCTGTACCACACAGATTCACTTGGTAGCTGTGGCTGAGCAGTCAGACTTCCCTCAAGAAGAGTTAGGCAGTATACAGAGTATTCACAATAGGTAAAGAGAACACAATAGAACAAGTAAACACTGACCAGGGCTTGGTGTAAAAGAGATATAATTATTTATTTAAAACCACATCTAGAAAAACACACAGGCACTAATAGTAAGCAATTTAAAAACACGGTCACTAAAAGATATACACTCCCTTAAAAGAATATTAGACAAGTCTTAAGTAAAGCCCCACTTATTTTCAGACTGTGGTGAGCGCTTAACGTAGATGGCACTCTAATAGTTTGGTTTAAAAAGGGAGAGAAAAGCAGAGAACAAGTTGAAACAGATCCCAACACTTTTATCAGAACGTAACTAGAGAGGAAGGCAAAGTAAAACCGTGAAGTTCGAGTTCAAGAGGCCGGATCCACTTTCAGAGGATCCAAACTAAATGTGTCCAAGGTCACACGGTTGCAGTGCACAAAAGTCTTGTAAAGGTTCAAAAAGGAGTTGGACCTAAGAAAGGGACCAGTTAGAGGGTCAAGGCGGCCAGCCCAGTCCAGAAGGCTAAGGGGTTATTATTACCTTGTAGCAATCTTTAGAAAGGGAGTCCTGGCGGACACGGTACCACTTAAAGTGGTGAGAACGCTCCAGCGGGGTCAGTTGTTCCTGGCAGCGGGTGAACGTCAGTGATTCGTCTGGGGGAAGTGAGGATCTCGTTCTGGAGGAAGACAGGAGTCTGTTGCACTGCCAGGGAAGAAAGCAGCCGCAGAGTTTCTCAGGTACAAGGAGCGGTCCGGTGATTCGTGGTTCAGTGGTGAGTGGCTATCCGGCCGCCGGGGTGCTTGGCACGGGCAGTTCGACCACAAACTGGGCTGGGGTGCGAAGAAAGAAAGGTAAACTGGTTGTGCCCACCAGTCAGGGGAAGAAGTCTCTCCAGCCGGGAGATCTTCTCTGTCGTCGGGAAGTGGTGAGTCAGTTCTGCAGGGCTCCACCGATGGTGTCGCCGTGGTAGGTCGGCTCAGCTTCTCCCTCATCGGATTCTCAGGTCCTGTGGCGACTTCTGAAGTTCCAGTCCCCAAAGCCCTGCTTTTATGCAGAAAACCCCCATTCACTCAGCCTAGCTGTCACTCAAACATGCTAAGTGGTGAGCCAGCCGGCTCACCACTTGGGCCAATCACACAAGAGTGCGACTTGAGTTACCAAGGTAACTCAGTCCAGGGTGCCTAAACCCCCTCCAACACCCCCTGTGGTACCCAGACAGAGTGGCACCACTTTTGTAGGCTTCTGTGGAGAAGCCTGCCAAAAAGTGGAACAAAGGGCTCGACTTGGTTTGGAGTCACAGAAGAGAACACAAATGCCATTTTAGAATCGCGTCTTGGCAAAAAATACCAACCGGAGAATTAATATTAATTAAATAAACTGGCGGTATGTTTGAGACTATGAGAATTAAATAATTAAAGTTGGTAGCCTCGAACAATTGGAAAATCCCATAGGAAAATATTCGCGGTCGAATATAAAAAGTAGTTTCCATTGCCACCAGCCAAAACTCGATCAGGGGGGACGGAGACGTGCCTCCTCGACTAACAGACCCCGGGGCAATCGAATGGCCCCGACCAGTACGTCCACAATATGATGGTTTGTACTGGTTTCAGTTAATAATTTGGGACTAGTAAAGCCAATGGTGACTTTACATGCCCTGGGAGACAGTAGTCAGCCCCAGGGTATGGAGTCTATGGTGGGGTGTCACTATGACACCCCTGTGTTACTGCACGGAGGGTGCTGTGTAACACACATAGGAAAAACACATGAGACCCTATGGAGTAAAGGACCCCATAGCCAACAAAACACATTACCAGTCAAAGGAATACCATAAATCATGTCCAAGAGTGGGAGAAAAAGAGTCTCACTCTTGGCAGGAGGAAAAAAACAAACTCCAGAAATCCAGCAAAGCTGCTGGGGGACTCACTAGGTTAGGACATTCCGCCTAAAGAGAGAATTCTCCCTAACAGGAGGGAACAGGAGGGAGACACAGGGGGCATGAGCAGGGGGGTCGGGGGAAACAGGAGAGAGACACGGGGCTTGAGCGTGGGGTGGGGGCAACAGGAGAGATACATGGGGCATGAGCAGGGGGTGGGGGGTACAGGAGGGAGGCACGGGCCATGAGCGGGGGTTGGGTGGTACAGGAGGGAGGCACGGGGCATGAGCGGGGGGTGGGGGGTACAGGAGGAAGACACGGGGCTTGAGCGGGGTGTG
Source organism: Ambystoma mexicanum (assembly GCF_040938575.1). Classification (NCBI taxonomy): domain Eukaryota; kingdom Metazoa; phylum Chordata; class Amphibia; order Caudata; family Ambystomatidae; genus Ambystoma; species Ambystoma mexicanum. Next base: position 1,333,299,118 of record NC_090937.1, read on the forward strand.
GGGGGAACGGGAGAGAGACACGGGGCATGAGCGGGGGGAGGGGGGAAGGGGTGGAACAGGAGAGAGACACGGGGCATGAGCGAGGGGTGGGGGAACAGGAGGGAGAAACGGGGCATGAGCGGGGGTAGGGGGAAATGGGAGAAAGATACAGGCCATGAGTGGGGGGTGGGCGGAATGGGAGAGAGATACGGGGCATGAGCGGGGGTGGGGGACAACAAGAGAGAGACACGGGGCATGAGCGAGGGGTGGGGGCAACAGGAGAGAGACACGGGGCATTAGCGCGTGGTGGGGGAGCAGGAGGGAGACACGGGGCATTATTGGGAGGTGGTGCATACAAGAGGGAGACACAGGGCATGAGTGGGGGGCAACAGGAGAGAGACACGGGACATGAGCAGAGGGTGCAGGGCAACAGGAGAGGGACACGGGGCATGAGCGGGGGGTGAGGTGTACAGGAGAGTGACACGGGGTATGAGCGGGGGTTGGAGGAACAGGAGAGAGACACTGGCCATGGTGGGGGTGGTGGGCAACAGGAGGGAGACATTGGCCATGAGTGGGGAGTGGGGGGCAACAGGAGGGAGACACTGACCATGAGCGGGGGCAACAGGAGAGAGACACAGGGCATGAGCGGGAGGTGGGGAGCAACAGGAGAGAGACACGGGGCATGCGTGGGGTGGGTGGTACAGGAGGGAGACACGGGGCATGAGTGGGGGGTGGGGGTACAGGCGGGAGACACTGGCCATGATGAGCAGGGGGACAACAGAAGAGAGACACGGGGCATGAGCAGGGGGTGGGGGGAACAGGAATGAAAGCATGAGGCATGAGCGGGGGGGTGGGAACAGGAGGGAGACACGGGGCATGAGCGGGGGGTGGGGGGCAACAGGAGAGAGACACAGGGCATGAGCGGGGGGTGGGAGGGAACAGGAGGGAGACACGTAGCATGAGCGGGGGGTAGAGGGCAACAGGAGAGAGACACGGGGCATGAGCGGGCGGTGGGGGAGCAGGAGTGAGACACGGGGCATTATTGGGAGGTGGTGCGTACAAGAGGGAGACACGGGGCATGAGCGGGGGGCAACAGGAGAGAGACACGGGACATGAGCAGAGGGTGCGGGGCAACAGGAGAGAGACACGGGGCATGAGCGGGGGTGAGGTGTACAGGAGAGAGACACGGGGTATGAGCGGGGTTTGGAGGAACAGGAGAGAGACACTGGCCATGAGAGGGGGTGGTGGGCAACAGGAGGGAGACACTGGCCATGAGCGGGGAGTGGGGGGCAACAGGAGGGAGACACTGACCATGAGCGGGGGGCAACAGGAGAGAGACACAGGGCATGAGCGGGAGGTGGGGGGCAACAGGAGAGAGACACGGGGCATGCGTGGGGGTGGGTGGTACAGGAGGGAGACACGGGGCATGAGTGGGGGGTGGGGGTACAGGCGGGAGACACTGGCCATGATGAGCAGGGGGTGGGGGACAACAGAAGAGAGACACGGGGCATGAGCAGGGGGTGGGGGGAACAGGAATGAAAGCATGAGGCATGAGCGGGGGTGGTGGGTAAATGGAGGGAGACACGGGGCATGATGAGCGGGGGGTGGGAACAGGAGGGAGACACGGGGCATGAGCGGGGGGTGGGGGGCAACAGGAGAGAGACACAGGGCATGAGCGGGGGGTGGGAGGGAACAGGAGGGAGACACGTAGCATGAGCGGGGGGTGGGGGACAACAGGAGAGAGACAGGGGGCATGAGCTGGGGTTGAGGGGTACAGGAGAGAGACACGGGGCATGAGCGGGGGGTGGGGGGCAACAAGAGAGAGACACGGGGCATGAGCGGGGGTGGGGGCAACAGGAGAGAGACACTGGGCATGAGCGGGGGGTGGGGGGAACAGGAGGGAGACACGGGGCATTAGCAGGGGGTGGGGGGTACAGGAGGGAGACATGGGGCATGAGTGGGGTGTGGGGGGCAACAGGAGAGAGACACGGGACATGTGCAGGGGGTGGGGGGCAACAGGAAAGAGACATGGGGTATAAGCGGGGGTAAGGGGTTCAGGAGAGAGACACAGAGCATGAGCAGGGGGTGGGAGGAACAGGAGAGAGACACTGGCCATGAGCGGGGGGCAACAGGAGAGAGAGACAGGGCATGAGCGGGAGGTGGGGGGCAACAGGAGAGAGACACGGGGCATGCGTGGGGGGTGCAGGAGTGAGACATGGGGCATGAACGGGGGTGGGGGTACAGGAGGGAGACACTGGACATGATGAGCAGGGGGTGGGGGACAACAGGAGAGAGACATGGGGCATGAGCGGGGGTTTGGGCAACAGGAGAAAGACACGGGCATGAGCAGGGGGTGCGGGGTACAGGAATGAAAACACGAGGCTTGAGCTGGGGTGGTGGGGAAAGGCAGGGAGACACGGGGCATGATGAGCGGGGGGTGGGCAGGAACAGGAGGGAGACACGGGGCATGAGCGGAGGGTCGGGGGCAACAGGAGAGAGACACAGGGCATGAGCGGGGGGTGGGAGGGAACAGGAGGGAGACACGTGGCATGAGCAGGGGGTGGGGGGCAACAGGAGAGAGACACAGGGCATGAGCGGGGGGTGAGGGGTACAGGAGGGAGACACGGGCCATGAGCGGGGGGTGTGGGGAACGGGAGAGAGACACGGGCATGAGCGGGGGTGGGAGGGAAAAAAGGGAGACACAGGGCATGAGCGGGGGGTTGGGGAAATGGGAGAGAGACACGGGGCATGAGCCAGGGGTGGGGGGTACAGGAGGGAGACACGGGGCATGAGCGGGGGTGGGGGAGAATAGGAGAGAGACACGGGCATGAGCAGGGGGTGGGAGGGAACAGGGGAGAGACACAGGGCATGAGCGGGGGGTCGGGGGCTACAGGAGAGAGACATGGGGCATGAGGGTGTTGGGGGGCAACAGGAGAGAGACACGGTGCATGAGCGTGGGGTGTGGGGCAACAGGAGAGAGACACGGGGTATGAGCAGGGATGGGGTACAGGAGGGAGACACGGGCATGAGCGGGGGTGGGGGTACAGGAGGAAGACACGGGGCCTGAGCCGGGGGTGGGGGGAACAGGAGAGAGACGCGGGGGGTGGGGGAACAGGAGGGTGACACAGGGCATGAGCTGGGGGTGGGTGGAATGGGAGAGAAACACAGCCATGAGCGGGACATGAGCAGGGGTTGGGGGGGCAACAAGAGAGAGACACGGGGCATGAGCGAGGGTGGGGGCAACAGGAGAGAGACACAGGGCATGAGCGGGGAGTGGGGGGAACAGGAGGGAGACACAGGGCATTAGCAGGGGGTGAGGGGTACAGGAGGGAGACCCTTTGCACAAAAGTATCTTGCCTTTTGCTTGACTGGTCATGCCTCCTTCTTCCTCGTCATGGATCTTGTCTGCACGTGCTGTGGTTCTTCCCCGTTATCTGTAGTCTCTTTGAGGTGGGCTGCAGGCAGAGGGATTTCTATGATGTATGGCTTGAAGTCACCCAGGAAGATCCAAGCTCTTCTTCCCTGTAACTTCACTGCAGAGGATGTGATGTCCTCTACATTGAACAGGCTGTGGAACCTTGGCTTGTCCCACTTTTTTTGTGTGATTCCTTACCAAGACAGTGTCCCCAGGGAATTATTGAGGTACATGTAATTCTGAAACTTTATCTGTTGTAGTATCTCCTTCTGTGTTGTGTACTGCCCTACACCCTTCTTGTCGTTGCTGAAGATGTCCTGAAATTACAGAAAAATAAGATGTCATGCAATTCAAGTTGTTTTGCATTTCAAATTCTAACACTTCTCCTGTTGGCTGAGCATCACATCTAGCACTAGTTTGAGGTGTTTACGGCATTGACATCCTTCTGCCCATCACAATTTTGTGTGGCATGTGATGGTGATCAGAACCAGGTTGGTTTCTGAGTGTATACAGTGCTAGTGGAAGACAGTGTAACCATCCGTTCTTTAGAGTAAGCTTCAACTTGGCTATCTTTTCCTTTAACAAGCCGTTGAGCTTCTTGCATATCCCATTCCCCTGAGGATTATACAGCGATGATAACTAGTGCTTTATACCAAGGAACAAGCTGATCTGTTCAAATACTGCATTAACAAAATGAGGACCATTATGTTACCTCATAACTGTGCACCCTCCCCATCTGGTAAACACGTCCCTCACCAGGAATTTGGCTGCACAGTTAGAGTCTGGGTGAGTACATGGACCTGCTTCTATCCATCTAGAGAATGGACACACTACAACAATTAAATACCTGTACCCGTTACATACTTCAATCATATGCAAGTTCTGAAAAGGCCCATCATGCCTTGGGATGACTCCTCTAATCACAAGTAGTGTATGCCCAGCCGTGTACTTCTGACAGATTATGTAATTTATCATAAAAGATGCAATGGGCCTCATTACGAGTTTGGAGGCAGCCATAGTGCTGTTAGCACCATGGCTGCATCCAAACCAGGCTCCATTACCGGGTTCCTTCAATGAGGAATAACCGTGTCATTCCAATATTGGAGGACCCTGTAATTCCTCCTTGAAGGAACCATTCCCCATTCCCATTTGAGCCCCAATAGGGCTCAATGGGAATGAGGAGGGACGTAATAATGGGCACATTACGAATGGCCCGTTATTATCTCCCTCTTCCCCTCGTGGGAACCCGGAAAAGACTTCTGGTTTTACCAGATGTCTGGTCTGGGTCCTGCAAAGGGAACCTCGTAATCGGCGCTCCCGTAATGAAGGGTGTCGGTCCCGTACCAGCACCCTTCATTACGGGAGCCCCACCCTTCAAATGAGGCCCAATGTGTTCTGCCAAGTTCAGTTTAAACCAATCTTCGGCAATTGTTGCTGCTAGATTCTCTTTTGTTATGTGCGCAGCATAGTGTAACTGTTCCAGTACTATCTTCAATATGGCTATAGGCATCACTGATTTACCATTGCTGTCTTGTCGCCATAGGCTCTCAGAGCGGTTTAAAGAAAACCCTCTTTGCTTCCATATTTTCTTTCTTCCTGTGGTGCTTCTTCTTGGAGCTCCATTAACTGAGTTTTTGGCATATTGCTATAGCTTTCCGGCTCACTTCGTGCAACAATAATTTTCTGATGCACATCAGACATTTCCGCATTAATTATTACTTCATCTTCGGTTGCCACACGCTTAGCTTCAGTGTCTGCTGCTGGATTTCCACGTGAGATAAAATCTGTCCCTCTCATGTGGGCGGCACATTTCACGACTGCTATGCCCAATGGGAGCTGTAGTGCCTTAATGAGCTTGTCCAATAAGGTGGCATGCTGCACTGGCGTGCCGTCCACTCTGAGGTACCCCCTCCTTTTCCAGCACGCTAAGCCTGCATGCACTGTCGATGTCACATAGGCGGAGTCACGGTACACTGTTACTCCCTGATCTGCGTGATTCTCGAGTGCGAGTATAAACACCAATAATTCTGCAGCTTGTGCTGAATAATGGGAGGGTAACCGTGCACTAATGAGTACTCGGAATTCCCCATTCGCTGTGTGCTTCATCACAGCGGCACCTGTATATCCTAATTCATCATTTTGATCAATCCAGGAAGAACCATCAATGAAGACGATTTCTCCTTCTGACAATGCATTTTCTTTCACTCTGGGAATCTCATCATAACATTCTTCATAGTTTGTGCAATCATGACTGGCGCTGCTATAAACATAGCTGGGTTCACTATTTTGCATCAAACTATTTTAATCGTTGGAATTGATATGACCACTTCATAAGCAGAAGCTTTCTGAGATGTCAATGGGCCTCATTACGACCCTGGCGGTAAGGGGTTAGCGCCAGCGTTAGCTGCGCCGACCCCTTACCGCCAATTACGAGGTCCCTTAGCGCCATGGCGCTTTTAACACCTGCTTTTAGCAGGTGTTAAAATCCATGGCGCTAAGGGACCATGGAGTTAATTACGCCACCGTAATTTACGGTGGCGTAATTAACGCCTTCCCCACTCCCATTATGCCCTATGGGGCAAAAATGGGAATGGGGAAGGGTAAATGGGGATTGGGGACTTACCGCCCCGCCGACCTCGGAATGGGGCGGTAAGTCCGCCAACCACCATGGCGTAAACGTAGTTTACGCCATGGTGGTAAAGTCACGGCCCAGGCGGTAACTTACCGCCTGGGTCGTAATGAGGCCCAATGTGCCTTTCGCTTTCTCTTATACTCAAATAATGTGTGCTCGACGAATAATGTCATTAGATACCCCATCACAATGGTTGCAGCTTTCTCTATGGCGAACGCTCCGGCAGCAAAACTTTGTTCGCATGGGAAGTGACCTCTCATTGTTGGGTCCAAATTCCCACTGTATTATGCCAGGGGCTTGTACCCCAACGTGGTTTTCTGTGTAAGGACTGCTGTCATAACACTGCAATTCATGTGTGAAAACAGGTAAAATTCTTCTGCATAATTGAGAATTGGCCTTTTTTAGTTCATCAAACCATTCCTCCATGGTCTTAGTCCACTTGATTTTTTCTTTCATTGCCTGTGCTTTCTTTAAGGCTTGTAATAAGGGCTTAGTATACAAATTGTAAGGAAAGACCCATGCCCTAACATAATTGCAAATCCCTAGAAAACTCTGCATTTGTTTTATAGTGTGTAACTTAGCTGTTTTTGAAATGGCTTCAGCTCTTTCAGGGATAACCCTTTTCCCTTCATTTGAGATCAGCTGGCCTATGTACAGCACTTCTTCTTGACAATATTGTAACTCTTTCTATCCTTTCTCAGCAAGTACAGTCAATAGCTGAATGGAATCGCGTCTGCACTTTTCCTCTGTTGTGCTGCTAATTAAAATGTTACCCACATATTGCAAGACAACACTCTCTAATGCAATATTGCCTAAAATCCATCTGCAGGACCATACTAAAAATTGAAGGAGGCTCACAATATCCTTGAGGTATTCTTTTACTTTTCAGATGAACTTGTCTGAACGTAAATGATGTCATATCCTGTGAATACTTGTGCAAAGAGATTGAGAAAAATGCATTTTTTAAGTCAATCACTGTGAAATACCATGCTTCAACGGGTATATAATATTGTAGGCGGGTTCGGGACTAGAGGGAACTCGGCCGTGACTATCTGGTTTATTGGGTGAAGATCTTGTATTAAATACCAACACCCTCCCTTTGATTTTTTAATCAGACAAACTGAAGTATTGTATGACGACTCTGATGTCAATAGGATGCCCTGCTCCATCATGGCGGAAATTGTCTTGAAAATCCCTTCATCTGCTTCCCTAGGTATGGGATATTGCCGTGCTCTTGGAAAAATTGCTTCTGGTTTCAATTTAATCTTCACTTCTCCAACTCCTTTCAATAAGCCTACGTAATAAGGGCCTGTAGCCCATACTGAAACAGGTCGCCATCAAAATATTCATGACGTTTTTGTGCCAACATCATTCTCTGAGGCACCTCTCTTTTAATCATTTCCACCCAATAAATGAGATTCACCTCAAATGTCATCTCATCTTCACCTATTTGATTTTCAAATAGATCGTCATCAGTGACGTCAGTCAATCTGTAACCTTCCCCAATGGCAATAACTGCACGCCATGGTCTACCGTCATCATCATATCCATCAAGCTAAACCATTTTTCCTCTCATTATGACTGTCTGTATTGCTAAGGGAAACACTTTTCCCTTTTCCTCATGCATAGGTATTCTTGGTCTGAACAGAAACTCATCTGGGGTTCTCATTGTTTTGCCTGTAAGGCATGGTAGCCATGACATTAATATTTACACTCCATATGCGAATATCTCTGGTTCAAATGGAATAGCTCTCATAGTCATTTGTCCTGCGTATGCTCTAATCATTTCACACACGTTCAAATAATGCATTCCTGGAGTTGAACATACTATGCCATTCTCTGTGAACGAAATTGTGATGTTTAGCTTTGTCATTAAGTCTCATCCCAATATATTTACAGGGGTCTGCCTCCAATATAGCAGTGGCACTTTCATGTCCCATTCTCCTATGGAAACTGGACATTCTTTTGTAAAAGGAACACAACTTGTTCCTCCTGTAAAGCTCAGAGTAATAATGGCATCGCCGGACAAAGAAAACTTGCCTTCATGTATAAACAAGTTGTCACACCCGTGTCAACTAAGAAAGAATAATCCTTATCCACTATAAAGACATCTACCCATGGTTCCTCGTGAGGGTTCGATGTCACTGATAGGATCGAACAAATCAGGTTTCCCAGTGAGCTGTCCTAGTCCATATATAATCTTGTCCAACACTCAGTGAATGGATTTCCTCCATCACCAGTAGCATCTCCTATTCCAGAATTCAGTACCTGTAACTGTCCCTGTGGAAAATGTGTTACCTTCTGCTGTGGTTGCAAGCTTTGCTGTACTCTTGGTGCTTGCTGCTGTACCGTGTGATTCTGCACAAATCCATTTCCACCCTGCTGCGAGAACGCAGATGGATTCACCATCCCTCCTCTTGAGAATTGGTCGTTTTGCACCATTCCTTGACTTCTGAACATACGTGCTAGATGCCCTGTCATCCCACATGTCCAACATGTTTGGGGTGGTCTGATTACTTGCCCATTTTGCATATCCTGGTATCCGTTTTGCATATTCTGAAAACCTACCTGATTACTCTGCCATCCTCTTCCTCAAAAGCTTCTTCCTCTTGGGTAAAACCCATTATTGCTTTGATCAAACTGCCTTTGATTATTGACCTGCTGCATGTTTGATCCATCTGTACTAGTTATCATTGCCCCCTCAATGGCATATTTTGATATTTTTTTCTGCACTAATTTAGCCTCTTCGCCCTTTCGTGCAGCATCCTTTTTGTGATTTTTCTCTTGCTGCAGCCTGCAATAAGGCGCAATGGTCAGCTGTATTTCAGACTATGGATTAGCCTCAATCCCTACCAATGTCTTGAGCTGCTTCTGTACCTGTTCTGGCAGCCTTTGGCATAATATATGGTAAAACACGGGTATAGATTTCCCCCAAGATTCCTGTGATTCCAAAACCCATGCGTCTTGGAAATTCTGAATATAAAGCAATGGATCATCTCCCTCCTTCATCTTGCTTGTCATTATAGCTCCCATATCAGAAGTGTCTGGGTATAGCACTCGAAGTGCTTTCCATACCATGGTTCTGCAATTGTTAAACGGTGCTCCGTCATGTGCAGTATTAACTGTATTCACCCCAGGGTAACCTGCACATGTCCACACATCGCCAGCTCTATCACCAAGTATGGCGATTAAAGGACCCTTAATATCCCTATAGCTAAAGTGTTCCCTCCCGTCATTTTCTCTAACTCATGTATCCATTTTCCTGTTCCAAATGTCAACATTCGGAGCTTATTTTTCAGGTTTTCTCTATTCATCTCCGGCCAAGGTATATATTGTGGCCTTGTTCCTCCTTTTTCTAATAAGGGGAACTGCAACACATTAAACTCTTTAACTCTCTCATCATTTTTCTGTCTACCGCAGAGGTAATATTCCTGCATCGCCGTCTATCTGGCAATGTTCTTAGCCTGCTCACATATGGTGGTGGAGACACCCCCCTCTGTCCATGTGACACTCCTTCATTCCGATCTGATTGTATGGCTAACTCCATTGCTTTAGGGGCAGACCCAGTTGAATCCGACCATTTTATTCCCTTTCCCCTAGAGAAGCGTATTCTTCTCTTTTTTCACATACTTCTATATTCTGTGCCCAACTCATGCAACTTCTCTCCTCCTCCTCAATTCTATTCAGTGTCAGCCTAAGGACAGCTCTCTATGTCTGCTACTTTGGGAGGCATCCTCAGTATCATACAACTGAGTGCTCTCAAGATGCTCATCCTCTCCTTTGCCATGGGGTATCTTTTCTAGCCCCATCTCATCATATATTCTATCAATTTTTGCTCCGATGCTTCAGGTGTTGAAGTCATCTTCTTGATTTACTCTAGACATGCCTGGTACTGAATCATATTAAGGAAAGAATTCTTCTATATCTTCCCAGTCTCCTACTGGATCGGTTTTTTATCCTCTCTTTCCAGATATTCAAGATCCCGTCTGTCTTCGTTTGCGTTCAATGTCATCATCAAATTCTCTATGCTTCCTCGCTTCCTCTCTAACCCTATCTTCCGCTTGTTTCCTCACATCTCTTTGTTCATGTGCCATTCACATTTCCTCATCTCTCTGTCTTTTTATTCTCTTCTCCTGTATTTTTATTCTTCTTCTATTCTCCTTTGTTCTATTCAATCCGGATCATCAGCTGTTCTATGTTTATGATCATGTTTTCTTTGTTCTTCCGCCTTTTCCTGTTTTCTGACATGCTAGTCATGATATAACTGCTCTCGTTTCTGCCTATCTTTTTTCCTAACCCCTTTGTCTCTTAATCATTTTTCCTTTTCCTTCTCTTTTGCTTCTAATTCGTCTTGTTCTCGCCTTTGTCTCATATCCTAAATGCCTTTACCGCCGAGTTTCAATAAAATCTGACTTCCCATCCATTGTTCTGTGTGAATGCTATCTCATCAGTTCTATCCTCATTTCCTTTCCGTCTCTTTACCTCTCTACTTGTACCTCGCGATGTACTTGCTTGTGCTTGATCTCCTTTTTCATTTTCGTGTCTCTCCTTTTCCTTGAGGACTTTGGAGGAAATATCTCTTTCTCTGTCCTTTTCTGGGCTTTCGTCACTACTTTGCGTAGGCGACTCATATGACGGGTTGCTATATCCTGTGGCTGCTTTAAGTTCCCTCAGTGGGTACAATCCTTCATCTTTACTAGCTTCGCTTTTTATTTCCGATTGGGCGGGTGGCGCAGAAGGCTCTTCACTCCCCTCTGTGCATATATTCAGTACCCAGTCTAACGGTGGTCCTCCTCTTTTTCTTCTTGGTACATCTTCCAAAGTTCTAAACTAGCCAGGCGTTTGTCTAACTTTTTTCCTGTGTACGTGGCATGTAACTAGGTTGTCATGTGCTGCAGGACTGTTTTAGATAGCGATTCACGTTAGGGCCATGGCATAAACATTTTGTCTGTGGTCTATTTAACCCATTCTACACTGTACTGTTTAAGCTTAGGTGCATGCTTTAGAAACTGTGTGCACAAATGTATCAATGGAGTAATGTATTCCATGCTTAACCTTTTTATCCTCTCTTTATATAATACTTTATTATACTTTACGTTTCACAAACAAAATCAATAGCATGAGTGAGCACCAATCGTTGCAAGCTCCAATACCGTTTTTTAACAATAATTTTACTTTTACTTTTGTTAACAACCATCAATCCATGCCATGCAACATTTTTTCTTTATAATTGTGCAATTTTTATGCTATTTCAAAATGTTTTTTTACCTTATGATGTCATAAATTAACTAAAACACATAAAACAGACAGACAAACTCTGGCCGGCCACACAAATGTCATGCCATCTGCTTCCTCAGATGTATCCTGCCCCTATTTGTATTCTGACATGGAATGTAAGCCCATCTCTTTCAGATCGTCTTTAATTGATCTGGTCTCCTACGTCATCCTATCAATCAGGATTTTTGATGAAGGCTTCTGCTAGCATGCTTTAAAACCTAGGCACTGGGTGTATACTCTTATCGTGCCCACACTCACGATACCTCTTTATTGCTTGACGACACTCGAGTCAATGTTTTCCTCTTTTATACACATTTACGTTATACTCTTACTCTGATGTTATATTTGTCCCACCTCCCTCTGTTACCTTCCCTTTACTTATTTTTTTTTTTAAGGCTTGCAATCTTTTGCCAAAACATTCAGTCTTTTTCACTACCTGTTTGCATGTTTTTCCTCTCCGGATGCTCGGAATCACCGCCTTTGTTACCGCCTTTCCATGCCGCTCATTTGATCAGCTGCTCGTAGAAGTGGGAAGGGATTTTTGGACGAAAGCAAGTGTTCCTTCACACCTAACCTGCAAGGTTTTCAATTAAACTAACCACTATCTACCAGGTCTTCTCATTCTATCAGCCAGATGGCAAAGGACTTGTGATATTGCTGAGGACCCGAAGATACTTATTTTGACTGCTGATGGGTTTCTTATCTAAACTAACCATCAATCTCTGCTTCCAAGTGAACTGGATGGTCTCCAGCCAGCCCTCCGACTGGTGATCTCCAAACAGCCCTTTAAAATGAGTAGCAGTACCCTTGAGATAGATGGGGATGCAGATTTGTACTCATGCATCAAATAACTATGACAACTCAATAGTTTGGCAAGAGGAGTCCGTTTAATGACAAGTACATAAATCGGGGAGTACAATGAACATAAGCAACTGCTCAATCTTCTCTCTCACTTCCAACTCCAACTTAACATCAGAAAAAGCACAGTATTTATAGCAAAAACTCGTCATCATTGACATGCAATCTTAAAAACCTAACATGCAATGTGATTCGTTATGGGAAGGTAACTTTATCATATGTACTATATCTGTATGTGGTAACGGGGTTGAGGGGATTGGATAATCAATGTCAGGTGGGGCAACTAAGCCCTTCCTTCAAAATGCCACTATGAACGTCACTAAAGGTACAATGTCCCATTGGCTCTACTCTCTATAGGACCCTAAATTACATGGTCCAATATGATTGGGTTGGTATCAACCCAACTCATACTTTTTCACTTATGTCTAGCAGCATGCAGAACAACCAACCAGGTGCAGGGAGTTAGTCTGCACCCCAGCTTCCCTCCAATTATGTTAAAATTAATCATCACCTCAGTGATTATGTGTCAATTACTGCTTTGTAGTTTTGCCTCGAGTCTGCTTCTTGGTCTGAGAACTTTTAAGGGGTATGGGCATGGCAGAGATCCATGCGTAGGTGTGAAAGTCTTACTCTTCCAGCCTGCCTTGTCACGTGACTAGGACACTGTGAAATTGGCCTCTTCCTCATGTATTTTCATGTAATTGATTTAATTCTGCCAGTTTTGTACTATCTGTGGCTTATCTTGATCTTTCTGAACAGCATTCTCTGTTCTTTTCTCCTTAATTGTATCCACTGTCGGCCTTTTCCAACCAGACATGACCCTGGCTTCTTGGCATGGTCACCTTCAGCTGAGTTTCGCTCTGTCTAAATTCTCGATTTGTTTGCTGCGACACTCTCCCCTTGAGACCTTTACTAACCTTTGTTCAATTCTGCTCAAGTGCAGAGTGGAGTTATACTTATGTATAAAGTGCTTTTGAGGTATGTGTATGTATATGTTGGCACTTGCTGCAATCTATTTACTATTAAGCATAAGCAAGCTTCACAATTGCTTTGCTTCTTGTGGTTTCTTGCATCTATACACGCTTAAACTAACTAAATATCTTCATCGTGTATATGGCATGAGTTTCTTCATCTTGGGTTCAGTGATGTCATCTATCCATAGTATGTCCTTTTGACTTTGTTTTCCATCAGCATTCTCTGGTCTTATATCATCTATGTGTGTGTCTGTTCAATATCTTATGACGTCACCATTTGTCTTCCTTTTTTATCTTCTTGGCTTCTTCGGGTATTTCATTCTGACAACCGTAATTTTTTCTTGCCTGTAGATATGGTTTTCTCAATGGGTTCCTTACTGTACAGGTGTCAGTACTTCAATAGGTGCTGTTACTCTAACAGACACTGTGCAGAGCCCAACCGCTGCTCTTTGCTGGTTTATTTGTTCTTCATACATCAGATAGTTTGGTGTGAAAGTACCAGGTACTACGAAGTGGGTGGCTGGAGTATGGATGACACTTGGAACTTCCTGTTCAGTGTGCTTCCTGTACATCCTCTGTAAAACTGGCCTGCCGCCTGCTCCAAAGGCAATACCGGCTCTCTGTCATCACCAAGAAGAGAGCCCTCATCCAAGCCCGTGTCTCTGCGGCATCCAACAACTCAGACAAACTCTTTAAAATCTGCAAGAAGCTGGCCAATCCTGCTGCAGTCTCCACCTCTCCTGTCCCCTCCCAGGGCCTCTGCACGGCCCTGGCTTCTCATTTCATCTCTAAAACTCAGGACATCCTGCCCTCTCTCTCTTCCTCTCCTACTCCTCCCTCTACTCCACACTCTTGCTCTGGACCATCTTTGGCCAGCCTTCCTCCCTCATTCTCTGCCTTTCCCCTGTTCTCCCCAGACAAGGTTTTTAGAAAAGTCTGATCTATGATAGTCTTGTCAAAACAGGTTCTCCCCTGTTCCTCTAAAACCATCAAGTACCACATTGACACCTTTGATCCTGCTTTGGCTGACTTCTGCAACCACTCCTTTGCTACTGTAGTCTTCCCTTCCCCCCTGAAGCACTCCCTTGTGCACCCTCTTCTTAAGCAACCCTCAGGTGACTTTCATGGGCAAACTCCTGGCCATCTCCCAGCTTGATCTTCACACTGAATCTGTTGGTTGTTTCCATGACCATCAATCCGGCTTCAGAGCTTCCAGAAGTATGGAAATTGCTCTTCTGAACATCCATGATGACCTGCTCTCAAACCTTTGCTTCAGTACCCCTGTATCCTCATCTTACTTTATCTCTCTTCTGCCTTTGACATGGTTAACATTAAGGTCAAAACCCTCTGCATTGTCCACAAGGCCTTCTAGGGCCTGGGGCCTCAATACCTTCAACTCTCTCTTCCTAAATAGCTTGCTTCTCATGCTCTTCGCTCATCCGCTTCCATCAGGGTCAGTCACTTCTCTAAGCAATGAGTTGGTGGTAGACCTCTTCTTCGGGTGGGGCCTCAAGTTTCAGAGAGGCTGTGAGGCTGTTCCAGAGGGTGGCCCCAGCAGAGGAAAGAGATCTGCCCCCAGCTTGTTGCTTGGAGAAAAGACTGACCCTGAGGGAGTTGGAGGTGGATAAGCCAAGAGCTCAAGAAGGAAGATGTTGTGCAGGAGAAAGTTGGAGGTAGAGCATTCCCAGGCACCAGAAAGCCTTGTGGAAGATGCAGATGGTCTTGAACTTGATCCTTATAGCCACGGGGAGCCAGTGAAGAGATTTCAGAGCTGAGGAGAAACGATCCCTGGCCTTGTGGGCTAGGACAAGTCTTGCAGTCCTGTTCTGGATAAGTTGTAATGGTCAAAGGGTAGAGGCAGGAAGATTTAGAAAGAAGCTTTTGCAATAGTGCAGCCTAGAGAGGACCAGAGCTCTGGAGACAGTGAGCTGCTGGGGTATAGTGAGAAAAGGAAGACTCCCTCTGAGGAGGTGCAGCTGATAGTTTGACTTCTTAGAGATGTCAGAGATGTGAGGCTAGAAAAAGAGGGTGGAGTCGAAGATAACACCAAAGATAACACCTGGAGATGTTTTCCATTGCAAAAGAGACAAAGGGAAATGAAGATGGGCAGACACTGTGACACAGTGAACAAATCAAGTTAACTGACATGCCAGGGATGCTGCATACTGACGCCTATATTCATTAAGAATTTGTATTACCCTCTGAGTTTGAGAGTAAACATCTGAACAATTTTTTGTATGTGTTGATGTACTTAGGGACATTTAGTCAAGTACACTGTTGCACTATCAGAAACAAAGTTACCCACCTTGTGGGTGTTGTTTTGTATCTTCCTCTTGTAGCAAATAAGAATACTATTCGAATAACTCTTATTTTCAAAGCATCACATAATTATGAGTTGGGATCCCATAGGATATTTACAGCATGGGGTAAATAGAAAGTACATGAGGGCCAAATAACTGATATGCCTTCTTTGCAGTACTCTTTTTCTACTCCTCTGTAGGAATATACGATGTTATAACAACTCATAGTTAGGTGGTATTTTTTAAAAGTAGGATTTATTTAAATACCTCATTTTATTGCATTTACCACCAGACTCATTATAAGGCCGTTACTAACTTCTTTTCGAACAGGTCACTGGTAGTGTAAAAGTAATCTTTTTTACATTGTAAAGCTTTGTTAGAATGTTCAAGGACACATGACAACAATATGAATGTTTAATATAGCATAACAACAATATCGTCTCAGATGAATATATAATAGTACAGAACAGTGATCAATAGCATCAATTTTGTATTATTTGAAGTTATAAAGAGTAAATTAGTTGCAATATATTCTTTACTGAACTTTATTCATGGTTCTGAATTACAGCTTACATATAATAGATATCAAAAGAGATACATGCTACAACTAATGCTTTCAAGGAGATTCAGGGGGAAAACATAGGAGTGGATTAAAAACAAAGGGCAAAAGGCAGGTTCCGGAAAAGCTGAGGAAGTATAAGTGCCAGCGTATATTAGACAGGCACATGTCTGCAGAGGTGACAGTGCACAAGGAAACAAGTCAGCAAGTTTGCTCATGCCCATCCCAGCCATGTCCCCGCACCCTATAGTCGAGGCACCATGGAGGCTTAAAATGAGGAAAGATGACGCAAGTTGTGGGGTTGGGGGGAAAGTGAAGAGAGTCCCCACAATAGGTTACCCAAGAAGACAAGCAGACAGGTTCTGTAGAACTTCAGAAGGGAGCTACTAAGGGTAGCTTTTCAGATTCCCATATTGCCATATCTTACCCCGCCATAGTTTGAACATGGGCACATCTGTCAATTTCAGTTTTGGGGAAAGAATGCTATGTCCCTCATTGTCTACATTACCTTAAAAGAGTGTAAGTGGGTTCAATTGAATCCTCTGACCAATGATTCCTCTGATGTTGCAGAGAATCTACTGCTCAATAGTACTGTGAGTGCGTACACAACCAGCACATTTGTATATATGTGCCTATCTGCATCCCCTGCAGCACAAAAGCAAGTACCCTACTGAGCTCATGTGGAGATGATATGGGGTATAATACCATTTCAACATCAATGTGCATGATTTTTCCTTATTGAGGGGGTGCTTGTAATTTCTTTGCGCCCTTGACCATAGGAGTAGCCGTGCTTTCCTGCTGAAGGTCCCTTCCTAGGAGAAGTGTAAACAAGGTAGGGACTGAGCAGGTAAGGCCCATCTAAAATCTGTAAATGCCCACTCAGCAGCCCTGTGTGGGCATTTACAGATGTTATGTCACTGCAGTGGGTCCAACTACATTCGTTTCAGGTCCCACTGCCTCTGCTTCCCAGGCCAGAATGTATGGACGTTTTTATTCTGGATCAGATCTGTCCAAAAGCTTGTACATCTGTGAGATTTTGCCCTTAGCCGGCAAGTCGCTAAGACGAAATTTCAGGGATCTGCCGAGGAGATCCAGTGCCTTATCTGGCAATAACACATTCTGTCCATTTCTGGCAAGGAAAACTTGGATTTAAAATATTCATACACGTGTGGTTGACGTTGGGAGTATCAGTCCCTAAGGAGCTCTGGGCCACCCCTAAAGTAGTGGCTGAAGGCACTTGAGAATAGCCCGGAAAAAAGCCCAGTTCCACAGGACTGGTGAAAAGGGGTCGAATCCCGGTCTAATGACCGAAAGACTGTGTTCCGCATCCTTGTAGGGCAGGGAGGCAAACATTAAATCCAGCATTGTACCTCCCTGTAAGCTGTTCAGTATGCAACTAAATAAACTGAGCATAAGGGGAAGCAGATGAAGGATTGTTTTAACTGTGGCCATCCTGAGCCTGTGGAATGCCTGTTCCATTTGCCCACTTCAGCTAGCTGGGCTGCCGCCACACATTGGTGACCCCCTAGACCTCCCAACGCCGCCAGCCATAATAAAACCCTGTGGGGATCCAGAGGTGCTTGCCCCACCACCCCCAGGTGAAGCTGTATATGTTTCTTTATATCTTAAATGGTGATGTTTTGTGTATCCAGATCGAGAGGATGCTTGAGAGGTATAAGAGACTCAGGAGGATATTCATGTTTAAGGAATTGATCCAACCCACCCTTGAGATTTCTAGAGGGAGCCACCGTTCCAGGCATGCATTGAGCACTTCAGGAGAGGTGTGAAGTTGTTTTTTAAAAGAGTTACAACTGAGTGGAGAAATGTGCACCCCCATATATTCTATGGCATTGTTTGACCATTTCAGGGGAAAATTCCTGCTATTCCTTGAATCTGTGTGTTTGCCCTGATGTTGCGCATCAGTGGCTCCAGAGCGAACATGAAGATGGGAGCAATATGGGATATGGAATAATGGGAACAAGCCTGGCATGTGCCCCTTGACAAGTTAATAGGATGTGTGGTGTGCTTATTTAGTCACATTTTTGTGAAGGGAGTTGCCATTGTAGCTGGATTGCAGGATCGAAAATTTGCACCGGACCTGAAGGCCAGCAAGTTCTCCTCCAGGACTCCCCCATTCACTCTATGCCTAATTGTCACACAGAGAGTACACCTTCCAAGGTGTGCTACGACCATTGAATTTGAACCGGATTGGGACTTCCTAAGGGCCTTCAAACATGACCATGCTCTCGAGGTACCACATGCACTCACATGTGGACTTCAAAGAGCGCAGGATCTCTCGAACACACTGCACACAGATGCCTGGTGCAGTTACTTACATTCGACAAGAGCATGTCAGTACTAGTACACGTTTCTGGGCAATATTCAATATTCACACACAATATTAGATATATTCTACAACCCCCACATTATGACAATTATCATTTTGGACAAAACATGCTAAAAGTCCATTGCTGACAGCACAGCTCTACACCTGCAAATTCTCAAAAAGGTTAATTCTTCTTAAAGACTTCCCCACTTTTGAGGTTCTCAAACACAAATACATTTTAAGTTCTGCATGTCCTGCAATGGTATAGCAAACTTAATCATTCCTTTACACACACCCAATGCATTTAACACAGGAAGGTAAAACAAACATTGAATCTCCTGCAATGCTTTGTCAACCTTCCACAGTGACCATACCAAGTCACCATTCCACACACACAGGCGCGCGCGCGTACTACTCACGATAGCCTTTCTACCTTGCTTGACAACATGTTACCTAATGTGCCAAAACATGCCAAATAACGTCCTACAACCATGCGCAAATCCATGTGAAAACATTCCTTTGCCTCATTTCCCAAAGTCTCCATTTGCGGCTGCAGCATAGAAACTGCATCCCCCAAATGCATCACAGAAGTGCACATTAAGAGTTGACCAGAACCTCCTTTTGGTAAATACTGCACTTGTCAATGCAGCCACTGAACCTCTCTCGCCCCCGCTCTCAACAGCGTCGGTTTTACCATCGTGTCAGCACATAACAGAGGCACCACCATTCAACTCTGGTTTCTCTTTCAGATTACAATCTCTGGAACTCTTCCCACACTGCGCTCTTCCCCCTAGCGTCACCACACATCAGGCATGTTGTGAGGTCCTATTTATTTGCACCGCCTTCCTTTGTTGCAACCTCCATAACTTCAGTAGTCCTATGCTCCATGACAGTGATCAAGTTCTACATGATCGCAAGCATCGTCAGTGCCCTCATGAAATCACCATTCCTTCCTCATCTACTGAGGACCTTGGAGCTCCTTCCAGCAACCATCAACGATGACGCTGGGTGAGTCCATTGCCTGCAGTCCCAGTTATCCATGCTGTAGGTGGCCTCACATATTTCAGGGCGAATCAATAGATGGTGACTCCTTTCCTGCCCAACAAGCACAAGTGCTGGGTGAGTCAATGCCCTTCAATCGCTGGCATCCATGCAGTAGGCAGCGTCATATATTTGTGCAACACCAACATTTAATTTCCTGTGGGCTTAGCTTGGGGAGACATTTCCTAATCCTTTGCACTCTCTGCTTCTTCTTTGCCCTGGCTAATCCTGTGCACCCTCTGCTTCTTCTTTGCCCTGGTTAATCCTGTGCACTCTCTGCTTCTTCTTTGCCCTGGTTAATGCTGCACACTCTCTGCTTCTTCTTTGCCCTGGTTAATCCTGTGCACTCTCTGCTTCTACTTTGCACTGGTTACTGGCACAGCACACTTTTTCTTGCTTTACCAAGGTTTTTTCAGACACAGGCTCCTCTCACCGGGTGACGCAATACCCTTTTTTGCCTGGGGTCATCTTTGAGTGATAACAAAGAAGAAATACCCAGTCAGGGTGTGTTAGGGAGAATTCTCAAGAATGTGCTAATTTCCCTTACCTTTTGAGACCCCCAGCAACTTTGCTGGATTTCTAGGATTTTAATTTTTACCTGGAAAGAGTGTGAGCCTTTTTTCCCACTCTTTCATGTATTTTGATGTGTGTTTTACTTTTGCGTTCTTAGGATATGGAGTTTTAAAACAACTTCATAGGCATCATCTTGTTCTTGTGTGTCACACAGCACCTTTAGTGCAGTGGCACAGGGGTGTCTTTCAGACTCCCCAAGGTTTAAATACATTCTCTGGGACTGACTTCTGTCTCCCAGAGCATGTAAAGTTAAATTGACTTTACTAGTCTTTTTACATTTACAGACCAAACACACTATCTTCCTATCGAATGCTGGAGGGGTTGCCTATAGTCTAAACCCTCATGTAACAGTCAAATGTTACCCTTTCCCACTTGAAATGGCTGGTGGCAGTGGTTTAGATTAAACTAGCATGATTTTTCCTGACCACGAACAACGGTAGCTAAAAATCGGGTCAGCCATGTTTTTCAATATTGCGCCCAAGACCTATCTGTAAAAACAGACTCCGGTCAACTTTTTTTGCTGTTTCTTTTTGGAAAGGTCCTTCTTGTGTTTAACTCTGTACCCCAAACCCGGTTTGGTCCTGTTGTTCTTTGCCCTTTGGCGGGCTTCAGTACTGAAGCCCTCCTCTGGCCCCTGAGTGTCTGGGGTGGACAGGATGTGAGGCAGGTGCCCGAAACTCTCTGTGCTTAGTCTCCTAGGAGACCTGAATGCACTCTGGTGTGACACCTTAAACCAACATTTTGCCAAACTTGTGGCCTCGTGCCTGGGCAGTGCAGGAACCTCCCGATGTCTTCTTTCTTGTCCCCATGACTGAAGCTCAGGAACAGCGAGATCTGCAGGAACTGCCAGAAACAACTGCCTCAGCTACAGCTTTTCTTCACTTAAAAAGGTACTGTGCAAGTGCGATTTAGAACTCCGTTCGGCCGCGGTGAAAGTTTGTAAAACGTTCGCAACTTTGAAGGCTTGTCCTTCCCTAAACCAACATCTAAATTTTCGTCTGATCAAATCCTTCTAAAAACCGGGGCAAAGACTTAACCGTTTACTACCAGAACTGTACTAACCTATACGAGACTCCGACCCATTGACTTTGGCCCAGGCCTATTGAAATTAATTGCTGATTGTAGTGAACTGAAACTATTTGTCCTACCTGGAAGTATTTGTGCTTTTGATTCTTATAACCTTTTATTTTGACCCCTTTTTAAAGTAACTGAAGTGCCATTTTGCTCCCACTTCAGGGGAGCTGAACTTGTTCAGGAACTGATTGGTTGTGTATTGTAGTATATTAGATTGTGATATTGAGATGATCTTACTAGTGGAATGTTATCCAAATGACTCTATAAATAAATGTTTATTCTATCACCAAGAAACCTTGAGTAAGTGTTTGTTTGAAGCACTGTGATTGTAACCTCTTGTACTGCTCACATTACTCTTGAGATATGTCTGGTTGCTCAGCCACTGCTACCACATTACTGTTTATTACAGGCTTGTACCAAAGGTGAAATTGTACTTACACTTGTGGTCTTAAATATGTCTAGTGTTCCCAAAGGGTACTGCATGTGATTCTGCCTAACACAGAGGCCGATTCATGGAATAATTAGCGCGGCGCAAGTGGCCAAAAACGTGCGAATCGCAGTGGAATAGCAAAAATCGCAGTGCAAGTGCGAAAATCGCACGAAAAGCAGCGCACATCGATTCATGGAAGGCTGTGCGCGAGAAAACCATCGGATGTGCGATAAAAAAGTGTGCGGCGCACATTGGCGCACAGGCCATCTAACTGCGTGCGCCAGGTCACAGCGAAAATCGCACAGGCCACAGCGAAAATCGCACATAGCGCGGCGCACGCAACAAAAGTAGGCGGAACACGGGGCGTAACACTCGGAATGGGGAACAACTTGCCAAAATGTGGGCGTCACGGGGGAAGTACAGGGTACAAGTGCGCGGAACGCCCACACGCTCGCCTAAAACACGTATTCATGGAATAGAATAGGGAAAAAAAGTGCACGCTCAAACCAGCGCAAGGCACAAACACGACCGCCACAAGAAAGCAGGTGGTAGCGTCTCTGCGTCTGTAAGAAATGTGCGCCAAAAGGTGCGCCAAAAAATAGCACCTATATACTGCCATGATGAATGTCCCATACTGTGGTCCTCCAGGACAAATGACGTGCAAAGGGGTACCCACAAACACGGACACCCGCTGACAAAAAATACGTGTGCGTGTATACCGGGGTGCGCGGGAAGTCTCACACGCGAATTGGCAGGGCATGTGAATTCCAGGGGTTTGCGGGAAGTTCCACAAGCGGTTTGTCAGGGTACGTGGATTACACGGGTGCGCAGGAAGTTACACACTTGATTTGGCCCTGTACATGGATTTCAGGGGTGCGCAGGAAGTTCCACACGCGAATTGGCCGGGTACGTGGATTTCAGGGGTGCGCGGGAAGTTCCACACGCGATTTGTCAGGGTACGTGGATTTCAGTGGTGCGCGGGAAGTTCCACACGCGATTTGGCCGTGTACGTGGATTTCAGGGGTGCGCGGGAAGTACCACATGCGATTTGGCCGGGTACGTGGATTTCAGGGGTGCGCAGGAAGTTCCACACGCGATTTTTCAGGGTACGTGGATTTCAGTGGTGCGCGGGAAATTCTACACGCGATTTGGCTGTGTGCTCCCAGGTATTCCCTGTACACCCTCCACAGCCCCTGCAGGCAGCACACACCACAGGGGACTACCCTGCACACCTGCTCATGTCACCCAGCACCCCCACTCCCCAGCGGTGCAGGGGCAGCCTCCACCAGGCCCCCACTCATGTCTCCCACCACCCCCACCCCCCAGCAGTGCAGGGGCACCCTCCACCAGGCCCCCACTCATGGCCCCTATCATCCCCACCCCCCAGCCACCAGGGGCAGCCTCCACCAGGCCCCCACTCATGTCTCCTTGCACCCCCACCCCCCAGCCACCAGGGGAACCCTCCACCAGGCCCCCACTCATGTCTCCCACCACCCCCACCCCCAGCAGTGCAGGGGCACCCTCCACCAGGCCCCCACTCATGTCTCCCACCACCCTCCACTCCCCAGCCACCAGGGGCAGCCTCCAACAGGCCCCCACTCATGTCTCCCACCCCTCCACCCCTCAGCCACCAGGGGCAGCCTCCACCAGGCCCCCATCCATGTCTCCCACCACCCCCACCCCCCAGCAGTGCAGGGGCACCCTCCACCAGGCCCCCACTCATGTCTACCACCCCCCCACCCCCCAGCATCCAGGGGCACCCTCCAACTGGCCCCCACTCATGTCTCCCACCACCCCCACCCCCCAGCCACCATGGGCAGCCCCCACCAGACCCCCACTCATGTCTCCCACCACCCCCACCCCCCAGCCACCATGGGCAGACCCCACCAGGCCCCCACTCATGTCTCCCACCCACCCCACCCCCCAGCCACCATTGGCAGCCCCCACCAGGCCCCCACTCATGACCCCCGGCACCCCCACCCCCCAGCCACCATGGGCAGCCCCCACCAGGCCCCCACTCATGTCCCCCTGCACCCCCACCCCCCAGCATCCAGGGGCACCCTCCACCAGGCCCCCACTCATGTCCCCCTGCACCCCCACCCCCCAGTATCCAGGGGCACCCTCCACCAGGCCCCCACTCATGTCCCCCTGCACCACCACCCCCAGCATCCAGGGGCACCCTCCACCAGGCCCCCACTCATGTCGCCCACCACCCCCACCCCCCAGCAGTGCAGGGGCAGCCTCCACCAGGCCACCACTCATGTCTCCCACCACCCCCACCCCCCAGCCACCAGGGGCAGCCTCCACCAGGCCCCCACTCATGTCTACCACCCACCCCCAGCCACCATGGGCAGCCCCCACCAGGCCCCCACTCATGTCCCCTATCACCCCCACCCCCCAGCAGTGCAGGGGCACCCTCCACCAGGCCCCCACTCATGTCTCCCACCACCCCCACCCCCCAGCAGTGCAGGGGCAGCCTCCACCAGGCCCCCACTTATGTCTCCCACCACCCCCACCCCCCAGCCAACAGGTGCAGCCTCCACCAGGCCCCACTCATGTCTCCCACCCACCCCCACCCCCCAGCCACCATGGGCAGCCCCCACCAGGCCCCCACTCATGTCCCCCATCACCCCCACCCCCCCGCAGTGCAGGGGCAGCCTCCACCAGGCCCCCACTCATGTCTCCCACCACCCCCACCCCCCAGCAGTGCAGGGGCAGCCTCCACCAGGCCCCCACTCATGTCTCCCACCACCCCCACCCCCCAGCAGTGCAGGGGCAGCCTCCACCAGGCCCCCACTCATGTCTCCCACCACCCCGAACCCCCAGCCACCAGGGGCAGCCTCCACCAGGCCCCCACTCATGTCTCCCACCCACCCCCACCCCCCAGCATCCAGGGGCACCCTCCACCAGGCCCCCACTCATGTCTCCCACCACCCCCACCCCCCAGCAGTGCAGAGGCACCCTCCACCAGGCCCCCACTCATGGCCCCTATCACCCCCACCCCCCGCCACCAGGGGCAGCCTCCACCAGGCCCCCACCCATGTCCCCCTGCACCCAGGTCCTCACAATCACCAACCATGTGCGTAATGGTCAGCCTCCACAGCCAAAAGGCCCTACCAAGTAACCCATTCACCCACATGGAAATGAAAATTACATGTTACACCCTCAACGTACATAAAGCAAATGAACCCATGTCTGTCACACACAATGGTTGAAAATGAATTTAAAAACACCCAACATGACATGCATGAAACCAATGAGATGATACCACACAGTGAAGTATGAAAACAAAAATGTATTAAAAAAATATGAATGCAAATGAAATGAAACAAACTACAATGCCAATGAAAAAAAGAAAAGGTGCATGTCCGTCCCAAAAAATGAAAAACACCAAATCCAAAAAAAATGTACTCCAAAGTCACATTAAAAATTAAATCAATCCGACAGAAAAAAAATAAAATCCAAACACCATTGCTCCATGGAGAAGAAAAAATAAAATTAAAAAATAAAACAATCCAATGAAGAACTATGTACAAAATATCCAAGGGTCCATGAGCCCAACTGAACAAAGGAAACCTACAAAAAACCCTAACAAAAATGCAACTATATACAAAAAGTGGAGCTGTGTCCGTCGACTCCAAATCATAAGAATAAACAAATGAAACCTAAAACTAAAGAACTATATACAAAGGCAGCGGGCAAGTCCAGCGGCTCACTCCGTAGTGTTCCGGGCCAGGGCATCATCAAACTCCTCGTCTATGTCCCGGAGGCGGTCCTGTTCCATGGCCCCGAGGGTCCGCAGGGACAACACCATCTGCTCCTCCAACCCCCTGCGGATTGCCTCGAGGCACTCGGCCCGCCTCAGGGCCCTCCGCATGGAGTTCTCCGCCCTGACCATCGTGAGCCGCTCCTCTCCCGCCCGCCGCCGCTCCGCACCTATCTGCTGGCCCAACCGCAGCCACACGGAAGACACTTCCTGTCCTGGGTCCTCCTGCCCTCCGGCCGATGCCTGCCCCTTCGATGTTGATGGCCCGAGCCATGATGCCTCCCACGTTGACTCTGCTGCTGCCTCCGACGCAACTGCCTCTGCCAGCACGACGGCATCCAGGCTGATGGAATCCACCGACGCCGTCGTGCACGTGCCCTGCCTGATGAGGGGACCCGTGTCCGTATGGAGAAGGTCCTGATTGGGCTTGCGATGCGCGTGGGTGCAATTCGTGATGACGTGCGTGCTTCCCGGGAGGAGCACGCACATCATCACAAAGAGCACCGTGCCGACGTG
Organism: Ambystoma mexicanum; assembly: GCF_040938575.1. Classification (NCBI taxonomy): domain Eukaryota; kingdom Metazoa; phylum Chordata; class Amphibia; order Caudata; family Ambystomatidae; genus Ambystoma; species Ambystoma mexicanum. The sequence continues at coordinate 1,333,324,838 of NC_090937.1, forward strand.
GCCCAATTGGGATCTTCCATGTTCGGGGGTTTCCTGCATGTGTCGGCCAATCTGGCGGCCCTCTCCTCCTCTGTGGAGGCTATACACCAGTCTTTCTCCTTGCCGTCTTCCGGCCCAGATGCCACCAGGGCCCCCTGTGGACCTGCCCTGACCCCCTCCGCGTTGATGGCAACCACACAGTCGGCCCAGATGCTCTCCCGTCCTTCCTTGCTGGCGCGGGACGATCCAAAGAGGGCATCATACTGCCCCAGGACATGCTCCACCAGGACACCAACTTCGGTGGCAGTGAAGCTGGTGCCCCTTTGCCCCTCTGGCCTGGGGTTGCCACTGGTGCCAGATGTGGAAGTGCCCGACATGGCAACCCCAGAGGCAGGTGTGGGTGGGCAACTGGGTCCTGGGGCTGGGCTGTGGAGCGATGTAATCCCAGTCGGGAGTCTTCAGTTCCAGCAGGGGTGGACACAGCAACTGGACCCCTGCAGATGGCTGATGTGCAGGCACCAAATGGCAGGGCACGGTGGCAGCAGGCAGGCAGGCAGCAGCAGATGGCACGTGGGAGGCTGCTCGGGGTACTGGGGGGCAGTAATTCGGCCTTCTGGGCAGGAGCGTGGTCTTCCGTGTGTTTTCGCGTGGCCAGCTTGATACAGAGTGATTTGGCACGTGAAAATCCTGCACGTCAGCGTGAAATTCGAGGAAAGGCCCTTAGCGCGTAAGCGCGTCAGCACGCATACGCGATTCTATTGGACCAAAGGCCCTCAGCGCGTAAGCGCGTCTGTGACGTGACCCGCAGGGGTGTTTCCCACACAGCACGTGATGACAGAGCACACGTGGAAAGACTGCACGTCAGAGTGTCATCGCGTGTAATTGGACAGCACGTCAGAGTGTCATTGCGTGTAATTGGACAAAAGTGCGCATACACGCGATTGGCCTATGTACGTGTATATCAGGGGTGCGCGGGCACTTACACACGCAAGTACGTCAGCGCACCTGTATCCCGGGGTGCGTGGGAATTTCCACACGCTATTGGACTGGGTACTTGATTTCAGGGGTGCGCGGGTCACACGCTCGCCTACAACACGCGCAGCGCATAAATTTGCGCGCTAACAAAATAACAAGCTCAGACCCAGGATGAACATACCGTTCCTAGCAGCAGTGGGCGTGGGCTACCAAAGGAGGAAGAGGAGAATAGTCAGGGCCAGAATATTCACACCCAGAACCAGCCTTTTCGGGATGCCTGATGACCAGGTGTATGGGAGGTACAGGTTTCCACCACACATAATACTGGACCTGGTGAGTGAGTGGGAGGATGACCTCACATCACCCACCCTGTACTCCCAAGCACTCAGCCCCCTGGAGAAGGTCCTCAATGTACTGCACTTCTTAGCCACTGGATCATTTCAGCGGACAAGTGCCATAGTGGGTGGGGTATCACAGGCCACCCAGTCACGCTGCCTACACCAGGTCTTGAACATCATCACTGCACGCCCATCAGTCCGCAGGCACATATACCTGTCCAGAACACCTGCAGAAAGGCATGCTGCCGCCCTGGATTTTTACGGTGTGGCACGATTCCCCAAAGTGCTAGGTGCCATCGACTGCACCCATGTGGCTCTACGTCCCCCCAGGGCATCAGAGCACATCTATAGGAACCGCAAGCATTGGCATTCCATCAACGTGCAGGTAGTATGTAATGCCAAGGGAATCATCACCTCAGTATATGCCAACTATCCCGGGTCCACCCACGACAGCTTCATTTACCGAATGTCCACCCTAAGCCGGGACCTAGAAGCTGGGCGGCATGGCGATACATGGCTGCTTGGTGAGTATGAATGCCACAGCACATGCATGCATGTGAGATACTGAGCAAGGTCACAACCCCACCAATGATACCAATCACCACCTCCACAGGGGACAGCGCCTACCCTCTCAGCCCCCACATGATGACGCCAATTCGGAACCCCACCACGCCACCCCAGGTAAGATATAACACAGCCACATTACAACCCGGGGCATAGTGGAGCGCACATTCGGAGTGCTAAAGTCACGCTTTCGCTCCCTTGACCGTTCTGGCGGGCAGCTGTTGTACGCTCCCCCAGTAGTGTGCAGGATCATAGTGGCAGCATGTGTCCTGCACAACGTTGCAACACGCCGGGGCCTGGCCGTGGACATGGTGGTGGCCCCACATCCCCAACCACATGCACAGCCGCTGCGCATGGGAGGGGAAAGGGCACGGGGGGAGGCAGCACGTACACAGCTAGTGGCTAATGACTTCACATAGATATCACACCCCTGTGGAGTGCACACTGCCCTGGCACATTCCATCTGACAATCAATGATGACTCAACCTGACACTGATCCTGAATGTATGGAGAATCAACCGTGAAAACCATATCAGCCTGAGATTGTTCACCTGGAAGTGTTACAATGTGTGCATCCCTACCCACACAGACACCACCAATGCAGTTTTGTGAAGAAAAACATTCAAGCAGCTAAAATGAATACCCACTTGCAAAATGCAACAAGAGGACAGTGCCATGTCAGCCAACCCATCCCCAGCACCGCCACACGACACACCGTGCCATGTCATGCTATTTGCAGGTAAACAAAGTAATCCCCACAACATGACACTAGTGTCACAATGTACAGTGTCCCTAATTGAAACTTGCAACACCTGAAATGCTCACAGTAATGCAGGACCAACAACAAACTTGAGCAGGTACTACCATTAACATGACATCACAAATGTAATAAATTAGTAGTCTCACCACCTGGAAATGCCTGCACTCCCACCACTACCAACTGTGCAGTGTTGGCGCCATGTAGAGTTGTAGGTGCACTGCTGCCAACCTGGACCCCATCTCCAAACTAGAGGGCCTTGTGTAGACATGAGGAAGGGACCTGCAAATTGGGAGGTAGACACAGATGATGAGTTACACATCAATGCAACATGCAGTGTACAACACAACAGCAATATGCACTAGGAATGTATACACAGTATTGACTAGACTACCCACACATGTAGTGGGAGTCCAATGTCACCATGTACGTCACTGTCACTTGGGCACACCCTTTGCAAGCCCATGGAAACGGGAAGCAGGAGGGGTGTGTGTGACTCAAACCCAAGCATCTGAACCAAATACATAACAAGCCTGCATGTGCCCAGCTACAATGCAGCGTATGCCCACAGGAACCACGGAAGGCAACAAATTGTCCCAAAAAAATTGGGAAAAAAATAATTAAAAATAAAAATTAAAATTAAAATAAAAATGAAAATAAAAAAAATCAAAAAAGGCCATTGATGGGCCCGGGGGGGTTGGGGAGGCCACCCAGGAGGTCCGAGGACAGGGTGCACACCAAAACCCACCTGTGTGGATCCTGGGAAAAAAAACAACTCCATGGGCTCATGGCCCACACGGCTACCCTATTGTGGGAGTATCACTGCTGTTGCTATTATCACCCGGTGCAGCTGCATCCGGAGGTGGTTGCACTATGGGAGGCAGCCCACGCAAGGCCCTAGTCTGCTCCTCCATGGCTGCAAGCATGCGGGTGTGGTAGGTCTCGTTCTGGAGGATGAGTGTGCGGAGGTCCCCATGCAACAACTCACGGGATGCCCGGACCTCCGCCCTCGTTGCCTGCATCTCAGCTGAGAGCGTACGGGTGAGACGCTCCAGCTGCTGTTCTGTCCTTTGGTGTGTTGAAGCCTCAAGCTCAACAAGAGTCGTCCTGAGGTGAAGGAGCTCCTGCCTCAGGGCTTCCCTGTGGCCCTGGGACTCTATGGAGATGGCCTCCTGCAGAGTCGCCAGTGCCGCCCGCCTGTCCCTGTTGGACGCCAACATGTCCTCCCTGTGTGACTGGCAGATGGAGTCGGTTGCCTGCTGTAGTCGCTCCATCAGCCTTTCAGGGGGGACAATGGAAGTGGCCACCCTATCCATGGCCTGAGCCATCATCTCGGATGATGCTGCCTGTTGGGTTGCCATACCGTAAATGGATTGCTCCCATGCGGTATTGCCAGGTGGCGTACGGCCACCACGTCGGTGGGCACCACACCTGTCTGGGGCAAGGCGAACTGCGCCTTGCTGTGCCGGCACTGCCTGAGGCTGCAGGACTGCATTCCCCCTCTGATCTGCTGGCCCAGGAACAGGATCAGATGTCGCGGAGTGTGACCCTGCATCCGTAACCACCAAAGGCGTAGCTGCCAACACCGACATCCCCATTGAGGGTTCTGACCCTGGTGCAGGTGGGTGCAGAACAGAATCCCTCCCTGGAACACTCACCTGCGACGGCACGTAGGTCTCATCATCCGAATCAACACCTGAGTACAGCTCGGGGGAGGTGCAGCCAGAGACATCCCTTGAGAGCACGACCTGCAGCACTTGTGGGTTCTCACCCACCACCACACCACGTCCCTCACTGGTGGTTGGTCCGCCCTCGGACCCCTCCTGGGTCTGCACCATCTCCACAACCCCAGCAGTATCAGGTACGTCTTCCCCTGCAAAGACATAAAAACAAAGAAATGGAAACAGGCATTAGCACCATGGCACACAATGAGGGCTGAGAAGCAAGAGAACCAGTACTTGATTGACACATGTCCCACATGACTAAAACCCTCCCATGCATGCACCCTCACTGCATATGAAGGGCAGGCAAATGGCACACACTGATGACACCAAGATGGAAGATGAACACATTTTCTGCATGCTGCCTGGCAGTGGCATCACACATTGGCCTGTGATTGCCAGGTGAAACACACATGCCATCACACAGATGGCATGTACCATTGCTATTGAGTGAAGATGGAGAGGAGGGCAGCACCTATTCATTCAGTCCAGTTCCCGCATGTAATAGCTTTTCTAATTCAAACAGGTCAGATTTTTCACCTGGAGCTGCCAGTCCAAAATGGTCCAATTGCACAGGGACATGTGTGAACAAATGATATCCAGGTAACAAAGTCACTCCACTTTACCATAGCCATGTCAGATATGTGACTAGAGGACTGCGAAATGCCTAGTAAAAGTGGTGGAATGCAAACAATCTGACTGAATGAACAGTGAAAAATAAGCAACAATGTTGTGGCAAGGTGACACTTCAAGGGCAACTGGCGTGCAGTTGGGCTAGATGTCTACTTTTGGCAGAAGGGATACTGCTATGGCCAAATGCAGCTGCGCAGGATGTATTGCATGAAGCACATGGCTGACCCATAAGACTCAGGCGCACACACTCTCACCTGGCACACAAACAGAAGCCCTCACACACACACCATGCACATGGATGACACACACATGCATGTGACACACACATGCATGTACACTCACCGGACAATGCCTCGTAATCAGGCAGATCTCCCACGCCTTGGATCTGTTCCTCCGTGACGTAGGTCCCAGCGACTGACTCATGTGGAGTGAGTTCCATGTCTACTACTGGAGACCCACCTCCAGTCACTAGAGATGCGGCATGACTTGAGGCCAGCTTAATCTTTGCCCTGCGCTTTAGGTCATTCCAGCGCTTATAGCAATCATTGGCTGTGCGCCTCACGATTCCATTACGATGTCCGCAATGGTCTGCCAGTGTGCCTGGCGTTGTGCAGGTGTGGTCTTGGATCCTGCAACAATGACCATCTCGTTATCATGTGCGGACACATACTCGACAAGTGCATTCAGTTCGACATCCGTGAAGCTGGGCTTCCTCGATGGGCCGGACTGTGTAGCCGTGTCTGGGGCATCAGCCTGTGCTGGACGAGCACTCTTCCTCTTCCGCTTGGAAGGTGGTGGTGATCCTGAGTGTCCTGCGCCGCTCTGGACACTAGGGGCAGGAGCCCTGGTGGACTCTGTATCCGGAGTGTGGGATTGCGCACTCAGCATGGGAGTTGGTGCAGGCATTGGCTCAAGTGTAATGGTGTCAGGGGGAATGTCAGCAGGATGGACTAGGACCGACACTGTACTGGCTGGGTGTGTAAGAGCTGGGGTGGATGGAGCCGCAGCTGCCCCTGCAGCCTCTCCGCCCTGTCTACTTGGGGCAGCAGATGACCTTGCTGCCCCAGATGCACGTGGCATGATGACATCAACGTGCACCAGCGCACGTGTCATAGGCCTGCTGACCTGGAAGTCAGCCATGGAGTCAGCCAGGTCTGGTGCCACAATGGGCTGGTCCAACAATGGCTGAGCATGGATGGTGTCAGCCACATCAGCCTCAACGGGAGCGGGGGGGGATTATGGGTGCCCTTGACTGGTCCTCCACACATGGGGGGACAGGCTCACCCTGCAAGTAATGACCACGTCCCCTACCGGATCCACCACGGCTACCACTTGTGGCTCTTCCACCTTTGCCACCCTTACGGAATCCTCGCCTCCCAGCCATGGCACTGATGTTAATGTGCGTATGGGAGTGGCTGTAAACTATTGTCCTGGGCAATTGGGGGTCAAAGGGGTTGGGTACCAGATGGTAATTGTATCCTAGTGCTCTAGCAAGGCTGAATGTAACCCTGGGGAAAGATGACGGGTCACGCTACGCACAGGAGCCCCAAAAAAGGGAGATGACGTGCACGCAACCCCGCCTAGACCACGTGTGCAGAAAGAAAAACCTGCACTACGCTGTGGCACCCAGTAACACAAGAATGAACGTATGCGTGTCACACGCAGCCTAGAATGACCTCTGAAGGGGTAGGCTACACACGTGGCAAGCACAGATGTTAGATACGTGCGTGACTCACCGTCTGCCAGGTAAAAGAGCGTGAAAAAGGAGCGCGTTTGGTTGGCAACACCCCCGCCAAAAGAAGATTTGCACGCTGTCTGAGGAGACAGGACAACAGTAGAAGGGAACACTGTTTGAGGGAACAGGCCCAGGTAAACCAGTAAAAGAGAAAAAAGAGAAAAAGCTGTCAGAGGTAACAGGGAATACGAACTTGAAACGCTGTGAAGTAAATCGCGTGTGAAATGACAAGAAGTACAGAATTCACCTACTCGCTCTCCACGAAAAGCACGTGCAAGGAAATGGTGTTCTACACGTACCTTTTATACAGGCCCACACGTCCAGCGTCACTTACGCGGCGTGTACGCGCTAGGGCCATTTCCACCAATTACACGCGTTGTCACTTCTGCCTGTAGGGCCATTTCCACCAATTACACGCTTTGTCACTTCTGCGTGTAGGGCCATTTCCACCAAGTACACGCTTTGTCACTGCCGCGTGTACGCGCTAGGCCCATTCCCACCAATTACACGCTTTGACACTCGGACGTGTCTTTCATTTTTTTCACACGCAACATTTTCAAACGTGTGCCCAATTCAACGTGCACGTGACTTCATAGACGCGCCTACGCTGGCGACGCGTTTACGCGCTAAGGGCCTTTCCTCGAATTACACGCAGACATGTTGGATTTTTCACGTGCCAAATCACTCCGTATCAAGCTGGCCACGCGTAAGCACACGGAAGACCACGCTCCTGCCCAGAAGGCCGAACTACTGCCCCCCAGAGCCCCGAGCATGCTCCCACCTGCCATCTGCTGCTGCCTGACTGCCTGCTGCCCACGTGCACTGCCATTTGCTGCCTGCACATCAGCCAGGGGTGCTGTTGCTGTGACCACCCCTGCTGGAACCGAAGACTCCCGACTGGGATTCCATCGCTCCACAGCCCAGCCCCAGGACCCAGTTGCCCACCCACTCCTGCCTCTGGGGTTGTCATGTCGGGGCAAACACCATCTGGGACCACTGACAACCCCCGGCCAGAGAGGCAGAGGGGCACCAGCTTCAGTGCCACCGAAGTTGGTGTCCTGGTGGAGCAAGTCCTGGGGCAGTATGATGCCCTCCTCGGAAGTTCCCGCGCCGAAAAGGAAGGACGTACTCGGATCTGGACTGACATCGTGACTGCCATCAACGCGGAGGGGGTGGCAGTCCGCGACTTACAACATGTCAGAAAGCGCTGGGAGGACTTCAGGTCCAGGACCCTGAACAAGGCCCGGCGCCTCTTGAAGGCAGCGGATGCCAAGGGGCGCCGGGGCCACTTGTCGGAAGAACAGATGAGGGTCCTGGAACGCATATCCCCAGCGCTCCACGTCCAGGTCCTGGAGAAGCATACCCGTCTGGAGTCGAGCGGTGAGTGTACATGCATCCTGATTGTGAGCAGTGCGTGTGGTGATTATTCGGTAGTGTGCAGGTTGCAGATCTGTTTGTATGGGGTCGAGTATGGGTGGGGGTGTACAGGGCCGTGGGGCTGACACACGCGAGGGCTGTAATGTGTGAGACATAGATGGTGCTTGTGTGTGTAGGCTTGCATGCCAAATGCAGTTGTGTGGGCACACATGTTTGGATGAATGTGTATGTAAGTAGACATGTCCGTGATGTCACGCATGTATGTTGTTTTCGGCTGCATGTATGAGCACTGTGTACATGTCCATGTGTGTGTATTTGACAAGGGTGCAACAGTGATGCAACATGGATGCATGTGACAGCGGTATGTGGAAGCCTGATTGGCAGATGTGACATGGATGCCCGTCTGAACAGTGCGACACTTGGCAGAGGTGTACACATGCATGCAAGTGTGGTGGTGTGTGTACATGTGTGGTGCATTTCCTGTGTTGCATGTGATGTCTGTCTCACCTTTGGCTGCTCATGCTGTTGTATGTGTAGGGATGGTGGTGGCAGTTGCGATATGGCTGTGGTATGGCTCATGTGTGCGAGTTGTAATGACATGTGTGTTGGGGATTGTGATGAGATGTCTGAGGTTTGCCAATGCCACTCATGTGCAACTGTCATGTGTGTATGTGTCCATTGTACAGTGCCCTGATGCCTGTGTTTTGTTTCTCCCTGTCTGCAGCGTCAACTGATGAAGAGGGCAGAGAAGGTGCTGTGGAGCACAGCGGCGGGGATCCCACCGCCAGCCGGAGACGGAAGGCCCGGCTCCTCTCCCGTGTTGTCATCTCATCGGGGAGTGAGGAGTCCGGTGCCGCGTCCCAGGCCGCAGCTGCAGGGGGGAGGTCCAAGAGGCGGAGGTTGGATTTGGACTCCTCCGCAGCAGAAGGGGCAGCTGGGACCCCACAGGGCCCAACAGGGGAAGATGACACAGAGTCATCCAGGTTGGTGGGGGGTTTGGTGGAGGAGGAGGCCGTGCAAGCACCAGAGACGGGGTCTGGAGGTGGGGATCCCACTGGTGCTAGTGGTGCAGTGCAGGACCAGGGACAGGAGGCAGCACAGGCCGACGCGGAGGTGCCTGTGTGCAATCCTGTCCCCGATCCTGTCCCTGCATCATCTTGCCCCAGCAGGGATGCCTACGTCCAGACCCGTTTTCAGGCAGGGGATGAGCTGACGTCAACTGGCCTTCCTCTGCCTGCGGACGTGGCTATCCAGGTCCGGGTTGAGCCTGTCCTGCATGGTGTGGCGTTGCGTCAACGGGCCATGCGAGGTGACCTGCAGTCTTTTCATGGAGAGACTGCACGTCATCTTGAATGGCTCGTTGACCACGTCAGCCTGCTGGGACAGGTCACCCAGGCCGGATTCCTCCGTCTGATGGGGCTTGCTCCGACCCCCTCCTCAACTGGACCCCCTACGCGCCAGTCATCCTCTGTGCCATCTTCCCACCCATCAGTCACCTGGGTGCCCTGTGGAGCTGCCTCTGACAGTGCGGCCAGGCTGGTGGAGGAGGCATCCCTGCCACAGTCGGGAGTCGGACATCCAGCATGGGTGGCCACATCAACAACTGCACCCCAGCCGGCGGAGGATGTGCAGGCAGCAGGAGGCAGTGCATGGGCAGAGGCACAGCAGCAGCAGCAACGTGGTGGGAGCCATGAAGGCTCGGGGCCTTCAACATCGGAGGGGCAGGCATCGGCCGGAGGGCAGGTTGACCCAGGACGGGGTGTGTCTTCTGTGTGGCAGCGGTTGGGCCAGCAGATAGGTGCGGAGCAGCGGCAGGCGGAAGAGGCGCGGCTCACAATGGTCAGGGCGGAGAACTCCATGCGGAGGGCCCTGAGGCGTGCCGAGTGCCTCGAGGCAATCCGCAGGGGGTTGGAGGAGGACACGGCGTTGTCCCTGCGGACCCTCAGGGCCATGGAACAGGACCGCCTCCGGGACATCGAACAGGAGTTCGATGATGCCCTGGCCCGGAACACCACGGAGTGAGCCGCTGGACTTGCCCGCCGCCTTTGTATATAATTCTTTAGTTTTAGGTTTCCTTTGTTTGTTCTTATGATTTGGAGTCGACGGACACTGCTCCACTTTTTGTATATAGTTGCATTTTAGTTTTTTGTAGGTTTCCTTTGTTCAGTTGGGCTCATGGACCCTTGGATGTTTTGTACATAGTTCTTCATTGGATTGATTTTATTTTTCATTTGACTTTGAACAACATTTTTTTGGATTAGGATTTGGTGTTTTTATTTATTTTAAACGGACATGCAGCTTATCTTTTTTTCATTGCCATTGGAGTTTGTTTCATTTCTTTTGCATTTTTTTTTTAATACAATTTTGTTTTCATACTTCACTGTGTGGTATCATCTCATTGATTCATGCATGTCATGTTGGGTGTTTTCACATTCCATTGCAACCATTGTGTGTGACGGACATGGGTTCATTAGCTTTATGAACATTGGGGGTGTAACATGTAATTTCCATTTCCATGTGGGTGAATGGGTTACTTGGTAGGGCTTTTTGGCTGTGGAGGCTGACCATAACGCACATGTTTGGGGATTGTGAGGACCTGGTGGAGGCTGCCCATGGTGGCTGGGGGGTGGGGGTGGTGGGAGACATGAGAGGGGGCCTGGTGGAGGCTGCCCCTGCACTGCTGGGGGGTGGGGGTGGTGGGAGACATGAGTGTGGGCCTGGTGGAGGGTGCCCCTGGTGGCTGGTGGGTGGGGGTGCAGGGGGACATGAGTGGGGGCCTGGTGGGGGCTGCCCATGGTGGCTGGGGGGTGGGGGTGGGTGGGAGACATGAGTGGGGGCCTGGTGGGGGCTGCCCATGGTGGCTGGGGAGTGGGGGTGGGTGGGAGACATGAGTGGGAGCCTGGTGGAGGGTGCCCCTGGTGGCTGGGGGGTGGGGGTGGTGGGAGACATGGGTGGGGGCCTGGTGGAGGGTGCCCCTGCACTGCTGGGGGGTGGGGGAAGTGGGAGACATGAGTGGGGGCCTGGTGGAGGGTGCCCCTGCACTGCTGGGGGGTGGGGGTGGGTGGGAGACATGAGTGGGGGCCTGGTGGAGGGTGCCCCTGGTGGCTGGGGGGTGGGGGTGGTGGGAGACATGAGTGGGGGCCTGGTGGAGGGTGCCTCTGGATGCTGGGGGGTGGGGGTGCAGGGGGACATGAGGGGGGGGCTGGTGGGGGCTGCCCATGGTGGCTGGGGGTGGGGGTGGGTGGGAGACATGAGTGGGGGCCTGGTGGAGGGTGCCCCTGGTGGCTGGGGGGTGGGGGTGGTGGGAGACATGGGTGGGGGCCTGGTGGAGGGTGCCTCTGATGGCTGGGGGGTGGGGGTGGTGGTTGACATGAGTGGGGGCCTGGTGGAGGCTGCCCCTGCACTGCTGGGGGGTGGGGGTGGTGGGAGGCATGAGTGGGGGCCTGGTGGAGGCTGCCCCTGCACTGCTGGGGGGTGGGGGTGCAGGGGGACATGAGTGGGGGCCTGGTGGGGGCTGCCCCTGCACTGCTGGGGGGTGGGGGTGCAGGGGGACATGCGTGGGGGCCTGGTGGGGGCTGCCCATGGTGGCTGGGGGGTGGGGGTGGGTGGGAGACATGAGTGGGGGCCTGGTGGAGGGTGCCCCTGGTGGCTGGGGGTGGGGGTGGTGGGAGACATGAGTGGGGGCCTGGTGGAGGGTGCCCATTGTGGCTGGGGGGTGGGGGTGGGTGGGAGACATGAGTGGGGGCCTGGTGGAGGCTGCCCATGGTGGCTGGGGGGTGGAGGTGGGTGGGAGACATGAGTGGGGCCTGATGGAGGCTGCCCCTGCACTGCTGGGGGGTGGGGGTGGTGGGAGACATGAGTGGGGGCCTGGTGGAGACTGCCCTGCACTGCTGGGGGGTGGGGGTGGTGGGAGACATGAGTGTGAGCCTGGTGGAGGGTGCCCCTGGTGGCTGGGGAGTGGGGGTGCAGGGGGACATGAGTGGGGGCCTGGTGGGGGCTGCCCATGGTGGCTGGGGGGTGGGGGTGGGTGGGAGACATGAGTGGGGGCCTGGTGGGGGCTGCCCATGGTGGCTGGGGGGTGGGGGTGGGTGGGAGACATGAGTGGGGGCCTGGTGGAGGGTGCCCCTGATGGCTGGGGGGTGGGGGTGGTGGTTGACATGAGTGGGGGCCTGGTGGAGGCTGCCCCTGCACTGCTGGGGGGTGGGGGTGGTGGGAGACATGAGTGTGGGCCTGGTAGAGGGTGCCCCTGGTGGCTGGGGGGTGGGGGTGCAGGGGGACATGAGTGGGGGCCTGGTGGGGGCTGCCCATGGTGGCTGGGGGGTGGGGGTGGGTGGGAGACATGAGTGGGGGCCTGGTGGGGGCTGCCCATGGTGGCTGGGGGTTGGGGGTGGGTGGGAGACATGAGTGGGGGCCTGGTGGAGGGTGCCCCTAGTGGCTGGGGGTGGGGGTGGTGGGAGACATGAGTGGGGGTCTGGTGGAGGGTGCCCCTGGATGCTGGAGGGGTGCAGGGGGACATGAGTGGGGGCCTGGTGGGGGCTGCCCATGGTGGCTGGGGGGTGGGGGTGGGTGGGAGACATGAGTGGGGGCCTGGTGGAGGGTGCCCCTGGTGGCTGGGGGGTGGGGGTGGTGGGAGACATGGGTGGGGGCCTGGTGGAGGGTGCCCCTGATGGCTGGGGAGTGGGGGTGGTGGTTGACATGAGTGGGGGCCTGGTGGAGGCTGCCCCTGCACTGCTGGGGGGTGGGGGTGGTGGGAGACATGAGTGGGGGCCTGGTGGAAGCTGCCCCTGCACTGCTGGGGGGTGGGGGTGGTGGGAGACATGAGTGGGGGCCTGGTGGAGGCTGCCCCTGCACTGCTGGGGGGTGGGGGTGCAGGGGGACATGAGGGGGGGCCTGGTGGGGGCTGCCCCTGCACTGCTGGGGGGTGGGGGTGCAGGGGGACATGAGTGGGGGCCGGGTGGGGGCTGCCCATGGTGGCTGGGGGGTGGGGTGGGTTGGAGACATGAGTGGGGGCCTGGTGGAGGGTGCCCCTGGTGGCTGGGGGGTGGGGGTGGTGGGAGACATGAGTGGGGGCCTCGTGGAGGGTGCCCCTGGATGCTGGCGGGTGGGGGTGCAGGGGGTCATGAGTGGGGGCCTGGTGGGGGCTGCCCATGGTGGCTGGGGTGTGGGGGTGGGTGGGAGACATGAGTGGGGGCCTGGTGGGGGCTGCCCATGGTGGCTGGGGGGTGGGGGTGGTGGGAGACATGGGTGGGGGCCTGGTGGAGGGTGCCCCTGCACTGCTGGGGGGGGGGGTATGGTGGTTCACATGAGTGGGGGCCTGGTGGAGGCTGCCCCTGCACTGCTGGGGGGTGGGGGTGGTGGGAGACATGAGTGGGGGCCTGGTGGAGGCTGCCCCTGCACTGCTGGGGGCTGGGGGTGGTGGGAGACATGCATTGTTGATCAGTAGTGCAAGGTGACATGTGGGTTGGCTGGGGGGCATGCCCATGGTGGATGGGCTGCCTGCGGGACATGAGCAGGGGTGCAGGGTAGTCCCCCGTGGTGTGGGCTGCCGCAGGGGCCGTGGAGGTTGTGGAGCGTACACCTGGGAGGACCCACACGGCCAATTCACGTGTAGTACTCCCCAGAACCCCTGAAATACACATACCCTGCTGAAATCGCGTGTGGAACTTCCCACGCACCCCTGAAATACACGTACTCGGCTGAAATCGCGTGTGGAACTTCCCGCGCACCCCTGGAATACACGTACCCTGCTGAAATCGCGTGTGGAACTTCCCGCGCACCCATGGAATACACGTACCCTGCTCGCACTTGGCCAATCGCGTGTGGAACTTCCTGCGCACCCCTGAAATAGACGTACCCTGCTTGCACGGGGCCAATCGCGTGTGGAACTTCCCGCGCACCCCTGAAATACACGTACCCTGCTCGCACTGGGCCAATCGCGTGTGGAACTTCCCGCGCACCCCTGAAATACACGTACCCTGATGAAATCGCGTGTGGAACTTCCCGCGCACCCATGGAATACACGTACCCTGCTCGCACTGGGCCAATCGCGTGTGGAACTTCCCGCGCACCCCTGAAATACACGTACCCTGCTTGCACGGGGCCAATCGCGTGTGGAACTTCCCGCGCATCCCTGAAATACACGTACCCTGCTCGCACTGGCCCAATCGCGTGTGGAACTTCCCGCGCACCCATGGAATACACGTACCCTGCTCGCACTGGGCCAATCGCGTGTGGAACTTCCCGCGCACCCCTGAAATACACGTACCCTGCTTGCACGGGGCCAATCGCGTGTGGAACTTCCCGCGCATCCCTGAAATACACGTACCCTGCTCGCACTGGCCCAATCGCGTGTGGAACTTCCCGCGCACCCATGGAATACACGTACCCTGCTCGCACTGGGCCAATCGCGTGTGGAACTTCCCGCGCACCCCTGAAATACACGTACCCTGCTGAAATCGCGTGTGGAACTTCCCGCGCACCCCTGGAATACACGTACCCTGCTTGCACAGGGCCAATCGCGTGTGGAACTTCCCGTGCACCCCGGAAATGCACGTACCCTGCTCGCACTGGGCCAATCGCGTGTGGAACTTCCCGCGCACCCCTGAAATACACGTACCCTGATGAAATCGCGTGTGGAACTTCCCGCGCACCCATGGAATACACGTACCCTGCTCGCACTGGGCTAATCGCGTGTGGAACTTCCCGCGCACCCCTGAAATACACGTACCCTGCTGAAATCGCGTGTGGAACTTCCCGCGCACCCCTGGAATACACGTACCCTGCTTGCACAGGGCCAATCGCGTGTGGAACTTCCCGTGCACCCCAGAAATGCACGTACCCTGCTCGCACTGGGCCAATCGCGTGTGGAACTTCCCGCGCACCCCTGAAATACACGTACCCTGATGAAATCGCGTGTGGAACTTCCCGCGCACCCATGGAATACACGTACCCTGCTCGCACTGGGCTAATCGCGTGTGGAACTTCCCGCGCACCCCTGAAATACACGTACCCTGCTGAAATCGCGTGTGGAACTTCCCGCGCACCCCTGGAATACACGTACCCTGCTTGCACAGGGCCAATCGCGTGTGGAACTTCCCGTGCACCCCGGAAATGCACGTACCCTGCTCGCACTGGGCCAATCGCGTGTGGAACTTCCCGCGCACCCCTGAAATACACGTACCCTGATTAAATCGCGTGTGGAACTTCCCGCGCACCCCTGAAATACATGTACCCTGCTTGCACGGGGCCAATCGCGTGTGAAACCTCCCGCGCACCCCTGAAATACACGTTCCCCGCTTGGCGTTTGCTGTTTGCTAGCCCGGTGAACTGGTCCGGGGTTCGCACAACCCTTTGCAATGATTTAGCGATTTTGATGGCTTTTCCTTGCACGAGGGCGTTCTTGGGGGTGTTACTGGCGCTGCTGCAGGGTCGCTGCGATTCTCTGCGCCACGGCTGGTTTGGGAGCCTAAAATCCATGAATACGCTGTGCGCGGAAATCGGTTTTAGCGCACGTGCCTGGCGCAGACAATCGCACGCGGACACTCTGCACCAGCCGCTTGCGACACTTTTCTGCAAAATTCTATGAATTACCCTGACAGTGTTTAGTAAGTCCCTTGTCCCATTTGTGTTTTGGTACAATTGTAGGTCAATAGAGAGCATCAGGTGGCAGTGTATAATTCTGTGTGTTACTCTAAGAGAATTCGGGGATGGTGGGGAGATGATCTCCATTTATAGGTGCTGAAGTAGGTGGCATCAACAAGCTTGCCCACAGAAACTGGTCCACCAACCATAATAATAGTTAGCCTTTTTAAATTATAGGTATATGTTGCTGAAAACTGGCATGTCAAAAGGGGTGCTATGATCTTGTGGCACGGCTGATTGGTGTTTTCATTCATTCAATTTGTTATACAATTTCGAGCAAGAGGCAGAATAAATGTTGCAATTAATACCTTTATTGATGGTATCATTTCATAAAATACCAGTTGTCTGACTCAGTTGTGCAGAAGGTAATAAGCATAACTTTTTTATAATTTCTTTGCGTAATTTATGAGTAGGGCGATTTCCCTCCTTGCTATCCCTATTAAATAGGCAGTGCACCAGCTTAACCTGGAGGAGGTGTCATGATGCCTACCTCTAAGGAGCCAGGCCGGGCCCAGCAACCCCAGAGGCAGACATCATTTTCCCCAGGGAAGTCTCAGCGGGCCCAAGTCGGGGCCCTTTGGACTCAGTCCTGGCGCCTTAGGCGCCAGGCTCATAGCGGACCCCAGTCCTGGCGCCTTAGGCGCCAGGCTCATAGAAGAGGATATGTGTTTAAGTGCTTGGGTGCACACTTACCTGATGCAGACCTTGCTGCTTCATCCAGGCCCTCTTGAGGCCTGAATGGGACTACTTAACCTGTAGGACTACTGCACCACCCGGGTGTGGTCGGGGAAGGATACATACCTGATTGGTGGAAGGATACATACCAGGAACCTCTTCCAAGGCTATTTAAACCCCACCCAAACAGCCACACATGCTTCGCGTTGTTCTGCACCTAGCAGCTGGACGCTCACCGTGTCAGCTCCTGCATCCTGACTTCAGCCACGCCTGCCAGCATCCTGGAACACCTGCAAGGGGAGAAAGGAAGAGAATAGGAGAAGAAAAGCCCTTACCTGCTAAATCTGCATCCCGGAGTCATTTCTCCAACGGCCCTGAAAAGGAAGACATCATTTTAAAGGCATTTCGTTTCGATCGCTGCAGCGCTGCATTTTACTCACCTTTGCAAGGCGCTTCCATCTTCAGCAGCGATCTTCCGGATTCAGCTACGCCCCGGCGCCTAGAGGAAAAAATACAAGAACAAAGGTGAGAGGGAGAAGAGGAAAAAAGACAAGAACAAAGGTGAGAGGGAGAAAAGGAATAAGGAAAGCTCATTTTCCTTTTAAGTCTTACCTGTTGGATTATTCCCACTGCATTTCGGGTCCTGCCGCTTCCTGGCATCTCCGGACCCCGGCCCCTATGGGGAAAAAAGACAAAGACATTGAATGAGCGAATGCAAAGACATTACCTGAGCGCTCATCCAGAACTGTTTCACTTTGGGTCCGCGCCATATCTCCGGCACTCCGAACCCCGGCCCCTAAGGGGAAAAAGACATAAGCATTAGCGCTTGCTGCAATTAGACAACGAACATTATTATTAAGCTTGAACTTTTGAACAGAACGTTTACAGTGCCTTACCTGAACAGTCAAGCTTACCTGAACTCCCATCAATCCTCAATCCAGTGAAGTAACTGGGTTTCAACGCGCCCCTGCATCAGAAGCAGGATGGAGAGCTCATCCTTCCAAACCCTAAGGTGAGGCTTCACGGATCGTGGAGGGTTGGACGGGAGTGGGAGGCTTGAGCATTGTTCCAAAGTTGGTAATACTCCCTTTTCACGCACAGGAGGGTATCCAACGAGCCAGGGAAGCCAGAATAGAGGGGCCCTTCCTGTCCATCTTCAGAGTTCTGCGCCTTCGACGCCGCGCCTCCGTGGGAACCAGGTGAGCGTTACAGAACGCGAAGCCTTACCACAATTTCCCACCTGGGCGCTATGGAGACTTCCGAGACAGATCAGCTGGCCCATCTTTTAGGGGAATTACGGGCAGAAGTGCACTCAGCCCGCCAGGAGACTAATGCTCTCAGAAGGGAACTAATCCTATCCAAGGAAAGAACTGATGATCTGGCCAAAAGGTTATTGCAGGGCCAGGCAGAGCACACTCCTTTACCTGTTTCCGGAGATATTTCTACAACAATGGGTTTGAATAACCCGGTACAAATCAATCTACCTGGACACATGCCTTTGGCCCCGCCAGAACGTTTTGCGGGGGATCCCAAGAAATATGCCGTTTTTATGAACCAATGCCGTTTACACATTTTATGCAGGCCTGGGGCCTTCCCCAACGACCAGACCAAAGTAGCCTTTGTACTATCTTACCTCAGTGGCTGTGCTGCCGATTGGTCTATTCCATTGGTAAATCAGGATGATCCCATTCTCCGGGATTTCCAGGGCTTCCAGGCCAGCATGGAAAGATTGTTCGCTCGACACTCGCAGGGACAGGCCCTTGACAACGAACTGCTATCCTTACGACAAGGTAATCAGGATCTTTTGTCCTATATCGCCACCTTTAATAGACTAGTTGTGGAAACCGGATGGCCTGAAAATAAAAGGATCACATTGTTTTATCGAGGCCTGCGCGGAGAGCTTAAAGATGTTATAGCTCAGATAGTAGATCCACCCCAGGCCTGCACAGACTACATAGACTTAGTGGTTCAACTTGATCACAGACTTCAAAATAGAAAAGCAGATCGGCTCAAGTATGAAACCAGAGTACCTATCAAGACCCACGTTAACTCCAAGAGTACTGACGTTTCCGAACCTATGCAAATTGGCAGTGTTAAAGGACCATTAACGCAGAAGGAACGAGAGAGAAGGCGACAAATGCAACTTTGTCTGTATTGCGGAACTTCCGGTCACTTTCTTCAAAGTTGTCCAGTTAAACCACCCAAGAAGGTGGTTGGAGCCACTGATAACGAGTTATTGACACCTGGTTCGGGAAACGACCTAGCCCGACAAGCGTAGGGGTCCGCTTGCCGAGCTTGAAAACAAACTCTTTGACCTCGCATTTTGTCATGCCAATGGTGCTTGTGAACCCAAAACAGCCTCAGCAGTTGCATGCTATAAAAGCATACATAGACAGTGGAGCTATTGGAAATTACATAGACCGTGAATTGGCTTCCAGGATTAAGCTTCCTCTCCGCCCGAAAGTAACCCAAGATGTAATTACTACAGTTGATGGAACCGAAATAGCCTCAGGGCCTGTAACGCATTCCACAGTTGAAATCACTCTGGTGGGTCAGGACGGACATCGGGAAGCAATCGTGTTTGATGTGATCAAGTCCCCACAATTTCAAGTACTTCTTGGAATCCCTTGGTTAGAAACACATAATCCGAGAATAGACTGGCGAGCAAAGAAGATAACTTTTCCTGATTGTGAACCAACCTGTTACCCAAAGAATCCAGCTATGGGTCTAGCCTCTGTAACTTCCACCCCTGTACAGCTACCATCTGAATACCAAGAATTCCAAGACGTTTTTCAGAAAGAGCAGGCTAACACCTTACCTCCCCATCGATCTTACGATTGCCAAATCGACTTGGTACCCAATGCACAACTACCTTGTAGTAGGATTTATGCTCTTACTGAACCTGAGAACCTGCATTTGCGCCAGTATTTGGATCAATACCTGGCCAATAGTTTCATTTGCCCATCAAAGTCACCAGTCTCTTCCGCTTTGTTCTTCGTACCTAAAAAGGAAGGAGACCTTAGGGCCTGTATTGACTACCGCGCCCTAAGTCAGATAACGATTAAGAATCGTTACCCTTTGCCCCTGATACCTGAGCTTATCGACCAAGTAAAAGATGCTCGTGTGTACACCAAGCTAGATCTCCGAGGAGCTTACCACCTGGTACGTATAAAAGAGGGCGACGAGTGGAAGACTGCATTCCGCACCAAATTTGGGCTCTTCGAATATCAAGTAATGCCCTTCGGTTTGTGCAACGCACCTGCCCCCTTTCAGTACTTCATGAATGATGTTCTTCTGGGAACTTATCGATGTTTGTGTCATCGTTTATATTGACGACATCCTGGTGTATTCCTCCTCAGAATCTGATCACAGAAACCATGTTAGGGCAGTTCTTGAGAAATTGCGCCAGCACAAATTATTTGCCAAGCTCGAAAAATGCGTTTTTCATACCACAGAAGTGGAGTTTCTCGGATTCATCCTGACACCTCAAGGAATCCGAATGGACTCGCGGAAAGTGGACGCCATTCTCAAATGGCCATCTCCTAGCTCTGTGAAGGGAGTGCAAAGCATGCTTGGCTTTGCCAATTTCTATCGAAAGTTCATCCCGGAATTTTCTCGAACTGTTCAACCCATCACAGCTCTCCTAAAGAAAAACAAACGCTTTGAATGGACTCTTGAGGCTGAACAAGCCTTTCAGGACCTGAAAACCAAATTCACCTCTGCACCTGTATTGAAGCACTCGCGCCCAGATCTCCCTTACATCGTGGAAACCGATGCATCCAGTTCGGCCATGGGAGCTGTCCTGTCTCAAAGAGACCCAAAAACTAACCAACTACACCCTGTAGCCTTTTGGTCCAGAAACTTCTCTCCACCTGAACTCAATTACGCAATTACCGACAAAGAACTACTGGCTATTAAATCAGCTTTCAAGGCTTGGCGTCACTATCTTCTCGGTGCAAGACACACCATCACCGTAATTACGGACCACAGAAATTTGCAGTATTTAAAGACGGCCAAAGCTCAATCTTCGCGACAACTCCAATGGGCTTTATTCTTTGCGGAATTTGATTTTGTAATTACCTATCGCCCTGGCTGCAAGAATGGTAAGGCAGATGCCTTATCCCGGATAGGCATGGAAGAACCCAATTCGAGTTTAGAACCTGTGCCAATCATACCAGAACAAAGAATTCTGGGCTTGACTTCATTGCAAACCATTGAGGACATCCAAGCTCAAGTAAAACAACTTTTTGACTCTTCTGCCTTACTGGAATGGAGTCAAAAGGGTCCTCACTACACCGTTAAGGATGATTTACCCTACTTCCAAGAGCGGTTATTTCTGCCAAGTAAAGAATTGCAGGAACTTGTCATTACCCGTCATCATGAATCATTAATGGAAGGACACCCCGGTATCGCGAAAACAGAAGAAAAGATCAAACGCCACTTCTGGTGGCCTTCTTGGGGAAAAGACATAAAGTCATTTGTGTTGTCTTGCCGAATCTGTGCCCAAAATAAGAGTCAAAAGAAAAGGCCAGCCGGCCTACTTCAACCTTTGGACATTCCACCAGCACCTTGGCACACCTTGTCAATGGACTTTATAACTGACCTGCCTCCTTGTGGTGGTTACAACACGATTCTCGTAATAGTGGATCTATTCTCCAAAATGGCCCATTTTATCCCTTTAAAAGGATTGCCGTCAGCTTCCACCTTGGCCAAGGAATTTATGGAAAATATAGTGCGGTTACATGGTTTCCCTTCCATATTAGTCTCAGACCGTGGAAGTCAATTTATCTCCCACTTTTGGAAGAAATGTTGCCAACTAGCACAAATAGACGTGCGGTTATCCACCAGCCACCACCCCCAGACCGACGGACAAACCGAGAGAACCAATCAGACTCTCGAGCAATATCTGCGGTGCATGTTACACCAATCCGAGTTGAATTGGAAGGACATCCTTTGGATTGCAGAATATGCATACAACAATTCAGTGCATTCTGGAACCGGACAAACTCCTTTTTATACCCTGTATGGTCACCATCCTCGGACCTCTGACCTAGATCCACCTCTGACCCTGGAGATGCCTGCAGTAAATCACCTACATTCCACCACAATAACCCAAGCCTTCAAAGAAGCTACAACCCACTTACAGCAAGCCAAGAAAAAGTATAAAGCAAACGCTGATTTGCACCGAAGTAAAACTCCTCCTTACCAAGTAGGAGATCAGGTATGGCTAGCAACTAAACATCTACCCCTCAAGGGTCAGCGAACTTTTAATCCCAGATTCATTGGGCCTTACCCCATCAAAGCTATTATCAACCCAGTGGCCTTTAAACTCGATTTACCATCCAACATGCGGATTCATCCCGTTTTTCACGCATCTCTTCTAAAACCAGTACAACCTGGAACCAGACTGTCTGAGCCCCCAGGCCCTGTCCAAATTGATGGAGAATTAGAATTAGAAGTGAAAGACATTTTAGATTCCAAGATAGTTAAGTCGAAACTCTTCTATCTTGTTGATTGGAAAGGATATGGACCTCAGGAAAGATCTTGGGAACCCAGTAACTATGTTCACGCACCACGATTAATTCAAAGATTCCATTGAAGATTCCTGCACAAACCAAAACCCCCGGAGGAAAAGACCTTGGGAGGGGCCTTGAGGGGGGGTACTGTCATGATGCCTACCTCTAAGGAGCCAGGCCGGGCCCAGCAACCCCAGAGGCAGACATCATTTTCCCCAGGGAAGTCTCAGTGGGCCCAAGTCGGGGCCCTTTGGACTCAGTCCTGGCGCCTTAGGCGCCAGGCTCATAGCGGACCCCAGTCCTGGCGCCTTAGGCGCCAGGCTCATAGAAGAGGATATGTGTTTAAGTGCTTGGGTGCACACTTACCTGATGCAGACCTTGCTGCTTCATCCAGGCCCTCTTGAGGCCTGAATGGGACTACTTAACCTGTAGGACTACTTCACCACCCGGGTGTGGTCGGGGAAGGATACATACCTGATTGGTGGAAGGATACATACCAGGAACCTCTTCCAAGGCTATTTAAACCCCACCCAAACAGCCACACATGCTTCGCGTTGTTCTGCACCTAGCAGCTGGACGCTCACCGTGTCAGCTCCTGCATCCTGACTTCAGCCACGCCTGCCAGCATCCTGGAACACCTGCAAGGGGAGAAAGGAAGAGAATAGGAGAAGAAAAGCCCTTACCTGCTAAATCTGCATCCCGGAGTCATTTCTCCAACGGCCCTGAAAAGGAAGACATCATTTTAAAGGCATTTCGTTTTGATCGCTGCAGCGCTGCATTTTACTCACCTTTGCAAGGCGCTTCCATCTTCAGCAGCGATCTTCCGGATTCAGCTACGCCCCGGCGCCTAGAGGAAAAAAGTGAAGAACAAAGGTGAGAGGGAGAAGAGGAAAAAAGACAAGAACAAAGGTGAGAGGGAGAAAAGGAATAAGGAAAGCTCAGTTTCCTTTTAAGTCTTACCTGTTGGATTATTCCCACTGCATTTCGGGTCCTGCCGCTTCCTGGCATCTCCGGACCCCGGCCCCTATGGGGAAAAAAGACAAAGACATTGAATGAGCGAATGCAAAGACATTACCTGAGCGCTCATCCAGAACTGTTTCACTTTGGGTCGGCGCCATATCTCCGGCACTCCGAACCCCGGCCCCTAAGGGGAAAAAGACATAAGCATTAGCGCTTGCTGCAATTAGACAACGAACATTATTATTAAGCTTGAACTTTTGAACAGAACTTTTACAGTGCCTTACCTGAACAGTCAAGCTTACCTGAACTCCCATCAATCCTCAATCCAGTGAAGTAACTGGGTTTCAACGCGCCCCTGCATCAGAAGCAGGATGGAGAGCTCATCCTTCCAAACCCTAAATTGAGGCTTCACGGATCGTGGAGGGTTGGAAGGGAGTGGGAGGCTTGAGCATTGTTCCACAGTTGGTAATACTCCCTTTTCACGCACAGGAGGGTATCCAACGAGCCAGGGAAGCCAGAATAGAGGGGCCCTTCCTGTCCATCTTCAGAGTTCTGCGCCTTCGACGCCGCGCCTCCGTGGGAACCAGGTGAGAGTTACAGGAGGTCGCCCATAGGGCAGGAGAGTTCTTTTTGAAAGTAATTGGTAGAGTTTAGAAACATATTTCTTTTTTGATAAATTGTCAGGCTCATCCATCCTTATTTTTTACAACTCTCCCTCTCCCCCTCCTTCACCTTTCTCTCTAACAAGACCTGACAAGGTTTCCAGACAAGTCTGATCTATGAAAGTATCATCTAAACAGGTGCTCCCCTTCTCCTCCACAACCATCAAGGATCATATTGACACCCTGGCTTCAGCCTTGCCTGTTTTCTTTTATCACACTTTCAACACTAGAATGTTGCCCTCTTTCATCAAGCACCACCTTGTCCACCCCCTCCTCAAGAAGCGGTTGCCAATCCTACCTGTCCGGCAAACTATCCCTCGATCTCTATTACACCTTTTCTGGACAAACTCCTGGAAAAGCTGATCGTCTCCCAGCTTACTCTACACACTGAATCTGTTTGTTGTTTCCATGATCATCAGTCTGTCTTCAGAGCTGCAAGAGGCATGGCAAATGCTCTGCTGAACACCCGTGAAGATCTGCACTATAACCTTGATTCCAGAAATCCTTCTATCCACATCCTCATTGGTCTATCCTTTGCATTTGACATGGTCAAGCACGTCATCCTGATCAATCGAGTCAGTGAGAACCTCTGCATCACGGGTCAGGCCCTGAAGTGGTTGATCTCCTTGCTCTCGGCCTGCCCACCCCCCAATTCCCCCTTGGTTCCCTTCTCTCCATCACCTCTCTCTCCACCTGTGGCGTTCCACAGGGCTCTATCGTCTCACCCCGGTTTTTCAACCTCTACTTTGCCCCTTTGGCCCACCTGACCTCTACCTTCTCCTCTAACTTTCAGTGTTATGAGGACGACTCTCAGCTCTCTTTCAGGCTCCCCTCAGCATCCTCTCCTCCCTCGCACATTTGTGACTGTCTATCCATGATTTAGGATTGGTATGCTTCCAGCGATCTCTGCCTTAATGCCAGTAATAAACAATGAGCCTAGGTACAGATGAGGCTAGAGAGAAAACATTGCAAAAATATACTAATATTATAATTTCAAAACACAAAACAATTTCATTTTCAAATTCAAATTTGCAAATTTCAAGCAGAACCATGGTGGAGTGATTACCGACAACCACACTACCCCTGACACATCTTTGGTTAGCAAATTATACTCCAGAAGACATCTGATTCAGTTCTTGTGGGAACCCGGAATGGTGGTTCCTAGATCCTGAAGAAGGTTGAAAAAACAAAGGACCAAATAGTCCATGATTGACCGAAACATATGTAGCTCATTGGGACAACATTTATAGTTGTTCTATGAACATAAACTGATCACATATCTGTGAAAAAAATAGTACTGATAAGAACAGGACTGTCTATTGGTTTTTGTGTATTTTATGTGCAATAAATTTTGGCTTATGCACATTTTTGTTAAATATTTGAGATATTGATGGTATGAGTGAAAGTATGAAAGAGTAGAGACTGATCAGAAGAAATGTAATATTCTTTTGAAAAGTATTCTTATGAAAATGACATTGTTTTCTGTTTTGAAATTATACTTTTTTTTATATTTTTGCAAATCTTTCTCTCTAGCCTCATCTGTACCTAGGCTCATTGTTTGTTATTGTGCTATATAAGTTTACCTGGAGAGCCTATGGTATATACCGGTACCCCTTTATTATTCCTTAATGCCAGTAAAACAGAGATCCTTCTCATTGGTATGCGTGCCCCCACTTTCCCTCTCTCACTGTGGCCATCCTCCTTGGGCCCTCTTCCTCACCTTCCTGTGAGGCTAAAAACCAGGGTGTCATCTATGACTCCACTCTCTCTTTCTCTCCTCACGGACGTTGCCAAGAAGTCCCACTACCCACTGCACCTCCTCAAAGTTACTCTTCCATTTCTCACCTTCCCCCAGAATCTCACTGTCTTCAGAGCCCTGGTTCTCTCTAGACTGGACTACTGCAACCTCCTCTTTCTGCTTTCCACTACTCTCCGCCCTCTGCAACTAATACAGAACAGGACTGCGAGACTTGACCTTGTCCTCAAGCCCAGGGACAGCATAACTCCAGACCTGAAATCTCTCTACTGACTCTGAGTGGCTGCAAGCATCAAGTTCAAGACTCCTGGCATTGTCCACAAGGATTTCTGGGGGCAGGGCCGCCACTACATCCAACGCTCTCTTACAAAATACCTTCCTTCGTAACCCCTTTGCTCAGCTACCACCAACTCTCTTAGGATCAGACACTTCTCCAGGCAGAGAGTGGGGGGTATATCTCTCTCCCCTGCAGGTGCCTTACTCTGGAATAGCCTCCCTGCCCCTCTCAAATTTGAGCCAGACTATCTGATGTTATGGAAGCAGCTCAAAGCTCTGCTCTTCTCCTCTGCCATCTCTCTATCCCTCCCCTGTTGACCCACCTAACCTACCTGTCTGTTGTACTGACTGGTTGCCTAGCTACCCTCAGTGTCTCACTGGGTTCCATGCTCTTTCCTGATCAGTCATTCTTGCACTGCCCGAGGCCTACTACGCAATTAGGGGCCATAACTGTTAACCTCCACAGGCCCTGCCGCCTTGCAATTGCCCAGAGCAATGCTGCCCTAGCTGCACTTACTCAGAGCAATGCGGCCTGTTTTCCCCTTCCTGTCTCCCCGCTCCCCCGTTTTCCCCTTTGCACTTATCGTTCTCGCACTTGCACAATCTGAATGACACTAGGCCTAGTAAGATTGTTTGTCTTTACTCCCTTTGTCTCCCCTCCCTTGTTGCGCCTAGAAATACTTGTGTACAGGTGCGTTATAAATGACTTATCATATTATATTATGTTAGTATACCACACAGGTAGAGGAATCCAAGCGTTTTCTCTGAGGAAGTATTTAGTAATTGACCTGTTGTGTATTAGTGGCTTCTTTTACCATTAGTGCATTTCATATGCAGCAAATAGAATGCACCCTTGGGATTTGTCAAACATTTATTTGGGAGGAAAGAGTATCAAGCTAATGGAATGCCTCAAATTCATATGCTTTTATTGGTGAGAGACACTACAAAGGTTTGGTCAGATCATAAAAGCTCTGTTTTGGAGTTTATGGAGAAATATGACACAAGTAAAAATTCCAACAGAACTTGACAGTGCAGAGTTGAGGTAGAAGATTTTACGTTTCCAAAAGTGTGGCAAATATTGCTGAAGAAGATAGAAGTGGAAAGGGAAATATTATACAAAGTGTATATTTGGTTGCCTAAACCTGCTTGCGTAGCTGGCAAAGTGTGACAGCGTTATGTCTTGAGTTTGACAAAATGTGTCTGGAAAATCACCCAAAAATACTTGCAATTTCAAGCGCAATGAATACTGTCAGTTCATTAATGACTACAATCCTGTCATAACTCTACTTTTGAGTGTGAACATTGATGTTTTGTATCTAGCAGAAAACAGTACTGCAGTTGCACGATATATGAAAGCTCACTTGAACAAAGCTGAAATGAGTGAAGCAACTGAAGTGTGTGCAGATTTGACAGCTAATAAGAGTTTGACTCAGAAGCTATTCAGTTGTGTATCAAGATGCTCTGTTTTCTCTTGTAACAGACTTACAAGCACTACTGTTTATTGACATGGGGCCTCATTATGGCTTTGGCGGTAGCCATGCCGCTATTGGCGGCATGGCTGCCTCCAAAACCGGGTCCGGGTTCCCTGAATGGGGAATTACCGGGCCATTCTGAGTTTGAGGGCCCGGTAATTCCTCCCTCAGGGAACCCGGGCCCGGACCTTCCCCATTCCCATTCGAGCCCCCATAGGGCTCAATGGGAATGGCTGCAGAGAGCTAACAACGGGCCGATTACGACCGGCCTGTTGTTAGCTCCCTGGTCCCCTTGCGGGACCGGGTAACGACGCTTGGTTTTACCAGGTGTCCTTACTGGGTCCCGTGAGGGGACCTCGTAATCAGGCGGAATGATTTAACGGGTCTGCATCCATTAGCGGCACCGGTTAACCCATTCCGCCTGACTCGTGATGAGGCCAATGGTGTCAATATTTTGTGGTTGAGCCATGAACCTATTATTTCTAGGAAAAGAGAGCAGAAATCACTATCTGAAATAAAATTTAAAAATAGATGAAATGAAGGTTTTACAGTAAGCACATACTAAAAAAACAATTTGATTGACAGATATTATCACAAGAGGGCTACTGTCATTGATGACCTATGCTTGTATGAAGTTGCAGAGCACTACTCATATCATAATGTGGAAGGTAGCAGTAAAACAGGACATTATATGTTGTATTAATGTCAAGGATGACTAATGAGACATGAGAAATCATATATCATCAAACACATGGAGATGTCATGTGAAACTGCAGGAAAAAGAAATTGCTCTACTTTTATGTCTTGTAGTTATTCTTACCATAACCTAGAGTGGAAGAGGTGGTTGGTCATTTTGAATCTTGCCAAGCTGCATTTGAGAATATAAAAGTGGATGTAGATAGCCCAAAATTCAAAGTTACTGAACTATTCTAGAGGAGAAACATGACAGCAGCTGAAATTGAAAAGGAAATACCTTATGAAAGTCAAGTGTCTGATGACAACAGTCTATGGGCCTCATTACACGGTAGGCGATAAGGGTTTACCGGTACTGGTATTTTACCGGTACCGGTAAATCCTTACCGCCTTACTACGAGGTCCCTTTGCGGGTTGGGGAATTTAACGCCTGCTTTTTGCAGGCATTAAAAAAAAAACCTGCAAAGGGACCCAGGGAGCTAATTATGGTACCGCAATTTGCGGTGCCGTAATTACCGCCTTACCCATTCCCATTATGCCCTATGGGGCAAAAATGGGAATTGGGAAGGGCACTGGTGGAAGGGGGAATTACCGCCCCGCCAACCTTGGAATGGGGCGGTAACTCCCCTTTCCACCAAGGCGGTGCCGGTATTTTACCGGCATGAACCATGGCACTAATAGCATGGTTTTCCGCCTACCGTGTAATGAGGCCGTATATGTTAATAGAAATCCACTTTTATGGAATGAGGAAGAAACAGCTATAGAAGAAGTGGTACACGAAATACAACAAGCAAAGGATTCTGAGCTTCAAGTTCCAGGTTTAAAGTCAAAACAAAGAGCAGAAAGGAATTTTCAAAGAAGCTACGGAAAATATTTCTCATGGTATTGAACATGACAGAAAAAGTCCATGTTTAAAATATGTTAATTGTTGCTTAATGTTAGTAGTGAAGATGGAACACCACAGCATGCATTGCACGCTTTTTTCCAGGAGAAGACTTTCTGTTCTCTATCTTGTGCAGTGATTTCCCCTGGTTTGACAGCATTTAACATAACAGGTGTTACCCTGTGCTACCTGTTGATGTAACTGGTTGAATATGACAAGTTGGTGTTCAGGAAATTATGGAGAAGCTGCTCATGATGTTGGTAGGATTCTATACAAAATGAAAGTTCTCAGTGTAGATGAAGTTAGAATGGTATTCACTCCCACGCTTACATTTGTACATTTGAGAATGCAGGAGTTGTTGCAGGCAGACAATGAGGTATTGTTTGAAAGAAAACATATTATTGTTTTTGATGATCTCCTGCAATTAACTCTTGTCCAGGGCAGCACGCTTTTATGAACATGCATAGTAAAATACTTAAAATGGTATTGGCAGTATAGGAATGTGAACCTCTCAAAATGCTTCCAGTATCATGAACCTACTGTCAACATGAGGCAATCGGCAGATCTTAAGTAGGCTGAAATGTATAATAAATGTTCACATGTGAGTGTTGAATGATGGTGCTTGTAAAGATTGCTTTTTAACTTTTTAACATATACCACAAAGGATGTACTGCTACTGAGGATTTGTTAGATGTACAACAAAATAAAGTACAATGTGTTTATTTGTGTCTGCTGTTGCAGAATGTAAGCAATTTAATTCTGAAATGATGGCGAATCAAGTCACTGTAGAAATAATGACTATTGATGGAAGGCCACACAATGCTGTTAAAATTAAATAGGACTGCAACCGAATATCTAGTTGATGAGGATAAGTCATTTCCATCAACAGCAAGATTAGAATCAAATTTAAAATTGTGTGTAAAATGCATGGTTATGTTGAGAGGTAACTTGAATGTGGAGATTGTATTTTTCAACGTGGCAATAGGAAGAGTAATTGCTTCCATGACTTATTCCCAGAATACTTCAGTTGAGTTCAGTCTTGTGCAATTTGACAACAACAAAGACCCACAATTGGCAGGGAGAACCACTACATTCTTTCAACTTTTTTACAAGATGTATGTCCAAAGAGCTCAGTTTTTCCTGTGTTCTGCCTATGTCATCATAGTTCATAAATCTTAAGGCTTGAGTTTAGATGTTGCACTAGTGATTGTTGGACCTATCCAAACAAAACCAAAAAGGCGATAGATGGAAGATTTAAAATTAATCATAACCTCTGGTATTGCTCTGGGCAACACTCCAGAACTTCGTTCTTCGGCTGCCAACCTATTTCAAAAGGGGAAAGACCATATTCAAATCAGGCTTGGTCCCACCCCAAAAAGGGCAGGGCAGCCCAAGCTGCTTGGTCACATCCCTTCTGCACAGGGCCAAAAGCATCCGCAGACATGTTTCGACTTTGTTGAGCCTCATCAGTGAGGAGTAGCTTATGTCCCAAGTTGATGGACCTACTCCTTAAAGGAAGGCATGTCTTATGTGGCATTAATCCATGTAAGTATGTTGGCTTGTATTGAAGAGCGTTTGAGGAGTCTAAATTTGCTACTGACATATATATAGATAAGGAGGAGGTGTTGAGCAATACAGAATACCTACCCGAACCACGTTGCCCATTGTAGTGGTTCTCAACAGCCGAATGGAATAAGACACATCAAAATGAAGAAGGACTTCACCAGGTGTCAAACCCACCCTGGAGGAACCCTGAAACCGAGTTTGTTTCTGGAAGCAGAAAGGCATATCAGGAAGCCAAGCAAGAAGGATACTGTCAAGCTGGTTCGGTGTGCAGGGACAGTGCAGTGAAGAGCAGTGAAGATGCTTTTGGCTTCCCCGAAGGTCTGCAGCTGCAGAGGAGCAGTCCCAGGCTTACAAGAAGGAAGCAGGCACGGTGGAGCCGCTGGCCAACAACAGGAAGAATAAGCCCCACTGCAGACAAAGGGTGCACGTAACGTCTTGGGAACATTGTGGACCACAAACAATATATACTGGTGAACGGGGAAGTGGCAGCGGTCCTGTAAAGTGGCAGGGGCAACGGGAACAGAAATAGTCACATTGATGGGTCTGAGACCATAGCCATAAAGTGAATATTACTTGGCAGAGCTGTGAAGCAGGTTTGGGGGGATTCCTCTGGTAATCAGCAGTGCAAGACTGGGGCCCACACCCAAATAAAGGGAACTATGTGAATGACTTCCAATTAATACAGTATCTGGCAGGTGAAACCAAGTTTCCATGCAACACCACAGAGTGGGGAGTACATCGCAAACCATTATTCTTTGTTGAAGTACCTGGGGGGAAGAATCCTGGCAGGAGGAGCCAGGTCTGACAACCAGGGTCAGGGACCCACAGACATAAAAGGAAGCCTGAAAAAGGCCCACCAAGGGAATGGAGGTTTACTCAACAATGATTTTGAACTTTACACAAAGCCTGTTGAGTCTGCTCAAAAGGCACTAGGTCTGCCATCTGGGGTCAGGGACCCAGCACTACAAAAGGAATCCAGGGAAGGGCCAACAAGGGAATGGAAGTTTCCGAAACAATTTTTTGAACTTTGCAAATAACCTGAACAAGGATAGGGAAGGGAGGTATTCCCCAACACTTCAGGATTAGAAGATTTCAGATCTGTCTTTTGCCCATGGGAAAAGAGTCACCCCCTTTGGGTTAAAAAGACCCTACTTTAATTTTAGTTTAAACTTAGAATATGAGGGACAGAGTTAAGATTCCGACATTGGACATTGGGATTTTTGCTTCGGACATTCTCACACTAGTTATTTTATTTGAGGCAGCGGGATCACTTGAGGGCAATATAGGGTTTTCTTTTCCTTTTTGCACTTGAATGAACGGCTTCTAACTATCACCAGTACATCTCTGAATTAGAGTTTTACTTCTGCACTCTTAAACGTTGCTTTATTTTAACAGAAACAGTACACAATCTTGTGAAGCTTACTCCATGTGGAGGTCTAGCTTCTTTGCAAAGACTAGTTAAGGCAGCTCCAGAAGAGATGCATTGTACATCCTCAATTCATCAACTGATTGCTGCTGAGTCTGGACGTCCTTATTTTTCAGAAACCTTTCAAGAAGATTCACATGAGTTTCTTATGTCAACCTTTGAGGTTTTAGGTTTGTGGTCCGTGTTTTCACTTGCCTAACATTTCTCTACGTGATGTGGGCGCTAGACCAATGCGCATGCATGCAGTTGGCTCGAGTGCCAGTCAGCATTAGTAGCTGTGTCTAAAAACTACTCCCACTCTGTGATCTGTGATTTCACCTCCCTTATGCTTCCTTACGTGATTTGACTCAGGGGCAATACTAATAATGACACAACACAACATGTTTACATGTACGAAATAGCCAGATAACTTTTTTGCACCGTAATGCCCTTTACATCTCTCTCTCCCCCCCTTTGGCTAGGAGGGATTGTTCTGTACATACCTTCATATGGCAGACCAACCAGCTTCAATTCATGGGACACCACCCATCGTTCCTAACGTCCTACTCCTGCCAGTGATTGGTAGACACTCCCGTGTCGGAAACCCGAGACTTCCGGGTCACGTAGCACTCAACGCCTTTTGTTTTCTTTATCACCTAGCAACCGGCTTCAGCGAGTCAAGCCTCTGATGAAGGCACTTTTTCCGCACCTGCGAACGGATGACACAGCGTTCTTCCTGTGCAGCCGCCGGTGTGCCGAACCATCGGCAACCGCCACAAAAGGTGAGCATAGTACACCATTTTCTCTTTAATATTGCGCAGCTCTTTGTGCTTGATATCATGCTGCACTACTGTGCAGCGCTGTGACATTTTCACGGAGACTAATCTGCCCTCCGTTCTTACTCAGCTCCTCACTGTTTCATAACTGGACCCACCGAACAATGGGATTTTCAGGATTTATTCATCCATGCCCGACATTGCAGCCAGCATTACCGATTGGTTTTCTTCCATTTCAAACATTGCCGGTAGGTGGACTCTCCCTCTGTTTAACCCTGTATTCACCTGGGCGGTCTAGTGCAGTCTCTAGTGGAAAACGCCTACCCCTGAGAGCCTGTCAAATTAAATTAAATATTTTTTAATTCATCCTTCTGCAGGTTCCAAGCACTCACGCTGAACCGTAGTATCTATACATCCATGCCACATTGACTCAGACACACCCGGTGTCTCCAGCAACCCTGATGTAGGGTCACTGAGGCGGCGCAGACCAGCACACAGTTCTCAGTCTCACGCTCCCAGAGACTGTTCAACCCAACCCCTCTAGGTGAGGAATAGATATTTTCATTTACTCCCACCTTTGGGGTCTTTTAACACTTTTGTGTCCTAGGTAGAACCTATCGTCCTTCAGACTTTTAAGCAAGCTTGTTTTGTAACATAATATGTATTTTCAAGCCTTCACTATCACCACTGCAGCCCAACATTTTTAGATTTAAACTTAGTCTTTTTCTTTTGTGTTTTTTCCCAATAGGGTATCATGAATTTGCCCCGATGAAGGTGACAACACATAACCACCGAAACGTGAAAAAAGATAAGGGGGATTGGCTTCCAGATTTTTCTACTTTACTCCCCCTACATGCATAGGAAAACCCAGTGGGGGGTTTCACCATAAGAGTCCTGCAAAAAAGAATTTTCAAATAAATATAAGACTCTAGGACTCTTTCAAAACTAGATGCACATAAATATACAGTAGTGGATATCAAAGACCTGATGGGTTTGATAACCTTCTTTTGAAATCATCAGACCTTTCCACAATTTGATATACAGAACTGTCCCCATGAAATGGTTTAGTTTTATTTATCTCTATCCGTTGAATTAACTAGAGGATATTTTCCTCTTCTTTTCCCTTCTCAAGCACTGGTTCTTGGCTTACTTAAGCTTTCACCTTTCATTACTTTCTCTATCACTGTCTTTTCATTTGGTTATTTGAAACAATATTATTGGAAAATGATGTAATTTTCCCTTTTTTCATACATGTTTATGATTTTGTTTGTGTTGAAGAAGTATTTTTTGGTTCAAATTTGGTATTGAGCATATTGTAACCTCTGTTCGCATTTTTGTTATGCTATTGAGAGTGCAAAAATATTACAATTTATATATTGAAAATGTTGTGGTGTATGTGGCTTTTCTTTACATGAACCATGCATGAGTATGGTCCAAACTAGGGGTTGGATTTCATACAAGACAACCCCAGTTACGGTAAGGTACTCCACTAACTTAGTATACTATGTAAGGTGTAGAGTACATCCCCCGTTTCTTGCAGCAATGCTTCCTTATGATCCCTCCCCCTGTGTCAATAATGAGCCAAGAACCAGGCCGGTGTACAGAAAGAAAGTATATTTAATTAAGGTATAGCTTAGATAAATCGGTCACCATATGGTGACTAACAATTAACCTTCTTTTTACATAAATGGATTAAACAGGCAGGTTTGGAGAACACAAATCAAATTGTTTTAAACCTTCAACCAGTATCTTCAGTAACTCTTAGCTGAGGGGTAACTTTTTAATAATTTGTAGCCCATCAGAACCCGGCAACATGACAAGCTGCATGCTTTACTTTATGTGGATTACAATTTGAATAATAATCAACACTGGTCAATGGGCAAAAGCAATTCACATATGCAGTGCTGTACATTTTCGATGTTTCTCGCATGCTTTAAAATGCTAGCCGTTTGGTGCAACTTGATCACATGTAAAAATGAATTTATACTGGTGCTGCACTCTCAGCAATGCTTCACAGTTGTTACCTTAACCCACTTTTTTCGTATAATGTGCGCTTTTATAATTAGAAGCTTTCTTCAATTTAACCCTGAGAAAACACCTTTCTGCCCCAACTCCAAAACCAGGATGTCAGTTACTTAGAGCACCCCTTGACTGAAAAGCCAATGTAAAAAATTGGGACATTTATTAATTTAATTTTTCAGACCCCTTTCCTTTAAAGGCCTGTGTTGGGGCATGTGGACATGTATACTTATGTTTTTCAGAACCCCCTTCACTTAAGGGCCCATGTTGGGGAAGTTGGACAGTAAAATGGGGATGGTTACTAATTTCGATTTTCAGACTCCCCTTTGCTTACAGGACTGTGTCAGGGATTGTGGACAGCTATGAATTTTGCTTTTGGGGCGAAGGACACACTTTTGTTGAATACAATGTTTAAAGAGTGGAGATAATTGGGATTGTCATGGTGGCAAAAACACCTGTTTGTTTAGATACAATGTTTAAGGAGTGGTGACAGTTGGGATTTTTGTTTTTATGGCAAGGACAAGTCTACCTTTTGTTTAAAATCCAGTTTTTGGAATAGTGACAATTACCAATTTAGTTTTGTGGCAAGGACACACCAATTACTTTAGGTGGCTATAACATTATTCCCGCTAAGAGAGAGGGTGAAAGTTTCAAATTCTTCCAAGCTCCCCCCTGTGTCAATCTATCTGGAAGTTAATTAAGTTAGTATACAGTCAAATATGCTAAGCATCTACACAATTCCTCTCCCACCCACTAACGTAATTGAACCCACTAATCAACTTAATAGATTAATTAAATAGATCCCGATGCAGACATTTTGTTGGACATTTTGTTGGACAATCTATGAACTTTTGGAAATATATGGGCTTGCCTGTCATGGGACTGAGCAGTGTTTCGATTTTGGGGAAAAATAGGATTCTGGCCAGCAGTTGAGTCTAGTGGATCCCACAGTAATCATTCTGCACATTCACATTTACATTTCTGACCACCACCATTTACATTTCTCTCCACCACCCAAGTCCAGCCCTTCTCCTCTAAGGATTAGTTCAGGAGTCTAGAAGAGAAATCGTACAACTCCCCTTTTCAATTAACATTTCTTCCATGTCCATTGTTGCCCAAAAAGTCACTACATAGCAAAATGTTGTAATTTACTAATGAATGCCATGATATATAGATATTAATATACCTCTGCTCATGACGGATCAGTAGAAGTTATTTTTATGTCAGAACGCCATTGCACGGGTGCGCTATTATTTGTTGCCATTTACACAAAAAATATAATAGTTATAAATATATAATTTAATATCCACATACCTAATGTAATGAGCCATCAGCTCACCGACTTTCAAGTTTCCAAAATTCTGGAAGCAGCTAGACACACATTTTAGATTGCCAGTTTTCAAAAGTCAAATATACATGAAATTAGTGGCATTGCAATAGGCTCAGCATCAGCTTTCAAATGACATGTGAATGGACCCAGTGCGACTTAACGTTACTGAGAAAATTAGCTATTATGATAGTCCATTTAAAGTAATGGAAAAGTTCAAACATGTTATGCAAATCTAAACCCCCATTACTCCATGAAGGATTCATTTCTCTGAAGACAAGTGGCCCATAGTCTCTGTGGCCTCACTGATGGTTCAGCCTGTGGTAAACCCATCAGCCTTTCTTATCATGCACCAGATGGCCTCCAACATCAAGAGGCCATGCTGGCACCTCCCATTATGTCCTGTAATATTACTACTTTGATCTCATTCTCTGTATTTCCAAGCATTTTACCCATCCCGCCAGTCAAAGTTTGAAAGAGTGATCCTTATCTGCCTAGGCCACAGGTTCACCTTTAGCCTCTTGGACACTAGAGTCAGTTTGGCCTAGCAACTTGCTCAGGAATCAAAACTCAAAGCTCTCCTTTTCCAGGATCCAAGAGTCTCATAGAGATTGACTTTCAGATAACAACAAAGCAACTCTAATGGTGGAGATTATTCTGAATAGAAACTGTAGTCCCACCTTTCCAGAAAATAAAGCCTTTACTATTTCCCCTGAAAGAAAACTAGCATTTTCATCCCGTTGCAGGTATTTTGCATGTGAATACATTGCATCTCACCAACACGCTCCGAGTCTTTTTTTCCTGATATATTTATTTGTGCAAGAAACATTTGTCTTTATGACAGGTTTTAGAAGTGCAAAACGCACATGCAAGTTTCAGTATTTGAAAAAGCTGCCTTTCATGTAGAAGGGGACTTTGATTTTCTCTGGCAATTGCGACTTAAAGGCTGTGTTTTCAATGTAACCTTTTACTGGCTAATGAAAGGTAGGCTTTTTGCTTTTCCGTTCTTGAGCATTCACATGGCATTATTATTTTTCAACAGCTCTTCCTTGTGTTACTTGCAGAACTACACACAATCTGCATTACTAGAACCATTTGCAGTGTGGATGTTTTTGAAGCCAGGCTTTTCATTCACCAGTGGGCCTTGTGTGGCCTTTAGTTATATTTGTTAGGGCTGTAATTAAACCTTACAGGGAAAATGAGGGGGCTTGCTTGTGTTCATTGCTAATTAATTGTGTTCATTGCTAATAAATAGACAGTCGGCCTCATTACGAGTCTGACGGCAACCGAGGCGGTAAAACCGCCTGGTTACTGCTAGACTCGTATTAGCATTCCGCCTCCGTGACTTCCGGAGACCCTGGTGTCCCGGGAATTCCGGAGGTGGAATCCGGTAAATCACCATTCCCATTGAGTCCAAAAGGACTCAATGGGAATGGGAAAGTGTAAACACCGGCATGATGGTGCTGGTGTTTCCAGGTCCGCCTGCAGGCGGGCAGTGTTAAACCCGCCAGGTCAGACTTGGCGGGAACATCACCTCCCGCCTGCAGGAGTTGGGATCGGGCGGTCTGGAATTAACAGTGGCAGCGGGTTTACCGCCAGTGTTATTTCCAGACCGCCCAACCTGTAATGAGGCCCAGTGTTCTTCAATTA
Source organism: Ambystoma mexicanum (assembly GCF_040938575.1). NCBI lineage: Eukaryota > Metazoa > Chordata > Amphibia > Caudata > Ambystomatidae > Ambystoma > Ambystoma mexicanum. The sequence goes on from NC_090937.1 coordinate 1,333,362,194, forward strand.
TGGGTCATGTGTGAGGGGACGTGTTTGGAATTATTTCACCCTGCATTTATTCAGATTTGAGCTAATATTAATGTGAGTATTATGGCTTCTTTTACCACTGGGGGCACTCTTGATTATTCTTCATGGAGTCATTTGGCTTATCATTGTCCTGCAGCTGGCTTACAAAGGCTGTTTTTTAATTAATCTGAGAATATATGGTTTGCGTCTTGGGAATCATATCTCGTTTGTTCTCTCTGCCGTTCTTATCCTCCTTTATTTATGGTAGCCTTGGCTTGGTTTGCTAGCTTCTGTCTGAGCACTGGACAGATCTGTATTTTGTCATTGCAACATTTTGATATCTCACAAAGCCTTGAGGCCTTTCGTTTACTTTGATGTATGCTGTGGCTTCCATTTTGGAAAAGGTGGCTGCCCATTACTGTAGAATTTCCATTTTAGTGTGCTATATTTGGGTGCCACACATGTTGCATTCAGCGTATACATTGCTTATGTTAGTAGTCTTCATGTCTTGTGGATGTCATGTTAATATTTTTCATGTATAATGTTTGTGGTACCTAGTGTTCGGATTCCTCATGGTACGTGCCCATTTACTCTAACTCAAATGCATGCACATGTATTGTTACAATGTTTGTTCTGTTACTCGTGTCATCTTCAGCTTTAGACTGTGTCTATGTCCTGCTGTACCCACCTGTGATAAGGTTGATATGGTTGTCTTAGTGAGTAATGTTTCTAACCTGTGCATTAACTGGGGGATGGACAGATGCTATGGATGATGTATTCATCTGCCTCTCAACATTCCTCCCTCTGGGTGTGTCCTCCATCACACTCATCCTTCTGCTCTCTCCCACATAGGGCTCTTTGGGTATCCATATGTTAGTCACCTGCCTCAAGCAGCCTGTATGCCTAACATGTTCGTCCACACTCAAGACATATATCAACATTTGCCATTAGAATCAGAATACACCCAGTGCTGGTGTAATTGTGAGGGTCCTGAGGACAAATACATTTTGATCCTGGAAATAGGGCTTTCCATTTCTTGGGCACAGGAGAGGTAATCTGTTTGGGTATACTTGTGTATGTGAGAATACATGTGTATTACTATTTTCATTCCTATTGACTTTTTGGCTGTCTTTTTGTATTGACTTATTGCAATTCTTAAAACACAGAAGCCAAATAGTACTAGTGCTAAAAGGGCCATCAGTACTTTGAATGCATTAGCTAACCAGGAGGGGATCCATGAGAACAGGTAACTAAACCAGTAATTATCAGCAAAATCGTCTACCTCCTCCACCACTGTTAAGGTGTCTATGGCCTCTGTGAGGGTTCCATTATCCAGGTGGCTATATGTGCAAAAAGAAGGTTCAATTTGTACACACACTGTTAGGGGAGTTTTCCTCAAGTCCGACTGGTAGTAAGATGTTAGTAAGCTATCCCAGTGGTTAGTAGATCCCCAACTCCAAGTATAAGTCTGTACTAACTCACGACCTTGGTAGAGTGGCAGAGCAGTCAGGCTTATTTTAAGAGGAAGATGTGAGCTGTAGATACGTACACTGAACCTTAGCTAGACAGGCACACCAAAGAAACTCTTACACTTATAATTTATATAAAATTATATATTTGTTATATATGCACCAGAATCACTTAAAATACTTAAGATGTTAACACAACTGAATACTTGAGTATACACTTTAAAGGACACTTTCACCTTTGTGTTTGTTCACGGTTACACTAGTAGCAACGTTAGAAAGGGGAAAGACCATGTTTTTGTGTGCACCTGCTCACATGCAGTGTGTAACAGTTCATACAGTAATACATTTACTTTGCAACCACATATCTTAAAGTCACAGGAAAATGGTTAGCTGGTGTAACATTAGACGGGTTTAAGGTTCTAGAGACTGTTTCTTTGCACATCAAGTCTTTTAAGTCCAAAAACACAACCCTAGTTAAAGGCAGTTCAGAGAGGGCTCAAAGTCTTGAAAAGCAGCAGAATACAAAGAGTTCCACAGGATTTCTTCCAGTCTCTAGTGTTATAGAAGGAGCAAGTTAACAAGTAACAAGGGAGACCTGTAAAAGTCTTGGACGGATTCCGCCTTTCCACAATGATGCATTCGAAATGGGCAGCATGTCTCCTGGTATTGGGGTTCTGCAGCTCTGGAAACTCCTAGGACCACAGGAGATGGCTCAATTCAAAGTTTGTCTTGGGACTGGTTGTTCCCACTGACCAAAGGGAAGGATTTGTCGTCTTCAGTCATCTGCTGCACAGAAAACAGGGGTCAGGACAGCAGTGGTCACACCATGGTGTTGCAAAGGGTCTGCAGGTGTCTCTGGTCATCCTTTTCTTCGGTTACTTCAGCATCCAGTGGTCAACTTGCTTTTTACTTCAGGAACCTCACCTTTTATACAGTTCCAGCACACACTCATCTGCAATCTCTCTTATCATTTTACAAAAGGGGGTGTTTGGCTGTCCAATCAGGACAGCCAGACCCACTGTTGGAGCTGGTCCTATTCAGGCACTTTGGCAGACAAAGGACAGGGGGGTGGAAGGCTCCTCCTCCACTTCCTGCCTGCCCAGACACTCTGGAGCCTAGTCAGGGATACCCAAGGGTTCCTGCCAAAGTCAAAACACACATACTGACATCTCCCTGGCAGAATGGTAGAAGAAGGGCTAACAAAGGGCAACCATGCTAGTAATGGCGAAAAAAGAATGGAAGCCCCATATTGGTACTGAGGTGCCCTCATTGTGCACTACCGAGGCTATGGACATAGCTTGTGGTATTCAAATTTCACAATAGTTGGTAGAACATGTCCACTGCCACCAGAAATAACTAGGAGATTTTCTATGTGATTAAAAAGTCACAGGATTAGGGAAAAGGGGGATACTCAGTATCCCTTTGGTACTCCACTGAGGGTGGTGTCTGCCAATCTCTCAGACTATAGAGTTTTGGCAGAGATACTAAGTACCTCTCTATCCTTAAGAACTGTAGTTACTTGAGGATATCGAAAAATAATCTTAAAGAAGGACCCTAAGTATCCCCAGCAACACTGCCCATAAGGAGCTGTTTGCTGCAGTAGTAAAAACACAGATGCCTTTAAGAGCTATAGAGCAGACAGACTCCATAGTACAGATATAATACAAAGAATAGAGTTCCAAAAGACATAGCCCAGAAGAATGAATGAGTCTTAAAAGGCTCTCCTCATTCAGGATTGAAAGAAAAAGGTCCACAAGTTCGGCAACAAGTGCTGGGGGTCTCATTAGGGGAAGGGATGAAGCATAAAAATGATAAATCCCCCTAACACACACTGCAAACTCCATGGCTGGTATCAGATAAAAAATGTACCTATTCTGGAGGGTCATGAGTTGTATTGCCCTCAGCTTTTCTTTTATGGCATTCAGGTCGTTTATTGTTGTGTTTATTGTCTGCAACAACTTCCAACGTGTTATCTGTAGCAATTCTGATTTCATGTTGGCTTGCAACCTGGCAGTAAACATAAATGCAAAGAACATCTCAGTTCTACCTAATAATTTAATGTTCATCTGGTATCGAATCATATGCATCTGTCTTCTTCATTGAGTCATAGTTGCTCCTTTTCATGCGTGCAAGTGTGAGGGGCCTCTTAGGTTTTATGTGTGTGTTCATTTTGGGAAAATCACCAATCTTCACCTCACTCTGGGGTACTATCAAGACTGATGGACTTATAATTACCAGGGAACACAAGCCTGCCCAAAGTGGGGGAAGTTGCTTGTAGGCTTTGGAACTGCAGGCCAAATATTGGTCCACTGTGACGGCTGTTCTTACTTTTATGCATGGTACGTCGAAAATACACATACCTTTGGGTTTGTCCAACACTCACTGTGCCATTATTTTTGAAGCACAGGGTGGCATATTTCAAGGTGTTATGGGAACTGGTCTTCTTTTCATCTTCCACCCAAGTTCTCAATTTAGCATTTTTGGGACATTCCTCGAGGCATACTTTATTAGCATATTGTTTAACTTTGTCAGGTTGTTTTAGGAGTGCTAATGCTTTGCAGTCTATTAATGCTTCCCCCATCCATATGCCGTAAGTATGTGCCCTTTTATTTGTGACTGTCCTCTGTTCAACCATCCAGATAGTTATGTTCCTTGTGCATCATTACACTGCAGCATTTTATGTTCTTCTATTTTAATCCCTCACTCATGCATGTCTACCAGAAGGTATTTTATTACGTTGTGTTGTGTATCAGCTTTTATCATGGCGTTCTTTTGTTTAATAAAACTATTATGTTACTGTGGAGTCTTTGTTCAATTCAGTTCAATCCAGCTTTATTCAATGTTAGTCTTTCGCACAGTGTTAAAAACAGTACAAAACCTATTAAAATGTTCAAAACTACAACCAATACAAGTAAAACAGTTCAGTATATAGTACATTGAAACAATTGTAGATACAACAGTCAGAAAGTCATTTGGCTTTTATTGTCACGCCTGTCAATCCTGTTGCCCGTTCATCCAAGACCGTACACCATCAAGGGAATCATTTTGCTCATAGACTGGCTAGACCATTCTACACAAACTGGAAATTATCCGATTCCTTGCCAGGAAAGCAGCGTTTACTATTTTCTCGCCGTTGAGATCATGTGTTGGTTCTGGTCACGTGAATCGCTACGTACTATTTAGCAGCGTTTGGAAATCTGCTTGCTGCTTCTGATTGAGTTGTTTTCGGCTACTCTGCTTCCTGAAGCTACGTTTTGTTCCGGTACCATGCAGATTCTAATTTTTCTTACCTCTGCGGCTCCGGATTTCTATTTGGACTTCCTATGCTGATTGCATGTGGTACTCTCTTCAATGGTCCCGAAAGGAAGGTCTAATTCCTTAAGCATCCGGTTCCTGGTTATAGCGGTCCACGCTTGATTACCGTCTTACACAGCGGTTGCTTCCCTCTTCCAATACTGCTACGCTGACTGGACGACTGTCCTTTACTCGCCGACACAGTTGCATGACCTGGCTGCTGTCTCCAACCAGTTCCCAGCCACGCAGACACAGTGGTTGCTCCAACTTCAGTATACAACCATATTTACACAGCGTGAGCAACTGCATTGCTTATGGTAACATTATCCTTATATTAACTCTCTTTGGTTTTCTACTTGGATACCCCTGGGAACTGTTTATTTCTGTCAAGGGCATCACTTTTCTCCCATTTGGATACTCCTGGGAACTGTTTATTTCTGTTGCAAGGGCATTGATATTTGCTACAATCCAGAGTTCCTACTCTCCATTTGACTCTCCCACTTCACTGTGTTTACTTTTGCACGTGACTATTTGGATGCTCTCCAGTTGTTTACCAAACCAGCACCAGCGTTACCCTTGTGCCATTCGGGATTAGTTTCCTATACTAAATTCCCTTTCCTGTCGTTGTTTCGTTTTGGAGTTTTGGTGTTCCATTACGGATTTGCTGTGTAGTTCATATACTAACATGTTAGTGGTTAAATTGCTAGTTCATAGTAGTAGAATAATATAGTCTGAACATCACTGACAAGTCTATTCTAGCTCTCACAGCCTTGAGTGTATCCTGCCCTTTCCTGCCCTTTCCATTGATTCCTCCCACTGAATGTGTTAATCATCCAGTCATAGAGTGTCATCAATTGGAAGGTCTTCTTTCGCCAGTTCGCTTTCATCAAGCCGTTCTCTGGGGATTTTCAAGAAGCGGATACTGTCCTTATCATTGTATCCTTTATTGTGGTCATTGACCTGTATCCTTTCACGTATACTAATACTGTGAATAAGTGCTATATTCATGACATGTATTCGGTATTGACCTTCAAGCATAACAACATATACACAATACAGATGAATTAAACTGATACAAAATATACAGATAAAAGGATTCATATGACCATACAAATACAGACTTTAAATATGAAATAGCAACAAACAATACAAAATACAGGTTCAACTTCATCATCTCCCTTTTACCACTGGCCCTAATCTTAATATCAATTTGTTTCAAAGCTTTGGTTCTCTGCAGCCATGCTCTAAATATGTAATGTGTGGTTGCAAAAATAGCATTTAAAAGTAGGCACTGGCTTATAAACAACAAAATAGGAACTACATGGTGAATGATAGAGCCTTCAGTATTGGCCTCAAATACAAATATCTCAGGCAGGAAGTTTTCACACAAATTAACATAAAATGTAACAGAGTTTCTTTTGAGGATCCACATGGGGGGCACTTTGCAATTTTGTCATCCCTTCAAGATGAGGTAAAGGAGGCTACATGCAGAATGGCAAGTCTAAAATGCAAATACAGGGATATCTCAAAAGGCAGGGAGATTATATCTAAATAAGCATTTAATCCCCATCCCATTCTGTGTTCACTTGCGGATATGACTACCATGCTCTCGTCCATGCATTCAACTTCCTGTCACTTCAATCTTCTGCCTCCTAAACTCATCTTGGAGCATAAACACCTGTTTGCACCTTTCTTTACTCAATTTGTCAATACTTTGTTTAGAGACTCACAGAACTTAAGAAAGTTACTATCACTCCGATTCCAACAAAGCCAAACCCGGACCTTACTGATCCTAGTAACCTAAGGCAAATTACCAACAGCAAATTTCTATTGAAAATTCTGGATAGGGTTGCTACTGCCCAATTGCAAACCTTTTACGGAACTTAACAACAACCTCCACAGCCGACAATCAGGGTTCCGCCCTTCTTTCAGCACGAAAACTGCCATAATGGATCTCCAATCCCACATACTGAAAATCTTGGAGAAAGGGAAAGCCGGGATACTGATACTTCTAGACCTGTCTGCGGCTTTTGACCTTGTCGACTACAATCATTTTCGTCTGTGCCTAAAGCACCATCGTGCTTGTTCCTCAGTCTGTTGTGACCAATCATGAGTCAAATATCCAATGTGGCTCAGCCTCCTCCCCTGTCTCCCCTATTGAATAAGGTGACCCCCAGGGAGCCTCCATCTCGCCTCTTCTTTTAAATCTTTATGTGTGTTCCTTATGTTCATTATTTGAAGACCTGGTAGTATTTTTTACCAACTACACCGATGACACACAGCTGGTCATCGGGCTGTGTGGGGACCACTCCTAGGACTCATTGATAGTGAAAAACATCTATAAATCCATCGAGGGATGGATGTCCATGAACTGACTGTGTCTTAATGGCAACAAAACCGAGCTCCTTATGTTCGGATCTCCTCAGGCTTGTTCTAAATTGGACTCCTTATATGATAATGTCTTGATAGAAGGTAACAATATCATGACCCACTCGAATGTCAAAACCTTTGGGGATTTACCTGGAGGCCTCGCTGAATTCAGATGCCCAGGTGCAAAATATATGTAGGACCTGTTATTTCCATCTTAGACTTCTCTGGACCATTCAGCCCTATATTAATGAAAAGAACTCAGTGACCAATACTCGAGCCACTATTTTGTCAAGGCTGGACTTTTGTAACACCATGTTATGTGGAGCCACAAAATCCAACATCCAGGCCTGCCAAAATCATTCAGAATGACGCAGTCTGCGTGACCTTGAACATTCCTAGAAGGTCGCAAATATCCAATTTTAGGAAAGATCTCCACTGGCTCCCAGTGCAGGAGCGTATTCAGTTCAAATTTGGGACGTTAGTACATCATTCTCTTTACGGTAAGGCCCCAAAATATCTTAAAGCCCTGGTTCCACCTTACCAACCCTCCAGAAATCTGTGATCTTCCTCTCTTGCACAGCTGCAGGGAGTCAGGTTCACAAGATCCAGGGATCTAGGTAGGTCCTCTTTGGCAATTGTGTCCTCTTTTTGGAATGCCCTTCCTCTCATCATTAAAGCTAAGTCTAACCTGAGGATTTTCAGAAAAACCCTGAAAACGTATCTTTTCAGGTAAACTCCATGGCATTCAGTTATGTCCCCACCGACCCCAAATAATTTGTACGGTTAGCTTATCTGTTGTCCACTGTCTTGATCATCTGCTTTTCTGTTGTCCTTTTGTGTTTTTGTTGAGCCTTGATGCCTGTGGGCTGTCTGTGCATTACAAATAAATAAATACAACTATAGCCTAGAGAAATGACACCACCAAACATTTTTACCAATGGTGCAATATATCTAATTGTTCCCATTTGTCTCTTTATCTGATACCAGTTTCAGGAAAGACAAAAAAACCCCATTTGCAGGGTATTGTGTAATAAACACCACTCCTCTTTACCAAAATCTCTTTTTTGTAGGTAATTATCCCTTTATATCTAGGTCTTAGGGAGAGTAATTTAGGTTTATCTACCCCAATGGGGCTCCTACACAAAATTCAATATCCCTTTTAGCCTTGTGACAATCAATGTCAAACCACTCAGGCTTGATCTTGACTAATTTCTTCATTTCTCTAGGGCAGGCAGAAATAAAGGGGATTACATGTTTGTTGAGATAAAACAGTTAAAGTCAATGTTACAATCAACATGTAATTGATCGGTTACGAATCAACCATGCTCCGTGAATGAACTTCCTTCTAAAATAAGAGCTATTTAAATCAACCGTTGGTCTGCAAAAGGCCAAGGCCTCAGCTGGAGAGGTGCAAGAAGAGTGATCTTCGGACCACTTCTCACATGTGGATATGTAAATAGTTTGACAAATCAAAGATGCAAGAATAATAATATTGACATACTGGTTTGTCCATGGCAGTTTCCTGGACAAACCTGCCATTGGGGCCCTGAATTGATAACATGCATTGTGTTGGTTAGAAGCCAGGGTACATATACCTCTAGTTAGCAAGAGATCATGAATGAGGTTCATTGTATCCCTATATGTATTGGCAATGCAATATTTATGTGATACAATTGGATGCATACAAGAATTTGAAGCTAGGGTAAACATACCCCTGGTTAGTTATAATCCACTGTGCTACCGCCTTAAATAATCAATCTTTGAACTGCAATTTACTGTTTCACTCTAATTACCTTATTTTAATCCATGTGGCTAGGCAGCATCAGTTTCTGATTGTGATTCCAGGCCCAACAAATCACTTAAATTAATACAATAAACTTTACTGTCTGACCAATGCGCCCCACAATAGATATGGCAAACCCAATAATAATCAATGGTGTGTTATTTGTTAAATACACAATTATTCTTTAATTTTCACTGCTGTTCAGCCTTTGCCAACACGTGTTTGACCTTCTAACCTAAGGTCTTCTTCAGGGCTATCATGTCATAACACAATTACACAATGTACACAACATTCAAGAACCAATCCAAAATCAAGATTTAAAAATACAAACGAGCAGATCGCCAGAGATATGTCACATGAGGAGGAAGAGAAGAACAAAGAAAGAAAGAAAAAAGGAACAATAAGGGATATTGTCAGAAACCTGAAGGCTTCTCAACCGCTAGTCCCCGGGGATCTGTCATCCAGGTGACCAAGACACAGCCATCACTTTTGGATCCAGTTCCTGGGGGTGGACCAGTGTGGGAGAATCACCTGAGTGAGGGATCTACAGGGATTGGGCACGGGACACCAGATGACGAGACATGGTATCCCCTTCCCCGTAACACCTTTACCCCATCCTACCAGGTAGGATACTTAGGAACTCAACCCCCTTTTCACAACATGAACACTTTCTCATGGACAGCTCGCTATGAGAGAAAACAGACTAACATCCAAGCCGTATTTCTGACATGTCCCAATACAATGGTAAGGCAGGATCAGGCAATTACTAACCATCACACACTCCTGACTTCCATTCCACTTCCCTAAACAGATAAAATTGGAGACAAAGCACACAAGGAAACAACAGTTCCAAGATGGCAGTTTAACACAAGGAGAAAGATGGCGAATCAGAATGGGATCGCAAGGAGAGAAATGCCCTTGACTTTTTCAACAAGGAAACGTTACTTTCACAAAACCTTGACAATAGAAAGTGTAAGACAACGAAACCAGTCAGAGGTTCCAGGGGCCATCACGCATCGATAATCAAGGCGGGAAGAATTGCCTGCTGATGTGGTACTGTCCTTGGCTCCTACAACAATGCAGCACCAGTGAAATCAAAGCAGCCAGTCAGTTGGGGAGACCGATACCAGACTGGTCTGTGTTAAAGCCAAGGATGCAAGCGGTATCATTGTATGGTGAACGCTGAATCAAACAGTGTATGAAACGCATGTGATAACCAACGTGAGTAAAATCAAACAACAGATGAGTGTTTGAACTTTGAAACCAAGATACAATACCTTTGACAGAGTGGTCCGGCACTGCGTGCATGCTCAATCGAAACTCTCTGTAAGGTATTCCACTGAGTTGACAAAGCTGAAAGAGTGGCAAAGAACTGTGGTGGATTAAGGAAAAACCTGTGCACAGTTGAAAGTCTTCGATGTTGATACTGCTAAGAAAGTTGACGAAAAAGTAGATAATGGTGGCCCGAGCCCGAACAAGGGAGATCAATTGAAAGCTTTGGGTTAAAGCAAGTTTGTGTGAGAGTGAATTAGATTAGTTCGAGCCCGTTAACCCGAGAAATTGGATACATGAAAATCCTACGAGTATTGAGTTAAAGGGGACCTGAGCCCTGCTGTGACCTAGTGTAAACTGTTTACAGTGTGTGCTGCTCACATTCACTGTATTTTTAACGATTCCTAATATCAATTTTCCTTCAGTATTCCTTTGGGTGAACCTGACAAAGTTCAAAAGATGTTAAGCCTTTCCTTATCCAGAGATTCCACTTTACTTGTAATGTCCATAATTGTTACCAATGCGATTCCTCAAGCAGCTGACCTAATGTATTCTTAAAATTCCATAGTCAATGCCTCACTAATATATCCAAATTCTTCTACCTGTTTAAAACATAAAAATAGTGTCTAATCATATCCATTTGGGACACGTATCCCAGTCCTTCACCAAGGGAGCCAACAAATGTAACATTGTTGATCTGCACATGCTCTTACCTAATAGCTCCACACCAATCCACTACTCATATAATGGTGTTATTTCAAGCGGTTAAATCCCAGCAACAGATATCCTGAAAACATTTACTTATTTCAATAGACGTTTTGTAATAGACAAGGACAATCACACCTTTAAGCACAACTAAGTACATTATGTTTCCTGATATAAAATGTCACTATGTATGGCAACATCGTCTTCATTCAACTTATTTAAAATTGCTATTACTATCTCGTACATACACGCACCGCTAATTGTGGGTTAATCTTAACGTTGTCCAATGCATACTCGTTATTCCATTCACTTACAACCAATCATGTATTCCAAGACTATATTCCAAGAATAGGTATTCTTTTAATATTTTCATCTGTCCAGCTTAGACTAGCCACTAAGTTTCTCACAGGCAACAGATTGCAGCGTTCTGCTTGGCAGCATTTTGGATTCCAGACCTTCAAATAGTGAACGTGATGTCAGACTGCAACATCTGACAGCATGGATCATTTGCATTCATAAACATTGCACTTGCAAAAGTGCGTGAAAGGTGTTTTCTGGCCTGTAAAATGCCTCTGTTACAAGTATCTAATACAAACAACACCTGCTACCATTTCGAAGTCTAAGGCTAAATTGCAAAAGTGTTGTTTTAAACAAATATTAATAAGAATGGATGAATCCAAATTATTCAGTCATGGAGGCGGACAAAGGACCACACTGATACTGTTAACATATCAATCCCAATAGATTGTGTAGCAACCATTGATTCAAATGGTATCCAGACTTACAAATTGCTGCAAACCCAAAAATGTATCACATAAATCGATAGTAGTCAGGTTTTTCCACAAATACTCCAAATCAAGGGCCAACAGGCACCTCTTAACATGTCTTACCCACGGGAGGGAGTATCCCCCCTGAATATTCAAGACATGCAAAAGTGCCTCCTTAAACACGGACAGATCGAGGGTTGCCCAGGTTCTTACCCAGAGCAGTACTTGCCTAAGCAGTACCAAATTCAATATTGGGATGAATCCAATCTCAAATAAAGGGGAACATTTGGAAAGCTATTTGGAAACCTCAGCAGCATTTTTAAGAATGTGTTCTCAATTACTGGCATGGAATGACAGTTTAAATACCTACAAATGTCAGCTTCATAAATAGCAGATGAAATAGCTTGTGCATTATAAATCTACAAAACCAGAGTTATAGAACCATTACCATATCTAGCTGCAAATTTCCTGACTCTCCCACTGTTTTTCACCACTGAGACACATGCTTTTCTCAGTTGCTCTTGCCAGTGGCTGTCCTACAGGAATCAAATCCCCAGATAATCATAGTTTCTAACCTGTCCAATATTTGGCCTCCTTCATCCACAATCAACCGAAGAGTTTGTGAATGCTTTGGTAAACCATTATCTTTGTCTTACTTCTAAGAACCATAGCCCCGATTGATCGCACTTGGCAGCAAAGCAGGCCAAAGTATACTTCAATCCCATTGGGGTGGTGGCAAGTGGGACATCATCGTCTGCAAAGAATAACCCTGAGTATCTCCCCATGCCTAACTTAGGAGGATCGAGACAATTCAGAGTAAGCTCCTTAATTACCTCATTAATATAAATGTTGAAGAGGAGCGGGGCAAGGACACATCCCTGCCTTACTCCTCTTACAACATTAAATGTATCTGTCGTCTCTCCCCCTAAACCACAGCGTACATCTGCCCTCATATCCTTATACAACTGTCTAACAATAGACAGCGGATGATCCGGAACACCCTTATACCTAAGTACCAGTCCCATTACATTTCAGGGGATACTATTGAATGCAGTGTTAAGGTCTACAAAGACCGCATAAACATTTACCCTCTTCAGGACATTGAAACATTGTAAAATTTGGAAGAAGCATAAACTCTAATCAATAATGCTCATTCCCAGTTGAAACGCCATTTGAAGATGGCTAATTATCCCATTGGAGTTCACCCATACCTGGAGATGGTTAAGGATGACTTTGCCAAAAATTTTGGCTGCTGCAATCAATAGGGATATTGGGTGTATTTGCTTGGTAAATCTCTGCCACACTTTTTATAAATCGGTACGATAACTGCCCAGCACCATGAAGAGGGTATGACACTTATCACAGCATCAAAATGTCTACACAAAACTGGTACCCACACTAGAGGCTCATACTAAAAAAGATATGCAGAGACATGATCTGGGCCAGAGGCTTTCTGGGATCATATGGAATCCAGAGTCTCTCTAATTTCAACTGAAGTAAGAATGTTATTCCCTGGACTTAATAAAATAGCATTTTCACCATCAGAAGCAAAGATAAAGATTCAATAAGTGTTACTTCCGGGGCCTTATACAACTCTCTAAAATGTTCCTCCCATAGTTGTTGTTCAATGCTACATTTCGGCACCTCTGCACCATTCACTTCCTTCCCCGATACCAGTTTCCAGAATGTTGAAGAATCACCCCCTTTCACTGCGTCCAATCCCTAATCCCAGTGAGCATGCTCAAAGGATCTTTTCTTATGCCTAATCATCAATTTATATCTTGTGTGAAGTATCTGTAACCACTGCCTATCTACAATTGTTCTATCCGCAAGGCAAGCCATTATTTCTCTTTTAGATGCCATGAAATCCTCATCATACCACCCATCTCTTAAGATTGCTGAGTTTTTAACTTAGCCAGCCTTACGAGTCAAGAAGGGGGTTGAAGAATCACATGTATTCTCAATGTCAAGGAGAGTGGTACTATAGATTTGTTGTTTTATTTTAGGGGAGATCAATCTTGGCCCATTAAACAGTGCAACGAGCATGGCCTGTGATCGCCACATCAGAGGAATCCTGTGCCAATATTTTACACTTGGAAAACCCCAGAGAATTGTGAAAGGTAACAGTAAGATGTCTATGATCGCTCTCCTGGTGATCAAGCACTTCAAAAGTTTTGACTAGGCCTCAGTCCCTGGCAAGAATGAATAAATAATCTATATGAGATTAACCATCATGACCACCATAGGTTTTCTGCGCTGAAAGATCAGGAGCTATGCGCCCATTGCACGCCCTCAAATCTTAGACATAAACAATTCTGGCTGTATCAAAAACATTTCTGTGAGTTCTGGAGGGGTTATCAGAGGGATGGGATTTTCCAAACATAACCTTTGTCATCCCAGACCCCATATAAAAATCTTAGGATATTAAAATAACCTACAACAAGAGTGTAGAGATCTGCTTCCAGTGTTGGATTAACTCCTGCATTAGAATTAATGTCCCAGAAGGGGAGTTTCCATGTGGTCCATTATAAGCATTAAAATCAGGAGATGTTGGTTAGCTTGGATTTTCACTATTAAAAGCTGGTGAACGGTGGACCCCGTCTCATGTCTTTCAAAGGCACAACTGAGGCCTGAATGTGAGCAATTCTCCTCTTGGCCTACCCTTTGGGCCTTTGTGGGCTGGTACATCGAAGGTACTATATTCCTTGAATGCAAGTTCATGGACCAGTTTCCTGAAAACAGACCAAATTGAAGCCTTTTACACAACTGCACCAATCTCCATCATTAGCACTTCCCTACCTCGGCAATAATCCACACCAGTATTTTACATACGGCCTCATCTAGCAACTCCACCTTTAACTATATTCTGAACTGTTGGATTAGTGTTCTCAACACTGGAAATGGTATCTTTTCCACCAAGAAGACTTAGTCAATCCTCCTATCTAGCCCATTGTCATCCACCACTTGGGGCTCACAGGCTATTTGGGGGTTTCCCTGTCTAGATCTGAGAGCAAATCCCTTTAATACAGCCTTACACATGCACCCTCAATGATACTGATGTATGTCCCAGGCGGGGGAAATGTTCGACTTTCAATAGCCAAGAGCACATCTCTCTGAGAACTGTTCCCATGGTAAATCCTAATAAAATCCTCACTATTGGATGGCATCTGTCCCCATACACAGTGAATGATGTCATCCCTGTCACTGGCAGACAACCCCTTGTGTGCCTAATCCAATACATTATTTTATTAATTAGGGCTTCTTGGTTTTCAAACAAACTAATTTATGTCAGGAATATGCTTTTGTCCCCCACTCTATGGAGGCGATGAATTGTCTTCGGGTCATACATAGTGCAAGGTGTGATGCAATGTGCCGCATTCACAGTGGCTATGAACATTCTGGAAGCACTCATGGAGTAGGGGATGAGGGAACACATAAAACAACTCTCATCAGATATCTGTGTCCCAACTTTGCTCATGTGCTTATACCACATATTGTTAGTCACATGGGCTTACTCTCTGATATATTTTGTCAGGGGGGCTGAATTGCCTGAATGAATTGCCTTGCAAACTTCTTTTTAGTCTCCTTATATAGGTGTTTACTATAGGGACTTCTTCTGGTGCCAATTTCTTTATCATTGTTACACTGCTTATGCTCATGTTTACCGGTCTAGCAGTGTTAGCAATAATCATTTACTTGCTGCAATAAAAAAGAATTATATGAAGACTAAAAATGTAAAAGACATTGCTATTTTAATTATTGCTAGGGTGTCTACTTTTTGCACATTTCTGCAAGTAAACTCTCTTCTAGAGAAAATATGTTATTTTATTGAATTTATACATTCTTATATCAGGATATATGTTTCTTTTGTATCCTTAGAAAACAACTGTTCACGAGAAAAATGTAATCACTTTTGAGAGAAAATGTCTTTCCAACACTACGTAAGCCTTTAGATTGAATAGTTATATTGTTATGCAGAGGTTCCAAGCTTCTAAAAAGGGTTAAGTGTTCTTAAAAAGGATAGGACCAAGAAAAATAAAATTGTTATAGGGAACATCTGTTTTCCTTTTACTGTAGAAGTGTCATGATTTATTTAGGAAAGCGTTGTTTAAGGGTTGTTGACCTGACTTGTCTATATATCTATAGAAAACACATTTTTTTATTCTTCTTGCTGCTGATTGGACCTCATCACAGACTTTGTCTGGACTCTTTTCACATCCTCTTCACCATTGTGCTCAATGTTGGCATCAGGGGGTCTCTCCTTTGTAGAGTTTGATTTCACTGACATGCGACCATGCACGCCTTCCTTGATCTTTCATTGCAGTCTGTGTAACCGTCTGTACAATGAACGGTCCCTCGAAGTGGGGCTTGTACCCCCATTGTGAGAAATTCCTACACAGGGCCTTATCCCCTGGAAACAGCATAAGGAGTTTCAATAGTACATCTTGATCAACTTACTCGTAGACTTCCTCAGTCTTTTTTTATCCCCCTACTGCATTCATACCTGTCAAGACATACATTTAGGAGATTCCATCATAGCTGTCAAGTAATCATGCATTTTTGCTTCCTAATACAACAGCAGCATTCCCTGTATCAGTTTGAGCTTGAGTGGGAGGAGCAAGGGGTGTGTGTATTTGGTGTCCTGTTACCAGCCCATGTGGAGTCAGGTGATGGTCAGAGCCGGGCTGAATGTTTAACACAAATATGGCTAGAGGAAGGCAATGGAGCCAACCTTTTTTCAATGTCTCTTTTAGTTTGGCAATTCACTCCTTTAGGAGGCCGTTGAGACACTCAAAAATGATGTTTGTTTGTGGGTGATAGGATGCCATGAATGTATGCTTTATACCCAACAAGATGGTGATGGGCTCAAACACCTCATTTACAAAGTGTGGTCCATTGTCAGACCGGAGCACTTCGCACACTCCCCATCTTGTAAACACTTCTCATATGAGGAGCTTTGCAGCACATGTGTCATCCAGATGTGTGCATTGACCTGCTTTGATCTATGGGGAAAAGGGGTATACAAGCACTTGTATTAACCTGTAGCCATAACACATTTGGGCCATATCTACAGAGTCAAAATGCAAATAGTGAAATGGTCCAGTAGGATGGGGTATTGCTCCTCTCACTGTTCAGAGAGTATGCCCACCAGTGAACTTTTGGCATGTTAAGCAATTTACAATAAAACCAGTGAGGTGTACTGCAAAATTCCAGAAAAAAACAGTCCTCTGAAATCAGTACTGCAAGAATCTCTCTTGATGTGTGTGCTGGGTAATACATTTGGTCGAGAGCTACTGCAAGCAGCCCTAGAGGCATGACTGGTTTTCCGATGCTGTCATGCTACTACCTTACATCTGTGGGGGACAATGAGCATCCCCTTTGTTTCCATAACTCTTGCTCTTCTTGTGGTACTTTTTGTCTGTAGTTCGGTAATCTGTGCTATGGGTAGCATATTAAAACCCTCCTTCATCACCATGTTGCCTGCAAGTGTGTACTTGTTTGGTGCAGTCTCAATGTCAGATATTTTGGGAAAATATGCTGCTCTTTTTGCTTCAATGTCAGCAGCCTCATTGCCATGAGGTATGAAATCCGAACCTCTGGTGTGCACTGCACACTTCACCATAGCATTGGCCGATGGGAGTTTGGGAGTGTCTATGAGTCTGTCCAATAGCAGTGCATGCTGCAGTGGTGTGTTATCTTTGCAAGAGAAATCCCTCCTTTTCCAACATGACAGTCCTGTGTGTACTGTTCACATCACATAGGCAGAGTTGGAATACAGCATTACTGCCTCTTCCTGATGTGCTTCAAGTGCCAAAATAAGCACTACCAATTCTGCCGTTTGTGCTGAGAAATGCACAGGCAATCTTACACTTGTCACTGTGTCAAACCTGTCATTCTCTTTTGCTTTCACTTCTGCTGTGCCCCTGTGCCATTTGCCAGTGCTCTGATCTATTTGCGATGGCCCGTCAATCATAGGGCATTTTCTTTGACTTGTGGTATTTCATGATAATATTCAGTGTACTTAGTCCAATCATGCACGTTATCTCTATCCTTTACTGGTTCTGCAGGATTTACCACTCACCACCTGACAATTTGAATAAATGGGTTTGATATAATTACTTCATAACCAGAGGCTATCTGTGTGGTCAATGTGCTTTTGGGCTTTTAATGTATGACAAATTGGGCATACTCAATGTATATTGTAAATGAGCATCTCAGGGCACAATCTTAAAGGCTGCTGCCACCAATGTTTGCTCAGAGGGATAATGACCTCTAATGACTGGATCTAAAATCCCACTGTGGAATGCTAGTGGTTTGTGTCCAATGGTAATTTTCAGGGCGAGGACAGCAGTCATCACTACTCCATTTGAATGAGAGAATAAAACACATTCTTCATTGAAGTCAGGGATCCCTAACACAGGAGATGTGCTAATTGCTAGCTTCAAATCATTAAATTTGTCTATCATCTTGCCTGTCCAGGCTACATTGCTGTTATCTTTTTGAGTCTCTTTCAGTCCTTTTAAATGTGGCCTCACATGTGTACTGTAGTCGAAAACCCACACCCTGCAATCATTGCAAAGGCCTAGAAATGTCTGTTACCCTTTCACTGTCTCTGGTTTGGGTGTCTTCATGATTGCTTCTGCTCTTTCAGTTGTCACCTTTCTTCCTTCATTTGATAACAGTTGGCCAAAATATAGTACTTCTTCCTGGAAATATTGAATTCTCCCTTTGCCAACTTTGTAGCCATTCTCAGCCAATATTGCAATCAGCTTTACTGTGTCTCTCCAGCAGTCTTCCTCTGTGTTGCTGCACACTGAAATGTCATCAACATATTGCTGTCATGTTTTACATCTGCAGCACTCGGTTAAAATCCAAGGGGGATTTACAATACCCCTGGGGTAACTGAGTATGTTTTAGTTTAATATGGTGGTAAGTGAACAGGGTCAAATACTGTGACTCTTCATGCCTGAGGATGGACAAGAAAGCATTTTTTAAATCAATCACAGCAAAATATTTAGCTTTGGATGGGATGTTTATAATGTTGTCGCTGGGTTTGGAACTAATGGCAGCTCTGCCTCAACAATATAGTTCAGAGGGCATGAGTCCTGACCAAATCTCCATAGCCCCCTGATTGCTGTTGTCACTGGGTACAAAGCTGTGTTATGTTGGGACCCTGAAGGCAATAATACCCTTTGTCGCACTAAGGCGGCAATAGTGTAATACATACCGTTGTCAGCTTCTTTTGGCAAGGGATATTGGGCCTCATTATATGTTTGCCGGTCAATGCACTAGGGTATCGCTAAGCTTGCCGGTACCGTAGGTCCCAGAACGGCAAACTACGAGTTGAGCTTGCGGGTCCTTTCTGCCTGCCAAGCGGCACCCTTGAGCACAGCATGTCAGATGCACCGGCACCCTTCATAATGGTGCATGTGCATCCAGCTTCCGGAAGGCCCATTGTCTTACTCATGGTAAAATAGCTCCTTGCTTCAAATTAATTTTGACTGCCCCCACTCCTTTCAATAGACCAACTGCAAATGGACTGCTGGTCCACAATGTGCTTGGCATGTATGCCAAATCTTCCTGGATAAAGGACAGTACCTTTTTTACTAGTGTAAGTCTTTACCATCACTTCATCATCTATAAACAAGCTTTCATCTGTTTGTTTGGTCAATCTATGTCCTTCATCAAGCACTATCACTGTTCTCCAGTTTCTCCCTTCCTCATTAACTCTGTTGAAATTACTCTGTCTTCCCTCACTATTGCTGCTTCCAACTCAGTTGTAAATAGCTGCCCTTCCTCCACATCCATGGAAACTTCTGGGAAAAATAAAATTCTGGGGCTATCCGCAATAGTCTGTCCTGTATTCTTGGAAAACCTGCTAACAATATCTGTACTCTGTAAATAAATACTTCTGGGTTCAATGGCACTCCTCTTTATGCTTCCTGACCATGCAATGCTGTTATGAATCCCTAGGGTAGAACATATATCCCCTGGTCCGTAAATGATATTGTCATGTTTTATTTGCTCATCAAATATCTCCCCAATATGTTAACAGGTGCTTGTGGGAATATAATAATGGCACGGACATGTCGTGTTCTCCTATGGTAAGGGGTAAAGCATCTGCAAAAAGAGCGTAGTTGTCGCCCCAGAAAATTCTTGTGCATTCATGGCAGTGCCTTATATTGGGAACCTTCCCTCTTTAACACAAGATCGAGTCGCCCCCGTATCTGCTAAGAAGGACACTGTTTTATCACCTGTGGTCAGCCCAACCCTCGGTTCCTCTTGTGGGTCTGGTGTAATCAATAGTATAAATCACATTATGTCTTATGTAGGCTATCCTATTGTGGATACATGTATAGTCCTGTGCCAGTGAAAGTTTCCTTTCCACTATTGTCACACACAGTATTCTAGGTGCAGGTGTTTGTGGCAATATGTGGCAATATGTTCACATTCCATGATGTCACTGCATTCTGTTGTGCTAATGCCTGTGTCTGCACTGGTATTTGTATGTACATTGGGGCTTGCTATGTTTTCATCAGTGCTTGTTATGTTTTTGGTGGCATCCCCTGTTGCATCGGTTTTATTTGTGGCACTTGTTCCTGATACTGCATGTGATCTTGGGCATAATAGTCAGATGGCTCTGCGTTATATGGTAGGGGTTATGCTGACCCCTCTTGGATCTGTTGCTTGCCAGTTCTGTTGCATCCCTCCCCTTCTTGTGCATATGTGTAAAATATCCAACATTGCTGTGGCTGTCTGCCAAATCTAGGGTGCCTCCTCCTTGTGGAGCTTGAATTCCAAACCCTGTGCCCCCTGGTGCAACCCCTCACCCTCATGGAAAATAATGATACTCTCTCCTTCCTGAAAAATGTCTATTTGCTGCTGGCACACCTGCTGTGTCCATTGTGCATTAAAACGTTCACCTCCACTTGTCAGTACTTCCCCTTCCACTAAGTATTTTGACATTTTCTTATGAACTAAAGTTACTTAATCAATCTGCATGTCTGCAACCTTATTTCTATCTTTCTCTTGCTTTAACAGACAATTTTGAATAATTGTCAGTTGTATCTCCGCCCACGGCTTTGCTTCCATTATCACAATCTTTTTCAATTGTCTTTGCACTGCATCAGGAAGTCTGTGGTATCAAATACGATAAACAATAGTTATGTATTTGTCCCATGGTTCTCTCGTTTCTAACCGTCTTTTTTCACTGAATGGCAAGGGATTTGTTGCTATGTATTTGTCACACTAAATCTGATCACCTATTTTTTTCACTGAATATATCATAGTGCAGCAGTTGCCTGACTGTAGTTAAGTTACATTTAGAGTACCATAGGAAATTGAAAAAATGAATTGCTAATAACTTTTGAGTCATATGACAAATTTAACTGCAATTCCGCAAGCAAAATTGAACGCACAGGACATAACAGACTGTGCATTTTGGGAAAGATCTGTTAAAAAATAAAGACATTTCGATCT
This sequence comes from Ambystoma mexicanum, assembly GCF_040938575.1. Taxonomy (NCBI): domain Eukaryota; kingdom Metazoa; phylum Chordata; class Amphibia; order Caudata; family Ambystomatidae; genus Ambystoma; species Ambystoma mexicanum. The sequence goes on from NC_090937.1 coordinate 1,333,383,331, forward strand.
AATCCCCATTAATTTTCCCATATATGAAACACCCACATTTGTGCTAAAAAACACAGAGAAAAACGATGGACGGAATTGGACCAGGTACCAAACAGCTTTGGCAGAAAGCATTGACTCACAATCCTTTGGGGTCTGGAGTTATAGCATTCAGTACTTTTTTCAAATATTTGATGAAGAAGCGAATAGCCACTTCTCCCAAAATTCTAAAGATATCTTCCATGGTGCTTTGCAGGATAGAAGCTTTCAGAAATGAAAAAGCTGCCGCCTTTTGTTTTGATGCAAGAGATAACCGCGGGTATACCCGCGGCTACACTAATATGGAAATCAGGAAAAATGACCAAATGGAATACATCTATAGGCGGGGGGAGGGGCACCATGTGAAATTGGCGAGATGGAAGGGGGCCAGGGACCAAGTTAAGAGCACAAACGATTTCCTGTAGCTGCTGTTTTCAGAAGGATAACCTTGGCTAGAGAAGAAAAGGTGAGCAGGAATGAAAGTGCATCACATGGAAACAATGAGTGTTGGGGGAACGGGAGAGGGCTGGGGTGGTGAGGAAGCCTTGAGGGCAGTGGGGAGAGCAGGCACAGATAAGTGGGCACTTGGTGAATGCATGGGGGGCAGAGAAACCATGTATGAATTTTTTTCTTTGTGTTTTCCGATAACAAATACACATAACCATGGCTATCTGTAGTACATAGTTATCATACCCACGGTTGTGGGGAAAAAGTTACAAAAATTCTGTATATATAAAACACTTAGGTGTGTTTACATACTCAGCTTATGCAATTTCTCAGTATTAGGTTGCCCTCTGCTGTCCAAATGGCAAAGGGCACCCTCTTCAACTGCAGCTATCATTCACATCATCGAGGCCTGTGTAATTGATGGAAGTTAGATACTGTCATTATACTGCGCATACCTCTCATTCCATCTAATATGTTTAGCCTTTCCAATGACCATTAATAAATTGCAAGGACCTACGCCCCCTTCCTAGGAGTGATCAGTGGTAATTCCGATATTTAAGAAGTGACCCTATGAATTACTGAACAATAAGATTTGGTAGAACATTGTATGTCACACTGGGCACAACTACTATATAAATATATATATATACATATATATTTTAACAGCTACAGTGAGCCTGGGGTTGAAACAACTCAAGCCATGGTGTCAGGTGAGGACAAAGGTAGTGAATAGGGCAAGGGAAATGTGCACAAAATCACACAGTGAATAGCTTTCAGTCAACCAATATGCACACAGCAACCAAGACTCATGTATACTAAAATCCAGGAGTGCAAATAGAATGTGACAACAATACAAATAAAAAATTAAAATGTATTACGTGTACATAACTTGTAAGAAATAGCAGTATTGTTTTCTTTGAATAGAAATAGCAAGCACACTGGAATGGTCAGAGGAACATTTCCTCCATGACGACATGTTTGAAGAAAACAGTTGTAATGGCACAGAATGCTTTTTTGAAAGCAGAAACAGTGAAGTAATTTTTTTTGATATCACTAAAACATGGTTTTCTTTTTAACAGCATATAGTGGAAATACCGAAACAAGGCCCAAATTACAGTTGAGTTAACCTGAAGATGAGCGCAGAGAGACCCTACTTCAAATGCACAGAATAAACGGATTAACTTATCAGCAAAAATTGATGAACCAAATAATAATTGCATGCAATTGATGACGTTTGTGAAAAATCATGTGAAGGAAGATGTTCGATATCACTGCCCGACTTGTACCTATGCCCATTCACCCTCATGAACATTGTGTAGGAAATCCCAATCCTTCCATATATGTTTACCATTCTGATTCCCCATCTCGTTCCTAATTGAATGTATGTTTTTGTTTTCAATAAATATGCATGTGTGTACTATTGCTGCATTTTGGCTGCAAAAGCCCAATTTGGAGTCCGCGGACTGCGCGACTGTCCGGGCTGTCCGTAACCAAAATGGGGGTGCCCCCGGACACTGCACCTGTCTGGACATGTCTGCTCTGTTGTGTCACACTTGTAATTATCTCGGGGACTCTGCCCCTGTCCTGTGGACAATGGCACACATGCGCACCTGATCTCACTGTGCCTCAGGACACTGCGCCTGTTGGGACTCCACCCCTGTCCTATGGACACTGGCAAGCATGCCACGCACATGTGGAGTACCTCAGGGTTCCTGTGTATCCCCGACCATGTAAAACATCTTCACAAAGCCGCTAATCAATGATCTTGACCGTCTGAGTATCACCTACACGAACTACGCAGATGACTCCCAGATCCTCCTCCCTTTAACGTGTCTATGATTCCGATGTAAGGCTTGTGAATAAAATGTATCTGATCATTCAGACATGGATGGCCAACCATGGCCTCTACCTGAATGACGATAAAACAGAGCTCCTGATCTTAGGCTCCTCAGCCAACTTGAACAAACTCAAGCCAAACTATGTCTCTTTCAATATATTTGGGAACAACATTTTAGTGGCCAAAGTGGTAAAAACACTTGGCTTTTCCCTCGACTCCACCTCAAACTTACACAAACGAGTCAACGCTACAGCTTCAGCTACTGCATATACAGGCAAACTACTGCTCTCCACGGAAAGTTGCCTCACATTAGCCAGACCACTCATCTTGTCCAAACTGGACTATTGTAACAGTCTCTACTTGGGTGCCAGTAAATTCATGCTCAACAAACTACAAATCTTGCAAAATAATGCACTTAGAGCGGCACAGAGTATCCCAAGGAGAGAACATATCTCAGCAATAAGAAGACCACACAATTGGCTCGCTATCAAGGAAAACATTGAGTTAAAAACCATGCCTCTCACATTCAAATCCTTGAATCATGCAGCCCCACCTTATCTAACTGAAAAATTCACCATCAGATCCTCTACACAGGTTACCAGGTCGACTAACACATCCTGCCTGGTAGTCCCAAGACATAAATGTAAAAAATCAGGCGGGGGGTGTAGCTTCACCGCCATAGCAGCCCAGTTGTGGAACAGACTTCCACCTGCCCTTAAGCTGCCCGAGTCTTTCACTAACTTCAGGAGAAAGTCAATTTCCTGGCTAATTAGTAAGAACTAACCACTGTATGCAATTAACTATTTGCTGTAATTTCCCATGTGTCTCTTTCTCCTAGAAATGTTCATTTTCTCAATGTAAGCTGTAATGTGTCATATGCCGCTCTGTAACAATTGTAATCTGTAACCTAATATTTTTGACTATGTATGTAATAACTGTACTTCTTGCTCTAATGCGCCCAGATACCCCAGGGTCAGGTGTGCTATAGAAATAAATCAAACAAACAAGATGAGATCATATTTCACAGAAAAGAAACATCGGAGTAAATATGCAACTGAGATCTCTCCCAGCTAGGTCAGTATTGTCATTTAATATGATAATATTGTGTAATATGCAGTGTTCCAGATAAGATTTTGAGGTGGGAGTATTTTACTCTCCATTTTTAAACTTTGAGAGTAAATGTGATTTCAAGAATAAAAATGACACTTTTCTTTTGAAAAAGTAGAGTGTATTTGACATGCAGCTGACGTGTGCAAAACATGTATGGAAATCATAACCATGCGGCAGATTTTTGCATCGCAACAGAATACACATTTCATTATTTAAGGTCTGGCCATTTCATCTCCCCTGTATATATTTAAATGTTGAAAACCCAAAAACCTAGCCAATTACACAGTAAAGCAAACATGAATTGTATTGTGTGTTTTGATGTTTGATAGGAGAATTGTCTTTTGATGTTTAATGAAAGTCTTCATTTCCTGCAACTATTACTACCTAATGGAATGCCAATGTTATGATACAACAGTGCTGAGAGGCAAGGACTCAATGCTAAATTCTACACCTAATATTGATTTATTTATTTATTTATTTATTTATTTATTTATTTATTTATTTATAGAGCGATTTACACCAAGGCGCTGTACAATGGAACAACAAAATACAGAGTAATAACAACAAATAACAATGTGAGCAAAGTGGCAACTTGAATCATTCAACAACAAAACAGTGCAAAGAGCAATTGACTGAGAGGGGGGAGAAGTGGAGTGCGAACAGGAGAGTGAAGGGAGGGGTGGGGAAGGATTGAGTGAGAGTAGAAGGAAGGGAGAGAGAGTGTAAAATAGAAAAGGGAAGGTTGAAAGGGAGGGGAGGGATTAGAAGAGGGGAAAGACGGGGGAGTAGAGAGGGCAGGGGGGGCTTCAAGGTGGGGAATGGAGGAGGAAGGATTTAAGGGAAGTGCGAAATGAGATGAGGGTAGTGGAAGAGCGGATTGAGAGGGGGAGAGAGTTCCAATGCAGAGGAGCAAGAAGTTGGAAAGAGCGGAACCGGGAGGAAGCGCAAGGGGAAGGAGTGGTTATATATATAGCACTTTTGACAAAGCGCTATACATAGAACATATTTATCACCAAAATGGTACTCCTTTATCGACCTGAAAAGGATGAAAGGCTGAGTTGGCCTTACCATGACTTGAACCTGCAACCTACAGAACGGATGGAACGGATGAAGTGGATGGAATGGATGAAGTTGATGGAACGGATGGAACGGACGGAACAGATGGAGTAGATAGAGTGGACAGAACAGATGGAGTAGATGGAGCACATGGAGTGGACGGAACAGATGGAGTGCATGGAACAGATGGAGTGGATGGAACTGATAACCACCATATTACACAACCACGCTTACTCTCTCCTATACACCAACACACAACTAGTACACAGCGATACTATGACACATTCAGTATAGCTGTTCTCATACTAACACCCACCACATACTCCTCATCATCCTAATTAAACTTCAGCTGAGCACACCGCTAGCGACAAAGAATTATTGGAGATCAAAGGTGCCCTTAGAAACTGGAGACACTACCTCCTGGGGGCTAGACATACTGTCACCGTTATCACGGATCACTGTAATTTGCAATATCTGAAAACATCCAAGGTCCAGTCTTCTCGTCAGCTTCGCTGGGCTCCCTTCTTCACAGAGTATGATTTTGTAATCACATACCAACCAGGTGTGCGTAATGGAAAAGTAGACACTCTGTCATGAATGGGAGAAGACAAAGACGCATTTATACCATCAGAACCAGTAGCCATCATTCCGGAGGAATGAATTCAGAATCGTATCGCAGTCACCGCCTGCTGGGAAGATTTAAAGGTCGACCTCCAGTCTCAAATGGATCAAACCGCCCAACAAGAATGGTTGAACAAAGGAGACCAGTACTCCATCATGGACAATTTACCCTATTTCCAAGGGAGACTATACATTAGAGATAAAGAAACTCAAAACAAGATGATAGCCAATTACCACAAATCATTAGTGGAGGGATACCCCAGGATTACTAAAACATGAGCCAAAATCAGAAAGAATTACTGGTGGCCAACCTGGAGAAAAAACGTGGCCCACTTTATTGCAACCTGCGGAATTTGCTCACACCAGAAATCCCAAAAGTCTAGTCCCACAGGTTTATTGCATTCACTAAGTATACCACCCATCCCTTGGCATATGTTATCCATGGACTTCATTACAGATTTATGTCCTTGCGATGGCTTCAACACAATTTTAGTGGTGGTGGATTTGTTCTCCAAGATGCACACTTTATTCCACTAAAAGGACTTCCTACTGCTGAAACTCTGGCCACCGTGTTCCTAGAACAAGTGATCAGATTACATGGTTTCCCTTCAGTATTGATTTCTGATCGAGGAACACAATTCGTCTCAGCCTTCTGGAGGAGTTGTTGCAAAATTGCGCAGATTGACCTTCGCCTATCCACCAGTCACTGCCCCAGACTGATGGTCAAACTGAGAGGACTAATCAGACGTTAGAGCAATACCTGAGATGTATGCTGCAGCAGACAGAAGGATCCTGGAAGATGTTCTTTGGTTAACTGAGTTTGCTTACAATAACTCTATCCACACAAGTACACGACAGACCCCATTCTATATCATGAATGGTCGGCATCCTCAGACGTCCTCATTTGACCCACTTGATGAGCTAGAAATGCCGGCAATCACTTCACTACATAAGACTATTACTCAAACCCTCAAGGAAGCAACCGAGAATCTAACTAAAGCCACAGAACAGCAAAAGAAGTTAGCTGGCAGGCATAGAAGGGAAGCTTCACATTCCCAAATTGGAGATAAAGTATGGTTGGCTGCCCGAAATATACCACTCAAAGGACCTCGAGTCTTCCGTCCCAGATATCTAGGACCTTATCCCATCAAGGCCATCATCAACCCTGCCGCAGTAAAACTAGATCTACCCAACAATATGCCAATTCATCCAGCATTTCAAGTTTTTCTCTTGAAACAAGTGAAGCCTGAGACTAGAATCAAAAAACCACTGGAGCCTGAAATTATCGGAGGAGAACCTGAGTACGAGGTTAAGGACATTCTAGATTCTAAAATGGTACAATCAAAATTGTACTACTTAATCAATTGGAAGGGTTATGGACTTCAAGATCTCACTTGGGAAACAGTGGAATTTATTCATGCACCTCGACTACAGAACTCAGGGCCAGTCCACCCTCATCCCCAGGGTCAAAATGGACCCAGTCCTGGCGCCTCTGGCGCCAGGCTCATGTAAAAGTGTGCCTAGCACATTCTGTGCCTAAGGCACATGCAGCGTGGCCATAGAACAACATTGGAAGGCAAGTGCAGGAGTCCCTGGGTGGGGCAAGGTGGAGCCACTAGCCGGGGCTAAAGGGAGGGGCCAGGGCCAGCCTATATAAGGTCAACCCATACACATGCCTCTGCTTCGCGTTGTTCTGCTTTTGTAGTGTAACGCTTACTGCTGTTCTTACCTGCGCATACACTTGATTCCAGCTGCTTCATCTCTGAAGACATCTTACCAGATTCGAGCATCTACACCGCTGATGGCACTTCTTACCTGATTCCAGCCACTCCATCGCTGTGTGCCCCTCTTACCTGAATCCAGCTACTCCGTCGCTGTGAGCACCTCTTACATGAATCCAGCTACACCATTGCTGTCCATGCCTCTTACCTGAATCCAGTTACTCCATCATAGAAGGCGCTCCTACCTGCTCCCAGACGCTCCATCGTTGTGTGCGCCTCTTACCTGCATCCCATCAATACCGGAGTCAGGGCCTTCTTCTCACCTGATCCGGTCGTCCAGCTAACCAGAGCTCCACTTTGTTCCTTTTCTTCCCAACGCCTTCATCCTGCAACCGCAGAGCTGCATCGAGCATCCAGACTTTGTTCTTCACCGTCGGCCTTCTCCTGCAAGAGAAAAGGGAGAACAACAGGTTAGAATTCATAACAATAACAAAGGCTTGGCCGCCATACCAGTGCCTAGAGTTCGATTATAAAGGCCAATTTACCAGTTCCATTAGGCTCAAGGAACTCCCCGGATTCGCTCCACGACTCCGATCTGCTTCTTCATACTTTTAATGATGAGAATAGACATTGCAAGAATTATCAGTGCGCTGTGCTGGAAAGAGTTCCCCTATTGAAGTGAAAGCTGTGACTGCTTACCCGGCATTGCGAGCATCCATTGGGTTCCTGCCGGCATCATCGTTCCGCCGCGCTTCCTCGAGGAGGCGGGGCCTTACCTGTCACGTGTCCTGATCACGTGATTTCGAGGGGCCTTCATAACACAGAGGCTACCACCCTTGCGGCGTTAAGCCCTTAGGAGCCAAGCCCACCGGCTGTTGTGCTGCTGTTTGGCGCTGACGGCATGACCAGTGAACGGGAGACTGCAGAGGTATCCCCTCTTTGATCCCGGCATTGAGTAAAGGAAAAGCTTGGGGACGAGTTCAGTTTACAGAGGAACTTTGGTTGTTCACTTTAAGAGAGGAGCTGCAGCAATGGACTCTCTTTTCTTTATATATATATATATATATATATATATATATATATATATATATATATATATTTTTTTTTTTTTTGGGTTTGAGGAAAAACAGTCTGCTCACAATGATTGGCACTTGGCGGCATGATGCCCGACAGCTCAAAATACGGTCCTCAGACACGGTTCAAATCCCTCCTTTCCCGTCGGAAACAACCGCTGAAATCCTTAAAGGAGGTAAGACAAGTTGATTTGATTGACCTTGAGGATGGCGCAGAGACGGTGGGGGGAGTGGTTCCTTCCTTAGCCTCACTGTCTTTAACATCATTGGGTGCCATCGGCCACATACCCTCGACATCATTTGACTCAAAGATCCACCATGGCGGCAGAGGCGCTGGGAGTGAGGAGGAGTTGGCCGTTCTGCCGTCTCCGTCTGTGTATGTTGATGCTAGTGATGTGGCACAGGTTTCTCCTTTTGAGCTAACCGACTCTGATCTGCTTGCTATTAATCTCCCGAATGTCTTGGGCCAGGTGGAAGTATTTGTACAGTGCCATTACCTCCGAAGTTGAGTAACTCACATAGCTTGGAGGTGCTGCCTGAGCCTCATGTATTATGTTCTTCCTTCACCCCAAGAAAGTTGACAACAGTGGGTTTGCCATTGCTGTATGTGACGAGTATGGCAGATAATATAGTCCCATCACCCGAAAAGAGACATGGGGAGGGGAGACACAGTGTTCCCCAAAACGCTGGACTGGTTAAAAGCACAGCGCATGACATGGTAGTGCCCAATAAGGCTAATGTCATTGTGGTGCCAGAGACTGACTTGAATCAGATGCTGCCTCATAGTTTAAAGACTACCTCCATGGACATGTCATCTGGAATGACCCTCCCAGATGACGTTAATACTGAAATGTCAGCGCGTGAAGTACAGCTAACAGCCAGATTAAAAGCAGATTTTTTGGCTATGTATGAACGTCTAAATGACAGCTTCTTGCAGAATTATCAGACACCAGCAAAAATAATGGCGCACAGAAGGAGTAGCTCTCCAGCGACCCCAGGTGACAAGGCATTTGTGCCTTTGTCTTAGAATACATCAAAAACGGCATTGCACACCAGACTATGTGGAGACAGGGAGGCCAAAATTGTCATGGAAGTTGAGAAGCGAGCCACAGCGAAAGACCCCAACGTGGCAGGCTTAACGCCTGAGCTCTCTACTAGCAGCACACAGGATAAAGTGGCCTCAGAGGAGGCAAAAACTGACATACTTTCCAAAAGCTCCGTATCTACGGCTGCTGGTATTCAAATACATAATACTGTGCTTGCTGCAACTTCAATTGCTTCATTGCCCTTCATGAAGCTTTATGAATCCCTACATGATGCTATTCGCGATCAAACGGCTATGCTAGTTTCCATCAATAACAAGATCTCAAGCCTAGAAGGCTTTTCGGAAAACAATACGCAAATACTGGATTACGAAGTTGAAACCTCCCTAAAATGGCAAAATAGATTGTGTGATCTTGCTCGGCAGTCGCATGGAGATCAAGCAGCCCTAATGGAAGCGGTCATCGAATGTACTAAATGGATGCGCTTCAACACCACTACAAAAAAGCGAGTTGAACATGACACTCATGAAGCTCTTGTAAGACCCACAGATGCTCCAAATGGGATTTCTGCTGTGGCTCATAAGGCAACTAACATGGATTGTCCGATGGATGGTGTACCAATTGGTGGAGTGTGTCCAGTGAGTACGAAGAGCAAATCAACAGCTCCCTTAAAAGCAACTTCTAGCCTGAAAAATGGCAGCTCAATGAGAAAAAAAATGGACCCAAGCATAAGCTTCCTGGCACCACTCATGATATGCCAACGCAGCCTGACAGTGACATAATAAGAACGGATGGATCATTACCTGCCTCAACCGCGCAGAGCATTGAAAGCAGCAATAAGCTGCCTGAGCCGAGGGTGGTTGTCGTGGAGCCAGATTCCTTAACAAAGAAACCATCATTTGGCATTTTTAATAAGTCAACCACACCAGTGCAGGCGACTGCTCATCAACTACATCACAAGAATGGCCGTCCAAACGTCCACCAACGACATCCAATACTGAAACAGGTGGCAAAACGAGCACGGACAAGTGGTGTTAAAAATGTTTTAAGGAATCTCACTACTCCTCCTCACCCAAAGTTAGTTTCTCAAGCCGAGAAATTAAATGAGGCACCAAGAAGTTCTATTAATATTCCTAAAACACTAATCTCTCCACAGATCTGTGCCAAAAGAAATAGAGATACCTTTGAAGATGAAGATGAGGCAATCTCTGAAGACTCGCTAGAGCCATGCGAGTACTCCACGTACTCAATTGATGACGATGTCGAGGTTGCTACAGTCACTGTGGTGGAAGGCTTATCTATTGCATTAGATAAAGCTAAGAGTATCATGCCCGTGGCTGCAGATGTGCAGGGTGCCATTCCTCAAGGGGGCGGTCTGGTAAAAAAGCAGAAAATGATGCCGCTCTCCTCGTCATTGGTTGTCAAGGATGCAAAGATACAGAGTGGAGAGGTGAGAATCTCATCCTCCCGTGCTAATGTTCTGTGTGAAATACTTAATCCGAAAAAGACGAGAGCTCAGGTTGAAAAACTTGAACGGAGCTCAAGTGATAAGATCATAAAACATCACTCATCATTAAATCATGGGTTGTGGCGAGTCCAATTTAAAAACATCTGGCCGGAACAAAAAGAAGCAAATTTGAATCGGCGCAATATTTTAAATCTGCTTTATTGTATTCCAACTCTGCGTGCGACAAAATCGGAGGATATTGTAGTGGTTGAATACATGTCCGAGGATCATCTGGACTGGGTGAGGCTTCACCTCAAATCATGGCCCTTACTGTCGGCTATAAAGGAAGCCGCCGAGGATCTTCTGTTTTTTGGCTTTGAAGTTCACTGTGAGGACGAACAAGATGATGAAAGAGAGCACTGTTCTCCAGTGGAACTAACTGCGAATGAATCAAGAAGGAAATAGTTATGGGCCCAGATGAGCTTTAATCGTACACCGAGCAGGAAGGCTCCATCCTATAACGGCAACTAGCAAAAGGAAAATAAGACTGACGCCTTTCATCAGCTACTGTCGTGGAACACTCGCGGATTTGTGCATCTTTTTCAAGACCAATGGCATTTCCCGGACCACGTTCCCATATTGTGCATGCAGGAGACTTGGCTACGTGAATGTCCAGCATGCAATGGCTTTACTGTTTTGCTGAATCCTGCAGGCAAGAACTTGTTTGGGCGCCCTTTTTCAGGTCTTATAACACTGGTTAAAAACAGTCTGGAATGGAAGATTCTTTCCTCCAAAAACACGAATATGTTTGTGCAAGTCACAACGATCCAAAAGAGTCAGTTCATAAGCACACATGATCAAGTGCTATTGATAATTAACTTGTATTGGAACCCGGCAATGATTTCACAAATTGCTTTCATTGCGGCGGTTATGACTGCAGTTGACGAGTGTCTATTGTCTTTTAGTGACCCGACAATTTTGATATGCGGAGACTTCAATTATGCTTGGCTTAACAACCAATTGATAAAGAGTAAAACATCTGATTGGAAATCAGGAACTATATCAATAGGCCTAGGTACCTGATGGATAAACAAAATGTCCCGGAGAGGTTGCTCAATGTTGAATGGATGTACATGAGGCGACATCCCCCCAGGGTTTACCTGGAAACGGGGAATGAGTAAGAAGACACTTGATTATATCTGGGCGTCCAGAAAATTTCTAGATCTGATCATAAGTCTAAAAATACTAGAAACTGAAAATAGAGATCATGATGCGCTGGTGTTGTCTTGGCTAAAGGAACCAAAAAAACAAAATATTAAGTACAGTGCCAACATCACAGTAAATAATCAAACTAATCGATTACAAATGAATGCTCCTCAGTTAGCCCAGATGACATCGACTTTTCTACAGTCAAATTCATCCCTCTCAAGGATAAACTATCCCATTTTGCTGCATCAATATAAGGTGATGACTAAAATTCACAATGTTAATGTGACAGAATTGAACCACCCTTATAGTGCGGCAATAGGGAGAGCAAAGAAAGAACTACGAGAGGATCTATGTGACCTGAAGCAAACCCGCCCCAGCAACATCCTGGAATTAATTCAATCTCGGCGACAGCAACACCGTAATTGGATACAATCCTTCAAAACGATCAGAATTCAAGAACAGGCTGAACAAATGTTAAAGCTAATCTTACAAAAAGATAGTAGACACATCTGGGAGATCATCAATACAGGTGGCGTAAAACATTCTTACGCATTGTCAAATGGTGTGAACGGAGTTACATGGGTGGAACACTTCTCTAGGGTATTTGACGACCACAATTGCATTGATGTTCCAAATTTGATCTTGAATACATCGAGGTGGAACGTGGCCGACTCTGAAGAGGATATTGAGTGGGCAATCCAAAGATTAAAGTCAACACGAGCAGTTGGTCCTGATGGCGTCTCTAATGTGACATTAAAAACCCAAAGTGCCTTGTGGGCAAATTTCATGGCCATCCTCTTTGAACGAATTGCTGGCGAGAAAGTGCTACCTGAGTCTTGGCTAAAAGCGGTTGTGGTGCCCATTTTTAAAAAGGGCAATCGGAACGATCCTAACAACTATCGCCCGATTGCCCTTTTGGATACAATCGGCAAGGTATTTTCATCTTTCCTTCAGAAACGGCTTGCGACATGGGCCAATGATGTGGGAGCGGTTGACGTACGTCAAACAGGATTCACGAGAGCAGTGGGTGTAGAGCTCAATTTGGTCCTCTTGAACAGTCTGAAGCTTGACTCCTTGATGCAAAAAAGAAGCTTGTTCTTCGCCTTCATAGATCTAAGTCAGGCGTTTGACAGCATAAACCGTAATCTACTATGGAGGAAATTATACGACTGGAAATGCCCTAGTGAGTTGTTGTCTCCGCTGATTGCGCTCCACACAAAGACTTCAATTAGAGTACGGCTAAATGAGAAAGGTGACTTATCTGATTAAATCTTTACTAAAAGAGGAGTGAAACAAGGTTGCCTCAGGCGGCACAACTATTCAAGTTATTCATCTCAGCCCTATCGTTGTCCTTAAATGGTCAAAGGGTGTTTCCACCGTTAGTAAATGGGCATCAATTAAGTTGGGCCATTTACGCAGATGACATTGTGCTAATAGACTCTACCCCAATTGGACTCCAGCGTTTGCTTAATGCATTTAAAGAATATTGTATACATAATGATTTACGGATCAACACAAAAAAGTCAAAGATCATTGTGATGGGCAATTGCAGCTCAAATAAATCTAATAATTTCTCTTGGAGAATAGCAGATGAACTTCTTGAGGTGTCAAATAACATTCGGTATCTAGGGGTACTTTTCAATACTTCAATACGGGAATGGGATTGGACCCAAGATCTGTTGGCCCGTATGCAGATGTTTCCGTTGCAGGGAGTAAAATTGCACGTAGAGTTTGGAAAATTTACCCTTGGGCCAGTGTTATCATTTTACCTTCAAAAAGTGGTGCCAGCAATAACATTCGGTAGTGAATCAGGTTGGAACATCTCCCATGAATTGTGGGATAGGTTAGAAGGCAAATTCTGGTGCAAGGTTTTAAGATTACCAAAAAACGTGTCAATTTCTGCAATACGGTATGAGTTATGTATTGAATCACTTTATGGGGTTGTTCAGTGGAAATCTGTTTCCACCCTAAGAAAAATGCGGTTGAATCCAGTTGCTAAACCTTATGAAATCTTGCATAGAGTTTCATCGCACCCCTCGGCTCGTTTGTTGAATGAGTGGAAAGCAAGACTGATGTATGCTTTGGATAAAGTGGATGTCACCATAGAATCAGTGTTGTTAAGACCGCAAGAAGCAAAACGGAAATTGCGGTTGGGAAACTGGATAGCAAACAAAGAAAAGCGGATGAAGCTCGCAACATCGCTCGATTTGGGTAGTGTCTTGAACCAACTTGATTTGCTCCCTAAATATTTGAAGCAATTTCCATCTAGGTATCATCGAGATATGTTCCTTCGGTTACGTCTTAACCTCTAGTACACCAAAGATATCCAAATGTTGAAACGAGACCCCGGTGTACATGACTCATGGTGCCGGTTTTGCAAACAGGAAGTAGAATCTGTGAGATATATAATCACCAAATGCGTGACGATTACAAGTCAGCGCTCCTTGCATTTAGCTCAATTTGCACCTCTATCTGGTAATATGGATGCATGGTGGAGCTATTTGATTGGAGGAGGTAATACTCAGTTAATATGCGCCACAATTAACTTTCTGGATGCCCTGATGCTAAATAATAAGGAGCAGTAAAGTCTCAATTTTAGGGAAGTAAAAGGACAATCATAATGGGTGTAAAGTCTTGAAAGAATTAATCATAAGATATTGTTTTATATTTTATGGTTGGATGAACTGTAACTTAAAGTTTTTCTTTTTGTATTAAAACTAATGTTACAATAAAAAAATAAAAAATAAAAATGTATCATTGAACAAGACAAAAACATTATAATAAACAAACTATAATCACTACCAAAAGACTTACCTTCTGAGTAGATTGGTTGCAGCCGGTCTGGATCAACACTTCCATGGACCAGTGAAGCAACTCGGTCCGCTCTATGCGCCCCTGCTACGATAAGCAGGACGGATAGCTCAACATTACAACACAACAGGTGAGCTTGCATGGGAAAACGCTTCCACACTTCATTTTGGCACGATAGGTTCGAGGGAAGTCACGACACCCCCACACCATTCTTATTAGCTCTCATCTTCTCTCAGGGGCAATACCAGCATCCAGAACAGCAGGCTCTGCAGCAACCGGGAGAGGGAGGCGATCCAGAGGAGCCAAGTCGAGGGAGGGCACCAACCGTGCCCCAATGCCCCCACATAGACCAGGTGAGCGTAACAGTAGGGGGTGCACAGGGAGTGCTTCAGGGCGGATGGGAAAACTCCAGTGGCGAAGGAGTGTTTGTGTGACACATCTGTTCCTGATGTCATGGCACAATTAGCACAAACAAATGTAAAATGTATGTCTATAATGCCAACCCTAGCAAGCTGTACTCAATTCAATGAGATAATGTTAAAAAAGAAATGCAACAAATAGTGCATATTAGCTCCACAGACAAACTGGAAGTGCATGGCATGACACTCCCTATGTGTCAACAAGCAACAGCACGACTGAATAGCTTAGAAAACGGTATCCCCAACACAGCTGGTTCGGAGAAAATGCTAACACTGTGTTTAAACTGTGGAGTAATTCTGAAATGTAAGTTTGACGTGGAGCAAGGTTGAGTTAATGGAGCACTCCGAAACAGTTGTTGGCTTCCAGATGTATCCACGCTACAACAACATTCAGTTTATCAACATCCACTTTGACAAACTTTCAGAAGTTAAGAGGATAGGACGCTCAACAGCATAATTCCTTCTTTTTCAAAGACATGTATGTATACAAAGAGCAATTCTCTCTGTGTCTTGCATATGCAATCACTATTCACAAATCGCAAGTTCTAAGCCTAGGTCAGGCATAGATTGAAAATGGCAGCACAGTCTTTAAAGATACACTTAAAAGACTTTCCAGTAAATATTGATGCCAACAAAGTCAAGGCTGACATTCCTTCCATCCCAGAGTACAACAGACACTGTGCACTCTACACACCCCATCTAGATACGTACCCTGTTCCTCAAAAGGTAACATTTTGAAAAGAAAATTAATGCAAACAGAACTTATCATCTCCCAACAATACCACCAAAGAAACAAAAAAATCTGCTACTTCATCAAGTAGTACAACAACAAAACTATCTAATGCAAACACAACTGCACATCCATCAGCAGATATAAAGATACATATTTCTTCTAAAAAAAACAAGTGGATGGCCAGCAAATGACACAGAGGCGGAACTCTCTGGTCCATTTACATTTTCCATTTAAATTTTCCAACACTGCTGGTGTAAATTGCTATGCAAATGTTGCAATCAATCTTCTGTTCCAATTGCCACCTATTGTTCAAAACATTTACTTGAATGGTTCAGACCAGTTGTATTAACAAATGCTTGTCCTTCATAGAAATGCCACAAATAATCCTGACAACACTTACAGTGTCTCAGGAATAAGGCAGGAATTGGACTACTGTGCCGGAATGGTAATATTCACCATAAACACACAGGAAGAGCCACCAGAATGTCTAATGTACTTACTGCAAGTACTGGAAACCAAAGCATACATATGAATGAAATCTTACATATTTCATATACCTGGAAACATACATGCAGTCTCTGCAACCATGTTGCACAAGAGCACATCCCTAATGAATGATTTGTGTCTGTAGCTGTACCAAATTGTGAAACCATTCCAATTTCATCATATGGTGCAAAATACAAATCATGGCATATTATGCACTTTTTGCTATTCAGGCAATCATTCCACCTTGCACATAAACTCACATAGCCAATATCTAATACCGATGCTTTTAAGGTACAATGCAGATGGTACAGAAAATAACTGCAAGCTTACTAGCTTCACATACGGGCAAGTATGTCTTGGCAAGAACACCTTCACTACAGTAGGCGTAATCTACCACACTGGTTCCACAACCAATGCAGGTCGTTATATTTGTTTGAATGCAACAATACTTCCATTACTCTAAAAACAGAGATTACCAGCAAATCTACCAAATGCCTACTTAATATTCCTTAAACCTAAATTTAGTCACTGACCTGTGAAACTATCAATGGTTAGTGCACTTTAATCATTCCTTTAAGTACTGCACACTTCAAACAAACTTACTGTGAAAGTTAAACTCACATAAATGTAGTATGTTTTCTTTTAATGTTGTATAGATTTTTTTCCTAATGACCCAATGATTATGCAAACAGAAACAACTCTGCACAACACACAGTAATGTTGTTTCAAACATACTACTTAGAATGTACTGATTATGAGGGTCTAAAATGTTTTGTCACTGACCTGTAGAACTAGCAACAGTTAGAATACGCCAACTGGTATCTAACTGCATCCATAGTACAGCAATGCTACTTTTGAATACCAAAATAGTTAGAATACACCAACAGGTATCGAACTGCTTCAAAAAATTCCCTTCAGAACTACAAAAATATTAACAGTTAGAATACACCAACTGGTATATAACTGCATTCATAATACTGCAATATTACTTTTGAATATCAGAATAGTTAGAATACACCAACAGGTATCTAACTGCTTAAAATAATACCCTTCAGAACTATAAAACTATCAATAGTTAGAATACGCCAACTGGTATTTAACTACATCTATAGTAGTGCAATGATGCTTTTGAAATGCAAATGTCATATAGCGACTGATGTCTGGAGCATACTAACATGTGGCTGTGCAAAATTTGGTACAGGTTAGTGAAACAGTCTGAATTGTATATGGACCATATGCAAAGCCACATACCCACAAACCCATACCCACATTTTCACTTTTACCGAAATCTGGGGGAAAGGGGTGGGGTGCCCAGATGTCATGTAGCCAGTAATGTCAAGAGGGTCCGAACATGTGACTGTGCAAAGTTTGGTGCAGATTGGTGAAATGGTGGTGATCATGTGCAATGGGCAATGCATATAGATAAATTGAGTGCTAAAATGGTTCAGAAGTTAGCTTAGTGTGTGAAGCACCTATTGCAGAGCTATGTGTTCATATGTACAATTAGAATATCACATTTCAGAAAGGATGGCTGATCCTTTCCTATTTCTGAGGTTTATAAACCTGCCTGCACATGTATGTGGGTTTGCAGAACAACATCTGCTATTACCAGCAATGTACCTGCACCAGATAGGGGTTAATATTAAAACATATCATCCGTATAATGAAGGTCTAGAAATTGGTTTGTGTTGTAAAACATAGGCAATCGCGTCCAACAATGGCATAAACTGTAAATCCAAGAGGTGTATACGTATCCAAATTCAAGACTATGGAACAAAAGCGTTCATGCTGCTGGTATCGTTTATCCCATTACTTGATCTTTCTTCTTATGCAGGCCATTTGGATGGAAGGGATGGTAGACCAAAGAGAGGGGACCATATTTTAAAGGCCTCAGGCAAGCACATTTTAAGGTCTGCTTATTTGACACAAAAAACGGTTTGCTTTTTGGTAAAAGTCAAAGGTATGTATGCACGTTTATTAATGAAAATGTCACAAGCCATTGTTTTAAAAGTATTGAAAGCTTTAAAACACAAAAGACAAACCACGATTAAATTTGCTAAATCACATCCATTGGTATGCTGGTTCTTATATAATTTCCTTGATGATGGAGAGAATGAAGCTAGAATCATTCCCATTTTGCATAACAACCTTCTATAATATTTTGTTCAAAAATGGTCATGTTTGGTAATGTGATTTGTGTACTTTCCTAGTCAGTTCTTCATAAAATTAGATTGTTTTGCTTCATGGTAAGAACTGAAAAAGAAAGTGTTCAAATGCAGAAATTGCAGAGTTGGCACAAATCCCAGCTTCACCCCTTCGCCCCTTAACCAATGTGTGATCCTGGGCATCGCATGTAATCTTGTATTGCTTAACCTCTCAATATTGCCAGTCCCTAAACCTTTAAAAATTATCGGCCCTTCAGAGTGATTTCCTTCTCATGGTATAATCTTCATAAAAGCATTATTCATGGTTTCACTGTGTTAATAGTGAGCATATTTATATCACACACCAAAGGCATTTGTTACTTTGATATCTTATGGTAACACTATTTGAAAACTGTATCCCACTTCTAATCTCAGTCTGTCTGGATAAAGACACCTTCCTGGTAGCCTCTAATCTGCTCCACTATCCATGCTAAGGTATGTGTAGCATTCTCCTTCCTTCCAATTGGGGTTCTCTATCCATTCATGAGCACTTTAGCATTCTGTGAGGTAGCTAATGTGAGTTATCTGTCTATAATGGGTTACATGTACCTTTTACATATGGCCCTCAATTAATACTACAGGCTGATACCTTCCTGGATGTTATCGATACAAAGTATCCTGTATGTACTAGAACAGTAACCTCTTTGTAGACTGCTAATCTTTGTCTTCAAATGCTACTTCTTTATCATTCTGAATGAAGAGGGTAAGGGGACTTAAAGGGAGTAAACGTGCTTATTATGCTGCGAGACAGCCTATCAACCTATAGGTTGTGAGCACAACGGGTAGGGGTGGGCGGTGCAACCACTATTCTTGATCCCTTAATTCCTTTGGTTTGGTGGAGGGGCACCCCAAAGATGCCCATGCCCAGGGCCCCAAAAGTGCTTAAAATGGCCCTGCTTGGTGTGTGTTCTTTCAGTGGATGCCATGGAAAGATAAAAGGAACTACATGTACTCCCTTCTCCCTTTAATTAGCGGTTATTTTCTTTATTTTTTTTCATCTATCTTGTTATGGCCAACATGGAGAGAGAGAGAGAAGAGACTATAGGTAGACTCTTCTCCTGTTCCATGGTGGCAATCTTCTTTGTTTATATTTGTTACCATTTTAAATAGCCACCATTGAAAGGGTGAACAGACTTCAAATCCCATTCCATGGCAGACATTTTTTTTTTATTTGCGAAATGCAGGAATGTGTTGTAACCGAATAAAGATACTATTATAACCCCGGGGTGAAGTGGATGAAGACTTCCGGCAGATGCATTGCACCATAAAAAAAAGTTCCTGGGAAGGCCTCTCGCTCATCCAAGTGGTACTGCTGGAGATAGGAGCAGTATGTCAGTACACACTTTGTGAAAATCCTCCTCTCCGAACCTCTCTAGCATTTCTAAAGACTCTTGAAATAGAGTGCTTCAGTGCTGCAGTTGTGTCAAGAATCTACACCTCATTACAGAGTTGCCAGTCAAACCAGTTGCCAGTAAGCGGAAAATTACCAGCAATGCTGTAACACCTTTTCCGCCGACTGACTTCCCGGTGGCACCTGGATATTATGGCAGGTGGCGGAAATGGTAAATGGCCTTTCCCATGGAGTCCACAGTAATGGAGTCACTGAATCACCAGCCCGTTGCTAACAGTGTTGGTGCTTTAGTGAAAACACTGTCAGTAGGACTCGGAAATCCCGGCAGATCAGGCCTGCTGGCCGTTCTGTCCCCAACCAGAAAACTCTTTGTTTGAGGGTCTGGAAAGGGTCTGGTATGTTGCTACCTGCACCCTCATTTCCGGACCGCCAAAAATGTAATGAGGCCCTCTGGCTGTTGCTGGCAGCACATTTAATGGGTGGAGCTTCATACATAATTAATTGACATGGTTAGCCAGACCAAACTGATGGCCTCAACAAAAACCCTGGGGCATTACCTGATGCGGTAATGCCCCTCAGTTTAGGGTATACCGTTAAATAAGTATTTTCACCAACACAGATGTGCAATATAGTACACATTTAGACTGAAAAGCTCATAATTCCCCAAAACCGTTTATACATTGATTTCTTTACATGTTTTCTTTTTTTATTTAATGTAATGAAATGTTTTACTAGTTTTATGTTCGTAGGGATATGATCGGAAACCAAAGACCATTTCTTTTTGTAAAAGTTACTTTGTAACTATATATAAAAAAAAAAAGTAATATGCGTAAAAAAAAGAGTTAAACATATTGGGCCTCATTACGACCCTGGCGGTATGGGGTAAACGCCGCCGTAAAAGTTGCAGGCGCCGTTTATCCCGTACCACCTCATTACGAGGTCCCCTCGCGGGACCCAGGAAGCAACGCCTGGTCAAACCAGGCGTGCTTGCCGGGTTCCGCGAGGGGAAGAGGGACCAAACAACGGGCCAACTCGTAATGGCCCGTTGTTTGCTCCCTCTCCCATTCCCCTTCAGCCCTACGGGGGCTGAAATGGGAATGGGGAAGGACCGGGTCCGGGTCCTTGGAGGGAGGAATTACCAGGCCTTCCGAACTCAGAATGGCCTGGTTATTCCTCATTCTGAGGACCCGGATCCGATTTCGGCGGCAGCCATGCCGCCAATAGTGGCATGGCTACCGCCGAACTCGTAATGAGGGCCATAGACTTCTTAAATATGCAAATAGAAATCTGTAAGATGGTAAATAATGGTTTATCACAAACAACCTCTAAATAACACAACAAATGCACTCTCAGAGTTTCCACTTTCTATCCAAAGGATCCACACATGTTAAGATCAGAAACAGAGTAAGCATGTCCACAATGTGACTTCTGCAATCATACCCTACATTGTTATTACAAAATTCAAAAGGTGTATAAGCAAACTTATAAATAACATTATGTCTAATGCCATGAGTGTTTAATCTGCATACAAATAATCTTTTTCTTCTTCTAAAGAAGGTGCGTAAAAATTGCCACTTTAAAAAAAATAACGCTAACAACTAAACTGGTATTCAGCTATTAACTTGTCCCAATCCCTACTTGTGGCACCTGCCACAGCTACCCATTGCTGGCATGGATCACAGATGACTCACATAACTTAGACATTGTAAGCCAGTAAAATCGGAACATATGGCGTTGACACTGCTGATGAAGTCAAGGGTACATTCAGTGTCAGTTGCATCGCATTGGTGGAATCAGGTGCTGAACACAGTGCCAATTTCCATGCACATAATAGATGATCCCCATGCATTTAAATTTGTTGGTGCTCATCCAATTTCCAATACTCATCCTCCACATCATCCCAGTAGACTCGCACCAAATGATTTATCATGATTGATGATCCCAGGCTTTGCGATGGAACATTAGAATGGCCAAGTCTTATTGTTTTCTTGAACAATGTGCACTGAACATCCTCTGCCTCCCTTTTCAGCACTGTTCTTTCACCTTAATTATCTTCGAATGTCTATATGGATTTTTATTCCTGTGGCTTTCTTCCTGGGTGGTGATGGATTGGGGACACACATGCCATTGTCATCGCTGCTGCTGCTGATCTCATGATTAGACACGTTAACATGTACAACTGGTAAGGAAAATTTAAAAAACTAAAATTGCAACTCTAAAAAGATAATGCCACAAACAATAAAGCCTCCTCTCTGAACCTCTCTAGCATTTTCTAGGACTCTACTTATAGAGTGTTATACTCCTGCAGGTGTTTGAAGACTCTGGCTACTACTGGCAGCACATTTAATGAGTGGAGGTTGATTCTGCACAGCCACTACTCACAATTCTAGTACAGATAAAGCGCTGACATCAAGGATACAAAATATACATCATACAAAATTTTCTCACACAGCTCTGTTGAGTAAAAAGAAACCTGACATGAGCAATCCAGCAAAGAAAAAGCAGAAAAACTATCATCTTCCAGAGAAGATAAAGAAAAAAAAGTAAAGAATCAGTATTGTGGATTTAACTTGTTCCAATCCTCAGTTATACCAACTCCCACTGCTACCCATTGGTGGCATAGATCACAGATAACTCTCATAACGTAGACTTTAGCAGACAGTAAAAAAAAGAACATGTCAAGTTGACACTGCTACCAAAGTCGAGTGTTCATCAACTGTTGTTGGCGTCGCACTGGTGGAATCACCTACTTGACGTGGTGCCAATTTCCATACACGTAACATATGAGCCCCAAGCATTTTTCTTTTGTGATGCACATTCATTTAACAAAACACAACATCCACATCATCCCAGGGGAGATGATTTATCAAAATTCATGTTCCCAATATTTCTGAGTGAACATTAGAACGGCCACATCTTAGTGTTTTCTTGCACAACGTGCTCTGAATATCCTATGCCTCCCTTTTAACGCATAGCCTATAATCTGCACAAAAGAATCTACTGTAAAAATGCATCCCTACTGCAGCTATTCTCATGTTAAGACATGTTCAAATGTCCAACTGGTCACAAAAAAAATGACAACTCTAAAAAGACAATGCCTAAAAAAATAAAGCCTCCTTTCTACCATTTCTAATCACTCTTTTAGAGTGTTAAAGTGCTGCAGATGTTTGAAGAGTATGGCTATTGCTGGCAGTACCTTTAATTGGTGGAGGTTGATTCTGCACAGCCAATACTCACAACTACAGATAAAGTGCTGAGATCAAACACAAAAGAAAATACATCTTACTAAATATCCTCGGGCCAGTTCGGTTGAGTAAAAAGAAAGCTGGCATGAGCAATTCAGCAAACAAAAGACAGAAACGCTATCATCTTCCTGAGAAGATAAAGACATTTGTATTTGCAGTGCTCGTGCAATTTCCAATGTGAAACATCCACATCATCCCAGGAGACTCATACCAGATAATGTATCTGCTTGTCCTTTCTCTTCTTTCAACCTTTATTCTCATAATTTATTTTTTAACAGGCCTTCTCTCCTCCAGAGATCTGACAGTACCTTGTTCCTGGACAGGGAAGACCTGTCCATTGTTCATTCCTTGTCAGCATTCCATTGGTCACCTATAGGGAGTGTACATTGTTTTCAACAATGTTTTCACCCTGGCATCTCTGTGCTTTGTTATTTCACCCTTTTCTCATGGATGAGCAATATATCCCTGCCTTCGAGGCACTGATTTGGTTAGGGATTACCATTTCACTGTTTAAGCAGCAAACTCATTAATCTAAGATCAGTAGTTGACAAACGGATATATGAGATGTTTCATTTTGTAAGTAGGGGAATGGGTGGGTGGGCTGGATCAAAGGAATACACAACTTGATGGCTACTCAGACCATTGCTACAATTCCCAACTCTAATGACAATTACTGCAGTTGGTCCATCAGTTTAGGCTTGAGGGCTGCAAACAGACACATAAAACACATATTACCTTGCACACTGACAGGTGCAGCATATGTGGCAATCTGAAGTGATGAGGTAATGTACAATAGCAGATAGGCGATAAGCATATGATCTTTGTTCGACTGTTTTTGTTTGTTGGGTTATTAATCTGGGTCTTATTTATTAATCATACATTTCTCACATGTGGGCAACGTGCATTTATCATTACGTTTTTAGAACATATTTTGCTGGACACATTTGTACTGTGGCATCAGGCTCAGTAGTTTCGACTGTTTTATGCTTACAAAGTAGAGTGGTTCCGTCATATGAATATTGGGGCATCATCTGTATTAGTGTGATTGTTGTATGTTGTTATGTATGCTCTGTTTCTGAATGTGTGTTAGTGCCTTGTAGTTATTTGTATGGCAAGTGTCTACACTATGACGAATACACAAACATTCGACGTATTCAGTTAGCTTGTTGCACCGATGCTAGGCTTTTCCCTCGGCATCAAGCCGTCAAAAATTGCAGTTTTCCTTGTCATTTTGTACTGCTTTTTGTTTTATTTTTTAGAAAGGCGTCTGTTTGTTTCATTATTTAATCCCAGGTTTCATTAGATGCCGTCTTAATGTATCAGTGTTCCGCTAATTCACTTGTAGCGTTAGATACCTGTGGTTGGATCATTTTTGCATTTTAAAATGTACATTGCTTACTAGATGTTACATTTTAATAACATGGCTATTCGAATTGTCTAATATATCCTGATTCGAGATCTCGAAATTAATAATGATGTCAGCATGGCACAGTAAAGCCCATGGGTTCTTTGAAAAGAATAGCAGGATCAACAGTGATATTGCTTTCCATATTTTCTGCAGAAAAAAGTGATGACAAAGCAAAACATGGCTGACAACTTTGCTATCTAATTGCCACACGAGGTGCGTGCGAAGACAGATGGAAATGGTCCATTTCTTTCATGCACCGATACGATTCAAAAAAAGCATGCAGGTGCATTTTAATTTTATTTCCCTGAGTGTAATATAGGTCAGGTTGGAACAAGTAATATGCAGCTTTTGGCAAACAACATCGCTGCTCAAAATAGCCGAGCCAGTGTGAAATACTAATATCACATTAAGTCTCAAAAAGTAAGAGTAGATACCGGAACCTCTGACCTGGCAACTTTGCCTCATCATATTTATGTGCACATGTATTCTGTTGATCATCTTTAAGCATGAGTTAACCTTCATTAAGGTGCAGCCGACCATCTTGCTCGCTTTGCCCAAGCTAGGCTAGCGGGATGCCACTGTTGACATCCACAATCCACCATCCCTTATCACCAGGGGGGACTGGCCTACAGGGAACTCTGGAGATTTCCCGCTAGACCTCTGCATCCTCTGCATCCTGGGCCTCTTTTCCCTGGTACCCTATACTTTTTCAAAATGCTCCCATATGAAAAGGGTGAGGCTTGCTTAAAAGGTGTAATATTGGGCCACTTTGAACAATATTTCCTGGGCCTTTTTGGTTCCCTCTTCAACCCTGCCGATGACAGCCATTAATCAGTGTTTACACCTTTGAGACCTGCCAGTGAGGAAACCAGGTGTGTCGCTCACTGGATTAACGTGTCCATCGGATGGCCTTATTTTTGAAGTTGTGGCATGGTTTTGAATCTCAGCAGGTCCACACTCATTTACACCCTTTCAAAGGTGGCAACACGAGAACAATAGCTTATCAACACGTCGCTGATATTAAGCCATTCTGTGAAAACAACCATTGAAGTGAACATGCACATGGCATTTTATGATACTGCTTACTAACACTGTCTCTATTTCTTTTGCAAACAATTATATTTTTCTTAGATTATGCTGTGCATTTCAGAATAGTATGTGGTTTTGCAATAATTTTGTCAACGAAGCTGATATGCTAATAAAGCAGCTTCTAAAGAAAGCTTTTACTAGTACATTAACCAATCAACGCTTGTGCAGAATGGTGTGGAGTGACTGTCTCACAAACCAACAAAAACCCTACATAGGCCACGCGCCTAGGGGAATAGTTTCACGCAAGTGCCAAGCCAATCAAAACAAGCATTAGCAAAGCCAACATATATGACTTTATGCAAATCGTATGCTCTATGTTTACAAAGCAAATGGCAAGTGCATCATCCTCCCCAGACCGTCATTGCTCAAGGTCAAGATGGAGAGCCCTGAGATTTTCAAACCAAACACTTACTTTGTTGTAAGATATTTCGGTTTGAAGTGGCAAACAACTAAAAAGACAACCTCCAAAATCGTAGGCAAATTATTGAAATTGCATGGTGGCAAATGCCCATTTAAAGGAGCTAAAGCATTTAACATAATGGAGTTCATTTTGGATTGTGGCATAGTGTGAATTAAAGGCGTCTTACGTCTTTCATTCACACCATGCCACATTCTCAGTCGTTTGTATGGTGGAGAGGAGGGGCAGACCGCAACTTGCATTTCTGCCTCCTTCCTCTCTGCCATACAAATGCTCCATGGATTTTCATGCCAGCGCACATGCTGGAGATATCTATGCATAGAGCAGGCAGACCCCATAGAGATCCATTTGTACATGGTGCCTGCCGTGCGAGCATGCCGGGCAGCATTTCATTGTAATTGTGAACACTGACTGCCATGTCATTCCCAATTAAAAGTGGCAGGTACACAGCGGAGTGCAAAAATGCAGGGAAAAAGGTGGCCTAAATGCACAAATTTGGCAGAGACCTGGCTAAGCCTGAGTACAAATGTACCAAGTACCTGCTATCAAATTACTTTGTGGAGCAAAATGAGCTCCAAAATTAATTGCATTTTGATTTGCTCTTTTGACCATATTCCTCTCAAGAATACCTGCACATGTAAAACTTTGTTCTGGACCCAGATCCTGTCTTGTATATATCTGCCTAATGTAAATTGTCTGATGACCATGTAATGTTCCTACTTACCATGTACCTGTAACTAAGCTGAGCATATTCTTGTCGTGTGCGCCCTGATGCCCCAGGGTCTGGCGCGCTCTATAAATAATAAACTAAACTATACTATAATACCACATTTGCAATACTAAAACTAAACTACACATGCTGGAATGTAAATAGCTAATAGTTATACAGTTCCTGACTCATTGAGGGTGTCACAGTCGACATGTGGCCAAACTACCATCGAATATGTGATGTGGATCAGGATTGAAGGGCACTGTATTTGCCATTTATGCTTTTCAGTACTGCGTCATCAGGTGAATAGTTCACTATTCTTCAAGATGTGTAGTACATTTCAGTAATGCTGCGGCTCACACAAATAACACAACAAAACAGAGCAAGGCAGAGTAAAGTTCCCTGGCTATAGTAAGAGGCCAGTGATGGGGTAGGGTTATGAGTGCATTCCCAAACTCTTCTTTAGCACAGGAGATTATATCAATTTGCTGATCATTGGTTCCAGAATTTGAAGATGTGGGGCTCCACCCCAAACCACTCACACTAAATTGGATTCTAGAGGCACAGAGATGTTGGGAGGGAGACTGGCAGAGAGACACATGCAGAGAAAAACAAAGCAAGACACAAGAGTAAGAGACAGATTGGCAGAAGAAAAACAAAGTGAAAAGGAATTGTGTAGTTGTACATCTTATTACATACATGTTGTTGTGCTACTTTTAAGACTCTTTTTTTCAATATATTCCTATTATAGTAATGCTAACATATATGTTGAGGTATAACATTAGACATTATTTATTTTTCATCCTAGGCGACCAGGGGCAAATGTCATTCAATAAAAGACTGGGTTCCCACATCAGAACAAGGAAAAAAGCTCGGAAATGTTGACTTTATGCTGGGCATAGACATTGGGGGCAATACCTGGACTAACAGTGACATTATTCCGGGATACACATCTTCATCTGGCACTACCTAGCATAGAAGGATATACCTGGACTAATGATGGCATTACTTGGAGATAGGAAGCTCTATCAGCCTGTGCCTACCATAGGTGGATGTACCCTGATCATGAGGACTACAAGGCATGAATATGAGTCTGCTCTTCCAGATTCTGAAGCAGGGATTCTCCTGAATTGGTTTACCATATTTTTGCAGCAGAAAAGAACATTACACTTGACAAACAGCCCGGAAAGGCCTATGAAACCATTTTCTCAAAAGTTGGTAAAAGGGCAGTTGTATAATTTGTGATAGAAATGTGTATGAACATTGAGAATACATTAGGGCAATCAGTGCCTGGTTGTCTGGCATATTATTGGCAGTCACAACACCACAGATCCTACCTAGTCTGCAGCTCTGCATTTTTTCTAACATTATAAAGTCTGCGATGTTCTTACCAATCATTGTCACCATTATTTGTCACTGTTCCCCTTACTTTTTTTACAATGAGGATTTGTAGTGTCCACACCTAAGGTGACCATACAATCACCTGGAAGGGAAATCAAGGCATCTTCAGATCACCCTCAAGTCTGAATCCTCGAACACCCATCTAGTGCTAGTGTAGGACATAGCAAAAGCACTGGGCTTTCAATAACTCAGTGCCTCTTCAGGGTGATTTAACATTACGCTGCATGGCTTGGTGTCCATTGCTCATGCATCGGTACAGGCTCTCATAGTCCTCTGCTGTCTCCATTTCCTGCTCTTCGGATGCTAAAATGTGACTCGCTCTCAGGCTGGGCTTAACAGGCAACTCCAGAAACACTTCAACGATACTGGGGGAGCCTTGAGGAATCATAGATGATGAGGTCATCCAGGAAAAAGCTGTTGATAGCAGATTTGATCAAATTATGTCACTAATGTAAACAAAAGAAAGACACACAATTGATCATCCAAATAAATTGAGAACTTGCGTTGGACAATGTGTCAATACTAACCAACCCAGCAGAGTTCATTGCAGAGAAAATAGAAGAAGGGGATTATGTGCATGACTGTGTAGATTGCATTGACAGGGGCAAAGTTAACCCCCTAGTTAAGGAAGAAGTGATCGAAGGGGGCGCAACATTTCATTTTCATTGACAGATGTTCCAGCCTTGACCAGACACTGGGGCAAAGGCATTCAGGGTGCACAGTGGTATGGTATAGACAAGGAGTACACAAAGGGGAGTTGTTGATAGTGTACTCACAGACACGACAACCAAACCATTTATCTGCAAAAGCAGCAGAGCGAGTTGCCTTCATTGAAGCACTAAACATGTCAGAAGGCCAAGCAGTGGATATCTTCTCTGATTCAGTCTATGTAACCTCTACAGTGCACTCAGGATTAGCAAGGTGGGAAAGGAGAGGGTTTAAAAGAAATTATGGCACTCCCATGTGAACTTCTAGACATGTTACCACCCCCAGTAGAGGGAGCATTAATAAAGTGCAAAGCTCATACAGGAAGGCACCATTTTATCTCAATAAGAAACAAATGAGCAGACAGACCTGCAAAAGAAACAGCATATAGGCCAGAGGGATCACATGTGCTGTTCTCTGGTGAAGAAGAAACAATACCCCTAATAGCAGTATTGAAAGTGTGCAAAGATAAAGATGAATTGCCAGAGAATTTTAATTCAACCCCAATATGGCAGATCATTAAATTGCAGGGAGAAGCATCAGATGCTGAAAAAGAGCTGTGGAAAAAGAGAGGATGTTCTATCTCCCCAACTGACTTGGTTTGGTAACATGATTGCATAGGAAAGGTTGTCATACCAAAGAAATTATTACAATTGGCATTGGAACAGTTTCACTATCCCACCCATGTATCGAAAGAACATGTGGCTGCAGGGATAAGTGTAGACTTATTTGTGCCAAACCTGTTTGGACATGTAACTGAATATGTAAATAACTGCATTAACTGCCAGAGGTTTCTGCCAGGTAACACATTGAGACTTTTACAGGGAACATTGCCACATCTGGAAGGCTCCTTCCAGCACTTGCATATTGATTATGTTGATATGCAAGAAAGGTGTACTTCTTACAAGTACCTGCTTGTAGTTGTGTGTCCATTCTCACGTCGGCTTGAGGCAGGTCCCTGTGCCCACAATGATGCCTGATCTGTGGATAAATATATGGGGAGGGAGATATTCCCGGGGTGGGGGATTCTAGATGAAATTCATTCTGATAATGGGTAGCCCTTTACCAACGATTCGATGAAGCAAATAACAACACTCCCGGGGATAAAGCATAAACTAGGCACAGTTTACCATCCTCAAGCCAACGGTTTGGTAGAAATGATGAATGGCCTGCTGAAAATGTGATTGGCTAAACATATGCAAATGCTTGAAAAATCATGGGTACACGGCTTGCCTCTTTGTTTATGTTAAGACATATGCCTGGATGAGATTATCATTTGGCTCCTTATGAGATTGTCACATGGTGAGAATGCATGTGCCAATTCCACCATCACGTACAATATCTGACACTCACTATACCTCTGCTATTCTTTGGGGGGTGGAATTTGATGCTTAACTTAAAGAACTTACCAAGTCCCTTAAATATATCTCCTTGCAGAGGAGGCCTAAAAACCAATCTGGACAATCAGGTGATCCAAACCGACATTTCCCACAAGCAGCACCTCTTTTTCCAGATAACAATGTCCTCGTGCAGAACCACGTCAGGAAGTGGAACGAGGAGTGCTTCACTGGCCCACACACCAACATATATTCAACACCAACTGTTATCAAGCTCGAAGGACAAAGCAGATGTGTCCACATAAAGGATGTCCCCAGAGACAAAAGCACCATCTCCCAAAACACAACATAATGGGGTGTATGACCGAACCTTCTTTTCATTTTCTAACAGCCCTTAGAATGTATAAAAAGCCAGCAAAAGAGGGTGTTCAAGAAACTCATACTGCTAAATGTGTGAGAAAGAAAAAGATATTTGCAGGTTTCTGGAGGGCAATTATGTTAATATGTCTTATTGTAGTATTAATACTTTTGTTTGTTGTTTAAAGAAATACATGAAACACAAATGAAGGGAAAAAGAAAAATATGAATGAGAAATGTGATGAATGAGGAGGGCTTCCACCATGGCACTGAAGAGGAGCATAATTCATTAACAGGAAACAATTGATATGATGAAATGATGTGTGTGGGAAGAGAGAGAGAGTAAATGGCACATGCCACATGTGCTCTCTCATTCCACACGTAGGTGAAGTGTTGTTCAAGCGTTTGCTGCCCCAAGCTGTGTCCTACGAGTAAATGTATTCCAGGGGAACAAAATAGCAATTAAAATGCTTCAAAATAAGGAACACCGGCATACAGTGGTGGAGTATGTCACTGAGGGCCAAAAACAAAGGGAATTACAAATATGAGACCATAAAAGATTGCAATTCACAACTACAGAAGGGCAAAGTGTCCACTGATGTCACTCAAGGCCACTGATGGGAGTAGAAGGAGCAGTATGGTATGGGGATGAATGGGAGGGAGGAATAGTGCAGTGCCATGCTGAAGGATTGGTGGGCTTTGAGCAAAATGTGTAAGCCAAGGATAATAACAGCTGCCGAGCAACTTGGGAAAAATATGTTCATGTTCTAACTTGGTTACATGAAAAACATCAACCAGTTGGCATACGGAGCCTTACACGATTCCCTTTGTGTTTCAGGTCAAGTTGGTCAATTTTCCAGCTGACTAATTTGGACTGTGCCAAGGTGATGAAGAATGTAAGCACTGATGCGGGGAACAGCAGCAGTGATGGATATTTCGTGGGCATGCTGATCCAAAGAATGTGACCAGCTCCCTCCTGACTAGAGTAGAGTTTGTGCTCTCGTCACTTTTTACAACCCTGCATGTGTGGAGCCTCAGATTATCACTGCAATGAAGAATTCACTGCAGGGAAAAATGGCACAACAAAATGAGCAGAAAATATTATGAGGAGAAAACGGGAAAGCAATTACTTCTCAAAAAAGAGTGCTGAGAACCTGGCTGCTATCCCAGATGAATACTGTTTATTCAAAGTGACTGCAGCGGACTCGATATGAGTTAATGCAACTGGCAAACTCAACAGCAAAATGTTTGAACACAATTAAAGAGGCGATGAGGCCTTGCGCTTGGTGGCCCTTCCAAAATCAGTTTGTCCTGGACCTCCTAACAGCCATCGAAGGAGTTGTATGTGGCAAGTTTCGGACAAGTTGCTGCACGGCCATACCTGATAGTGAGGCCTCTAATGGAACTCTAAATGCAACTATGCAAGAGATATGGACACTCTTAGGAAAGATAACAAGCAAGGTCAATGGAGTACAAGCAAAAGACTAGCTGGACAATCTCTTCACATGGGTACCCACCTGGCTATGCATATTGTTTCGAGTGGCTGTCCCTGTGCTAGTGCTCATTCTTATCACCTTCTGCATTTTTAAGAACTTTTTAAAATGATATTTTAACAAACAATTGGACTTTTGATGGTACCCTTGAGTGTTGACAATAATTGTTTTGAAATGAAGATAGGAAACAAAATAATGGGGAAATATGAAGAGGAGGATCCTGATGGGTTGGTTTTTACACAGCCTGCAGATGTTGAAAATGACAAAGAGTTCTGGATTCAATGATTAAAAAATGGCACAGAGTTTGTATGGGTGGGGGTACATTTAAATGGTTAGGAGGAGACTTGGGGAGACATGACAAAGTTGGAAACTATGTGCATACATAAAGATGAAGTAGCTAAAAAGGAAAGAGAGGCTCAAAAAGATGCAGTTATTGATACATTAATAAAAGAGGGAATAATGTAATAAAGATGCAAGTTCAACGCGGTATAAAGAAACGCACATATCAGCTGTGAGAGTAGCACTGCAAAAGGGAGGAGGCTCTTTCTGATACCTGTGAAATAAAATCCTTAATAAAACAAATCCAATACAGGGGCACAGGTAAGTATAATCAAATGTAGTGGCAGGACAAAATGCGGTAAATAGACTTAAAAGCTTGCTTTTACTTTAAATCTGTGTTAGCATTTTGTGCGTGGCTAAGCCTGCTGTGGCAGTTATTTAGTGCTGAGTCTGCGATACCAGGCCAGCGCTGAGAGTAGTACATCATGGTTGTTATTTTATGAGGTCACAGATCAGAGCTCACAGGTTTTGCCAATGAATAAGGAATACATGACCATTTAATAATTCAAAATCATTTATGAAAAGACTCTAGTGGTATCATGTTGGAAAGCAATTCTCATGAGAATCAGGATCAAGAGATTAAGGCAGTTGATTAAAGTTCTGCTGATCATCTCAAATGTTTCAATCACTTACCTTTGTGCTGTGGGAATTGAAGGTGGATTGTGACATCACAGGGTGTAAAAGAGGGTGGTGTGGGAAGGTTTGTGGATCCAATTATTGATAACAATGTTTGCTTTTATATAAGGGTTCAAAGTGTGGAGTCCTATCAGATTTGTGTGAGGAGATCTTTTTTGTGTCGCACAATCACAAATTCTAGTTACTTGCATTGGATAAAAGTTATAACCTTTGGGGCGTTTCTTTGACAGCACCTTATCACGCAGTTCTGTTATGCGATCTGTTTGAATTTGCTGTCCCAGCTGCGTTGGGGCCCTGAATAAAATGGTTTTACTTCTTGCACTGGCGTACACTCCTTTTTGAATATTTGTGTACGTTTTTGGTGAGTTTTATGCAGCGACTCCCGATACACAAGTACAGCAAATGCAAGTACTGGGAGTACCGCAGTGGATGGACCTTTACTTCGATGCACTACATTTTTCAGTTAAATTCCTTTTGAAAGTTTGTGGCCGTATACATGAGGACCTGAAACAAAAGGGTGCTACCGTTCAGCTGTTGATGTCTCATTTGGAGCAGCACTAGTCTGCTGCCAAGCAGACACCATCGGCTGCCAACTCTGGAGCCAACAGGAATCTCTACGAAAGTGAGGCTGGAGGGTCACGGTATGGGCTTGAAGCATTTTTGTCAGGTCACAATCTTGAAACCCGCCCCCTCACCTACAACACATACAAAGAATGGCACAGATCAAGGCGAGCTGCACAGGTAAGGACAAATCCTGTTTCCATATTTCAAATATCTGGGACTGGTGAAGCTGTCACTCCTTTGAACTCTACAATAGAAGCAAATTCAGAAAAAAACAAAAAACAGAAGAGTAAGGAGATGCGCCAGAAAGCAAGAAAACAGAAAAGTGTGGGCACCTTAACTGGTTGGCTAGTTAAGGAGGCGCCAACGGTCCTGGTAGCCAGTGCAAATGTATTATCTGTCACACAATCCCCACCTCTGATTACCGCTTTAAATAAAGAGACCAGTTCTGATGAGCAAGATTTATTTAATGGGACACCCATTGTTATTGTTTCTGTTAAGGGTGCACAACGGCCCAGCCTGGTATCACTAACTGGTTTGGATCCATTACTCTTGACGATCGCATCAGTAAAACCAGCATGTAATTTGAAACACCTAAACCGATGTGCAGTGTTGCGGTTACTTGCCAAGATACCTACATTAAGGATATTTAACACCTCAGACTTTGATTTTATTGAAAAAATAAAAGTTAAATGAGGGCATGCAATAAGACTTCACTGCTGTTTAGCAGGCGCAGCTGCCCTGATACGCTAAAAAAATTGACCTTTGGCTCCCTTGGCTATGAACTTGACACCAAGTCCTTTGAAGTGCATTCACCTCCTTGCTATGATGGGTGAACAAAAGAATGGAACAGGATGACAGAAGCAATGACTGCTGTATACGAGAAACTCCCAGAACCACTGTAAACTCTCAAGGATGGGAATGGTTAAAAGGCTTCCTTCCCCAGCAGTGTCCTTCCTCTAAATGAGGCTAAAGTTGCTTAGTTGGAACACTAGAAGATATCGTCAGCTTCTTTGTCACTATAGTTGGCCCATGATAGTATATTATGCCGTGAGATCTGGATAACTGATAAGGTCTACATTGATGGGTTTGTGATATATCAGACTTTTGATTGGGGTCTGGCAAACCTTGTGTTCTGAGTTGTCAGCTATCACTACCTATGAAGATAATGTCATTGATGTTAAATTGATTTGCGGTGTGAGGATAAAAGCACAAACATGTGTTTGATAAATGTGTATGACCCCCCAGTGGGTAACTGCACTGATGATAGCTTTTCATGCATTGATGAAGTATTTGTTGATTGGGGGGTTTTGGTCGATCATGGGCTGATCTTGGTAGGAGGCAATCTAAATGCCCAGTGTTTGGATAATGACCCTAGTAGTTCCTTTGAGAACATCAGCCGTGAGTCTATGCTTTTACAGCGGAAAGACAATGATCCTCGGTGGCTTAGGGTCAACTTTCCTAAGGAATGGGAACTGGTACTCCTTAATGGACGAGCTAGAGGTGATACACCAGGGAGAGGGACTCTGATAAGTGGTTGAAGTTGGGCAACTTTGGACTATCAGATGAACACTGCAGCTCCCAGTAAAAAATGTTCCTGACTCAAAGCTTAAAGATCTTACACCAAGCCATTCAGGCAATCGCTTTTAGTGGACTAGATAGGGCCATGTCAGTGGTAATCAATCTCAGGATGGTATGCTGACAAGCGTATGTAGCTTTCACTGCAGACGAGATGAAGCACTGTATTAGTGCTCTAGCATCTGACGTGGAGTCTGTCGGTTCTGGCCGACCTTTGGTTGTCAGCAATGTCATCAGGAAGACATTTGACATTCAAGTCCGTAACTCTAAACAAGCGATGTGTAGGGAAGTACATGACATGACAAAGAATGTTTCACATGGTCCAGAACTTCAATACAAAATAAGATGAAAAAACGATACCGAAGGTGGCAGAAAAATTGGAAGCACTCTGTACGAAACATACAGTGGCAGCGGATGATAGGTGTCCTATGTGGAAGAAACACAAGTTCAATATGGCAGCAATTATCTGCTGTCAAAGGTCCGAGGGAACAACAGATTCTGAATCCCACTAGGGAGCAGGTATAGCTGGACTACATTGGTGGAAAGATGAACCCACACTAGATTCCCTGATCCCATGTGACACTGGGAAGGGTGACCACTGGCCACTCAATACTTCAATTGAGACCATAGTGGCAGCTATTAAAAATCTAAAGTCCACAAGGGCACCAGACACTAATGGGCTCATCAATGTGGTTCTTAAAAGGGAGCCCTCAGGGTGGGCCCATTATCTGCAGGCTCAATTTCACTGGGTCTCTAGTGAGCACACCATTCTGGCCACATGGCGGCAGTGTGTACTTGTGACCGTCTATAAGAAGGGAGACAGGATTTTGACGGAGAACAACAGAGTGATGCCTATGTTGGACGTGACTGGTAATCTGTTCTCAGGCTTGGTCTTGAAGGAGATCCAGGCCTGGGTCATTTCCAAAAACATTCTTTATGATTTTAAGACAGGTTTTCAGCCTGACTCTTCTACTATGAAGAACATACGTATGCTAGATCGTTTCATCCTTGAGTCATTCCTAAAGGAAGCACCAGTGTTATATATATACTTCAGGTCTGATTTTTGATCTTTTTAACAGAGCCAGAATTTGGGAAAAAAGGAAGTTTATGGGGTACCCGGGGTGGCTTTTGTCTATAATTCAGAAGGGTGTCAGAGTCTGACTAGAGAACAATGGAGAGGTGACATCATCAGTGCAGCTCAGTACGGGAGTCAAGCAACGTTGTGTGCTGGCTACCATGCTGTTTAACTTATACATATTTGATATTCCTGAGAGGATGTTGACCAACTCAAACTGCTTCCCCCTCCCCCAGGATTGGATGGATGGGAATCACCATCATGGAGGGGCGACATCATCATTGCAGCTCAGTAGGGGAGTCAAGCAACATTGTGTGCTGGCTACCATGCTGTTTAACTTATACACATTTCATATTCCCGAGAGGATGTTGACCAACTCAAACTGCGCCCCCACCCCCAGGATTGGATGGATGGGAATCGCCAGCATGGAAGGGTGACATCATCAGTGCAGCTCAGTAGGGGAGTCAAGCAACGTTGTGTGCTAGCTCCCCTGCTGTTTAACTTACACATCTCTGATCTTCCTGAGAGGATGTTGACCAACTCAAACTGACCCCCCCACCCCAGGATTGGATGGATGGGAATTGCTAGCCTGTTATATGCTGATGACCTCTTCATTATTGACCACACTCTTACTGGTTGCAGACTTATGCTGGCCGATTTGGCCGATTACACGAAGGAGAATGACCTTGCAGTCAACATTGAAAAAACTACTGATCACTAGGAAGAAGGTAAATAGAGTGAAACTCAATTCCAACTTGGGGAATCTCGCTTATGTAAACCATGACCCTTTCCTTGGGCGGGAAATGAGCACTGAGAATAACTACATCATAGTATTGCCAATAAGAAGATGAAAGCTAACCTGCTGACTCACCTCTTCAGTTTATTTGCCCATCAAATGGCAGGATATTCCTTTGAGGGCATATTAATCCTTTACAAAGAGTGCTTCTGTCTGGCTATTTTATATGACCTTGAGGCGCTGACAATGAAGGATTTGAGGCGGCTACATTGTTTTGAGGGAGTCTTTTGGAGAAGTTATTGAAATTTAGACGATCGATCACCATGGAATTGCTGTGCCAGGAGATGGGCCTGACCTCATTGGGTGGGCAAGAGTATAGGAAGATGGGAGAGAAATATTTAAATGCCAAGATGTCTCCAGTGTACCCTATCTTGAAAATATTTGGTGCCAAACACAGATCCATGATGACGGGCGCATCGAAACAATCTGACGCACTTCACGCTCTTCACCATCCAATCAGCGAACATGTCACATTTCTGCGGACATGACGCGAGCCAATTAGCCAATCGATATCCTGTCCGTGGAGTAAACAGGGAAGTGTGTCCGCAGAGCAGACATAGATATCACACATTTTTTTAGACCTACTTTTTGATTGTTTTAAAGAAAACTACTGGATGGATTTTCACCAAATTAATAAAAACACGCTTTTGGGACCAAGCCGCTGCTCCTGCCGCAAATTTGGTGAAAATCCATCCAGTGGTTTCGGCTGTAGGCGTGCGCAAAGTTTTTTCCCCATTCAGTCTATGGGGAAAAAAATAAATTTTGGGACCCCCCCTATAATGAAGTTTTGCCACATAACTAGTTTTTGCCAAAGATTTGACATGAGAATAAAGGAGATTGTAAACGGAATAGACATATGCCTGCTCCAGAGTCCTAAATCAATCATTAGAGAGCAGCTGGAGTTGGGGGGAGAGAGAAGGGTTTGCAGGGTACTCCCCAAGATTGTAACCTTGATGGTTTCATCACTACTATATTAAGTGGGTGCACTATGAAGAAGGTACAGAGCTGCTGAAATTAACCATCAGGGAGAGCTGCTGAAAATTACCATCTGACAGCTGCCAGGAAACACCAAAAGGAGTCTTTGCAGAGATTGCCTCTGGGTGGAGCTTCTATTTGTGGGAAAGCCTAAAAGCTGACTGGGGCATCTGGTGGAGAGCTGGGGACCAGCCTTGAGAGTCGAGTGGCCAGACCCCTGCTCTGTTCTTTCAGAAGGTCCTGACATGCAGCAGGCTTTCCTGTACTTTAAAAAAAGGTTTTCTATGTAAGTAGAATTGAACCCTTTTCAACCAAAAGGTGGGGGGATCTGCTGGTCTTAAATCATTTTCCTTTATAGCAGGCTGCTGTCAAAACTGTGTAGTCCCTAAGCCTATTTAATTAAACAATATTCATTTAATTAATTCCCCTTGGCAGAACACCACAGGGTGATTTTTGTTAAAATTTGAAATTAACAAAGCCCATTCCGAGTGTGTGCTGAAGACTATAGACGGTAATTCAGTTGGTTAATCCTGTGTGTTCAGCTTCCCCAAAACAAGCCTTTAAGTGAAGGGGGGCATCTGAAATCCCAAATTCCCAAATCATCCCAATTTTTGCCATCCAGCTTCCCCAACACAGGATTTTAAGTGGCTGGGGTTGGGGGGGGGTCTGAAACCCAAAATTATCAAATGATCAGCCTGGTTCTTGGCTGATTCGTAGCTCATGTGGAGGGATTCAAGGTGTTTTAGAAGAATTGCAGATATGGCCGAATAAATGAACTAAAATTAAACATTTATTGTGTAACACTTGGCTTAGGAAGGGAAGGGAAGGGAAGGAACTCCCAGTGTTCAAGTTGGCCTCTCAGTAAACCGTTACATGTTAAAGGAAGAGCACTGGTTTAATATAGCTCTATATTCATAGTCTGGTGACAGATCCTTAGGTTATTTCATGCAGGTGATGCATATTTGTATGTTGTGTGTTTCTGTTGTGTTCTGGGTTATGTAGTGCAAACCTAGCTACGGAGTAAGTGATCACTATGGGTGCAGTTGTAATCACGCTTCAATTTTAAAACCTAGCTAGGAAGCAACAGATCACTATCAGCACAGTTTAATCATGCTTAATTTGTAATCAGCCTTCAGGGCTAAGAATTATTTTAAGGGCTGCAAGTTCTGGATACCTGTGACAGAGTTTCTTAAAAGACCCACTTGCCATTGAAATAAATCTGTAATGGCTTGACGAACTGAAGAATGATTGTCTAGAGCAGGGGTCTGCAAACAGATTGCGAGCAACTGGTAGCTTGCCAGGGCTTCCCTTTAGGTCTTTGCATCAGAATACAAAGGAGCAATGTGTGTTTACTTTGGTGTCTGAAGTCCTTGGGCTTCTTCCACTGTGCACCCCTTCTCCTCTTGCTGCACAGCAATCAAAAGCTGTGTGCATAGGATGGGATGCATTGGGCAGTGTCCCAACAATGGGATAACTATCAATATGAAAAGTAAATTGAAAATGTTCATTGTGGCCATTGTCAGCAACAGTGTACAAATATAAATGCAACTATGCCGTCTAATTATATGTTGGCCTAGGCCACTCGTATCACTTTTCGCATCAAGAAACAATGTCGCAACATGTGAACCTGAAAATCATTGCTTGAGAAGCCATTTTGTGTAAGGAGGCCTTTTTGAGTTTGTTCTGCTCTCTGCTCACTGCATATATATATTCTGGTTTCTTTCTTTCTCGATATGCACACGTTCTTTGGAAAATGGTCTTGTTCTTTCAAAAATGCCTGTTGGGCTCATTACAAATAACATACTGAGCATGGTTTCCCATTATCTGCTTGTGTCTGACCATCGTTTTCCTATCAGATGGAGGCTTCACGTCCTAGACGCTCTATCTGATCCCTCGATTTCATTGGATCTTCTACTTCAAAATCCTCTTCGGGCAAAAAATAAATTGTTTGATCACGACTGGAGAACCAATCGTGTTAAATATACATTTTTACACGATTTCAACAAAGCATCGTTTGGCCACAAACAATTATGGCATATGGCCGACTATTTAATCAAGTGCTACGCCCCCTATCTTCATCACAAATTTCTTTGATTTAGGCTTAATTTATGGCCGACTGTGGTAATTTTGGTCAGATGGGGACTTCTTCCAAGTGACCACAAGTTTTGTAGATTCTGCATGGACAATCTCCAACAAGAAACCCTTCAACCTCTGATTATAGATTGTCCAGCTTTAGAGTAGGTGCGTAGTAAACACTTCAAAAATGTCATATCCATTTTCTGTCCCCGAGATTATAACCTCATATGGCAGATTCTTTTTAACAACCCTAGGATCGCTGTCAAAATTGCCATAGTTCATTTCTTAGATGAAGAAAAAGTGGCAGAAAAGGCCAGCAGGATACAGCGCATAGAACGGTAACTTATGTGGCTGTGATAGGGCTGCGGCTGAGAGCTTGAGTAGGAGCCTGCCAAATTCCCACTGGAAATTGGAATTAGAGAAAGAAAGGGTTTGCTCTCAAACTGCGCACACACATAGAATAATAAGCAATTGCAAATTAAATGAGTGGTTTTAATCAGAATTGGTGCAGCCTGACACGTGTTTCGAGCTTCCCGCTCTTCTACTGAGGCTTAATCTTGGCTAGTGTGTATTTTGAATACAAAGGTAGAAGTTGAGTAATCTGACAAAGTTAGGCGTGGGCTCCCATTATTTTGCAGTTGCACGAATGAATTTTCAGTAAATTATTATCTCTATGTGTGTGCGCAGTTTGAGAGCAAACCCTTTCTTTCTCTAATTTCATTTCTTAGATGCCATTTTTCCAGCCAGTACAACCAAGCACTTAAAACTCAACTTCAAAGAGGTCCCTTGTACTCCTAGCATCTCGCTGATAATGGTAACCTGCAAATCACTGGCTTGCAATTGGATTGTTTTTTGTTTTTAAATCGAATGTCTATGCAATTCCAGGGATCATGCATTATTTTATTATTTTTCTCTTTTCATCTATTGTCTGTTTCATGATCCCATTGCCTCCTGCATGTTAAAGCGAATGAAGTTTTATGCTTGTACAAATTGTATACTTTAATGCTAAACAAATTAATGTAAAATTGTGTATTTTTCACTCATTTTGTGTTTGAATTTAGTTCCCATTTTGAAAGGTTGATTTTTTTCAGCCAACCAAAATAAAAAAATGTTTTAAAAAATATTCTGGTTTTCAGCTTGACCGCAGTAACCAATTGCTGCCAAAACCTTGAGTTGCTTACATAGTTAGGAATGCTAGACTGCAACATGATTTGTTTTGTCTTATAATGAGAGAACCTTGAAGCTGTACATAAGCATGAATAATCTGCAAAACAGGGTGCTGTTCTGTCTAGGTAATACATTATAGCAGGCAGCTAGAAAGAATTATACATTGCTGTGTGTGCTCCCCCGCGGGAGTTGTTATTCATTTCTGCTTGAGAACTGTCTGACCTTAGCACAGAGAGATAACATTGGATGGCAAAACAAGGATGCCTCCTCATTATAGAGAACATGATATGTTTTCCTACATCCAAATGCACCCAGTTCCCAGATAGTAAATTGTCTTGGCACTGGTAGCAAGAATGTAGAATGTTTAGGTATAATGAATTACACAGTTATCCCTTGAACCCTAGCCTAATGATGCCTGGACAAAGAGGGCCGGGCAATGCCTTCTAATGCTGCAAAGTTCGCTATATATGTGCTGTTGTACTTGTGCTCTCTCTCTCTCCTCACTGTGTCCTTTACATTGTGAGGCGCTGAGATCCATTTGATAAAATGCTAATATTGAATACATATATTTTACTTTGGATCCTTGTGACTGGCATGTCATTAGTATATGGTTGGATGCCTTAATTCCGGTCTTTGATCCATCAAGATGGCACCCGAATAGGGACCCTCCCACTGATGCCCCATCGTGGAGTCGAGCGAGGACGAGGTGACCGGACCGAGATCGGCATGTGCCTTATGGGGCCCCTATGCAAAGGGAGAAGTGATTCCTCCGCAGATCTGCGCACAGCCCTTCTCTAGCCGGCAGACCGAGTCTTGCGAGCATGGCGGCGAGGGTCCCGGAATCGAGGCAGTTTGGGCTAGGACACGCCAGACATGACGACTGCGTCTTTCAAGGCGATTGTTGAAATCAGGTGAGTCGTGCCCCGATACCCGATATCCCTGATATTTGTTGTTGAGAGTTGCCTTGCAAGAAGCAAACGCCCAGGTAAAGAGAGTATGGGTTGTAACTATGCCTGGGAAATTGGCATCCTGCTTTGCTAGATTTTTACATTGCGGAAGTTGATCTTTGGACTATGGCCAACCGGCGCCACCCGAAGGGTCGCCGGCATCTGAAATGTATGTAAAATATGGACTAGAAGCAATAGTTTTTAATACGATTTGGCACAGACAAACTAGGCATGAACCTGAACTTCAAAGGCCGAATTACGGTAGTTTTGAGCTAGCCCACATAGCACATTTAGAAACTGTATTGTTACGCAAAAAGGCCAGGCATCAAGGCATTTGACACTATCAGGAACTGGAGGAAGGAAGCAACACAACGCTTGTGCAGTAGATAAAAGCATGCGCGCAAACATAAGACTAATGCTGAAAAAGCATTAGAGCATGACCAACAGAGACAAGAAGATAGCATCAGGGGTTTAGACAGGGCATTCAAGTTAGAGATACAGAAGATATATCCCTCTCAAGATATGCATGCGTCAGACGAATTGATAAATAAGATTTTGAATGAGCGAAGGTCTGACCCAATTGATGATTCCACTGCACCACATCCCTATGTACCACCTCCAGCTGCTCCTCTGCTCACGCCCCGTCCTGTGTGGGCACCAGTGCCAGTTGGTGCGGTCGCTACTCCCTATCTCACATCTGGGCCGTCAGCGTCATTTCCTCCACCACCTAGCGAGGCAGATTTTCACCCGAGTGGTTCTGCTCCGCTGTCGGAAGCCTATGATAATTACAGAGAGACCCAAAGTACAGTTATAAAAAAACAAAGGGAATTGCACCAGTGGGCTGAAACATATGTTGAAGGGGGCGATTAATGTGCTACTTTGGCCTCTTTATCCGATCATGGGGATTTTACCGATCAAAAGGTACTGTTTGAAAGAATGGCTTTAACGGATGAAGTTGCGCCGCAAGACTTGCGTGACCAGGTGGTCCTTGCCCAGACTTGTAGTAGCATGCAAAAATGAAAAATAATTTCAGTAGAATATTTGTCTTCAAAAGAGAACTTGATCGTTTACACAAATCACTCATAGACCAGCATAACTCGCAGACATTGTATGTTCAGAAGTGGTATTTCCCTCCTTCAAAACCGGTTAGTGAAGAGATGCGTATTTGTGTGTGAGATGCCCTTTGGTGGATTTCAGATGCCACTATTTCCCTGATTGAAATTCATGATACATTTTGTCAATACACAGCTACAATGCAAAGGAAAGTGTTGCAGATGATGGTTGAATATTTGTAGGACGATTGTATGAAGCGTAACGCATGTTGTCCGGCTGATTTTATGCTGATTTATAAAAGAGCTTTTTCACCAGAAACCCTGTTGACTGCATTGTCTATTGATCTGGCCCTATTGTTGAATAGACGTCTAGACCTTCCAATGATTAACCTGCCTACTATGCAGTCACCCATGAGAGAGGTTCCGCCAACATTTGTACCTAAGGTTGAAATTCCAGCCATAAATGGAGGTGATGCACGCACGATTGAAACACATTACATTTCCCAGTTTGTACATGTCCCATTTTCCCTGCAAGAAGTAAATACGCATAAGCAATCGATTCCAGATATTATAAAGAATCCCTCTGTATTCTATAAGGAAATTGAATCTGTTTTGCATTCATCAGTGCTTGCATTGGGGCGATATTGATTTGCTATTGCCTGTGATTTTACCTGCTGACATATGGAAACAGATCAGGTCTGTGGATGACGCGCGAGGATTAGGCGACATATGGGTTAACATGACACAAGCAGAAAGGGATAGGAAGGCAGGTGAGCAGGTGAGTGGCCACCGCATATTATCTTAACATTGCATATGAACATTGTGACTAAATTGAAAACAATTGTCACAGAGAAAAGGATTATTTGGGACAAACTCACTGCTTGCATGCAAAACAAGTCATAAGGTGCTACAGAATATTTTAATAGGTTTGAGGAAGTGTTTTCGGATTTCAATGGACAGGATCTGAGTACGGAGCTAGGTAAAAGATTGTTTGTCAACAAGTTTGTGCGAGGTTTGTTGCCCGATATACAGACACTGATTATGACGTCTGAAAGCGCATGGCAAGCAAAGTCGCAATCTAAGGTTCTGCACATTGCTCAGTATTATGAATATAGAGTGAATGCAGAGAAGGATAAGATGGAGAAAAAGAAAGGTGAATTGAAAACAAGGGTTTTGCTTAAGCAAGTGGCAAGGGGAGCTAGATAGGGGGAAACACAAAGTTTAGAGGACAGTACGCAACACAGGGCCAGGCCCAATTTGGTCCCCCACCCATTAACCAATGTGCATACTGTAGACAAGAAGGCCATTGGCGCGCACAATTCCAAATTCTCCAGCAGAGAGCGAATGGTACCCTATGTAGGTGATCACGGGGATGTCCAGGCCTAGGGGGCCCCGGAAGGAATAATTATGCAAATAATTCACAATCACAGCCACAGACACACCCCAAGAAGGCCAAGGGAACTAACAACAGAATACAGGTGGCAGGAACATATTCGATAATCCCTCCAATGCATATTACACTGAAGACTTTACATTTGATGATATACTTTTCCCATAGGACAGCACAAAACAGGGTCTGGAACCAATACCTATTCGCATTTATCAAAAAGGGCCCTACGTAGAGATGAGAATTGGGAATAGTGAGCATGTATTCTTAGTAGACACAGGCACAGAGAAATGCTCAATTGACCATCAGCGGGCTCCAGATATACCACTGTCAGGGCAAAGCAATGTTTCCGTAGGGTTCTCAGGTACACCAGTAATCTGCCCGGTTTCAAAGCCGGTGCCCATTACATTAGGTCCATTCACTGAGCAGTGTCCATTCCTATTGACCAAGAATTGTGGCGAGAATTTGTTGGGGTT
Organism: Ambystoma mexicanum; assembly: GCF_040938575.1. NCBI lineage: Eukaryota > Metazoa > Chordata > Amphibia > Caudata > Ambystomatidae > Ambystoma > Ambystoma mexicanum. The sequence continues at coordinate 1,333,428,141 of NC_090937.1, forward strand.
AAATCTGTTGAAGAAATTGAATGCTTTGATTTACTGTTCTCCGGATTGAGTGTATTTGACGATTTTACTGCAACAAAATCCCGTTTTTCAGTTTGTATCCATGCCATTGCCAACTGAATTAAGTACAGTACCAGCATGTATATGGCTATGAATGACAATGATGTTGGTGTCTTGCAAGTAGAGCCAGTCCACATTACCTTGAAACCAGGTGATTCCTTGCCATGTATCCTGTGGTATAAAATCTCGGTTGAAGGTGAGCAGGCCTTGAAAAGCATTGTCTCTGATTTGGTGCATAGAGGAGTTATTGAAGAAATTGCAGGGATTGTGTGTAATAGTCTGATTCTTCCGGTGTACAAAAAAGGGGATAATGTGATCCTGTTCCATTTATGGTTACCCCGCACGTCCTTTCTCATACTCTCCATCCTCGGGACATTAAACATAGAGGGGGTTATGACAACAACACCCGCTTGCTGATAATGAATGCCACACATGCCATCCTGAACAAAACAAACTGCTGGGTTTGCTCACATCTACTACAGCATGGGGAAAGAGGGCTGGGTTGGTACATACATCCTCTCCCACTGACTACTGCCTGTTATTCCTCTCTTAGGGCGCTATTTTTCGCAAGATGGAATGATAGTGCTACAGGGAACTTTGATGGTACTAACATTAATGATTTTGAGAGACTTGTATTGACACCATTGGGCTGTTCGATATTTTCAGACAAAAGCAAACCAAACATTGCATCCACCAGACCTGTCAATCCGCTTTCCAGACCCTATCAATCTATGATCACTTTCAAGATGGCTCCTGTGGGCAACAGTGATGCCATATCACCCTCCTACACAATAAACCATAGCCCACGCTCTGTTCCATTTTGTATGAGAAAAAATGGCACTCGCCAAATGGGCAACTTTGATCAGTGCGTAGATCCTGCTGTATTAGGGCATGAAGTCAGACCATTGTACATAAGGGGTCCCTTTTATTTCTTATGCGGGGATGAGGCATACCCATGGTTACCCAGGGATTGGGGAGGTACCTGCTACTTGGGGATACTCTTGCCAGGAGTTCATCTTGCAACTACTTCTGAAATTTCCAAAGCATGCCCCAGGCGGCAGACAGATGGTGATACAGCCTGGGAAATTTTTGGGGATGTGGCAAAATCTTTTGTACCCTTCTGGGAACAGGCAATCAACACATACAACATTAGGAGATTGGCCAGAGTCCTGGAGAAGACGATCAATGAAACAACAGACATAATGTATAATATGACATTAGCGCAAAAGGCAATCAGGCTGGTGGCCCTTCAAAATAGGATGGTGCTTGACGTCATCCTGGCGGAGCATGGTGGTGAATGCAAATGAGTGGGGTACGTGTGTTGTGTTTTCGTACCCGACTACTCCCCCACAATATTTAAAGCAATAAAAAGGCTGCATTTACTAAGTACAGAAATTCATGTCCCCAAGGGTGATTGGAACATTGGTGGCTGGGTCTGGTATATGCTAAGATCCTGGGGTTGGAAGATATTCTCATTCTTGGCCATAATACTTAGTATAATACTATTCTGTTGTTGCTGCGTGCAGTGTCTAACCGCAAATTTGCACCATGATAGGGGGGAGCTGCGCGCATGCTGTCCCAAAGATCAAGCTCAAACCCAAACTGTTCCAAATCACCAACAATGCAATGGTAGCACAAGATGTCACAATTAAAGAATTCATGTCCATTGACATTTTCGGTGAGGATGATTCAGGTTGTTCCGATGACAGCAGCCCAGACACTTGGTCTGAGGAAGATGCAGTGTTTGGGTGATTCTCTTGGCTTAGGCCAAAAGGAGGCTTTGTAGAAATATAAATGCAACTATGCCTTCTGATTATATGTTGGCCTAGGCCACTTGTATCACTTTTCACAACATGAAACAATTTTGCAACATGTGATCCCGAAAATCATTGCTTGAGAAACCATTTTGTGTAAGGAGGCCATTTTGAGTTTGTTCTGCTCTCTGCTCACTGCATACATATATTCTGGTTTTCAGCTTGAGCACAGTAATCGGCTGCTTCCTGAACCTTGAGTTGCTTACATAGTTAGGAATAGAACCAAAATAAGTTCCCTATTTGGGAACTTCCGTCGCCTACACACTATCTATGGCTAGACAAGCCCAGTAATTTTGAAATTGTTCAAATGAATTCTTCAATAAAGATTAGGTCATCATTTTTGCAATCCTTATAAGAGGAAGAATGCTTTGTGAAGTCACAGTATTTATATTTAAGGAAAGAACATTAATGGAAAATTCACAATATTTTTTCAATTTTTTTCAAGATGGTTTATTCCAAACATATATGCCCAACACGTTTCGAGATTAGTTCTCTTCATCAGGGACTGTTAATTTCATTCTATTTTCTCAAATCTATAAATTCAAGAAAGAAATACAAACATATAAATCAATCAATTTAAGTAGCATAAATTAAAAATATTTGCAAATTTAACATATCAATCTACATCGGTAAATATGATGGTAGGACATGGTACACTCTTATTCACCTAGCCTTCTCTAAGTGATTAAGCATGTGTGACACCTTAGTTCCCTCATTTGTAGGACCTCGAATGAGATAAGTATATTCAGACATTTTTAGATATTCAGTCAATTTCAACTGATTTATCAGCTAAAATTCCAAAAGTTATAGATAGATATAGTCTCTACCTCGAGAAGAGTTAAAGAAGGCATGTAAGCTGGTTAGGTGGAGTAGGGAATAAAACATACAACAGTAAGTTCCCTATTCCCCAAATAGGGAACTTATTTTGGTTCTATTGTATTGACAACCCACATGCCAGGGTTCTTTCTTTTCTCCCCTGCACCTTGAATCACATAAGTACACCTTAACTACATGGAAATGTAAACCTTTTCTCTACTAACTATAATTATCTTACACACTAGGTGTACATGGTGTCTAAATTCGATTGGTTACATAGTTAGGAATGCCAGGCTGCCACATGATTTGTTTTGTCTTATAATGAGATAACTTTGAAGCTGTACATAAGCATGAATAATCTGCAAAACCAGGTGCCGTTCTGTCTAGTTAAGCAATTATAGCAGGCAGCTAGAAAGAATTATACATGGCTGTATATGCTCCCCCACGGGAGTTGTTATTCATTTCTGCTTGAGAACTGTCTGACCAAAGCACAGAGAGATAACATTGGATGGCAAGACAAGGAATGCCACCTCATCATAGGGAACATGATATGTTTTCCTCCATCCAGATGCACCCAGTTCTCAGATAGTAAATTATCTTGGCACTGGCAGTAAGAATGTAGAATGTTTAGGTATAATGAATTACGCAGTAACCCCTTGAACCCTAGCCTGATGATGTCTGGGCAAAGGGGGGCAGGCAATTCCTTGTAATGCTGCGAAGTTTGCTATATATGTGCTTTTGTACTTGTGCTCTCTCTCTCTCTCCTCGTTGTCTCCTTTATATTGTGGGGTGCTGATATCCATTTGATCAAATGCTAATACTGAATTAATAAATTTGACTTTGGATCCTAGTGACTGGCGTGTATATGGTTGGATGCCTTAATTCCAGTCTTTGATCCATCAACAGGTGCAAATGATGGCTGATTAGAAAGGAAGGGGGGCATACATCTACATTCCATGTGAAACAAAGCTGGGGCTGTGATTGTTTCTGTCTCACTGTTTCTTTAGATTTATTTCAAAGCATTACTTTGTATGCTGGTAACTGTAGGCTTTCAATCACAATGTGAAGAAAGAATTTTTTAAAGCTACAGCTACAATTGTTTTTTGCTCAGCATATGTCTCAGTGAAAAACCAAATGACAATCCGTGTAAGTCCCAGCTTGCAAGAAAATAGGTAAATCTAGAGTTACAAGTTTCTGTTTATAGAACAACTGTGATCTATTTTATTAAGGCCCAAGTGTATCAAAGGTGAAGATGGAAGATGACGTGATATGGAGGATCTCTCCCGTATGTGTGTCCAGTACAGGAATGTAAGCACTAACAGCAATTTAACATTTAAGTAAATGCAGAAAACTGCTATTTGCACTACATTCTGGTGCTTGTCCACTTACATTTTTAAAACTAAAGAGAAATGTAATATGGCATGTGCCACCAATGCCAGGACATAAAAATAATATTTGAGCATTCAATATCAGCTTATGTTTTATTAAACACAGGTACGAATAATGAAGTAATTAGGGTAGAAAAGTGAGCAGTGGTTTGTATCTGTATATTTTGATATGTAGGATTATTAATATAGTTTAAACCTAGTTACTAAGTAACAGAGCACTGTACAAAACAGAGTGGTGAATACAGGGTGAGAACATTGAGGAGAGCCATTGAATGGGAGAACAATTATAATTATAATTATTCTTATATTTATAATTATCATTTTTCTTTTATAAAATGCCAGAGACCAGTTTCTAAGTGTGAGACAGGGATTGATCCCCTTTGCCTATTTACACAAACACAGAGTTCTAGCGAGATCTGTGGGGAACCTGTATGACAATGTCCAATCATGGCAGGGGATTTTCAGCCTTTCAATACTTGGCTGAAATCGTGCAATTTATTAGCAATGTTTTTTTTTAAATATAAATTTGGCAAAACACCATATAATGTGCAATTAATTCTCTAACAATCCCAATAGATGCCGGGTCACCAGCAATGCACGGGATATGCCAGCACTGCCTGTTGATGCCTTTGCCTTTGCAAACAATATGTCATATGTGATGCTAGAGCCCTCAATATGTCTGAGAAACCTGGATGTGCAAGCCCATTTGCTCATGCCCCAGAATGACCTGCATGTGTCCTGTAGGGAGAGCTGTTCTTTGTGATACTGCCTCCTTCACAAAGGGCAGATGGTTGCAGGTAACCACACACTCTGAATAAGTCACTCCTCACAACATGCAAACTGTATTTACCCATCATTTTAATATAACAAACCATATATTGTCGGGTTGGCTTGTTATATAATTGGTGCATGTTTGCAGTGATCACTATAAAACTGAATGTTAATTTAGCCCTATGATTTACACTTTTTTGCATATAGCTTGATCACATGGATTTCACGTGTTCATTTTTTTAAAATCTTGTAATTACCTTTCACAAACACCTTTAAGGGTAGTCCACAAAGGAGCTTTGGCTTCATTTTACATGTCTGAATTCTGTGACCTGGGACATGCTAAATGTGCATGAACTGGGGATATGCTAAAGTTGCTGTAGATTTTTTTTTTATTATTAAACAGAACATTGTATATGCTGCATTTCTTTTGAACCGCATAACACATTGATTGAAATACTCCTCAGATTGTTTTTGCACATTCCGCGACAAAACAAACACATAAATTACCCTGCCTGGATGCAGCTGCAGACGCACCATCCAACAAAAGGCAAACGATGTACCATTTCCATCCAGAGTGGGAAACATTATTTTTCTTCCAGCGTAAAAATGTGCATCTTAAAGTACAGTGCACAAGGAACAGTGAGAACTAAAGTAATGTTGAGAGGCATTTGCAATAATATATATGCAAATGATGATAATAATTTTCCCAAAGTAAGCTGTCTGAGATCCTAAAAGTAGGTGAACTAAACGCTGCAATGCAAATGCTTTTACAAATTCATCCTTTAAAGTTGCTAATTATTTGATGAAAAACAAATGCACTTTTATTGATCCTTACCGCCTTACTACGAGGTCCCTTTGCGGGTTGGGGGATTTAACGCCTGCTTTTTGCAGGCGTTAAAAACCAACCCGCAAAGGGACCCAGGGAGCTAATTACAGTACCGCAATTTGTAATTAGCGCCTTCCCCATTCCCATTAAGCCCTTTGGGGCAAAAATGGGAATGGGGAAGGGCAATGGGGGAAGGGGGAATTACTGCCCCGCCAACCTTGGAATGGGGCGGTAATTCCCCTTTCCGCCAAGGCGGTGTCGGTATTTTACCGGCATGAACCATGGCGCTAATAGCGCCATGGTTCTTCACCATCCGTGTAATGAGGCCCTTAGACTGAGTAGCAGACCAAAACTGCAAAACCTCCATTAATAAGGTCACCCCACAACACTGGACTGATCACCATCTGATCACCATCACATTAGCCACTCCTAACCAACGACCTAAAAATAACGCCATGGCACCTCCTCTTCCTACTAGAAGTAAAACGGATATTATCCTAGAAAGTCTACTCCCTCACATCCTTCCTTCACTTAATACAATCCCAAATACTTCCGACCCCAACCTCATGGTTGAAGTATACATTAACACCATATCTAAGGCGTTAGACACCATTGCACCTCTCAAATTGCGCAACAGCAAACAGTGTGCACACCTTAATGCTGGAAACTAAAAAAATATTTTCTTCTCTAAAACCTTCCAATTGTCAAGTTGACAACTGTCCCGCACAAATAATCAAAGAGGCCGCGAGAGACCTTGCCCCCTTCATCTCTTAACTTATCAATGCCTCTTTTGCAAACAACACTGTCCCTAGTAATTTAAAAGAATCCTGGGTCCTACCATTACTAAAAAAAACAGACTGTAGATCCTGCCATCCCAACGAATTACAGGCCAATTACCATAGTGCCCTTTCTCCTTAAAATAATCGACAAAGTTTCATATTTCCAAATACAGTCCACCTTGAAGCTAACCACCTCCTAGGCTCACGCCAATCCGGCTTCAGGCCACAACATGGCATGGAAACGGCATTAATCGACCTAAAAAGCCAAATCGATGAGCTCAAGGATAAGGAAAAGAACTGCCTTGCTACTCCTCCTTGACCTGTCAGCCACCTTCAATTTGGTGGACCACGAAGGGCTGTGCAGACATCTGGCATCGGCTGCCAATTTCTCTGAAGATGCTATTGCCTGAGTCCAATCGTTCTTATATAATAGAAAAGTGAGAGTTTTCTCCCCATCGGCATCTGCAGATTCCATCTTCACTGCATGCGGCGTGCCACGAAGATTTTGTGTCTCACCGACCATGTACAATATATTTGCCACGCTTCTGTTCGACAAATTGGACAGGCTGGGTGTCACCTACACTAACTATGCAGATGACACCCAGATCCTCATCCCCCTTTCAGGCAATTATGGCGATGACTTACCCTTGGTAAATGAAATCTAACTCCACATTCAGGCATGGATGGAAACCCATGGCCTATGCCTGAATGACGATAAAACAGAGATCCTGATCCTGGGCTCGACTGCCAAACTAAAATAACTGAACAACTGCGCTGCCGACAATATAGATGGAAACACAATCAAGGTCATGAAAGAAGTAAAAACTCTTGGCTCTACCTTGACTCTGTGTTAACCTTTGGCAAACAGGTAAACTCCCTGGCTTCCTCTTGTGCTTACACATGCAAACTAATGAGGGCATGTAGGCCTTTTTTATCGAAAGCTAGCTGTATTATTCTCGCAAACGCATTAGTATTGTCAAAACTAGATTACTGCAACGCCCTCTACCTGGGTGCTAACAAGTACATTTTAGATAAACTCCAAATCTTACAAAACAATGCGTTAAGAACAGCCTCGAACATTGCTAATAGAGAGCACCTGTCACATTTCAGAAGGGAAAACAGCTGACTGAATATAAATGATAGAATCATGCTCAAAACAGTGACATTGACCTTCAAGCGCCTAAACAAGGCAGCACCCCCTTACCTAACAGACAGAATTTTAAGAAAAACCTCTACCCGCCCTTCTAGAACAATCAATGCCTTCTGCCTTAACATTCCCAGATTTAAATTTAAAAGATCTGGAGGAATCAGCTTCCCAGTGAAAACTGCCCAATCTTGGAATGCACTACCTATCGCTCTCAGAGCTGACCAATCCCTCTCCAGCTTCAGGCGTAAAACCTTGAACTGCCTGCACTCAAATGACATCTGATCTGTCCCTCTTCACCCAGCCCACCTACAATCTCCAATCTGCACTGACAGTAATAATGCAAAGTAGCTAGTTCTGCTTATCCTTACTATGTTCTATATCTTTGTTTAACCTGTACCTGTCACTGATTCCTTGTACTTAAATGTAACTTGCATTTGCCTACAACTAAGATGCACATTGACTATAGGTTGTACTTATAAGTAACCTGCCTTTGCCTGTGACTAAGTTATAAATGTACTTATGCATTTGTTGTGCCCAGTTACCTCTGGGTTCGGTGCACCCTACAAATAAATTAAACAAACAAACAAACAAAACATTGATCCTGATTGACAGCACCTAAGTGCTGTTCCTGTTTCAAGCTACACACCAGAATACTGAGCACTGGTTGCTAACATGCAGTGCCATCCTTCACATTGAATTTCGCAATTGGTTCCCTACATTCTGACATGCTTGACAATTTTTAGGAGACAGCTAGAAATAAAATATAATTAAATAAAGATTATTTTGAAGTTGTTAATATCATGGAAAATTCATTTTTCTTTCATATAAAGAGCAAAGAAAACACCCAAAACATTATTGGCACAAATTATCATACTCCTGGACATCCCCACACCAGAAGTTTTTGCCAGTAGCTCCTGCCTGTTGACCAGTACCTATAAGTAGATTTTGGCAACGAAGAGGGTTTCCCAGAGCGTTGCATGGGGTTAAGATTCATTCTAAATATTCCAGCCATCACCTCTTTTGGTTTGCTGATACCACTCTGACTGGGTCTGGCATGCCCAGATGTGGACTCCAAGCCTACTCAGCCTAGAGACCTAAGCTATTTTATTTTATTTGTTTATTGTATTGGCTATGTGAAGGTGCCTATACAACAAATGGTGTTTCAAGGAGCCACAAGACAAAAAGGAGTGGGGTGACAAGGGATAAAGATACACTAATGGTCCGACTAGGCCTTGTGACATTTGCATCATGCAAGTGCAGAACAAGAGTGAGGGAGGGGGTGGCAGGAGAGCCAGTCTGCGCAATACACAAAGTACAAAGGTAGGACAGAAAGGCAGAGCAAAGAGGAGCAGTTGCAAGTCCTCAGGGTAGGCTAGGAAGGAAGTGCCGGGGATTGCAGTGGTTGGGCTCACATGCTAAGTGCGAGTAAGGGGGTAGACTGGGCAGGGGGGCATGTAGCCCTTTAGAACTCAGAGGGAACCAAGCAGCCAGTCATTGCGGCAGAGGAGGAGTTATAAGGGGAGAGGGAAATAAGAGGAGAAAAGCTGGGTCTTGAGGAACTTCTGGAAATTGAGGAGATCCAGCTCAAGCCTGAGGGGGGCAGGGAGACCGTTCCAGGGGAGGTTCCTGTGAAGGAGAGATCTACCCCTCACTCTCTGCTTAGAGAATTGTCTGATCTGCAGATAGTTGGAGCAAGCAGACCGAAGGGCTCTAGTAGGAAGGTATTTAGGGAGAGAGAGTTGGATGTAGCGGGGTCCCAGGCCCCATGAATCCTAGAGGATCGCCTAGTGGATGATGCAGAGGGTCTTGAATTTGATCCTATCAGCAGCCAGGAGCCAGTGGAGAGACATTAGGCCTGGAGAGATATGGTCCCTGGGCCTGAGGCCAGGGATAAGTCTTGCAGTTCTATTCTGAATTAGTTGAAGGGGGCGAGGGGAGGATATAAGATAATTGAAGAGGTTGTTGCAATAGTCAGGCATATAGAGGACCACAGCTCTTGAGACATTGAGTTTCTGGGATGAAGGTGAGGAAAGAGAGAGTGCCTTTGATGAGGTGAAACTGATAGTAGGTCTTCTTGGCAAGGTCCACGATGTGAGGAGAGAAGGCGAAAGAGGAAACAAAGATGACATCAATGATTTTTGGATCACAAGAAGGTGAGTGGAAGGGAGCCATAGAGGGTTTGCCCGAGGGTGGGAGGGAAGGTGGGTGCTGGTGTCCCGATGAGAAGGATCTCAATCTTACTGGTATTAAGGCAGAGATCATTGGAAACACACCATGACCTAAAAGCAGTCCAACAGTCAGGGATGAGAGAGGAGGAAAAGGAGGCAGTAGAAGGAAGCTTGAAGGAGAGCTGCGTATAATCTGAATAACACTGGAAGTGAAGAGAGAAGGAGGAAAGGGCCAATGTAGATCTTGAAAAGGCAAGGTGAAATGACAGAGCCTTGGGGAAAATCCAAGGGTGGGAGGGTGATAGGGAAAATTAAAGGGCCCAGTTGAACCTGAGAGGGACATTAGGAGAGGAAGGACATCCACCAATCCAGTACAAGGCCTGTGATGCCAAGGGTGTCACAGAGGCGATTACTCGAGGTGGCATTATTGACTGTGTCGAAACCAGAAGGATAAGAACGGAGCTACACCTCACTGATGATGTCCATGTCTGGGTTTCTTGTGGTCTCATGCAGAAGGGATGTGATCAGGCAGCTCTGGCTGGACTGCCCCTTTGGTGTGGGACCAAACCTAATTTGAATATGGTCTTCCCCTTTCTATAATGCCTTTGCAGGCGGAAGAAGAATGGCCTGGAGGGATCAGAGCTGTACCGGAGCGCAATATTAATTCTAAACCTTCCAGACATCAACAATTTTGTTTTATTGATGTCATCCAGAGTAGAATCGGTATGTGCAGAGGTGGGTCCCTGCTGAGCCTAAAGACCCAAGCTACACCTCAATGATGACACTCAATGAGGCTGAAACATGTCAGAGGTTGATTGTAGTCCAATGCAGAATTGACGTGAACAAGGAGCATGGGCTAGATGGCCCCTGTGGGGTGGGACAATGCATGAATTACATATGCTATTTCACTTTTCTGTAATGGCATTGCAGGCTGTAAACAATGGCGTGAAACGTTGCTCAGAGCTATGCCAGAGGTTAAAATTAATTGTAAAACTTCCAGCCATCACCTTTATTGAATTGCTGAGTAAAATAAATCTGAGACAAGTCCTCCACAAAGAAAATGTCAAATGTATTTGCCTAAAAGTGTGGGCTATGATTAGTGTTACTCAAAGATTTTAGGTGTGTCCAACACCCAACGGAATGTCTTTAAGTAATGTGTAAGTAATTTGTACTATTATTCCTCACAATGAATAATCTACACATTCCAATTAATCTTTAGTTCTCAGTGCCTTCCTTAGTAACTTCAGACACAAGTACTGCCTATGAGTCAAATGGAGGCAGTCCATCAAAGTGGAAGAAACACATCCACTCACGCCCTGCTTTGTTTCCAAAATAACTGTACTTTATTCAAATTAAAACCTATCTAATATTGTTTATACGCAACGGAAAAACCTAAGAATGGTTAAACATTGGCACTTGGATTCGGAAAATCTATTTTAATAAAATGTTTTTGGCAACACGGAAGTTATGAACCTTTAGACAAGTCAATATTTGTTTGGAGACGTATGTTAAAGGACTTTAGTTAAAAGAGGAACAGAAATGGGAAGCTCTTATTGAGGGGTATAACCATTGCAGGTTTTGGTCAACTGGAAATGCATTGAAATTCATGGAAATACTGAACACATACATCCCCAGTGGAGTCCTTACTCCACACTATAGTAAATATTCTCTCAAGTACCTTGAACAATGCATCAGAAACATATTGTATTGAAAATATAGCCATTGTGTTTTAATGAAGTATATATTTATAATTGTAAAATCATATAGCATGCCCGATGAAAACATGACATTTCAATTCGATATTGGATTCTAAATGTTAATATGCTATAGTAAATACTTTCCATTAGGAAAAAAAGTTGCAAATTAAGAAAAAATCACTTTCATAAGAAAAAAAATTATTTATTCTTCGTATACGTATAATCCGAATCTGACCTATATTCTTGTCAACTAAACGCCAGAATGATCACTCTGAAATACATGTGTATGCAGCGATCCCATTTGGATGAATCTTCCTATTTTCCTGGACAAAGCAGAACACAACGGATTAGGGCATACACGGTTTAATCATGTTTCAAGATCAAGTGAGGTTAGTTTTCTCTAGATTTAAATTATATAGTTAGCTTTCATTGTTTGCACAGGTTTTACTGGTGGTCCTCAAAAGGTTCTGTCCTTAACGGTGTAGCACAGGATTTCATTCCTCTGATCAGCATCCACGTTCTCTAGCCACCATCTTCTGTAGCCTATGATGGATTGCCTAGTCTCTCACCAGTAATCTGAAGAGATGGCTTCCTTGTGAGCTACTCCTGAGGTCTCGTGAGCCCTGCAAGAGTCGTGAGGCTTGCGGTTGGAACGCTGGTGGTCGACGCTTGAAAAGAGACTGTGTGGCTGGTGCCAGCAGGGCTCCATTGAGGTCTCTTTAAATTTTAAGGAAAAAGTAATTCTTTAATAAATACAAATAAACTTCCCCTCTTACCCGATCCATTTCCACTTTCCGGCATTACAAATTGGTGATGAGCAACCTGGTCGTGGGAGCCCTGCATCGTCGTGTGACTCTAGGAGCAGCTTTTTCAGGTGTGTGCTCCCACACCCTGATTCTTCCATGAGCACTGCTTTTGCCAATTATCCATATTGCGGCTACATTGTGCTATGTTGTGTTCCAGCCTAGAAGCAGCAGCCCGTGTATGCGCGCGTATCTCAGCCCCAGGTCCGCATTAGAGGAAAGGACTTACATGCTCACAGTAGGGCTGCTGCCATGCAGATCTGCTTCATCCCAGTACCAGGTTGCATTGCAGAAGTGTTTGAACCAGCCAGGTTACTTGCTAATGGGCATTGCCTTGACCTTGACCACAAGAATAAATCATTTCACATGTGCAACTCTTACACAGTTAAAGAACAGTTGAAGAAAAATAAGGCATATTACCAGTTAAAGAACATGTATGGAAGCTTAAAGAATATTACTAACCCACGTACATCATTCCCATAAGCCTGCAAATAGACTGTTGTTGAGGGCGGCAGGAGACATGGCTTTCAACAGTGTTGTGCCACCTCCTTTCTTTTTACCTGAAGTTGCGGAACCGGCTGTACCATGGAGAAGGTGAATTATATTTTTTGAGCATTTCGCCAATGTGGTGTGTGGTGTATATTTTATTGTGGTGAGCGGGAAGTCACTTCTTCTACATTGTCTGGGTTTGGCAGGGCAGGAGAAATAAGTATGAGAAATCTGTCAAGAAAATAGAAAAAAATGTAAGTACTATCTTGGAACGCTACACATTTGGAAAAACAAATTGTGAAAGAAGTAAAGCACCCTGAACAGTGTGTTAAGGTGCTGGTGACCGGATTGGACGAGTCAGCCGTGAAATCCGAGACACCCAAACAGGCAACCACTCCAGTGATTTCGACAGATGCAATTGCTACTATGAGTGGTAGCATTTCTGCACAGAGGACAAGGTTCCTCAATGAGAGACCGTACAGAGGAAGAAGAAACTTAAGAGGGAAAGGAAGGTTCAGCTACCGAGGAAGGGGCAGTGGTGACATGAGGAGATGTTTCAGGTGTGATGGCGCATCTCACTGGGTGAAAGACCCAGAATGCTCTGCTCTAAGGATCATTTACAGGATTTGAAAAGGGAAAGGTCACTTAGCGAGATGCTGCCGGGTCAAATAAAACAACAGTTGGATTGGAAGTGATCACAGTGAAGGAAGAGAGGAAGAGTGTGTTCATTTGCTAGTTGATTAAGACAAAGAGCTGGATAGACGGCGGCAACTCTTTTCCTAAATGGAGTCTCTACAATGTGGATGTTTGACTCAGGTGCCAAGTACACACTAATGTCCCAAAAAATTCTGGGAAAAGAGGGGACCCGCGTATCTAAATGAAGTCGACATATGCCCCAGGGCCTATGGTGGAGCGACCATCGACTTAGTGGGTTGGTTCAATGCAATGCTGACTTTCAAAGGAAGGAATACTACTGGAAAGGTTTATGTTTTAAAGAAGGGAGCTATGCCACTACTAAGCGGGACACACCAAAATAAGCTTTTGGTCAATCTTGACCTTAATGCAGAGGATGTAGTCCTGTAAGTGGGCAGGTCATCAAAAGGAACACATATAATGGAAGTCATTTCACAGGACAAGGTTGGATGTTTACAGGAGTTTCTACACTAAATCAGACCCAGAGATAACTGGACACCAGTCGTGCAAAGAAATCGTGACATACCTCTCTCAAAGAGAGATGAAGTCAAGTTGGACTTGAAGAAGTTTGTGGAACAGGACATAATTTAAAGTATTGATGCTTCAGAATAGGTCTCTCCATTGGTCCTGGTGAGGAAATGTTAAGGGAAGATACAGATTTGTGTAAATATGAGAGAAATGAACAAATGCAATGTGCCCGAAAGACAATCACTGCCCAACATCCAAGAAATAATCACCACAATGGAGTCAGCAGGTTTTTTCTCCACATTAGACCTCACTTCGTCCTATCATCGTCCTATCACCAAGTGAAATGATGTAGAAAGTCTAGACATTTGACTGCTTTCATAACGCTGGAGGGTCTAAATCAGTATGAGCAAAAACCTTCTGAGCTCATCTCTGAAGCCTCTGTCTTTCAGAATATCATGTATCAAAATTAGGATAGAGATCCAGGTGTCCTCTTCTTACAGGATGACAAACTGGTCTATGCGGTCAGTCTAGAAGGACACAGCAAGAAACTTGAGGTTGTGTTACAAAATTTGCAGAAGACAGGAATGATCCTCAGTAGGGAGAAGTGCAAAATGAAGAGAAGTGAAATTGAATATCTTGGCCATGTAATTTCGAAGGAACGCATTTGTCCTCAGACGAATTTGTCCGATGCTATTGAAGGAATGTCTGCACCAACTGGCCAAGAACAGTTGTAGCCATTCTTGGGAATGGCCAAATATTATCCATAATTCATTAACAATTTTGTTAACATGAGAGAGTTACTCAAAAGCAAAGAAGGATTTGTGTGGATTGATGCCTGCAAGGAGGAGTTCACACTCATAAAAGACGCTTTAGTTAAAGCCCCCACGTTGCAGAGCTATAAGAGCCACAGTCATCATGAATGATGTGAACACTGTGGGTTTTGTGGCTGCAATGACCCAGCTGGAAGGTGGTACAGAGTATTTGATAGTGTTTGCCTAGAGACTATTGAAAGGGGCGAAGAAGACCACCACTGTTGAAAGCAGGGCTCCCTTGGCATATCCTTAGATTTAAAGTAAAAGTAATTCATTAATGAATAAAAATAAGCTTCCCCTCTTACCCAATTCGTGTCTGCTCCATCATTACTAATCCGACTAACTGGTCAATAATGGAATGACTTCCCTATCAAATTGAAAGTGTTGGGAAGAGCTAATGCTATTCCTCTTTAATATCTCCCTTTCCTCATGATCCACTGGATTTCAATGAGGACTCTTGCCACACATGCTGCGCTTATTTGCATGTACAAATATATAATGGTATGTTCACTGTTTTGTATTCTACATGTCCTCTCACCCGTGGCACTTAACTGTTGCTGAATGGTCCAAGGGTTTCAACGTTCACTTCCCTCCTTTCAAACTCCCCCATGTCTTCTCCCAAACTATTCCCATTAGGTGCTATGAAGTAACTATGTTTGCTGCTGAAGCCTTATAAAATAACGGAAAGAAAGAAAGAAAGAAAGAAAGAAAGAAAGAAAGAAAGAAAGAAAGAAAGAAAGAAAGAAAGAAAGAAAGAAAGAAAGAAAGAAAGAAAGAAAGAAAGAAAGAAAGAAAGAAAGAAAGTGCAATTTGCTGTCAAACCCACACAAACATGACTTATTCCTACACATACATTTACTGGGTATTTTAAGCAATTTAAATGCACAATCATTGACTCTTTCCTAATCTGTTAACATACAGACGGCAACAAATGATAGCAGAGAAAACATCGAGTCATAGAAAACACAGGGTGACTTGCAAATGTGCAGTCTCAGCAGGGCCGCGATTTAATTGTCTCCGTCAGGGTAGACAATGGTGCTTCTCGGAGTTGGGACAGATTCTTAGGCTGATTATCTCGAGTACCCATTGCACTCTCTATTCTAGGACGTATGGCCCTGTATAGTGTTCATTGTCGCCCCCACCTCACACTTCACACTGACTCCACATAATCCTACTGGAGTTATACAGGGCGACATGGTGCCAGATATTCTAATGTTGCATGACCCTGGTCCTCAAAGAGCAGGGTTTATTATAATATGTACATGAACTGACGGATGTTTTGACATAAGTGCTTGTTCAGCTTGCAAAACCTTGGAACCATTCGGATGCTGACGTGAATCCAGAGGGAGTCCCGCTCTTAATCTTCTGTCAAACTGTCCATGACGTTTGATGAGAAAGTAACCGAGAAAGTGGCATACGTGTGTAGATAAACATAGCAAACTTCTTCAGAGCGCATTTCAGACGTCTCATCGAAATTGATAAATTGATGCGATTTATTTATGATTATTTTTTTTTCAAAACATTTATTTAAACATAGAGGAAACGTAAAGCCTTTGCCTATTGGTGCAAGAACATCAATAAGCAAGCCAGCATGAGGTGCCATGCCAGCCGGTTGGTGTGCTCACGTGTTGCGAGCAAACCAGCAGATGGGGGCCTTATGACCAGGGGCCAGATTACAGAAACACTGTACTGGTGCAATTTTACTCGATATTTGCACCAACGCAAAAACTTCCGTAGTGCGAGGAAGCTATTTTTTCAGGGCAGCTTTGCAAAAGGGAAATGCTTGTCATAGTGCAAACATACATTGAAAACATACGAATTATTAACTAGTGTATTTTTTGTACTAGTGCTAATACCAGACAAAACCTCACTCACTATTGAAAAGGTCCTGTAATGCTGCCTTGGCACCATACGAGCGAGTCTGAAGTGGGTGTCGCACAGGCAGTTTGGCGTGTTGGCATCTGAAGAGCAAGTCAGTATGTTGGTGTCATATGAGCAGGTCAGCTTGTGGTTATCCTGTGTTCAGGCCAGTGTGTGCCTCTCCAGTGCAGGCTGGTGTGTTGGCATCCTGTTAGTAGGTCAGTGTGTGGGCACCCTGAGAGCTTTCAGTGTGTTGGTATTTTGTTTGCAGGTAGGTGTGTGGGTATACTGTGTGCAGGTCAGTGCGTGGGCATCTTCAGAGCAGGTTGATGTGTTGGCATCCTGTTGGAATCAAAATAATATTATGCCTCCTATTGCAGTAATTGAATGTGAATTGGCCTACGACAAGTTGTCTAAAATATCATGTAAATAGACTCCGCGGTAAGGTCTTGACCTTAACGAAAAGTAATGTATGTCGCCATCTTGGATTCAGCCGCCATTTTAGGTTCTCTTGTAATGTGGAAGTCACCCTGAACATCAAAATGAAGGCTGAATGACATTCTGAGTGAGATTCTGGCCGTTGTGAACTCCGCACACACGAATAATTAATATGCCTGCAGGCCACTTGTCGGGGTCGTGAACTGAGACCTTGTCCTATTACTGACCTATGTGTAAATGAACAACTGTATCAGCGGAACTGATCAAAATGCATACATTATAGGATTGACCTGGCAAGGAACCCTAGGCCTGATCCCAAGAATGATTAATCCGCGAGGGGGTTGGCCAAGGGCTCGATAAAGGATATAAAAGCCCAAGTATTCCAAATGTACGGTCTCTCTACTAATGCATCGAACCCTCGTTGAAGTTTGTTACGTTACTCTGAGAGCCGAATAGCTATCCGTTCGTCAATTGACTTTGGTAACTGTTGTATGTCCTTTGTAACCTGTGTTGGTGTGTTTCTTTTGGGCTTCCCAGCCTCATATCAATTTTTATGTTTTCACAATCCAATAAGCAGGTCAGTGTGTGGGTATCCTGGCAACAGGTCAGCATGAAGGCATCCAGTGAATAGGGCGTGGATGGGTATCTTCTGAGCAGATCACTGTGTCGCTGTGTTGCGATCAGGTTGGTGTGTGGGTATCCTGTGAGAACGTTGGTGTGTGGTCATAATGCAAACAGGATGTTGGGCAGGTCGGTGTCAGCATCTTGCAAAGAGGTCGTTGTGCATCCTATGAACAAATCATCATATCGGCATGATATGGGCATATCGGGGTATAAGAATTTGTTTGATGCACGCCATGTGCCAGCTGTACTACACATTGCGCATTGTATTCATCTGTTCCTTGCCAAACATAGGCCAAGTTTCAGTAAAGTCTATGCCCGTCGGCACCGTCAATATTGATTATTGCACTTCATAGACGTTCAGTTTTTTCATTGTAAAACACAGGATATCTGTCATTTGTTGAGTGTGCGTTCCATGGCGAGTGGTTTGAAATCCGTGCCAGTGTACCACACGCCAGAACTGTGATGTCATGCATGTTGCGGAAGCGGGGTGAAATAGACGGCTGTCTGCCAATGGCGACGCGTTGGCAAGTTGTTATTCCTAGTCAGCGATTCTGGCACTGGTGGGTGTGTTTTCAAGCCCAATTCCGACAATGTAGTACTACACACTGGCCCTCATTACACGGTAGGAGATAACCATGGCGCAATTAGCGCCATGGCTACCCCCTACTGCCTTCTGGGTCCGGGTAGGCGGTATGGGGACTTACCGGGTCATTCAGACCCTTGAGGACCCGGTAAATCCCCATGCCAATTACGATTCCCCATTCCCATTCGAGCCCCCATAGGGCTCAATGGGAATCGGGAAAGAACTAATAACGGTACCGCTTTTAGCGGTACCGTTATTTGCTCTGAAGTCCCTCAGCTGGTCCCTTCCTTAACGTGTGATCTGACCACACGTTAAGGACGGGAACCGCTGAGGTACCTCATAGTAGGGCGGTAAGGGATTACCGGCACCGGTGCCCTTACCGGTGCCGGTAATCCCCTACCGCCTACCGTGTAATGAGGCCCACTGACTCACTTTGGGTCCTAATCTCTGAAATCCTCCAGTGAAAATAAGATCAATTGCCCGGTCCAAACCCCCAAAGATGTACATTTTAATTAATCCGCTTTGTTTTCATTGTGAAACATTTGTTTTATCCTTATTTGAGAGTGGCACCTCAGGAAGCTGTGAGATGTCACTAACTAGATAGAAACGAGTCTCATGGATTATAGAAATATTGACCTGTGAACATCTTTGTTGGGTTCGTTGGCGCCTTTGTTTCAGATACAGACTGTCCGAGCCTTTAATCTGCCTCTAATTCATTTCTTATAGTCCTCGATATTCATATCCAGTCCTGATCGAAGGTGGATAGTATGTCCTTTGACACGTGAGGTCATCCCTTGATCGATACTTTAAAAATAAAAATGGTGCTGCCCATGCTGCATGTTAGTAAAAATGTTTTCCAAGTGCCCTAATCTTTAAAGCATCAGCACTAAGAGGATGGCTTGTTAATCGGCAGTATGCCATGCAGATGTTAGAGACGGATGACAATACACATGTTGAAAAATGAGCTTTTTTCTCAAATAAAATGGGAAGTTTAAGGCGTTGCAATTAAAGTTTCTCTGCGAGGAATGTCTTAAATCCTGAGCTTGTGATGATGCGCGCATACTGCGTGTTTCATAGCATGCCATGGCTCATTTCAAACTTTGTTCAGTTCCTGTGCAACATACAATGGTGCCCAGCTCAAAATCAATGCATTAAATATTGTAAATGAGCAGGGACATCATTTCACCAAAATGCCAAGGGTAGTGGAAGTGACATCACACGACCCTTGACCCCCTGATGACATCACAGGAAGTGATGTCATTTGACCCCACCCAAAGTGATATCGTGGGAAGCGATGGAACACAACCTTTCACCCGTTGACAAAACAGGAAGTGGTATCGCATAGCATTGTACACTAGGAAACATATGGTTACAATATCACTATAATGTGATGTAAATTTCATACCTGAATGAAACGCCATATGTATTGTTAACATCAGTCTGTATAGGCCCATATTACTAAATTACTGTGATTGCAAGCAGACGTCCATGACCAAATGATAATGACGTGTTATTATATAGCACTTACGCTTAAGCGCTTCACATAGAAGAAATATACACCCAATATCACCCAACCTGTGTTGGTTCCCATTTATCACCTCAGAAGGATGAAAGGCTGATTTGAGGCGTTTGAGAACACACTAAATCAGTGACTCACCCCCTGAAGTGTGCCTGAAATAAACCTTTATTGAGTCTAGCAATTATTGTATAGAATTCCAGAAAGACACATTATCTGGTATTTGGTATTCCTATTCTTTCTTATTTAGGTTCAGTGCTGAAAGTGTTAGACTTGTGGCACTCCTGTTCTTATTTTTCTTCTTTTTTAAGGGGCCTGAACAAGAAAGCTAGCCACTCCAGAATTAAAGAGCCACACGGTGCTGGCCACAGCCCAGGAGCAAGGGAGACCACAGAGGTCGCAGTGGAGACCTCTGGCGACCCCCAAATGACGTCCCTGTAAATGAGAACACTGTTAGCGTTTCTTCTGTTATGCAATTTCAATCCAGTTTGTAAGCATGTCCACAAAATGGAGTCTGGCTCTGAAGATCCATCTCGAGCAAGGTTTGCCAATGCTAATTTGTAAAAAAAATTAAAAAAAAAACGGTTTTCTCACTCGCACATAGCACCATTCGCTGCAGAATAAAGAATTTTCCGGACAAGTCCCACGCATGCATTTCTGATATGTCATCAGCTTGGCATGACCTCTCCGTTCCTTTGGACGGTGCAGAAGGCAGGTGTCCACGCCCTCCTGGCAAGATTAAAACAGACGTCCCAGGCATGAGCTGTGAAAAGATTGCGTTGATATGTATCAGTCGGTGCGCAGCATTTCTTTACATTTCACCATTCAGAAGTCTGCCTTTGAATTAAGTTTCACTAAACATTAGTATGGTTTCAAGTGTCTGATTAGTGAACATGGTGCAAGTACGTTAACGTGAGCATTATAAATACAATGTTCGTTTTCAAATTGCATTTGTAATGTTAAGTGCAAACTTTAGGTGGCATTTGATTAGTAATTTAATTAATATCCCCAAATTCCTCAGATATATCACCTTTATTTGATCACAACAATGCGTTAGGATAGTCTAGAAATCCAAGCGACAGGCCTAATATCTGTATATGTTTCTTAATTGTCCATTTACGTTATTTGTGTAAGTAGGCCTTTATATGGTGTTACCTTGGAGTGGAATTAATCTTGTCCATACTCGAGTTTTATCAATTTTCTTTTAATAATTTTACATTCTTTATTGGTTTTATAGTATTTAAGAATTCCTTCTCAGCTCAAGAGATACATAGCTCGTAGTTATACGTCTTGGCATGTTGTATTGTTAGCTATTCAGCTTTCTTAGTTCTATAGGATATTTCATTATGAAGAAAGGAAAATCAAATGTTCACCATCAACTAATGAAGATAGATAGGCCCAAAATGATTTGGAGGCCTGGATGAGCTTTAAAAAATGAGTGGGCCTGTGTGGGAATGGGACAGGTTTTATTACCAATGAATCCTGGGTTGAACTCGTAGCAGACTTTCAGGTTGTGGGCATGGATTCATTCGTGTTTCTGGAGTCTCGGATCTCAGGCCCAGTCATTGGTTTGTCACCATCGCTCAGACAATCAGATCCTTTTTGGCCCAATTTGTCATGTCGCTTCAAATTAACTTAGACAATCTGTTTCCTAGGATCTCCTAGTTCACAAAAGAGGCTCATACTTGCAGGGTGTTTGTCTGGATTTTGATCCTTTGAAGCTGGTAGCTTCTTGGTGTTTGCAGACGAGCACAAGACCTCGGGAGACAAAGATGCACTATGCGCCAAACCCCAAAAGAAAAGCCCCACAGGCTGAAACTAACAACTCTGTGTGCCAGGTCCCCCAAGGCAGGTGTGCTACGAAACACACACCCTAATATATTGAATAGCAGGATCAGGATCTGCCTCAAGAAGTAGAGAGACACAGCATGAACACTAGTGATATACCCTAGAACATATACTGTGTGGTAAAAAATGTTCTTACCTGTACGATCAGAACCCTTGCAAGGGGGACGTAGGTAACAGATCCATGGAGATAATGGTCGGAATCACATGGGCACAGGGGAGCAATAGCCTAGCCCCTAGAGATCAATGTTCATAAGTACCTAAAGCGTGATAAGGAAAGACTGAACTGAATAAATCAAGTTCCCAGCACTTGCGAAATAGGACCGGTGCAAGAAAAACCACCTGTTTCTTCTCCTTCTTTTTATACACAAAGTTCTATTCCATCCCACAACGTTAATCCAGTGCGCGACGGGTGGGTTGAAGGAAAGGACCTCCCTGTGTGGTCACGCACTATGCTCTGTCATTGTTAGAGGAAAGGAAAAGGACATACTGTAAGTCCCCCTTCACACTCCGATAGAACGTCTTCCTGCCTCCAGCCCGCGGCCCACAGAAACACAATCACATTGCTGCCCTGTAAGTCTACAAGAACAGGCTTATCATAGACATGGATGTTTGCAAGGAGGGTCTGGATGCAGGGCTAGGCATAATGGAATAAACAGGAGCATGGTTTAAAGATTTTAGGCAGTTTTGAGGAGTTGATACTGTGTACGGAAGGCACGGTATCAACAGTAGACACAGACGCAATAGATGCAAGTTTTAAAAACCTTTACTTTGGATTTAAGTAAGATTGGGAGAATTTCTAACACACCCTAACTCTAGAATGGGAGTAATCTCAACAATGAAACAAATAACAAACAAGTCTAAGTCAGTCTAGTCAAAAGAAAAAAGTCCTATGCTAAAAAAACATAACCTTGCCCGCCTTCTCAAATGACAAATGTGCAAAGGGGATATAAAAAGGAAAAATAGTGTCTTAAAAGAAATACCAGAATGGCTTAGGTAACAACTCCCTTCCCCACGTTCAGAAGCATTCGGTCTCCAGAGTTTCTTAAAAGTATAGGTGAATGGCAAAGTTCTATCAGTCTTGTACACTTTGGCTTAATGGTACAATTCAACAGTTCAGGCTTGCGCTTAAGGGTTTTGACAGTTCAATATGTGTTTAGGCTTTGTCTTCCTTGCCACAAAGGCACAGTTCTACTCGTGACTTTTACTTTATCACATTCAACATAGGCGTCTCTATGCTGTGCTCGAGCCTGTCATTCTTTTCATATTTTAATATTCACTTTACCACAGTTCAGAACAGGCATCCCTCTGCCGGGCTCAAGCCTATCTTTCTTTTCACACTTAACTTTCACTTCACCACAGGCTTACCTAACCGGGCTTTAACCTGTCTTTTCTATTTGTGGGGGTTCCCTTCCCAATGCTTCTTTTATCCAGCTTTTTACAATCAAAGACTTTTGAAACTGCAAGAATTTTACGTAGACCTCTGCATGAACACTTCGACCTTTCTTTAAACCATTTATCAATCAACAATCTTCATTACCTCACAACACCAATGCTTCTTGGTACTGGTAGTTTCTTATTCTCTTTACTTTGCCTACTTGGCATCTTTCAAAGTTCATATATTTTGCCCTATTGGAGTATTCTGGACTGGACTCTTTTGCGACCCCTGTGACTCTCTCTCACTCACTATTCTCCCCTCTGGTCTGACTCACTTGCAGGGCCCACTCTGGATGTTCTGATCTCCTCAGACCTTCCCCCTTCTTTCCCTCTCTCCATACCTCTCTCCTGGAGTGATCACTTTCTCCTCTCCACCCACCTCACCCTCCCTACCCCTCAGGCCAAGCCACTTCCATCACTGCCACCCACCTTCTCGTTCATCCGTCCTATGAAGCACTTGTCAGTTGATGCTTTCGCCGCCACCTTATCACCCCTCCTCCTCCTCTGGCTGACTCTCACCCTGACAAAGCCCTCTCCAGGCTCCACTCTGCTATATCTGATACTCTTGATATCATTGCCCTTGTCATGAGAATCCGCTTGAAGCCCAAAGCCAAGTGCAACTCCTGGTACGACTCAGACCTCGTCACCATAAAACGCAAGTGCAGGGTGGCCGAGAGGAAATGGCGTGCTTCATGTATATCCTCTGACAAACTGGCCTACCGCCTGCTCCAAAGGCAATACTGGCTCTCTGTCCTAACCAAGAAGAGAGCTCATACCCAAGCCTGCATATCTGTGGCATCTAACAACTCAGCTGAACTCTTTAAAATCTACAAGGAACTAGCCAATCCTGCTGCCGTCTTTACCTCTCCTGTCCTTTCCCAGGCCCTCTGCACGGCACTGGCTTCTCACTTCATCTCTAAAACTCAGGACAGCCTGTCCTCACTCTCCTCCTATCCCATCCCTCCCTCTACTCCTGCTCTTCCTCTGGCCCTTCTACAGCTACCTCTCCTCCCCTGTTCTCTGCATATGAGGTTTCTAGACAAGTCCGATCTATGAAAGTCTTGTCAAAACTGGCTCAACCCTGTTCCTCCAAAACTATCAAGGACCACATCGACTCCCTGGCTCCTGCCCTGGCTGATTTCTGCAATCACTCCTTCGCAACTGGAGTCTTCCCATCCCACTAAAGCACTCCCTTGTCTACCCTCTTATTAAGAAACCCTCTGCCAACCCCTCCTGCCCGGCTACCTATCGCCCAATCTCGATCACTCCCTTCCTGGGCAAGCTCCTGGAGAAACTGGCCATCTCCCGGGTTAATCTCCACACTGAATCTGTTGGTTGTCTTCATGACCATCAGTCTGGCTTCTGAGCTGCCAGAAGCACGGAAACTGCTCTCCTGAACATTCATGAAGACCTGCTCTCCAACCTTGACTCTAATGCCCCTTGCGTCCTCATCCTACTTCATCTCTCTTCTGCCCTTGACACTGTCAACCATGCCATCCTGCTCAACCATCAACGTGATATTCTGGGTATCACCGGTCAGGCTTCGGCGTGGCTGACTTCTTTCCTCTCTGACATCCCTCTCAGGTCCAACTTGGGTCCTTCCTCTCCTATATCTTTTTCTCTACCTGTGGCGTCCCCGAGGGGTCCAACCTCTTTCCCTGGCTGTTCAACCAATACCTGGCACTCCTTGCCCACTACATCACCGCTCTCTGCCCAAAATTTCAATGCTATGCGAATGACACCCAGCTCATTTTCAGGCTACCCTCAGCCTCCACCTCTACTTCCCTCATCTCTGACTGTCTGTCTGCTATCCAGGAGTAGTGTGCTGCCAATGACCTCTGCCTTAATGCCAGTAAGGCTGTGATTCTCCTCATCGGCACACCCGCTCCCTCCTTTCCTGTAGCTCTCTGGCCGGCCTCTCTTGGCCCTCTTCCTGCTCCCACCTGCAAGGCTAAAAACCTTGGGGTCATCTTCGAATCCACACTCTCCTTCTCTCTTCACATCTCTGACGTCTCTAAGAAGTCACACTACCAACTGCACCTCCTCAGAGGTATTCTTCCTTTTCTCTCCCTCCCCCAGAAGCTCACTGTCTCCAGAGCCCTGCATCTCTCAAGGCTGGATTACTGCAACAGCCTCTTTCTAAATCTGCCTGCCTCTACTCTTCGCCCTTTGCAACTCATCCAGAACAGGACTGCAAGACTTGTCCTTGGCCTCAAGCCCAGGGATCGTATCTCTCCAGGACTGAAATCTCTGCAATGTCTCCCAGGGGCTGCGAGGATTAAATTCAAAACCCTCTGCATCCTCCACAAGGCCTTCTGGGGCCTAGGGCCTCAATACCTCCAACTCTCTCTTCCTAAATATCTTCCTTCTCAAGCTCTTCGCTCATCTGCCTCCAATCCCTCAGTGTCAGTCTCTTCTACAAGCAACGAGTTGGTGGTAGATCTCTTTCCTCGGCTGGTGCCTCCCTCTGGAACAGCTTCCCTGCCTCCCTTAAACTTGAGGAGAATCATCCCCGATTCCCGAAACACCTCAAAACCTTTTGCTTTGCTTTTGCTTGTTCTCCTCCTCTCCCCTGTTGACCTCCTGGCTGAAACTGAAACTGGACTGGTTACCAGGCCACCCTCTGATCGCGGGCCCAAGTACCCTCACCCTCCAGTCAAACACCCGCACTGCCTTCCTGGCAAACCCCTAACTTGGGGACTGTTTCTCGATCCATACAGTCCCACTACCTGCACTTACACCTGATGCCTGCACTTACCCTTGCACTTGCCACCTTCTGTCAGTACTTCTACTTATTGTTATTTATTCTTGTATCCCATGTACTGCACTGTTCCCTCCCCTCCGAACTTTCCCCTTTTCCCCCTTCCCATGCACTTGCCCGATCTGAATGACACCTGGCCTAGTAGGATCATTGTCTATCTTCCCTCTGATCCCCCTCGCTTGCCTCGTCGCACCTTGAAACACTCATATCATATCATAATGAACCATGGGCATGTTTTCCTAATGAAGAGGAACTGTTTAACAGTGTTAATGTGTTAACATGCAACTCCATATGAGGGGGAGTCTTCAGTTTGATTAATTGTGAGAGGTAACCCACTTATCCTTGAGTAGTTAGTTTGGATTTCTCGAATGGTGGATTTCTGCGGAAAAACTATTGATTTTATTATGAATGTGTGTTCTTTAGTAACATTTATATGTGTTTAAATTGACAGGTCTAGGTGATTATCCTTAATTTGAGCTATGATTTATTGTTTTAACTAACTCTGAAGCACCTTCAAGTTCATCAAAATAATGTTGAATTCAAACTGTCTTCTGGTCCACTTGTGTTACACACTT
Source organism: Ambystoma mexicanum (assembly GCF_040938575.1). Lineage (NCBI taxonomy): Eukaryota > Metazoa > Chordata > Amphibia > Caudata > Ambystomatidae > Ambystoma > Ambystoma mexicanum. The sequence goes on from NC_090937.1 coordinate 1,333,454,508, forward strand.
TCATTGAAAACTTTGTGGAGGCCATGTCTGAACGTTGTACATTTTGGGAATATACATTGTTTCTATGGTGTCTATTTCTTTTGTCAATCATATGGCAATACTGTGTGTTCTTGTCAATGCAAAAGGCTTTCAGCTTGAGTGATTTCTTCACTAACCAGCACACAATCAGATTGTTATAAATCACAAATTACAATATTCCAAAATTCGTTCTCTAATGCTATTCACAGCACCGACTAACACTCATTGTTTTATTATGTGAATGCCAATCTGAATGTTGACCTCAGTAATTCCACCAATGCGTACTTGGGAACCATCAGATCTATAATTAAACATCTGCTTCTGAACTAGTTTTAGTATAAATTGGAGTTCTGATGGCAGGCGTAATATTTCTTTGTTCAAATAATGAATTTTTAAAGATAGAAGAACGTGCACCAATATCTGTAAAAACATGTGTAGACACACGATCATGTACAGTATTTAGTGCATACAACCGGTTACCCTCAGCCATAAATGTTCATAGAATATGCCTATTTTTCACGAATGCAAGGTTTAATTTTGCAAGCAGTGTATTGCTCCTTTATTTATTAACATGTATTATACGCCCAAACCTTTGGGTACCACGACGTAAACTACATTTGAAAATAACATTTCTGGTTACATTGGAGGAAAAGTTACACACATGAGATCAAAACTACAGCTATGGATATTCAAGAACAGTTTACAAGACTAGGCAGGGATACATATATATTGATCAAGGGCAGTGTTCTGGGGAGAATTATTATTTAGAGCTCTACCCTAAATGTTGATGGCAATTGGTTATATCTGCATCAATATCTGCATCAGTGTCGGATAGGGGAGCGATTTAATCCTACTCTTTGTTAAAGAGCCATGTCTTTAGTGATTTTTTAAAGCTTGAGTGCACAGTTCCCTCTCAGTGGCACTGGGGGGTGGGGGGGAGTTCTATGTTTTCGGTGCTGGGACCTGAAAGCTTGATCCTCCCACTTTAGAGAGTTTGAAACATGGGACATGAAGTTGGGAATTGCAATTCGATCTTAGTGTTCTTGTCGACTTCTTGGCAGTCACTGAGTTAGTTAGGTAGATAGGTGCAGTTTGAGATAGGCATTTATGCGTGATGCACCTCATTTTGAATAGGATTCTCAATTTCATAGGTAGCCAGTGGTCTTCCTTTCTGGTTTTTGAGATATGATTGTGATTTTTATTTTGTAGAAGTTGTAATTTATCCAGATTGGCTTTGGACACGCCTAGGACTAGTACATTACACTAATCCAGTTAAGGCAGAATTAGTGCACAGGTGAGGGTATTGCAATTTTGAGGGGGCAGAAATTGTCGACTAAGTGAAATTAGCTTAGTTGTGTAGGCAGTAGATGAGGAGAGTGCATTAATGTCTTTTGTCATAGTAATGTTTGAGTCGAGGTACACCCCCAGGGTTTTGGTCTGGTTGAGGATGGGGATGGGAGTGCCGTCAATGGTAATGGCGGAGTATTCAGTGGGGAGTGAGTTGATTTTGGAGGGAGAGCCAATAATGAGGATCTCCGTCTATTCATCATTGAGGCTGAGACTGTTGATATCCATCCACTTAAGTATTATATCATAGATTTTGTTTACTAAGATTGTGTCTTGCTCGTGGTTCCCTGAGATAGGCATTAGGATCTGGGTGTCCTCAGCAAAGTTTGTATAGATGACACCCATTGTGTCCAGGGCAGCAAAGAGAAGTTTGGTATAGGTGTTGTATAGTGTGGGTGACAGGCAAGAGCCTTGTGGAACTGTGATAGGAACTGGGATTGGATCTGCTGAAACTTTGCCTATTGTGACTCTGGATGTTCGGTCTGCTGACTTCACCCATGCTGTAGCATCATGAGAGAGATGGAAGCTTCTGCCAGTGTGGTGCATAGCTTGACATGGTCCACCAAGTCAAAGGCAGGTTTAATAGAAGTAGAATACAGAGGTAGCCTGAATCCTTGATGGTATCCATTTGGATTTTAAGATCCAGTAATGCTGTTTCCGTGCTATGATTGGGCCTGGAAGCCAGACTGTCTGGTTCCTAGTAAGTTATTAACTTCCAGATGTGCTTAGATTTGTGTATACACAATTATGTCTATTATTTTCAACAGAAAGGGGACTGTGATGGTGGGGCGGTAGTGGGTGGGCACTGAGGAGCACTTATTAATCAGTCGGAAATCATTGGTTGAGGTGTGTAACACATGTTTAATTGTGTAGTCGAACGTGTTTTGACCCTCAGGGGTAATTTTCAAGACTAAACATTGACAATTACAGACATTTTGTTATAGAGTGAATAACCCAAAAGTGTGTTGTTTCCCATTAGTGATTACGTTGTGATGGATATACCAATGAAGATTGGTCATTATTGGCAAGTCGTGTGTTACATGCATTTCAAGTCAGAGTAATTCCAGTCAGTTGTGTAAAAATGGTACATATCAAAACCATAGTCATTCATATAGTTACAATGATAGGTTGTTTTAAGGTTGTTTTGAGGGAAAGAAGGGAGGGAAGAGGGAGAGTGAGAGCATAAGTAATATTACTTGGTTGATATGGCTACCCGGATGGAGGCAACCAATTGGTCTTAAATTGAACATGGAGGGTGATACTTACCGATTAATGATGTCACTGCACATGCATACATGTACTGTGCTTGGGGAAGTCCCTATTTATTTGAGAAGTGGTTATCCCATGGAGTTGGTTGTTGCTGTATAGCCTGTAGGTGGAAGCAGCTAAGTTTAAGGGATGCCTGAGTGCGGAGCCGATTTAATCGTTACAACATATGCAGTTGGTCAGGTGCCGTATGCCTGTGAGTCCCTGTGGTCATTGATATCTGGGCAATTGCCTTGTGTCAATTACCAGGCATGCTTGGGATGGGTATGTCTCAGACAGAGATATGGGGCTGTTTGGGCCGTGCTAATGAATGTGTAAGGTGAGGTCACCAGTGTTGTGTGGCTGACCCCAAATGGAGATTGGGTCTGTATGTAGTTTAGGGATTTCTGCTTAATGTCTTTCACCCCTGAGGTGAGTGCCAGTCCCAATCATTGGTGTGACAAAGTCACAAGTCTCATGTCAGAGACCGCAGAGCATGTATCTTGCGTCTGCTGTGCGGGATTGGGTCCTGCACAAAGTGTAGGATATATAGTTGAAGTGAGTCTCAGGGTCTGGTATGCCCCTGGAGATGGTGCACAGAGAGGGGCGGTAGGGCAGCTAAGGGTGTATGGTGGAATTCATAAGGATGCCCGTTCCGGTGGTAAAAACAAACCTCTGTATTGAGTTTGCATAGATTTAAATTATGAGGTGAACTGAGTGGATTGAGCAGTAAAAACATTAATTAAGCAAACCGTCCTGATCATGGGTTTCAATGGTAAGTGGGGAACAAAGAAGCACACAGGGAAGCAGGCTGTGAATGTCAGGCTGGGGTTTGTACCTTTGTGTGGCACTTAAATAAGGAAGGAGAGTACATTGGTGAAATTACAGTTGTACAGTAACCGGTTCTGGGGGGTGAGGGGAGTGGCCATTCAGGAATCCTGGTGGGTGAGTGACCAGCTGGATTGCTTACCTGTTGGTCCATGTAGGGAGCAAGCTGAAAAACTGGGCCACTGCACTGGTTACAGTGTGTGCCGTAATGCAGGAAATTTTCCTTATGCGAGCAGCTAACTGATCACGTGATCCTGTGATGGACGTGATGTGGAACCAATGGGAACCCGGCCAGCTAGAGTGATGCTGGCTGGGCTGCTGTTTGGCAGGGGATGGCCTTCCATGTCATTAAAGGTGCAGGTGAATGCTGAGATGCATGTTAGGTGACTAGTTAGGGGGGAACAAGGATCACAGAAAGGAGGGTTATCTAGTGGGGAGTCTCAGTAACTGTATTGGTCAGACAGAGGCCCTGTACATGCGGTGTATATTACCACATGTTAATATCATGGACATGCTGTGTGTGGCCAATGGGGCTAGGATGTGTGCTGCGAGTCTCCCTGGGGTTGGAGATGGATGTTGGATCCCTGAACAGGGGGTGATCGGAGCTGGCTGGTGGCCATCATATGGATGACCCTGGGGATTTGTTTATTTTATTTAAAAACAGGTTATTTGTATAGCGTGCATCAGGCATCACGGCGCTGGAGAAAACCAGTTACATGCAGCCCTGGGGCACAGGAAATTAGCATACAAAGTTACATTCAACAAAAACATACATCAGGCAGGCTCATGTTGAGAAATTAGTTAAAGAGCCATGTTTTAAGAGCTCTGCTAAAGGCCCAGTAGGAATCTTCCACTCTAAAAGCATCTGGGAGGGAGTTCCATTGCTTATCCGCAATGACTGGGAAACTTGTTCCACCAGCTTTTGCACGTTCGAATTTAGGTTGAACCAGTCTATGTATTTATCAAACTTTTATTCGGTGTAAAAAGTCCTTCAAGTTATACAACAGTAAAACACAATACAATTTTCATGGTGAAATTCATAAATGTACAATTGGCTAAAAATGTGATAAAAAGATCATCCGAAGAAAAAAAACTTCATTCATGAGACAGCAACTATAATTAAATACCAGAATACCAGCAAAATGACTAGTCACATAGATTAGCGTGTCACTTGTTATAGGCCAGAGATCATAGATCATCACTGCTAGTCAATTAGATAGGTACTGGCGAGGAGAGTAACCTCACAGCCCCTGTGTCAGTATCATAGAGCTGTATGGGCTGAACAAATGCTCCTTAGGCCTTTAGAACTTATAATCGATGCAACCACGGACTATTGGTATATCTGGCAGTTGCAGATCATAGGACCACCCCAAGATAAGTAATCCGGGCCCAACTATAACATAGCAGCTTTGCCCACTAGCCTCTCTTTCATTCTTGTTTTTATCGCCTCCTTCAGGTTTGATGACGTTTTACCAAGGTGGGATCTAGAGTGGTTTCTCATGTCACTTATTCCCACCACACTCAGAGTTTATATTTCAAGTCTGTAACTCATTTAACACTCTGTGGTCCATTCAAGGATAATAAATGCTTTGCTGCTTCACAGTAAATTGTTAATTTGTCTGTGTTCCACAGCTGCTCCCAATATAATGTCACTTTGAACTTAAATTAATCACATAATGGGGCAACATTAAGTTCAAGCTGTAGCAGCGATGAAGGTGTACCGCTCGGAAGACAAACCAATTTTTTGATGAATGTGTGCCCTATGCTGGCCAGTTTCCTGGTATTGGCATATCCCCAGAGTTCAGATCCATAGATGGATGCTGGTACAGCATTTCTTATACAGTTATACATGCCTTCTGTGGGTTGATTGAATTATTCCACTGTATTTTTCCAGGGTAATTGCTGATTTAAGAATTTGTTGCGACCATACCCCAGAATCTTGAAATCTAACACCAAAGTAGTCACAATATTTAACATGATCCTGTCTAACATTGTTTACTTGGATCGGAAGGGAGCAGTAATTGGCAAACTGTGGTTTGAACACCAGGACTTGCATTCAATTCACGGTGCAAATCTTTGCATTTTGATAGAAAAATATTCTATTCGTTTTTCAAGCCCATCCGTGTGGTGGCCAAAATAACTGTGTTGTCCACATATAAAAGGGCTGGGATCTACATGGGTGACATCTTTGGGTGGTCAAAACAGCCCCTCACCAGGGCATTTATTACCTCCTGGATATAAATACAGAATAAAAGGGCGCCAAGATACATACTTGTCTCACACATTTGTTTACAGGAAAAGCGTCAGTGTACTATCCCCCCCCCCGGGCTATTGTGTACAGTGGCTCGATTCTCCCCATGGAAAAACATTATGGAGGTCAGCAGTTGAGTAGGGATATTACGATTTCTTAAAATCTGCCACAGTAAGTTCCTTGACACCCTATTGAATGTAGTTTTCAGGTCCAGAAATAGAGCATACCATTTCATTGTGCGCAATACCGTATATTTCTGGATCACTGTGAGCAATAAGAAGTAGTGGTCAACTGTACCCCTTTTGGTGCGGAAACCACCTTCCAAGTCACTCAACACATTATTATTATTGACCTATTCCTGCAGTTGATTGAGAATCACCTTCCCAAATATCTTCCCCGCACAATCTAGTAGGGAAATCGGGCAGTAGTTCCCTGGCAACTCCCTACCCCCTTTTTTATAAATTGGAACTATTACTGCATCCAACCCAGATTTGAGGATGGACTTTGAACTAAGCACAGCATTAAAAAGTTTCATCAACACTGGGACCCAAATTACTGGCTCTCCCTTATAGAGATCCAGCAGGATCAGGTCTAGGACTGCCGCGCTGCCAGTTCTCTGTTCGTTCAGTGCCCTCACAACTTAATTGATTGAAATTGCCAGCCTGGAAGATATCAAATTCCCTGGGGACCAATGCTTATTAGCCTGAAAGATTGTCCCCTCCTCGCTCTTATATAAAACACTGAAGTGAGAGTGCCATGAAAGGGCAGATATCATGCAATGGTGGGTTTTTTACCCCTTCAATACATTCCCTGTGATCAATTCCCAAAATGTAATATTATGTCTATTACTCATTGCTTTTGTAAGTGCAGACCAGTGGTTGGCCACAAATTCACTCATGCAATTTGATTTTTGTATTCCCATCTAACGGACCGTAGCTCATTTTAGCCACCCCCATATCTGATTGTACGCACCTCACTAGAATCCTTTTTGCTATGATGCACGCATTATTCATACCAGCCAATGGCAAGCTGGGGTTTCCTTTGTGCACCTGTTATGGGCAGGGAGATGTGTGGGACCACATTTTTTATAAGGAGATCAAACTCCTTTATTATTTCAGTATCTGAGGCCTTACCATTGCACATTGTCTCGAAGTTTCCCTGAATCGTACTATACAGTGCAGTTATGGCTCCATGTTCTGTTATTCTGTCCCATTTTATTGATATTTGTACCTAGCCCATCAGAGAGGTGGGATATTGTCTCATGGAGTTGTGGTCCATCTCCTTCCCCAGACCTGATGACAGAATGCTGATAACCAAAGGGTAGGGGTCACTTGCGGGTCCTGACTTGAACCTTGAAATCCTGAACAATTTCCCATCTATTGCCCGAGATCATAAGATAGTTGATTAGAGATGACCCAGGTCCCCCATTAAAAGACAATTTAGCTGGCTGATCCTTGGCGAAGCAGCCATTGCAGGCTCTCAATTTGAGAGCCTGTGAAACACAAAAGGACTCCACAGCAAATTGATGAATTCTTTTGGGGGGCTCGGAAATGAGATTGGGTATGTCCCATGACTGGTCTTGATCATCCCAAAGACACACTGTGTTTTTCAAAGGTTCGATTTGGAGGTTCAAGTCACCAGCCACCAATATACAGTCACTTGACAATTTAAAATGACCTTTTGAATTGACCAGACTTTGGAGGTTGTGTAGTACTGACATTCCTTGCTGGCCCTGTGGCCTGTTATACAGATTACAAAGCAGCATATTTTCAACCACATCAGTTTTGATTGACAGCATTTGTAAGTCAGGCGAATTTGTACGCAGGTCAGTTACTCACCATCCCAGGTTAACATCTAGCCACACACAAGTCTATGGCCTCATTATCACTGTGCCGGTCAGGAAACACTGGTGCAGGTATGAATACCGGCACCAGTGTTTCTGGTCGGGCATAGTACGACTCTGTGGTGGTTACCGTCCTGTTGTTAACAGTGCAAGTGCTCTGTGGTTCCAATACCCATGGAGTCCTATGAGGACTCACAAAATTACTGGCGCCTGACTTCCCGGTATTCCAACCCCGGCCACCGGGGTTGGAATACCCTGGTGTTACCAGGAAGTCAGGTGCTGGTAATTCATTACAGTTCCAGCGGCAACCTGCCGGTTTTACCAGCATGGGTTCCAGCCAGCTCTGTAATGAGGCCCAATGTGTGTAAAGGGTCTTGGTGGGCCTGGCCAAGTGAGACTTCGCAATTCTTTGAATCGGGTAGGGTGGGGCAGATTTGGAGATACACCTATGGGTGATTGTGAGTGTCTTGAATGAGATTCTATCCTGGAAGGGGGGCCAGTGTACTGCTATGTGGGCAGCTGATATATTTTCTGACTTGGGAATGTTTAGGGCAGCTTGTAGGGCGTTATTTTGAATGGTCCATAGTTTCTTTATTTTGTGAGCATAGGTACCTGCAAATAGTACATTATAATAGTCCAACCTAGTGCCCATCACTGCCGGGCGATCGTCAGGCAACTGTCTGTCGAGAGGAGCGTTCTGGCAGCATTTAGAAGTTTAGTTGAGTAAGCTGCTGAGGAGGATATAGCATTAACGTGACGGATTGGGGATATTGTGGAGTCAAGGTATACTACAAGGTTTTTAACAGCTGGTGAGACTGGGATCAGTGTCCCATTGATATTGAAGGCTGAATACTTAGGGTTACTTTTTTTAGCACAGCTGGGTGACCGATGATGGTCAGTTCCATTTTCTTGTCGTTAAGACAGAGGCCATGGATTGCCATCCATGCTTGGATGATGGTGTGGGTTTATCTTAGCGTGTTAACATTGTTGGTGTAAGTGCCAGAGAGGGGGAGGAGAATTTGTGTGTCATCTGTGTAGTTTGTATAGGCTATGCCAAAGCAATCCAAGAGGTCGAAGAGGGGCTTTTTAAATATATTGTAGAGAGTTAACGAGATGGAGGACCCTTGGGGTACACCGCAGTTGCTAGGGGAGGGTGCCATGCAGGCAACCTCACATAATACTTTAATTACTCTACCTTCTAGGAATGAGGCGATCCAGGATAGTGCTTCAAGAGAGAAGGAGGCTGAGTCGGTGAGGTGGTGGAATAATATATTGTGCTCAACTAAGTGAAATGCTGTGGATAGGTTTAGTAGGAGCAGTAGGGCAGGTCTCGTCCATCTGGTTTTTCAGGTCGAGGAGTGCTGAGTCTGTACCATGCCCTGGGCAAAAGCCAGATTGGTGAACTCCCAGGATGTGGTTAGCTTCTAGATGATGTTCAATTTGAACACATGCTGCTCTATCAAGAATTCTTTCTTTTGTTGCAAAACTTACTTCATTGAGCATTTCGAGGACGTGTGGCCACACAGTTTAACATCAACAAATTCAAAGATTCAATGTGAGATTTCCCCTTCCCCTCCTACCTACCCCTCTTTCCCCTGGGGACAAGACGTTTACTGGGAAAAAGCCTTCAGAGTGTTGGGGTTCAATATTATGGTGAACTGTGTTGTGTTTTACGTTTTAAGTCATTAATAGGTTTCGAGGAAGGGGGCCCCGTTCCATTTCTCTGCTTGGGGAGATCCCATAGGTGGCTCCTGTGATGTTCTCCATCTCATAGAGATCGCTGGCTTTCCTGGCCCAGGCCGTTTCTGATGGGAGGTTTTGAGATTTCCATTTTATTGCGATGCAGACCAAAGCAGCTAGCAAAAGGAAGTGTATCATGTGAGGTGCTTGTAATCCATTGTTCCTCTTGTTTTTCAAGTCCAAATAGCACAAGTCTTGCATCACACTCCCGGGAAATCCCATCTATGTTCCTAATCCATGTCAGGACTTCCTTCCAGAATGTTTGCGATTTAGGACATAACCACCACATGTGCCAGTAGTCAGCTTGGGCTCCACATCTCCTCCAGCATTGGGGGCTGGGTTGGTTGAACATTTTAGAGAGTCTTGTACGGTCATACTGCCACTGAGGTAACCATTTTATTCCATGAAGTTTGTATTGCGCTGAGAATACAATTTTTTGTGCTGGGGTGCACATTTTCGACCATAGTTGGTCTGACATCAGAGGGCCTAGGTCATTCTCCCATCTTTTTTTGAGGCCGTCCGGTTTGCTTCTCCGTTTGCATATCAGGGATTTATATAGCTGTGAGATGAGGCCTCTGGATGAGCAGGTTTCAATAATTGTTTTCTCGAAGAGGGTGAGGTCCCCGTGAAGCTTCTCCTTCCATTTTGGTGTCAAAAGTACTCCTTTCAGTTGCAGGAACATGAAAACTCCCAGTGGGCCAATTTGTAAACCCGTTTAGTGTTGTGTGGCTATGAAACCGGTGGGTTTTATGATTTGGCCCACTCTTTCCAGCCTGCTTCCTACCATATTTGATATTGATTTAGTTCTTGAATTTCGATCCTGATTGGGGGGGGGGGGGTGGCACACATAGCTCATGGGGGAAGGCCACGTTGTGAGGTCTTTCATTTCTCTTTTATTCCACTAAAATTTCAGGGGCTGCCTGGGGCAAAGTGATTGATTACACTGGTGGGGAATGCATTTTTGGGGGCCCACAGCTATTCTCAGAGCATTGCTGGTCGTAGTAGATGGTTCTCGATGGCTACCCACTATTTCTGCATGTCTCCTGCCTTAGATGCGGGCCTAGGGCACGGAATTGGCCTGCTCAGTAGTATCTGAGGCATCCGGTAGGCTTGCTCCTCCCTCATCCTTAGGTTGGATTAGGGTGCTGTAGGCGATGTGTTGTAGTTTCCCCTGCCGTAAGAACTTTAGGAACATGGCCTTTATCCTTGCAAAGTGGTGCCGGGGGATGTTAATTGGGAGAATCTGATATTGGTACAGAATTTTCAGCAACACTATCATTTTATGGCGTTAAGGTGGCCTAGCAAAGACACTGTGAGTGTGCTCCATCTTTCGAGATCTTTTGCTATTACAAGTAGTAGAGGGTCGAGGTTTGTCTCATACAGATCTTATGTTTTTTTGGTAATTTTGATTCCCAAGTATTTTTTAGGTACTGGTGTGTGGTGGGTACTACACCTGTGGTGGTGCCTCCCATGTCTGGACAGGATGACAATCTCTATGGGAAGAGTGATGATTTTTCCATGTTGACTTTCAGTCCTGCCCATCTTATCAAATTCATTTATGGTTCGCAGCACTATTGGTACAGTTGTGTTGGGGCTTGATAGGTATAGTAGTATGTCATCTGCAAACATAGCCAGCTTGGATTCTGTGCCCCCAATTGCAATCCCCTTTATTGTGGATTCTTTTCTGATTGCATTGCCAAGGAACTCGATGGACAGGCCATAGAGGAGTGGGGAGAGGGGGCAGCCCTGTCAGGTGCCCTGGTCATTCCAAATTCTTCTGATAGCCTGCTGTTCACTGCCACTCTGTCCTTTGGGTCTTTGTATATTGCTTGGATCCCCCTTTTAAATCGCTCTCCAAATCCCATATTTCTCAGTATGGCCCAGAGAAACACCCACTCGACACGATCAAATGCCTTCTCGAGTCCACACTGAGGAGGGTGAAATCTCTGTCCATTCCCTTGGAGTGTTCCATGACGTCTAGTGTCTTCCGCTTGGCATCTGCACCTTGTCTTCCTTTCATGAGGTTACTAGAACACATGTGAAATTTAAGCACAATGATGTGTAAAAAATCACACCAAAACTAACAGAAACTTGTTTTTAAATAGTTTTCGGTATCCACTTTATTTTACAGTTTAAGATATATTTCTGAACATCAATGATTACAACAAAACAAAGCAACCGCATTTTGCACAATCAGAAGACAAAATAAAAGCAAGTTGGTACTCTTACACATGATTCTATACAGGGAACATAATACAGTTACTACTGTTGCTTGTCCAATAGGGGCGACAGGTGTCAAGATTCAATAGACAGGTGAACATCAAGTATATAATACATATCTTGGTAATACAGTACAAAATGGTGACACTGTTTGAAGGGAAAGTGCGTCTACACCCGGTGTTTCGGCCCTATACTGGGGCTGAATGCGCCTATTACTTCCTAGGGCCTTCCTCAGGACAGAGGAGGACTATGCAGTCAGGATGTTCAGGAAGTGCTGCAAAAATGAATGAGGGATAATGATGGGAGGCTAGAAGCATATTAGCTGGAAAGAATGTGACATAAATCACTGGTTGTCTGTAGTGTGCTAAATACACATCGCTTACCTGTGGGGGCGGGAGTCAAGCCACAGGCAGCACTGTAGAGAGTGGACCCAGGGCCCAAGATGCCAGTGGGTGGAAGTCACAGTGGACACCTAATCTGAGCAAATGGAGGAGAATTTAAGGTTACTAAATAGTATTTGAGTAATTCAGATGGGAGGCTTTATAATAACCTAGGGGAGACGGTCTTACCTAAATTAAGGCAGCCGTGAAAACGATTCAAACGAAAAACCTCAGCGTGTTTATCATGGCAGTGCTGTAAATGCAGAGCTGTAGAAACATAAAAACATATATCCAACAGCATCAATAAGTATGCTGGTGTGGTTTGAAAATATCAAGAAGAGCACACGGTAACTCTAAATGCAGTATATGGAAAAACTGCTGTGCGCGTGCTTACCTAAGTAAAGTAAGCCGCGTGGTAAATGGATAGCTGATGGCACTGTCGTGTCTGCATCAGTGTCGTTGCAAGCCCTGGGTACTGCAAAACATGATCAAAACGTTTTTTTCAGTGGGTCTCCGAGGACATATGCCTCGGGATAATGTAGGAAACTAATGTGGTAATACCTTGCTGGGCGGAGTATTAGGCCCTCCAGGCGGTCACAAAGGCTGCAGCATCTTGCAGGAGCAGTAGCATGAGGATGTAGAAGCGCTGCTGTAGAGACCGCTTCCATGGAGAGGCCATCGGTGGAGATGCCGTTGCTAGGCACCAACGATACAAATAGCGGGGGCCATTTTGGAATGGTGTCCGGATATGTATGGATAAAGGAATGAATATCCGGACGTATGGTCACAGAATCAGCTGGATGATTATTTATCATAGGACATAATGGGGTCTAGATAAATGTCATCTAATTACCGCACCATGTTTGTGTCCGTTTCCATGGCAACCATGCCCATGTTGTAACAGAGCACACAGAATACAGAACACTGTCTACAATGTACTCTAAACAGGAGTTTGTGAAATTACGTGATGAAGCTGAAATGGTGCTGGCCCCATGTTTGTGTCCGTATCCAGGGCCCATGTTTGTGTCCGTATCCGCATCCATCTACTCCACCCGCAGTCACGATATCAGGGGCTGCATCATGAATACATAACATGCGCAGTGGCCGCTGGATCAGAGCGATGGAAAGGGCAGGCAAGCACACCAGCACCCATGGTCCCCCACATGGCGGCAACGAGCCCCCCCCCACATCTCCAAAGGCGAACAGCAGCAAGGCCAAAGTATTGGAAGGTCACCAGCAGGGAAGCGAAGGCCTGCAGGTGGAACACATGTGCCGCTGCCATGTCAGAGCCTCGCTGATTACAGTACAGGATAGCCAGTCCCTGGCCTTGTCTCCGATGTCAGACACACGGTGTCCAACAGTCGATGCTGTGGCAAAGTGCAAAAGGCATAGCAGCGTGAATCAGACCACCGGCAGGGCCCTGGTATTCTACAACCAGCTGCAAGGATAGCCGACACGATCACACAACTAATGCAGTGGTTAGTTGATGGCTTCAACGAGTTCAGGGGACAGTAATGGCTGTGATAGGCACCAGGTCACAGGAGCTCTAATGCCAAGTCACCATCTTTGCTTGTGCGCAACAGCAAACCCCCCCACCCCCACACGGCAGGCCCAACAGTGTCTTCTCTTCTTTAAACAACTTTTAAATTGGGTGTTAGACTTTTTCTCTTTCTTGTTCCCTTTGCTGTCTGATTCTCATGTTCTTGTTATAAAGATCCAAGTTGCCGATATCAAAAACAATCTTCTGCTAGGTGGGACTTTATTTGCCTGGGAAGGGAACTGAAATAATTGTGTTTGAACTCCCACCATGTGAATTTCAAACCTTTTTTCAGTTAGCAGAAAACTTTCTTTAATATATTTAGATATTGATGTGTGTTTTGTTACCACCCATATGTCCATTACTGAGCTCCTCTTCAGGCCTTTTTAGCATTCAGTTTTAGTAGGGGAAGGCATCTTGCAAATCTCCTACTTCGAATAACACCCAATTTGTAATTCATGGATATGAAAGTATTAAAGAGGTTAGTAAATTACTAACTTCAATAAACAGAGTGAACATTCCTATACTGAAGCCCAATTATGCACATAACATGCTAAAACGTCTCAATAACTCTGAAACGGATAATTTTCCATCTGATGATATGGGCTGAAGTAAATATGTTCAGGTCTTAAGTCACTTGATATGGTGTTCTGCAGGGGAGTTGCTAGGTCTGGAAAAGACCCGGGGCTAAGCTGATGTCTGAACTGTTGGGACTGGGGGCTAGCTAGTCTTTTGGCTGTAGGTCCTGAGATTCTATCAGGGGCTACAACCAGAAGATCAGGGGCTATAGCCCCCTTAGCCCCCCCTAGCAACGCCCCTGGTGTTCTGCGTATATATTTATATGTATTGTGTTTAATTACCATTATCCCTCATAGCCTAGTAATGAATTATTTGTATCCAAATCATTACATTAATTGTCCTGCACCTGTGAAAAATCCAGCCTCAACTGATGTTAGAACACTGTGAGCTCAAGGATGAATTATTATCACTTTGGTCTTTTCATCCTTCACAGGAGTTGAAGGCAGCACGTGAGCCAAGATAACTCTGCTTACTGAGTTGTTCAGTCACCCATGGCATATAATCTGGGAGTTTGGTAACAGGTTTCGCTGCGTTAGAGGCAAATGCATGTTCCATCTGTTGTCCATCTGTTTATATTATTGTGCTTCTGGTTGTGTTTGGAAATCTAGCATTACCAACTCTTCTAGCACCTATTGCATGTCTGAAACACTATCAGCTTCCACCCCTCTCATTTCTACCCCTGTCTGAGAAGGCTTCCTAGTTATCCTACCTTATGATTCTAGGTCAGTTCCAGATTATGCTTGCATCTATGAATGTGTAGGGGTCCTGGTATTTAAAATATCCTGTCATTAACTGAAGCTATGTTTATATTTATGGTAAGATATGTCAAGGTCCTTCAACACCAGTGCAAAAAGCGTCGTATAGTGGGAGATTTGGTTGGGTTGAGATTTATTTCACCTCGTGTGTTTTTCGATGCTTTTGGCAGGTTCAACAGTGTCTTATCCTCTTGCACATTCTCCTTTAACTTTCTTTTCCTCCCAGTACTACATTACACATGTGCATGGACACCATATAACCTCAGGGCTGGAAACAATGCAAGCACCTTTTCTCACATTGGGGACCTTGTCACCTTGCTGCTGCTGCTCTTTATCATGGAAACAGGCCTGCCAGAACCTAACATCAGCCTTTCTGCAGCCAAATACTTGCTGATGCTCTCATTTGCCTCTCTCATTTTCTGCTCCTGTGGGGGGACTTCTGCATCATGGGAAGTACATTTGAGCTGTCTTCACCCCATCCAGGAGTCCTTCTGTTGTCTGAATTTACCAGAGAATATGCTTGGCACCTGCAATCATTGAATCCCCATTGTGAGATAATTTGTTCCCAAAATGATCCTCAGTTTCTTGGAGCTGTTGTTTGTTTCATTGCGAGTCACTGGCCTTGACTGTCTTTGCGTTTATATGCCCCTACCCGTTCCCCATAGTAAATCATCGGAAGCTAATTTCACCTTAGCAGATATCCTTGCAATTCATAGATGGTAGAGCCAGGCATAGGAGTCCTGTCTGTGATCCCCTGGACACATAGGGCTGGTAGCCTGCCGTGCCTGCACAGGAAAATGTAAATGTTTGCAATTACAAATATCACTCTAACTCTAAAGAGCCATTTTCACGTCTGTTGATTTCACATGGTCAAGACAGTCAAGCCATAGCAGTAGTTTTTGAACTGTCTGTAACCAATCCGTAATATCAGTGTTTCCTTCCTGTGGCACCTCCTGAACATTTGTGTATGATAGGGCTTGGATATTTACATTTTAGTTAGAAGTCAGTAGTGTCTTATAACCATGTATGGCTCGTGCCGGTGTTTACCATATTTCTTGCAACTTTAGGAAACTAAAGTTTTACTATTGATATATAAAGTATGTTAATACAACATTGTTGTATTTAACCACCTTTGTGTTAACACACTGTGGAAAGTATAAGCGTAGCTTTTTTTGCTTCGTTGCAGTGTCTTGATCTTAATGCCAGTGTATTTATATACAGTAGTGATGACAGTCCATTACTTTGTTGTTAATTTTACTTTGCAGCACAACACTGATTCCAGAACACTTTTCAGTATACTCAGCCTGCTTACCAAATGGAAGTTTGGCAAGAACTTTGTGTGAAAACCCCTTGTAGGTTCCCTAGGTTTCCTTTCTAGAAACCTAATCTGTAGTGAGTTAAATGGAAACTCCATGCAGTAAGGATGGTGTTCATTTGAAAAAGTTCCCATGCGAAACATTTCTCTAACCTTAGCATTCGTAAGTGTGTGCTTGTGAATTAAGAGATGAAGCATGTTACTAAACATTAACATGGTAATCATTCCAAAGTATGTTATTATGTTATGCTATTAATATAGCACAAGTGTGTTAACCTAGACATTATAATTTCGGTGGTAGTATCGCAAAATACATGTGTTTTGTTCAGTGCATATTTTACATTGCATTTTGTTAACATTTTATTTGATTTAAATCCCATATCCTTCCCCCCTCCCCCCTGTGTTGTCACAGCGAGACTGCAGGGTTGTTTGGCAAGTAACTATTGTTAGGCTTGATATGTTACCTGTTACTTCATTGTTAAATGACTACATTTGTAAATCCTTCATATGCTGACAATCTGGGCACAATAAATAATAATT
Source organism: Ambystoma mexicanum (assembly GCF_040938575.1). NCBI lineage: Eukaryota > Metazoa > Chordata > Amphibia > Caudata > Ambystomatidae > Ambystoma > Ambystoma mexicanum. Next base: position 1,333,471,106 of record NC_090937.1, read on the forward strand.
TCCCTACATTTTTATTATTGGTTTTCTAACATACATTTTTAACTTGTATTGGTTGAGTAGTCTTTCATTCTCTACTCAAGAAACAACATGTTGGACAGTTTGTGGAGCCTTGTCATGTCCATTTGACATTGAAAACTAATCAGCATTCTACATTTTATATCTTAGATCATCATGAAGAAAGGAATGTCACACATTACCATCAACTGACACAGACAGATTGTCCAAACTGTTTTTACTAAAATAAACAAAATAAATCATCAAATAGTTTTCTGTACATGAGTGCCATATTTTCGTCATATCTCTGCCTTCGATTTCATATAAATCTTCCTCAAAATAGTCACTTTCCGTCCAGCAGATGTATCAATTGCACAAGTTTTCTCCGGCTCTACCAACAATGTCGTCAGGCCTAGTACGGTAGTCGCCTGTCTGTTTCCATTTCCTTCCCACTCTCCCTCTCCCTTCCATATCTATGTCTTAGCTCTTGCACTATCTGAAATGTCAGGCCTAGTACGGTAGTTAATTTCACATCCTTACGGTTCATGGTCTGTAATAATGTCATTGTATTTTCCCTTGTTCCCTCCCTTGCCTAGAAGAGCTTTGAAACACATTGTGTATAGGCGCCATATAAATAAACTATCATCATCATAAGTAGGATTGGAAGTAAATCAAACATTGCACATTATCTTTGGTAAGGCTCCCCTAAAACATACATTTAGAGCTACACCAATGTGGATTCATATGGACAAAAAAGAGTCTCCTGCTCAAATGTGTCCTTAAAGGTGGCCTGTGCTCTGTTTTCCTTAAATTGTATCATAGTGAAATACTTATAATGAGAGTAAACTGAACGTTTCTCTCCCCAGATCCATTCCCTAGAATGAATAGGGTTGTAGTTGTACTATATCCATATTGTTATTTGGCCAAATAACAGAACATTAAAAGGAAACAGTAACTTATGGTAAGTTATCACACTCAATGTTTCGTTTATTACACAGTCCCAATGGTGATTCACCACTATCAGCTATCTCTCACATTTATCTTTGTTGGGTCCTTATTGTCAGACACCATTATTTGTTGCAGTTCCCCTGAGAAAGGTCCAGCGCCCATAAGGAAACCCAAACATGCCAGGTTTAAACAACAGCCTTAATTTCAAATCATGTACATTTCATTGGTGTTATGAACTCTTTAACAAACATAACATTCCTTTGTTTCCAAAATGGTGTTTGGAATTCAATGTATTGCTTGTTTTGTTGTACAGTTTTCTATGTTCACTGTATTTCCTGTTAGTCCTTCAGCAGAGGTGGGCTCTGACTTTGTTCCTGATTGATATAGACATTGTTTTCTGAATGTATTAACTAAAACAAATGTGAGAGCAGTACACTATGACTAGAGGATATCTAATATTGGGAGCATTTAAGGATGTTTTCTTTCCCGGAAAACAAATCTTCACCTTTAGTACATAAATAAAGATATATACAGATCCTATTCTAGAATTATTTAGAATGATTCCTGTACATGTATTAGTAATACACAACATCTTATCTAACAAATTAAAATACTATTACTTCATTGTTCTCCATGTTGCCTAAAATCGACAAATACCACAAATGACCACAAGAGACACCTTTGGTACACAGCCACAAACACCATACTGCAATCTTAGGGTACTTATATAGAAAATGTTATTCCAATTAAAAAACATCCACTTCATTTAAAATATCTACATACTTACTGCAAATATGAGCTGAGGTTATTCCAGATCATGGATTTACTTTGTGTGGGTTCCTCTGAAAGGGCAGCAGTGGCACTCACTCCTTTGAGTGTCAGGAAGCGCAGCCCAGTCAAGTGCTTTTTTTAAATGGGGGACTGCTCAGACTGCCTCTTAGCAGGGGACCACCCCCCACTACATATTGTATTTATGTTTTATAATGGCAAGTTCATGGGCAGAACCCTGGAACATGTTGGAGCCTTCTGGTGAAATGACCTCTCCTCCTCCTTGAGGAGCGAGCACACCCACATAAAGTTGGGAAAAGACCCTTAGATCTGGCTATTAAACAGGACTAAGGCTGCTGGGTAGATACACTCACACCTTACTGGCTGACAAGTCATCCTGCTACTCCTCTGTTGAGTGACTATTTTCCACTTGTCTACACTCTTGTCCAAGGGCCTTCTCCAACAATCTCTGCCACATCGACAGTCACTCTTGTCTATATTGAAAGCCTATGTCCGCTCATGCATCCAGCCTCTGGTATTCTGCTTGCCATATTACTTGTATGTAGGGAATGTCATTGTGGAATGTTATTGGAGCATTGAGTGTTATGACTGTGACAGTTGGTGGGAGAGCTCGTTGGGGGATAAGGGTGGCGGGTGGTTTTTTGCCAGTAGTCTATGGATATAACGTGGAACTGGAAGGTCCATCACTATCATTGTCTGATGGTTGAGATCATACAATGAATTTATTATCATGTGGTTTTGTGATTTTTGTGATGTTGTTATATATTTGTATGTTTTTTTATTTTTTTTATTGGTTTATACACAAACTTTAAAAAAAACAGCTAACAAGATAAGGACAATAATGAAACAAAACCATAAAGAAAAGAAAATACAATAAAATTGAACACTGTTGGAGCAAACAAGACACACACCGGATAACAAATCTAAAAAACAAACAATGGGCCTCATTCCGAGATTGGAGGTAGCCATGGCACTATTTGCACCATTACTGCCTCCAATAATGGTACCGGCACCGGTCTTGTTCAATGGGGATTTACCGGTGTAGTCCGACCTTTGCGGGACTGGTAAGTCCCCAATGAAAAAAACATTCCCCATTCCCATTTAAGCCGCATAGGGCTCAATGGGAATGGGGAAGTAGCTAATAACGGTACCGCAATTTGCGGTACCGTTATTAGTTCTGAAGTCCCTTAATGGGTCCCGCCCTTAACACCTGGTCAGAACAGGCGTTAAGGAAGGGACCCGCTAAGGGACCTTGTAGTAGGGTGGTAAGGGATTACTGGCACCGGTCTCCTTACCGGTGCCCGTTATCCCTTACCACCCCACTCGGAATGAGGCCACACATGTCTAAGGAGTAAACTTAGTTAATTCTTCCTCAATGGTTTTTATGAGGAAGGTCAAAGCATACGTTAGTTTTTTATTTGCGTCCGTAAAGCATTCCTCCCACCATTCTTCCATTGTTACGTGTTGTCTATTTGGGACGATTGCACCAAACATTATATTTCTTTTAGATGAAAAAGCTTTGCAGGTTATAATTAGGTGCTTGATATTCTCTTCATGGTGATTGCAAAATCTACATTTGGGATCTAGTTTCTCATATTTGGGCCATTGCATAATCACTTCTTTGGTGTTAAATTGGTTTAACCTGAATTTCATGAGCAACATTCTTTTTTGCTTATTTGGACGTCTTTCAAGGTATTTATAGATTGAGCTGTAAGCCTTTCCTTCCAAAGGAACATTTTTCAGGAGTGAATATTTTGCTCTATATATGCCAGTACTTATCCAGTCTTGTTCCCACAATTTTGTCTTTACGGCATCAGGATTTTCAATCAGTGTATCTTTGTCACTGTTGATGTCTTTTAGGATTTGACGACATTGATTTATCCATGCCGTCAAAATTGAGTTTGATTGTTTATTAGCATCGTCATGGCGGAATTTCAGCTGCGGAGGACCGTCAGGCAAGATTATTTTGTGGAAAATTGAAAAGGTATTCCAGGTAACTTTTGCATTTTAGAGATCAGCCCCAGTTCATAGCGCATTACCGCAGCAGGTATGCCCTTGGCAACTTTCAAAATCCTTGTCCATAAAATGATCTCAAGGGTGTCCCATAAAGTAGCAAGGCATCCAAAGTCAGTTCCGCACCAAAGATCAAAGATGGCACAGCCTTTTGGTTGTAGAACTTTATTATGGTAATCAAGGAACATTTGCCATATTTTTTGTCAAGAACTGTGGCTTGGACACTAAGTTGACAGCATTTTGCTTTAGTTTTTTCCACCCAAATTTGATCATTTATATTTGAATTCAGCCACATGCCTAAATATTTCAGATGTTTCACGTGGAGCAATGGTTTGCCATCTAATTTCCATCTAAGCCTTTCGCATTGTGTGCAGTTTTAGTAAGGTCTTGTAGTGTTAGAACGACTGATTTGCTTGAGTTTATGTACAAACCATTGTCACCAACGTATTGCTCCAAAACCTGAAGTTTCCACTGGTGTCCAATAGGCGTAAGATCCATCAACACTAGATCGTCTGTATAGAGAATCCAGGTCAGGGTAGAGTCGTATATTTTAGGGCCGAATCCTCAGATTTTTTCAAAGATTTCTCCAATATCAGAGATAAACGCATTGAAAATTATATATGCCAACAGGCACCCTTGTTTAACACCACAAAAGGTCTGTATAGGTTTTGACAGAGTACCGTTTGCATCTGGACGTATGCTAATTTCAGTGTTTGTGTGTAAGTCTTTGATAGCTGATAGTAAACTATCGGGAGAATTCCAGAGTTTACATTTTGTCCACAGCATTTCCCTATCAACGCTATCAAAAGTGAGGGACAAGTCCATGAATGCAAGATACACTTTTGAACCTTTCCCAATTTTCAATAAATTGATGAATAGAAGGTTTAAACAGCAGCCCACACCCTTCACAAACACACTTTGTCAAACATCTAGATGTTTAGTTATTACTAGCCACTCCCATCAATTTATGCTGCAGTTGTGTCGCATATATTTTTCCTATATCATCCAGTAAGGCAATTGGACGATAGTCCATTGGATTTGATCTGTTGCCTTTCTTAAAAATAGGCACGACAATCGCCTTCTTCCATGAGTCCGGTGTGGAGCCATCTGCTGCAACTCTATCAAATAAGATTGTATAGAACTCAGCCCAGCCTTCAGGATTAGATTTCAAAATCTCATTTGTTATGCCATCCGGACCTGGAGCACAAGATTTGGATAATTCTTTTTATATTTAACAAAATGTCGTCTTGGTCAAATTGGATATCCCAATGCTGGAGGGTTGGCAGTACAGGATTGGGGATGTTGCCCATTTTTGAGAACAACACTGAAAAGTGCTTGATCCATTTGTTTTCTGTAACCACATTTTTTTTTAAGTGCCTGCTGTATGCTGCATTCATTGCTGATTACTTTCCAAAAGTCTGATGAATTCTTCTCTTGTATGCATTTCATTATTTTTTCTGCATCATGTTGTTCAGTCATGGAATGATGTGCTATTATCCAATTCTTATTATTTTGTTTGACCTTTTTCTTCATGTCGTATTGTTCTGATTTCGTGAATTTGACGAGTTGTCGCAGTGCCTTGCGCATTTCCCTCTTTCTCATATTCATTTGTGAATTATAAGCATGTACATGCTTATAACTCTGAGTCCCATTTCGATTTGTCAAGATCTTGTATTGTTCTAGCAGTGGAGTGTAACCTACTCCCAGTGTTTCAATATGCTTCTCATATTCAGCTTTCATATGTTCACCTGCTGTGGTTTAAATTTGAGTCTGTTTCCACTGTAGTTTGGCATTATATTATGGTTCCATATCGGTGAATTGGGTTGCCAAGGCATCTTGAAGTGTGTTTTGACCAAACTATGGTCACTTTCTTGCATAGGATTCACTTGGACGTCATTAATATATAGAGATACGTTTTCTGATGCTAAAATGTAATCCAGTATCGACTTCTGGTTGTTTCTTTGCCAGGTTGTTTTCACTGGTATGTCTCCCTTAATATTACCGTTTAACCTAGAAAAGCTCCGTAGAGTTAACTCCTCACACCATCTTTGTGGTAAATTTTGTTTAGTTAGTGTGTCATTCTTGTTCATCTCTATACAGTTTAAATTTAAATCTCTGCATATAATAATGTGAGCTAAGTTGTCAGCAATCATTAGTTCATCGATTAGGTAGGTTACCTGTTCCACAAAGGAGAATGTTCCTGCTTCACGATGATGCCAATAGAGGTTTAAGATGACAAATAGCCAAGTTTTATTTTTGCTACCGTTAGTTCTTTAATAGTCATCACTTGGATGTACGGAGATACGTTCTTATATTCCTGCAATCTAAGCCCAGATGCTTTTTTCACAAGTGTAATCAGACCAGCACTAGGATGTCCTTTATTTTTTCTAATAGCAGGATTGATTTCAATTTCAAAATTCTCCACAATGGGACATGTGTCCAACCAAGTTTCCTGCAGACAGGGAAGATCAACGTCTCTTGCCCACTCTCCATTAGAGTTAAACAAGTGCGTGAATCCTCTCCTATTCCATGAGCTCACAGAGAGCGTTTCTTCTTTTGGTTTCTTTAGGCATTAACTTTGGGTATGATTTGCCAAAGTGGCTGCTAGCCAATCCCACTCTCTATTTGTCACTTGAATCACCACTTTTTCATTTGCTTTTGTGGGCTGCTGAGAGCTTTTAACTGTAATTCTGATTTCACTTCTTGGGTAACTTGATGTTTCTATCAATTCAGATTGAATTGTTTATAGTCTGATTTCCAGCTATCATCCTAGATAGTTTGCGTTTCTAAATGATTTACCTTCAATAGTAGGGTTTGCGGAGGCTTAATAGTGTTCACCAACTCCTTTACTTCTTTGTCCAAATTGGCAACATCTACTTCTACGATATCAACTCCGCATGGTAACAGAGCCGAAGCTCCCTGGAGCAGAGTTTCACAGACTATTCTTGAGTTCACATATAGATACACTTTGTCTAGGGCAGTATCTTCCTTGAATTCGACAGCCTGGATATCACTGGACTCAATAGTCCAAAGCACTGGAACATGATGGTATAAGCTCAACACATTCTTTCTGTTCATTATTAGGCTATCATGGATATTTAGTATTCTTTCCAAGCTTAGAGAGTATTTTGTTTTTATTGTATTCGCTTTAATGTTACCACTTTGATTTCCATTATAAGTTTGATCTTTATTAAAGTTCGTTTTCACTTTCAAATGTTAATGTCAAGTGCAGCATTTCAACTCAAACTGATTTTTTCACACGGTAGCTTCCATGTTTTAGTATTTTTTCTACATCTTCAGATATTTCAAATGGCGCCGGTGAGGGATTTTTACTCTGACACGTCATCTTTAGCGCCGCTTTTTGTCTCTTTTCATCCACTGTTTGAAAAGAGCCCTCTTCATTGTCAATAACTACCACTTCAGGTTGCTTAACCACTTTGCAGAAACGCTGTATCAATGGCGCACAATCTTTTTTTGCTGACGCTTCTGAACCTGCCGGGTTCAGGCTCGGAGCAGACTGCGTGGGCTCACTTTCTGCTATACTCTCACTTCTCCTTTGTTCATCTTCTTGAATATCTTCATATGTAGATAAATTCATTAATATCTCAGTATCATCGTCTTCAGGCCCCTTTTATAGTTCTTGAACTGTCTGGTCAGACACACGGTATTGTTCTTCTAAGTTGTTAGATCTTGTAGATATTCCTATTTGTTTTCCTCTTCCTATGCCCACGTCGGTCTGATTTTGCACAGAACCACAGCCATTTGCAGATACATTTACATCACTGTTTTGAGGTTTCTTAAGAATGCTTTCACACCAGTCGTTATTCTTCCTCTTTTTTAGTTTTTAGTTTTCTTCTTTTGCTGTAATCCTTTTATATTTTTCTTTTTTTTTTTTTTGCAAAGATGTCAAACAGCCCTCTTGTTGCTTGCATGGTGTTTTCTAGAGGGGCTACAGATTCAATTTGAGTGCCATTGGTTATATTTTTCGCTTTGTCAGCCACTTCTTTTTGTGTACCTTGACCTTCAATCATGCCACCCTTTATTGTGTTTTTTGCTTCGGCAGCCATTTCATTTTGTGTATCTTTCCCTTCGATCGTATCACCCAGATATGGGTGTGTACCACCCTAGAACTTAACAATTGTATTATCTCCCAATTGTGGTTTCTCAGTGCAGACGCTCTCATTACGGATTTCATTTCTATCGCATATCGGCGCCTCCAACTTTTCTTCAAGGCCATCCACTAGAATCACACAAGCATTTCTGGCTGCTACAAAGGACTCCACCAAGAGCGGGTGGCACACTTGCCAATCCTCATCTTTATCTTTTTGAGATAATAACGTTTGTATTTCTTTCTCCTTCTCAGGTAACAGTTGCCCTATATTTTTCTCAACCAATTTGTTATTTCCAGGGACGATTTTGAGCTGTGCTGACAACAATTTCTTTTTTTGCCAAGTCAACACTGCTCTTACATCTATCCGTACTGCTGATGTTGTTCGTGCCCTCCTTCGTAGCATCGACGCATGGTTTAAGAAGCTTCAAAGCTTCACGTACAACTTCTGCAAGCAATTGTTTGTCTTCAATTGAATTTCGGTTTGCATCCAAAATCAATTTCAGGAAATTATCGTTCTGGGTCTTGTCATTTCTCAGACTTCCATTAATTATTTGTATTTCATGTTGCATGTTGGTTACTTTGGAATTTAGCAGTGCTATCAGTGTTGTTAGATCTTTAATATTGCCATCCATTTGTTTGTATAATTTCAAATAAGGAAGCAAAGCTATATTCATAGCAGACATAATTACAGCTTGTGAGTCTGATGAAATCATTTCTACCTTATTTGGTTTAGTTTGCACATGGGATGTCTTTCTTTTCCAATTTGCGCATCTTATTTTAGGAAACGGGTGCTCAATTAGTGAAGAGTCATCAGAGTAAGAGGAAGAATGAGAGGAAATACTAGAGGAGCTACTTTGTCATTTGTTGGTTAATAATAAAATCTCGCCACGCCCTTTACCATCCGGCAACTGCTTATTTATCATCGATGTAGATATTATAGGCGATTGCAGCGTGTGTTGATGTCTTTGGCTCCGCGCTTGGCGACTTCCCCCAGTGGGCTATTTCCAGATTTTTTCCTTTTGCACGCTGGACTATAAGTGAGTTTATGCAGACTTTCCTGTGTGGAAAGGTTTTCTTCGTCACCATGTCTGTATTCATTTGGCATGTCATTAGACTCAGACTGCCCCGTGGTAGTATGACTGATTGAAGTTAGTGAAACATTCTGGTGATTAATACTGCAATTGTTAAAATCAAAGTTCATTTTTATTAAATCTTTTAGAAGTTTATCTGCCACGCTTAATGAGTTCCTTCTTTCATTTACATTGTTATCACTTTTGTTAGTAGCCGGCTGCACTTCTATAACGTCAACACAGTTCGATGTTTGTAAAGCGTCTTTTCCTGTTGCAGATTCAGTTAGGCAGTTAGTATTTGGCACGTATCTCTTGTGATTTTCATGTTTTTCAAACACTTTTCCCACGTACATTTTTCTTCTTTTTTCAAAGCACCTGCAAATACATTGCTCACCATGCAGCACCAGCACCTGTCCTTGAGCAGAGTTGAAGATTATTTAATTATTCAACTGCAAGGCTTTTGCCGCCAAGACTCGCATTTGTGGTATGGCATCATTTAGTACGGGATTTTTGGCTGTCGGGCTGCATTCAAATGGAATTTTCCGAACAAGAATAGTATTTGCAGCCATGATTTTTGTTTTTTGTCATAATAACCTCAGGGGACATAGCATAAGCGGGTTGCAGGGTTCTGTTTGTTTCAATGATAAAGCAATCATTACCAATAAGCAGAGGCTTTTCCGTCGCAGCACAGATCTCATCAGCATTCTCATTCTCATCACCTGTTTTTAGGATACTCGCAGGCGAGAACCCAACATTGCCATTTGTATTTGCATCTTCGATGCTGTTAAAGCTGTTAAAGTTAGAATTTTGCAGCTCATTTACGGAAGGCATGTCTGATATGAGTGTATCTGTAATGACAATAGCTGCGTTAACACTTACTTGTGTTAATGTAGATTTTCTTCTTGACGCAGTCTTTAATGGAGCACATATATTCTGAGCTCCTCGTCGCAGATGAGACCGCGTCTGTGGTAATTCCAAAGCTTCTCTCTGTTCCATCTACGTTCCAAGAGAGCGAGAAAGAGAGCTTTCTCTGAGCGTCACAGAGTAATGGAGGCAGTACAAGCAGCTCCCACGGCTCCTGCGACTCCAAAGACACACAAGACTCTCTGCTGACTCTGCACCGCAGTGTTGATGGGTATTTGAAGCTGCAGCCCCGCCTCCAGGCACTACTCTAGCAAGCAGACTAGCACATTCGGGGAAAATGCAGCACACACTTCCTCTGAGTAAGACACACAAGACTTTGTGCCGACCCCACGCCGCTCTGCGGGGTTGATGGGTATTTGAAGCTGCAGCCCCGCCTCCAGGCACTACGCTAGTAAGCAGACTAGCACATTGGGGGAAAATGCAGCACACACTTCCTCTGAGCAAGACACACAAGTCTTTGTGCCGACTCCACACCGCTCTGCGGGGTTGATGGGTATTTGAAGCTGCAGCCCCGCCTCCAGGCACTACGCTAGTAAGCAGACTAGCACATTGGGGGAAAATGCAGCACACACTTCCTCTGAGCAAGACACACAACACTCTGTGCCGACTCCTTATATATTCTGTTTAGGAAGTTTGGAATATCTTTCAACTGTATATGTGGTGTATGTGGATGGGCAGCAGGTCCCTCTATGTGTGTACCATTGTCCCCTGGACCCCGGGCAGAATCAGGTAAGTTGAATGCAGTGGGAGTCATAAGTGTGGCTTTGGGGTGGTGGGTCTCTGTATGGGTATGTCACCATCTCCTGGGTACCGGGCAGATAGAGAAATCATCAGGTGCTGGGGTCATATATGTATGGCGTGGGTGGTGGGTCTCTCAAGGGGCATGCCACCATTCCCTGGATGCCGGACAGATCCATAACAATTGATACTGTGGCTGTACAGTTGTGTGGGTTCCGGCATAGCTTCGGCTGGGGGTGCCATGCTGGTTATAGTTGTTATGCTGTTTTGGGAAAAGATTATTCTAAATTGGATGCTGTTTAGTAGTGCATGGCTATGCGTACAAATGCCATGCAGTGGTATTGTGGTATGCATGATTGTGGGTGCAGGTGCAATGTGTCCTGGTTCATTTGTTCTTTGGTAGTGTTATACACATTGCATGGTAGACATCTGGAACAGGTCACCGTATTTGCCATCAGTGTTTTGTTTTGTTTGTTTGCGAATAAGCCTACTTCTGTTGGTGAATATCTTTAGGTGCCCATCGCGTCGCTATGCAATCGGTTTTGTGTAGGAGTAGCATGTCCCTATACTGTAGGGGATCTTTAGAAAGTCACATTTAGTTTGTGATTGGTCTTTTTGTTGCACCTCTGGGTGAGTGTGCAGTTCAGCATGTGGACGCTACAGTTTATTTTCAATTATTTTATTGTGGTCGGATACACTGTATATTTCATGTGCTGTGTTGTGACCAGATATTGTACACATGATGTATGGGTTCTGTGTTGAAGGATTATGACTTGAGGTAGGTGTGAGTGTACACTTATTTTGGGGCTCTTGTGACGTCAGCATGTGGAAAGTGTCTTGGTTGAACGTTGTGGAAGGTACCAAGGGAGTGGTGTTGCATTCATTTTGCTTGAATACTTGGCGCTTGGAAAGTGTTTTGCTTGAAGGTTGTGGTACTTAGGGAGAGGTGTAGTATTTTGTTTACTAGAATACTTAGATGCTTATATGGACTGTCAATGTGGAATGTTAGTGGAGCCCTGGGTGAGTGTTCAGATAGTGACAGTTGGTGTGAGAGCTGGTTGGGGTGTGGATGTACCCAGTGCTCTACGCATATAACTTGGAACTGGAATAAAGGAACTAACTGAATTTAAGTGGATCTAGCGTGGATCTTCATCACATGACCCAGGTCATGCCACAGTCATATTCTGCACCGGTTAGGATTGGCCTTTTTATTCATGATTACACCAACTCTTTGCACTTACCGTTTTCATGATACTCTTCTTCGTGTGATGAGAGCACGTTTGTATCCTGTGCCTTCCATGAACTACCTAATGAAGTTCTTATTGATGTCATGCTGCCTTGCTTGTCTCCACTCTACTACGCTTGATTTTGCCAGGTGTGACTGCCCAAGGAGTATGAACATCCATCTTGGCCTCATGAGGACCCTCTGTATCCTCTGCTCAGCATAACCTACCTTCTGTAACTCTCATTGGTGCCATGTTGCCCTGCTCTTCTCCTGGCAACTTACCTTGCAATTACCATGCCTGAATGCCCAAGGACTGTGAACGATATGTTCTCCCTGTAACCCCATTTTCCTTGTGGGTGCCATTTAAAGTAACACCAAATAAATACATACACAAATAAAACTCTTAATAGTTTTGAAAGTTTACATCCTCTCAATGCTGTAGGAAGTTGAGTTTTTTTCAGTTCTCTTTTTGAAAGAGAAATATCGCACCTATATTGAACTTTATTTGTTAGCAAAATGTCCAATTCTGGATTTTTTCAGTTTATGATTTCAAAATACGAATACTTCATGAAGTCAATCTGAAGATACAGCTGAACAAATGTTCATACCGGCTGTCTGCGATGTGTTCTTTGGGTCTTTGCCTTTCCACATTTGCGTTCACGTTCTTTCTTAATGAACAGTTTGCACCTGATTCACAAAGTATGAAGGTAGAACCCCTGCAATAATGAATAATTATAGTTGGGCTCACTTTTCAAATGTACTTAAATTGCAAAAGGGTGGGCTTCTATGTTTGCAATAATTTTCAAGCAAGTACTCCAATGTGCAATTTGTGACATTTGCACTGCAAATTAAAACAGGTTGGTGTAAAAAGCAGATTACATGCCAGCATTTTCCATCACATTCGTGAAAGGCTAGCGCACTTCTGGTTCTAACTTTGGATTCTGGGCCTTGTAGTAGTGGATTTCCCTATTGAAAATCCTGGACTACAAGTCCCAGAATGCAAACTTAAAACCAGCACTAGCATGGTAGCTCCCGACTGGAATGGATATTGCTGGCATGTATGCAGCAATGAAATTCACCTGTGTACTATGTTTTTGCTCTTTGCAATACAACTGAACACTAGCAGCCGTGTATGCAGGGCTGGCAGCTTTAAAAACAATGGACTATGGAATCTGCCTGCTAAGAAGTAGGCCCATTCCAGAGAAATCCACATGACTTACGCCTGCAGCAAAAGATCATACTTGAGTAAGTGCTGTGCCATTTGTATGGTGGAGAGGATGGGATTTGCAGATGCGGATATTCCGTTCTGTGCCCACTCTCCACCATTCCATCGATTGTAGATGGCATGTCGTAAAAAGCTTGCGTAAAAAACTTTACGCATGCCGTTTACTCTAGACCATGCTCAACATGATTCCCATTGTGCGGCACGGTCTCACCTTTTTCCAGAATATTACTGCTTGCAATTATAGACATATTTCTAAATTTGGTGTAAACAGGTGTCAAATCTAGCGGGATTCCCCAGTCTTCGCTCAACCTATTTACTCTAAAAGAACCGTGTTTTGTTTTCTTAATGTAAGCACCGCTCCAAGCGTTGATTCATGAAGCACTCCTGCACTGAGCCGACATGGTACTTAAGTCATTTCGCACATCAGTCCTTCATGGACATGCCATTGTCAACCGCAAGAATACACGGGAAGTAGACCTTTACACTGGACCTTGTGAGGGAACTAAATCACCTCGGAGTTTATAAGCAGTTTTAAATTTGCCCAATGACACACATTAGAAACTCACCCTAATGTTTTCGGAAAGAGTCACAATGGTATACACACATAACCATCATATATTTCGAATCAGTCAGTTTCTAATTTTACACACATGATTTTGTACAGTTAGCATTTGGTGGCAGGCCCTTGACAAAGCCGCTTTGTCACCTGCAGACAATGGTCGCAAGAAAGTCATTCTTTGCTTACCAGTTAGTTACACTTTGCTCCAGTAATCATACTTTTATTGCCCTGGATGTAATCTTGTCCTTTCAAGGTTGTTACCAGGCCTGCAGGTGTTTGGAGTGGAGCCAAGTCGCCGCACAGCTTTCTCAACATAGTTTCAACACGTATTTATTCGCAGGAACTCCTGTCCTAGGCTAGTTCGGTGATCCTTCATTTTAATGCAAACGTCTTTAGATGTAGCTCTTGCTTAATTTGTGTTTTTCTTTTTAGAGATTTGGCCGCCAGTTGCTTTTATTGATCGGTTTGTCGTGTACTCTCACGTTCAGCAGACATAGACAGGTATGTGTAGCAGATATATACTCGGTGGTGGTTCTGGAGTTTTCTTAACTCAGGTTTTCTGTTCGGTTCATTCATAATTACAAAAGCGTGAAGCATGTTTAAAAAAAAAAAAGTTTAAATAATCCATATTTTGGATTCTACATGACATGCATAGCCACTGACGTGTTCCATCCATGTATTTTCTCTCAGCATTTCTGTTAAGTTATGTTATGTTACTTTGCATTTATATAGCGCCTTATGTACCATTGGTATGGTCTGAAGGTGCTGGTAGGTTGAACGTCCATGGGAACCGAAGTTCAAGTCAGTAGAGAGAGTAGGGAGAGTCAAAGGTGCGTGTGAGCACCGGATATGTGTGCAGCTGGTGTGGCATTCGTGTAATACCTGCTTCTTAGCGGTAGGTGTGGTGGTTGTGAGATCAGGAGTATGTGTTCGTTCTGGCAGGATTTGACCAGACTGAAAGTGGCTGCGTTAGGCCTGAGGAGAACACCTTGCTGGGGGTTGTGTACCCAGCAGTGTTTACTTAGAGTGATGGGGAGTATCCGGCAGATGTTTGCATGAGAACAGTTATACCGAATGGTGTCATAGTATCTCTGTGTTCTAGTTGAATGGTGGTGTAAAGAAGAGAGTAAGCGTGGTGATGTGATATGATGGGTTACATGCTCTTTCAAACGCTCCACGCATACTCCAATCCGCTCCACGCGTACTCCAATCTGCTCCACGCGTACTCCAATCCATTTCATGCATTCGAATCTGTTCTATTTACTCAGATCCGTTCCGTGTATTCTGAGTTGTTTTATGCACTCCATCCACATACGTCACCCGTTCCATCCACATACGTCACCCATTCCATCCATATGCGTTACGCGTTCCATCCACCTACGTCATTCGTTCTGTTCACATACATCACTCGTTCAATCCATATATGTTACCCATTCCATCCACATACTCCACACGTTCCGACCGCTCTACGCATTCAGCAGCTCTACGTACTCATCCGCTCTACGCATTCTTTCGTTCTAGGCACTCATCCGATCTATATGCTCTACACAACTCACCCGTTCTAGGCACTCGCGCACTCACGCTCTCTGATACAGAACGTTGCTTCACGTTGACTCGTTTTAGTTAACACATCTGTGTGCGTCCCCTTCTGAGTTACTATTTCTCCTGCAGCCATTTGTGATTTGTCACCATGGACTGGTTGAGGCTTTGATGGCCCATGAACAAGCACTGTTTAATAAAAATGTTTAACTTTTCAAAAGTACCATATATTTTCTTAGTGCACCTATATGAGTCTCTCAACAGACACTTCACGTGAAGGCGACTTCGCAATGTGATTGGAAATGCGACCAATATCGTCAGGTAGACAATTCAGCATTTCACCCAACTGCCCTCCTTTTTTCCAGGGTGAGTGCAAGGAGTGTATGCAGTCCTGGCAAAGTACCATGTCCCCCCCCCTCTTCTTAACAGTGAGGCTAGATGATATCCCCACCCTAGTGCCCCTCTGTTGGGGTTACCGTAGGCAGATGCTGTCGTAATTGCCTGAATGTAGCAGTGTGTGCTTGTGATTCCATAGCACTTAAGGGCCCTGATTCATTCCTGGCTTTTTCTTCCAAAACTATAGAGATAGGTATGAATAATACACCGAAAAGCAGTTTCCACTCCAAGAATGTGTATTGACTGGCACTGTGGGCTCCCAGGAGAATAATGAAAGTGTGCCTCCTGGAAGCCTTAAGGGCATTGGATGCACCAGGGCTCAGCACCCGCCCAGATCTATAGTTATACTTGGCTAAACAGAACCAAATAGAAACCTATTTGACCCACTCACCTCAACATGTGTAGTGTTTGATCCTGACATTTAGAATGGGGCAGTTACAATATTTTGGAGCCTGACAGATAATTCCCAAGGAGCTGTGGGTCTGCTCCTGAGACAAAAGACACATGGATGATGCATTCCATGTATTCTGTCTGGTTTCATCACTGAGGTGACCCAGAAAGCAATGCTTGATGCCAACATGGGATCCCCCTAGAAATGAACTACTGTAATAGCTGGGGCGTGCTGATATTTGTATTAACTTCTGAATATTTGCAATGTTGGGGAGCCATGAATCATGTCTTAGAAGAGTGTATAACGTAGTCATTATTAAAAGGGTAAACATGCACACACATGTTGATATACAATGTTATTTATTGACGTCTTAACTTCTTTTAATTCTGCATCAAATAGGTGTGTTGTATGTATTTGTCCATTTAAACTTTGATGTTCTTTTTTTAGTAATGTTTTCATCCAGTCCTACCTTTTTACGCTGCTGTCCAATAAAGGTTCGATTAAGCAATAGACCTTCGATTGGTGCGCATCAACTTCCCATGCAATCCAGTGGAAGAATACTGATTGTTTAAAGGAAAGAATGAAACCTTTCATGGGAGGCACTAACACAGTGGGTTGCTTGTTCAGATTGGTCAACATGGTGTGTAATAAAGTGCGTTCACCTGTGGAATCACAACGTAGACATAGACACACCAGGACTCAAGAAACATAAAGGACATGTATGCAATCTGTACCATTATTTATTTAATACGATTTTCTAAAGTGCAACCCTCACCATCGACAGGGTTTCACGGCAATATCGGTGTATTGTTGCTGGGAAAGTCCGGTTATATTCGCCTCGAACAAGAAGAGGTGTCTGCGAGTGGTTTGCTGTGGTCTCAGCACCTGCATGCAAGAAGCTTGGTATATTGCACTCCACGGGGTGATGGGACATTGTTGAGGCTTGCGTGAAATCTATATTCTATCCTTCACCTGCTATCTGTTGTAGTATCCTTCCAGGCAGTACACTCACACAAGGGGGCATTGGGGGAGCTATAGGGGGTGAACACGCGAAGATTGTTCAGCATAGCACACATACACTCTGCTCCACAGCCTTCCACATTCACACCCCTTAAGGCCTTATTCAACACACAGTACATTCAATCACACCTAAGAAAATGCTTGGTCAAATCACATCTGTCCTGTTTTGAAGCTACCACAAGCCAGACTATCTAATTAACAATATTGTTATTGCTACACACCAAAGAACCACAGTTGGAGAAGGTGACACACAGTGTTGTACAGTTGAGCATTGGAGCTTAAATGGTTCCCCTGGACACAGCATGTGCTAGTCAGCTGTCCCTCGCCCCTGCAGGGGAGAAGGAGAAACACCACATTATCTGCGTCAGAGCCAGGATAAAGGACGACCGAAGGATGTGGTTGGAATTTCTAAGGGATTTCAATGGAATAGAGATCCTGAGGGAGCTTTGCACAGTATAGAGAGAACAAAGAACATCACAGTCCTCAATGTATTCCCCATAGTAGTAGCGGCAGGACTAGAACAAAGACAACTGTAGGACAGGAATATCATTTATTGGGTGGAAAACATGTCAGAAGTACCATTAATGAAGTGTAGGTCCATGTTGAGGTCTTTCAGTCATTCCTACATTACAAAACTGAATGTAAAGCAAAGCATTGGAAGGGCCTAACAATGCTGCTGCTTTCTCTCACTCTCGTTTTCAGTTGGTTGGTTGGATGCATGCAGACATGTGTGGCCATAGGTCGAGGAGGATATGACACTTTTCAGTGTAGAGCATTGGGAAAAAGTTAAATGGAGGAGTTAAAAGGACTAGCAGAGCTATCTTTGGAGGCAAGTAAAAGAAAGGCAGGATAGCTCAGCTGCAACATGCTCGCCTTGGAGGCAAGACGACAGGGAGCAACACAGGTTGGAAGCAAGATGACACGGAGCAACATGGGTCCTTTCCCCAGGTCCGCGCTTAGAAACCTCTGGGTATTAATCATGTTATAAATGACCTATCATATCATCTCATATCATATCATATCAAAGGAATACAAAAGGACATTTATGGCATTTACAGGGAACAGGCATGTGGTCTAAGAACCAACAATGAATTAGCGGGTAATGTTCGTCATAGTGTGACCCAAGAGACAGAATAATGCCCTGGCAATGAAGAGAGCACACCTAGAAGCAGTGGCACATAATGCTAGAATGAACAACCAGCAGGACTGTATTTAAAGTGTGGTAAAGTGAGGACAATCCTCAAAGGGTAGGATTGGGAAAGAGTTACAGACAGACACAGCCCAGATGAAAGTGCACCTACAGAATTCGAGAAGCTGTAGAATTGTTAGCGGGTTTGAAGTAGGGATGCACATTGTCTTAGGAATTGGGGCTGCTCAAGGAAGCTTTTGCGGTTACATTCTTTGGAGCTCTACCCATAAGTGAGCTAGTGACACAGTCCAAAGATGGCAAGAGTGGGAAAGCATTGCACATGGAAGACATGTCAGGAGGACTGGATGGGGCAGGAGGGTATATTTCATCTGGAAAGACAGCAAGGGTGTTGCTTACAAGGGACCCTGGATAGGGCTGCGCCCAGTGAGGGAGATAGATTAATATTTGTATGTTAGGCCACGTGGAACACACAGCTGATTTTTCGTACACATACATGGTACTTCACTGCAAATTATCAATTTAAGAATGTGCTGAAGATGGGCGCTCAGGAGATAGGTTGAATTGCAATAGTTTTGCAAGCTACTAGACAAAGATTAGCTTGTTTGGGAAAGGAGGGCTGAAGTTGGAAAAGTTAAATGGCAAGTTGGATGAGCCTCTGAGTGAAAGAGAGAGGCTAGGTAACTTTGTAATGCATTTATGAGGTATCAACCTCACTAGGAACGGATGAGGGAATTGCATAATAGTTGTGTATTTATGACATATCAACCTCTCTAGGAAGGTATGAGGACATTACATACTCGTAGTGCATTTATGAGGTATCAACTCCACTAGGAAAGGATGAGGGAATGACATACTAGTAGTGCATTTATGAGGTATCAACTCGGCTAAGAAGGGATCAGGCAATGACATACAAGTAGTGCATTTATGAGGGATCAACCTCACTAGGAAGGACTGAGGGAAGTACATTTGTGGATGATGGAGGCCCTTGTGGAAATAGCATCATATAGATCACCCAATCCAAATCCACCTCTTGCAATGGCTCATTTGTACCCTTTTTTAAGAACTGCAAACCTGTTGATAAATACCAGAGAGGAAATAATCCCCAGGGGATTGAGAACACTGAAAACCTTTAATAGTCTGAGTGCCTGGTCTTCCTGAAATTCCAGGTCATCCCAAGTCTTCCTGGCCAATGAAGGACACAAGGAAGGGGATTTCACACCAGAGACAGATATTAGCTGGTTTGGGAAAGGAGGGCTGAAGTTGGAAAAATTAAATGACAAGTTGGATGAACGAATCCATGAGTGAACGAGAGAAGCCAGGTGAATTTGTAATGCATTTATGAGGTATTAACCTCTCTAGGAAGGGATGAGGGAATCGTAGAGGGGTGCCTATTGACTATTTTTTGAATATTTAAGGGACTTAGGTTTAGTCAACCTAAGTGTCCTAGGGTCATCCAGACGTGGACCTCTTGCTCACTGTCCTCAGAGAGGCTCAGCTCCACCTCACTGATGAGGCCTAACAAGGCTGAAACACATGTATGGGGTTGCTGTTGGTACTCTTGTTCAGAAGGGAATTACCATAGCATTTCAGTGCTGGACTGCCCATGTGGGCGGAACAAAGACTGATATGCAAATGCGTATTTCCCATCTGTGAAAGGTACAGTAAGCTAAAATGTGGTTGCGGACTCTAGAGTGGGTACCATCCAATAGAGCAGGCCATTTGTGCCGTGTTCGTTCTCAAAGTGGGGTGCCCATGACTAATTTTTTGAAATTTACTTATGTTTGTTTGCTTTGAAATTAAATTTGCTGTATTAAAACCATATAAAAATGTTTTTTTGAAGCTTGATGTCGCTATCTGCAAAGAGGCCACTGTTTCGAAGAAAATCAAGAAAATAAGGGTAAAGAACGTACCAGTTTGTTTTGCACAAGCTTTTGAGCAGGTAGTTTAGATTTCACATTGGAGCAACTAATATCTCAGGCACAGTGTGGCACAGTCAACAAGCAGACTAGTGATGCATTTGTCCAATGGCTGGAAAAAGAATGGAATGTCACATGCGACCCTTACAAAGTCAGTCTGGACTATTGGTACTGCCAGCTCGAACACATGAAAATGAAGAAAGTGATGATGCACTGCAACGCTTGCCGACCCCTTCACACAATCTACACCCGCTAAAAATGTTCTATAAAAAAACAATCAAAGCTAGCTGTTTATCCAATTCATGTTGAATTATCACATCATGAACTGACAGAGGTTGAAGCTTCAATTAAATTGACCTTGATCTTGCACAAGATCTCAACTTCAGTGTTCAAAATCTTGAGGATTTGTCCACCACTGTCGACTCACAAAAATCAGTAATGCAGGATGATTGGCTACTAAAGGAGCAAAAGTACACTGTGTTTGATAGTTGCCTGATAGAGATTGTACACATGCTCAAATGTGAACATACTTTCAGGGCCAAGATATGCAGGTAGTCATTGGTGAATGTGTCTCACGTATTACAAGGCACCAACCTGAAAATCCAAGCAACCTTTGGCAACCTCCATAATACATTTACATGGTCTGCTCAACCGATGCTCGGAAAAGTGCCAGCTGGGAATCTACTTTGTTCAGCAGCTTTACTGTTCAGGGGATCCACTCTCAGCAAGATTTCCAGTTTTTGTCAGTTTGTTGGTCTTGAGTTCCCTGCTAAAACTCAATCCTACAAATACCAAGGGCACTACCTATTGGCTGCTATTAGTCATACTTGGAATGTTGAACAGATGTCAATGGACAGTACATTCTCTGGCAAACTTTTTTGGCTAGCTGGCAACGGACAGTGTGATAGTGCAGGATTTTCTGCAAAGACCTACACTTAAAACTTTCAAGACATGGGACGTAAACCAATTGTGAGTTCTGTCATGGTGCAGGTGTCTGAATGTTCATCATCTGTTGCCATGGAGAAAAATGGTTTAATCAAATCCATTCAGCTTCTGCAATCCAGGGAAATGGAGTGATAGCCACCATCAGACATGTTTCGATTGTGAACGCCATGCAAGAGCAGTTTCCACACATTTGGCATCGATTTGATGTATGGCACATTGCTAAATCAATCAATAAAAAAATTCAGCTGCTGGGAAAAAAAAGAGTTTGGCTAACCTTATGTAATGGTGTCAGTCCATCAGCAACCATCTTTGGTGGAGCTCCAAAACTTGTGATGGATGTGTGGAAATTCTACTTGAGAAATGGCATTCATTGATGCATCATTGTACCAACGTACACGCATGGACAGAAAACCAACATTTCCACGAATGTGCACATGGACCATTGTCGAGGGAGAAGGAACGGAAGAAGAAGTGGTTGGTGCCATGTTCACCTCCACACAAAGCACTTGAAAGGATTGTGTATGATAAAACTCTTTCGAGAGACCTGAAGGGACTCAACGATTTCTGTCACACTGGAGATTTGAAGATGTTCCATAATATGTGCCTAAAGAACAGTCCCAAAAGGTTGCACTTCGGCATCAACGGTATGGAGGCGAGAACGAGACTAGCTATGCTTGCCCACAACAATAACGTTGGTAGGAGTCAAGCGAGAACTTCAGGAAAATTGGGGGTGCCATGTTACTACGAGGCCTTTACAAAACAAAGCAAACAATGGGTGGCCAAGCCAATATCCAAGGAAATGGATTTTGAATTTGTCAAAGATCTGACATTAACTGTGCTGGCCATGCATAGTCATGGACTGGAAGCTGATTTTGTTCGCAGAAGCCATACAATGTCACAAAAAATTTCAAACAAGCCTTTTCCTCCAAAATCCAAACTTATCATAATGCGTAGTTCTAGATACAAATGATTTGTAGATCTCTGTAAAATGCATTCACATACACATCTTGGTCAAACTCCCCCATATTAAATGTGATATCCTGCATCAGAGTTATTGGTTTATACTGTGCCTAGTATCTGAGTTTCACTAGATCATACAAATATATTGTCCAGTTCCTTCTAGTATGTGATTTCTTACAGAAAAAGAAGAAAAACAAAACATGAATGTTCTCTCAGTACAGAGTGAATGTTGGTGCCTTTGGAAAGGCCTAAACAGAAATGGTGTTCTCAACACAGTGAGCATCTGGATGAAGGTGAGATCATTGGAAGCACACCGCTCTGGGATAGAAGACAGACAGTCAGAGACATTCAATGTTGACTTTGCTATCCTGTGCCACCCAGGTATGTTCAGCCTTCTGAAAACTGATCTGATGCCAAAGGCCCACCCTATTCGAATAGTGGGAACCAATTCTTCAATGCCTCATGCCCCTTCCTGATTTAACACAGACATCTCAAGAAGAACCTTTTTTTCATTCAGCCGCATGGTCATGCACTTTCACCAGCTACTGTCATTTTAAAAGCATGTTGACACACTACTCGGGGATGTGCTATGTCACCTGTCTTACATGGTTACAGAGAGGGCTGACACAGGCGCCTTTTGGAAGGCCACAGCCCCAGCAATGAGTTCACACACAGTGTCTGAACATGCACCGTTTATTGGTAAAACAGTGTACATAACAGTGTTACATAGGGGGTGGAAGCCTACAATTGCTTTTTTGCTCATCCGTCTATAGATTGCAACATGTGTAAGCTAGGATCATCTCTCCATGTAGCTAATGCTAAGGTCTATCTAACTCTCACAAGTTACATTGCGAAAGACACAATAAAATTCTAGTGCCAGCTACTCTATCAACAGGTAATCCGCTTGTTTGACTGAAACAGTTCTGGAGGATGGTGAGGTTAGCTTTATTTGGAATCTCCTTTGAGGGCTGATAGACACTATGTGTTGCATCAACACACACAATTTGTGAATGTTAACACGTTAACGTGGCGTAACATATCTTTAAATGGATGTTTCAAGCTGTCCTTCCTGTTCTGAAACACTGTACCACCTCAATGCCTTTTTTTTCCTGCATTCTTTTTGCCGAAATTGAAAGCTAAATGTCTCTGCCTTTGAATAGGACAAGTGCCTTATTGTAATTTGGCCTTGAACGCTAGGCAACAATTGCTCGAAGAACATAAATTGTGGGGAATAGAAAAAAAAGATACATTTAACTATATTGAGAGTGAACATGTACCGCCAAGTTAGTGTGAAAGTGTGTGGTACATTGTACAGAGCAGTAGCTCCTCACCAGAAAATAACCATGGAATTTCCAGAAATTATGTAAATTCAATTTTACATAACATTTTTAATGGGATTAAAAATGAGTAGGGTGTGGTGCTGTATGCATAATAAATAATTGACAGTGGGGTAAATGTTGTCTGCGTGCACTGTGATCGATTTTCGAACAGTAATCTTGCAATCGTCATAATAATGACACCTGTCCGGGGTTCAAGCTGAATGGTTGCTATGTTTGTTCTTCGTTGTCTCCATGTGATGCTCCATCACATTGGGAGCCATATCTACTTCACAGTGCTCAAATTGTACGCAACTCGTGGTCTCAAGTAGTACATCTTGTTTTCATTTGTGTGTTAAATATTGGTTGTGTTGTGCTTATGATTTGGTTTCAAACAGTTAAGTGTTATACAGTAACTTGTTATATTAAAATAAAGAACGGCTACTGAAATATATTTTTATTGTGTTTTGTTCCCAGATACTTTGTACCGTACTGCCCGTGCCATCGCTTCCAGGTGCCAGCACATGGCTTCTTCAATCAACACTGGAAGATTACCATAAGCAGTGTTTTTTCGATCAGCGTTATGTGGGACGATCGATATAGCCTTATGGATATGGATCGATATTGGCATTTCCGGCAATAAGGAGAAACATGTCAGCATTCATGATGTAAGAACATGGAGAAGCAAAAGTGCTGGGCTTTGAAAGTGCAAAAAAGAAATGTCTTCTCCCACACAGAGCACCAAAGGTGGTCATTGAATTGCTTTGCTGTTGTGCCATATGGCAAGACAAGGACACACAAGGACAAAGAACATTGAGCATTCATCATAATATGCGTAGCTCGAGAGTCATGCAATGTTCGTCAGCTCTAACTTACCTTCAAAATTAAAAAAAGTTTGTTTCCTGTAGTTTATCATTTCTTGGGAACATTCTTCAAAAAATAAAAGCACCTGCAACATTGCAGACTATTGTTGATGCATTATTGAAATATTGTATACGCAAATGCTATTTAGGGCAAGACAGGGAATGTGCACTCTGTGTGAGGATGTCTGTGATTATCTTGTGTTTATCCTCCTGTTACAGCGGGCGTGCGTGATGACGTGGCACGTTGGGCTACGCTGGCCATGAACGTAATGAAAATAGGTGGAGCACATCATCGGGACAAGTGATGTCAGCTTCAGGGGCGGGTGTTTTGATTTATTGCTGCAAGCGCACTTGAATTTAGGCCGATCGATCCACGGATAAGATTAGCAAAAGATGGCCGTGCCCAACACGTTGTTTTCGCATGTGTAAAAGTGAGGAAGACGAAGTTAAGATGCATCGGAATATTTTTTACGATCGATCACCATATGCTTATAATGACTTGCCCGAAGGATCGGGACAATAACATTTTTGAGTGCCCTATTCTTTTAAATGAATTGAAATTGTAAGTCATAAGGTTCTTTTTAAGGTTCGTGGTTTTGATTGTATAAAGGCTTGAATGAAA
Organism: Ambystoma mexicanum; assembly: GCF_040938575.1. Taxonomy (NCBI): domain Eukaryota; kingdom Metazoa; phylum Chordata; class Amphibia; order Caudata; family Ambystomatidae; genus Ambystoma; species Ambystoma mexicanum. The sequence goes on from NC_090937.1 coordinate 1,333,495,820, forward strand.
CATAAATACATATTTAAAAAATCATACTATTTATTTATTCTGCAAATGTTTAAAACAAACATTGCACATAATAGAAATAACCCAGGTTCAAATAACATAAAACAAATCATACATTACTAATCAAATGTTATATCGCACAATTCCATTTAAAATTACATCATAAAACACAATTCATATAGACAATAAACTAATCAGCACAGTCTTACTAAAAAAATAATCCCCACACCAAACTGCATTGTAACAAATTACTCAGTTCATTATTTAAAAAGAAGTATTGTACAAAATGCACAGTTGCTAAAATCAGAGAAAGTTCTGTGCAATTTCGAATTCCACCCAAAAAAGTATTGTGTACAAAGTTTGCAAAATACTCATATTATAACTCCCTCAACATAGGACAGAAGACCACAAGATGCCCTGAAGTTTCCTGTAACTCAATACCACATAACCTGCATGCTTTGTTTATTTATTTTTTAAATGTGGGCATAGAACCTCTAACGAAGGAAAACAGATTCAAGTGGATCTGTGTATATTGCTTTGTCCCAAAAAGGTAAGGACATGTTTGTAAGTAATATTGAAGTTGAAACAATTTATTTTCTGGAGCATTATAACGCTTTTACAATTAGAATTTAGCAATTGCAGCGTTGGTATTACTAGAGTAAAGTTTCCAAAGTTTCTGTTTAACCATTGCAGGCCTACTGACTATGACATCACTGGATGTGTCCAATCTAGGAAGTAAGGACAGAGACTTATTCATCAAGGAGTTCAGTACAGTAGAGGTTTGACTACCAGGATGTTTAGATTTACAGATAACAAGCTGCCAAGGAGGATTCATCATTTTAGAAAACAAGCTTACACATTTTCATTTTACTGCAGCTTGAATCAAAGTCAGGCTAAGTGCAAGCCTGATCACCATGATCGGAATACAGTCTGGCAAACCAAATACTTTCCTCAGAAGGATCTTTCCATACACTCCCAAACAGCTGAGTCACTGACACTGAACATTTCTGCGCCATATAACAACAAAGGAAGAACCTTCATCCTATTGTATATAATTGCCGGCAACAGTGAAAACTGCCCGTATTTCTTGTTAAGCCTCATAAATTGACACATAAGGGCACGCGCTTTGACATTATCAGAAATATGATCAGGGATCTGACACCTCTTGCCATTGCTGAGTAGCGTTAGTGGGAATTGTAGTGAAAAACATCTCGAGAGTCAAAGGTTTCAGACCCCTGATTGGTGGCAGGGCACCTTGGAAGTATAAACCATGCATATTTTGGTACGATGGACGGTAGTTCAAATTAAGCCACATCTGATTTGTAGCACACCAGTGTCATCCCTGTGAGCTCAGCCAGCAATGGGAGGCTTAGTGGATATAAGGCAACTGCATCTCTACATTCCAATGAATCAGACCAACTGGCACAGTGAATCAGACAAACTGGCAGGATGCATTCAGCTGTTGACTCTCTGGGAGGAAAGATAACTACTCCCTTCCAATGCTTTCTGTCTGCTGCGGGACACGCTCTCAGAGCTTGGCTTAAAATAGGCAATTCCATAAAAAAGGCCTGGCTCACATTTGAGGGCTGCAGCTTAGAAAGCCATTTGAGCAGTAGGCTGTGAAAGGGGTATAGTTGTTAGAGTCAGGGAACACAAGTTGATTTGAACAAGGGTTCTTCCATCTTACTTTCCTGTGGGACTCCTGTCCCCTCCACGTTCTGTGGAACAAGGCACTGTGAGTATGACATCATAAGGCAAAGGACAATGGTCACAAGGACAAGGATTAGACCTCTTAAAGCAGGTTTGCTTTCCGCCAATCGGGTGTGGTATTGTTCCTATAAAGGACGGGGTCTTCCGCTCTTTCTTTGATTCACTTTTAGACCTTCAAGGACAACAAAAATCATTAGGTTAGACCTGTTTGGAAAGAGTTGATGTTTCCAAAGCCCTCACAGATTATGATGAAGAAGGAGTGATTCACGGCAGAGGCAAGCTCTGCTCCCTACCTACTCCCAGGACACATTGGTGGTGATTCTTGCTGAGGGCCAATGTCTACCACGTTGTCAGCAAACATATTTAAGCTGCAATAGCAGAGACTGAAAAGGACTCACCTTGTCCTAGAGCCCCCTGATGTGGGTCTCACAGCAGCCTGAGGACCAAAACAGCCAGGATCCCTATTTCTATGATTGAAGACAATTTGAGGTACATGTTTGACACCTCCAACCCAACAGGACCTGCTGGTGCTGGCTTTGGCACTCACTCAGACTTCAAACCATTGCTGTTTGCATAATTGAACAGGCTCTATGCCCCATAGCCCCAGCATTGCCTCATCACTACTCCTGCACGAGCAACAGGATTGGCAGTGCAGCTCAGCTTGAAATGCTGTATCATTGTGTCACTCATCGACCTGAACCAGCTGTAGTCATCATTTTGAATCGTAGTCAATCATCAAACTGCTCCTGTTGATCAATCATCCCGGCATCGCTCCCTGCTTCTTTTAAATCATATGGAGCACCTGCATAAATCTGTCCTGTTACTGACTCAGCAACTGGGATCACCACAACTTGACGTCTTTGAACAGAGTGCAAAATGCATGGACAATAGTTTGAATCCTGGTTCGACACAGTCGAACCACCGAACATTAGAATCAGTGGACCTGGCCATGTGGTACATTTATTGTGGCCCTAATAATTGGGCAATTTCCTTTTGCAATGGTTTTCCACCAAGACATACCCTTTTCATTGACATTGTTGCATTTCTTGCCTGTTTTCTCTGACACATTATCTGAGTGTGTTGGTATCTTTGAATGATGAATTTGACTGGATCAGCAGGGCCATTGACAGGATGTTTGCAGGAAAGGAAAGTCATTATTGTTTAATGACAAACAGGTGTCTTTGTCAGAAATTAGGCATGTGGTGCATTTAAAACAGAAGCTTGCTCCCCAAAACAATAGAAAGTAAGAAAGCTAGATTTTAGCACATGAAGATATTGGGCCTCATTATGACCCTGGCGCTAAGGGGTTAACGGCTCCGTAAAAGGCTGTGGCGCCGTTCACCCCTTAGCGGCTAATTACGAGGTCCCTTTGCGGCTCCCGACCTTAACGGCTGGTCTGGACCAGCCGTTAAAGTAGGGACCTGCAAAGGGACATTAAAGGTAATTACGGTACCGCAATTAGCGGTACTGTAATTACCGCCTTCCCCATTCCCATTGAGCCCTATGGGGCAAAAATGGGAATGGGGAAGGACCAATGGTGCATGGGGAATTACTGCCCCACCAACCTTGGAATGGGGTGGTAATTCCCCATTGCACCATGGCAGACCCGTTATAATACTGGCAGCATCCATGGTGCTAATAGCGCCATTGGTTATCGCCGGTGTTGTAATGAGGGCCATCATGTCTTACTGCTAAGGTATTTCCACTTGTTATACTTTAGCCAAATTTGAAGATCATAGCTAAAAGAAAATTGCCTTATCTCAATTAAAAAAAACAGTAAATCAACAGATGACATTCATCACTGTTACCTCTATGTTTTCTAATAAATTGTATACATATTAGGAATTACAAACTGCTTACTGACTTATGCTAAGATTTATTTCATTCAAGCCTTCTAATGCCCATACTGATGTTATATATGCAGTATGTGCACTGTATGTATATTTCTTTCATTTCACATGTATTCAGACATATGTGTTATGATTGTGGAACATATTACTAAGTCCTGAATCTCCTTTAGTCAAAAATTCCAACATCTGTTTTTTGTCAAGATCTATTGGGTAGCATATCAAAATGATAATCATGGTGAAAACAATTTTTACTATATCTTAACACTGCTCCAGTTAGTGGCTTTGCATAAGAGGAACTAACAGAGACAGATGACTCAGTGACATGCAATTTATTTATCTTATTTATTTTTAACATTTTTATTGTGCACTAAATCCGAGGGCATCAAGGTGCTGTTGCAGTACAAGTTACAAGATGGAAGGTCATATATTGTACAAGTGGGCAGAATGCTTTAGGTACAGAGCCAGGCTTTCAGCAATTTGCAGAAGGTCCAATAATATTGTTCGCCTCTCAAAGTGGGTGATTCCACAATTTCACAGCGATGACCAGAAAGCTAGAGCCTCCTGCTCTGCCTGTCGGAATTTTGTCAGGATAAGCCATTTGGCATATGCAGTTCTGGTCGGTCTCATTGAGTGTGCTTTAAGAATTTTCTGAGAGACGTAAGAGGGGGCAGTGTTAGCGAGGCATCGGTGGGTGACTGACAACATTTTTAATGTGATTCGTTCTTGTATAGGGAATCAGTGAGCCTTCTAGCAGTGGTGATATGTTCTCATTTGGGGATGTTCAGAGTTGATCGGAGAACATTGTTCTCGCTGACCTGTAGTTAAAGGATTTTCTGCTTAGAGGTGCCAGCGAAAAGGTGTTACAGTAGTCTAGGCTTGAGCTGATATATACTCAGGCAATGGTGAGACAGCTGTCAACAGACAGGAAGGGTCTGCAGGCATTGATGAGTTTGATGATGTGTGATAATGTGTGGGGCACAGAGATGAGGTGTTGACTTGGCATTAAATAGAGGGGGAGCCATCAAGGTAAACTCCCGATGTCTTCACTCTCTGGGAAATAGGGATAATGATACCATCAATATTAAAGGAGGCATATTGTGTGTTGAGATTTTTGAGCACCGTAGGCGGGCCTACAAGTAGAATTTCAATTTAGTCATCATTAAGACATAAAAGGTGCGTGGCCATCCATGCTTGGATGGTCTTGTGCACAGTGTTTACCTTCTCAGAGTCTTGATGGTAGTTGCCAGAGAGGGGAAGTAGAATCAGGGTATCATCAGTGTAGTTGGTGTAGGAGATACCAATTCGGCCTTGGAGGTCAAAAAGTGGTTTCGTAAAAATGTTGTAGAGGGATGGGGAGATGCAGGAACCTTTGGGGATGCTGCAGGATATGGGTGCTGGGGGGGCACTGTCATTTTCCACAAAGACTCTGATCAGTCTGCTCTTCAGGAAGGAGAAGATCCAACTAGTTGCTTCTGGCGTGAAGTTGGCAATATATGGGTGTCATCAATGGGGGCCCTTGCATGATGGATGGTGCACTGCCACCCGTACATCAAAATGGAGGAGCCAGGCAGAGACCAAAACACATGCAGGGATAGAGAAGCACACAGGTAGGCTCTCCCTCCTTGCAGTGACACTGAGCTGCTTCTGCTCCCTTCCAGTCAGGCAGGGTTATTGGGCATGCTGGCAGGATTGCAGAGGGCAGAATGGGTGTTCTTGTGCCAGCTGCTTTTAACAGAAGTACCAGGGTACATTTTCAGAGTTCCAGTAATCCAGGCATGAACAATTTGTGTATGCCTGTGGATCTAAATCTTGATTTTTCCAATGTTTCATGTTTTCTGGAGAGCACAGGATATAAAGGCAAGCAAAGCAAACAGGCTGCAGCAGATGAGTAAAAAAATAATAAACTGAATGTCTGTCTGTGTGTATATTTGAGTGTGTGCATGTGTGAGTGTGCATACAAGTCCACATGTGCCCATGTTTTGGTATGCATGGGATGGTTTACATAATGAATAAAGTCTGTCAAAAACATGACATATCTCAAATCAATGGGGTAAATATATATTTTGGTAACTGCACAAAATGACTTTATATACAAATTCATATTGACTTACTTTTCTTATGTGTCTGTCATAGGTCCTGAATCAGAACTCTATCTCTTTGCTTATGTGAAGAACATGAAGAGTGTCCATTACTTTGCTCTCTGCCATCAAAAATGCCACAGGACCAGAACAAAAATAGTGAAGAAAATCCAGAATAACAGAACCACTTGTCAGAAGCCACAAAAAACAAGCCAAAAAAGCTAAAGACCCCGAGAGTCTGTGTATGCCTGCATTTAATACAACTGTTCTTGTCTCTTGCTCTAGACATTTCCATGCCATTTATATTGTCTCTCTCAGCATGTGACCCTTAGATTAGCATACCCAAACGCCCTTGTGGCAGTTTTTATAATGTCTCCTTTGTTCACAAATCACACTCGTTTCTCTCCTGATTGCAAATCTTCTTTTGTCCTTCGTGCATGAAAAGGCCTAGATACAATATTCAGCTAATTTCCCCAGACACAGACACATTAATGTTCATCTTATTTGGAACAATGCCAGCTGTTTTGTTCATGGAAAGGTTTTCTTTCCTTTGTGATTGCGCTTTGCACTGCATATTTCTATCAGAACACAGGCCATAACAGTTTAAGAATATCTGATTATTTCTGCTGTAGAATGATTAATATTTGTGTGCACCAATGCACTTTTGGAGTAACTATTTTGCTAGTTTTCCCAGTGCATACTACTCGCATCCAAAACTCCATTCACAACATCAAACATACAGACTCTAATTGAATTATATTTATCTGTTAGTATTAACACACCAGCAGTATAGGACCCATGCCAGTACTCTAATAAACAAGCATAAAGCCATTTAAGCTAAACTCACTTTGGGTCACATTTTATATTTAGGCTCAATGTGCCTGCAGAACCTTTTTTTTTAGGATCAAATCAATCAACTGGAGCCTGGCCTGCGACTCTGAGGCTGGCTGTTCAGCTTGTATGCTGATTAATGGCCTTCACACTTCACAAAAGGTCAGAAGATCAGTAAAGAAACAATGTGTAAAGGCTAAAATCACAAGAACCACCTGCAAAGCCCCAAAATAAAAATGCCAAAAGACCAACATGTAAAGCTAAAGATTCCCAGAGCACTTCTGCATCTGCATTTAACACCTCTGTCTTCTCCCCTATACATTTACATACCATTTGGGCCATCTATTCTGGCATTTGCCCCTTACATCAGCATGCCTTCTCACCCAATGTGACAGTCTATGTAGCGTTCTCTTTGTTCACCAATAACCCTGTTTAAAGTGTCTTTCTTGCACTATAGTGTTTTGTACATAGTGCTCCTCTTGGCAGAAAGTGTCTCTGACTGCTCATGTCACAAACATTTCAAGATATTGTACTATTGCATCCTTACATTGTAAATGAATTTCAACTCTCCAGCTCCCTCTGCCCACATTTTAATATCTCCCCATATTTTAATGCATGTGTTGTCTCTTTGGTGCAAATATGTGCTCATGATAACATGCTTGGTGTCATGGTCCCCTCAGCTTCCTCCCTTCTCCAATGATTACACCATTCCAAGTGAGTGGTATCCTTGATCACATTTCCAACTCATCTAACAATGGTAGAAACCAAGGTCTGGATGACCCTTCAGAATTACCATATCTACAGTTATAAGTGGTTACTGGCATGTGTTTTGGATCTCTACTCTACTATTCGGTGTGGATATTGCTGCTGATTCATGATATTCTTCAGCACATGGTATATCCTATGGGTTATTTACACATAGGGCCTGATTTACAAAGCGTTTTTGAATGGGAACTTCCCAATCAAAAACACTTTTTGAAACAAGAACCTTAATCTGAAAACATTTTATTTTAGCACACATACTGTGTCTATGTCCCTTTGGAGCCCAGAAAACATTGGCCAGAACCTGGTTTTCAGTTGTCTGTAGGATGCCTACAGTTGTGTATATTTTACACGCTTTGTCATCTTTTCTTCTATACATTGTATTTCACCTTGCTTCCTCCTTTGGATTGCTGTGCCTTCCTTCAATTGATTACAATTCTTATCTCCAGTTACCTTTGTTGGTGTTATCTGTGTGCAGCAAAAATCAATCTTACTATGAGTTATTGAACTAGTCTTTGACACCATTGATGTAGTTCAAATTAGCTTGGGCTTTAAAATGAATTGTGTACCACTGAAAATGTCCTGCATTCTGGCAACCGCAAGATTTTAGGTTTACCTTGTCTGGTGATATTATTCCTGCTAGCTTCCTAAAGGATTGTGTCTTTGTGGTTTAGGAATTTTGTATCAAAACCCCAAGCTGTGGTTATTGGTATCAGCGCCCTTTGTGCTCGTATAATAGAAATAAAATGGTGCCTTCATTTAGCATCAACCATGGTAAGGGTGGGAACTCAGAAAACAATGTTTGAGGGCCAGCATGAAGGCTCAATGGCACATCCACGCTGCAGAACGTTACCCAAATTAGTGACCTCAGAATTTTGTAATATGTCTATCGTTAAAAATGCCTACAGCACTTTCACCTTTTCCATCACTGAATCTAAGATGTTTGCCTGGTGTGAACATGCTGACCTTCATATGACATCATGTAGATCTATTTTTGCTTTTTATCCAGATGGCGTCTCGCCACAATGTAAGCTCTATCAAGTCTTCCTATCCAATCACCCCAGAAGATACTGTCAAAACTGCCACCAGAATGGATCCTTCATTTGAGCAAAATTACCCCTACTCACAAATCAGAATTAAAGAGGAAATAATCATCATGGCACCTGCTTCGCTCACCCTCATCCAATGCTCAGTTTCTCATGGTGTTGCCCCAAAAGTCATAAAAAAGCCATCATCATGCCTCTTCTGAAGAAAACATCAGCAGACCCAAACATAATGAGTAAGATTAATCCAATCATTAGCAACCCCCACTGAGGTAAAGCTTTGGAGAAACTGGCTACTAAACAGCTCATGGAATATTGTGAAAAATAACACTTTGTGAATGACTTCCAATTAGGTTCCTGCCCCAACCACAGCACGTAACCTGCTCTACTACATGTTAAGGAGACCCGCCTTTCTAAACATCAAGGAGGAGCGTAAGATATTGAGTAATGCCGGACCTTGTGAAGGTGAACATCCTCTAGATGCTGTTATAGGTTCTAACTCAGGCAACTCACCAGAATTGTTACCCTTTAGACCAGTGTCCCACACAGAGGTAACAGACATTGTGGCGCAGCTCAAACAAACCACTTGCCAAGGTGATGACTGTCCGATGGTTATGTTTAAAGTATGTGCACCAGCTTTAATTCCAAATAGCACTAAGTTTGTCAACAGCTCCATTGCTGAGGACTATGTGCCAGATCTGATAAAGCAGGCATAGATCAGTCCCCTATTAAAAAAGCCATGCTTGGATCCCAACATTGCTACCAATTATAGGCCTATCACTAATGTGACATTTTTGCTAAAAAATCTTAGATCGGGCTGCTTACCTTCAGATTCAAGAATATCTAATTAAGAATAACATCTTGAGCACTCTGCAATCTGGCTTTAGACAAGCACATGGCACAGAGATAGCATTGCTGGATCTAAAAGCCAATATATCACAGGCCATGGATAAGGGTAGCATTGTCCTCCTGATGCTTCTGGATTGTCCCCTACTTGACCATTCAATACTGGTTGAGAGACTGTTACTTTCTGCATATCTTGTACCCTCAGCAGCATATTGGGTCAAATTGTTTCTAACTGATCGGTCAGCCAAAGTATTTAGTGGCACTGCAATGGCAGATGTGGTTACATTTCCTTATGGTGTACCTGAGGGGTCTTGCTTATCGCCCACTCTCCAAACCATTGTTTTAATTACTGGATGAGAGGGGAATAATTTACACCAACTATGCTGATGATACACAGTTGGGGTCATTACGACCCAGGCGGTAAGTGCACCAACTTTACCAACATGGTGTAAACTACGTTTACACCATGGTGGATGGCGGATTTGCTGCCCCATTCCAAGGTGAGTGGGGCGGTAAATCCCCATTTCCCATTTACCCTTCCCCATTCCCATTTTTGCCCCATAGGGCATAATGGGAGTGGGGAAGGCGCTAATTACGGCACCGTAAATTACGGTGCCGTAATTAGCACCAAGGTGGTTTAGCGCCATGGATTTTAACGGCTGCTAAAAGCAGCCATTAAAATTGGAATCAGGCGTTAAGGGTTAACTTAACGCCTGAGTTGTAATGAGGGTCTTATTCCGATCTCAGGAGACTATGGATAAGACACTGAATATGTTAATGAAGCATATTTACTTATTCAGCAGTGGATGGTTTGTAATGGTATGGCCCTAAATGACATCAAGACAGAGCTGATGTTAGCAGGTACAGCCAATAGATTAACTAAATTAGGCACAGAATATGAACATTTTGTCATAGTTGGATGCACCATTGCAACACAAAAAAGTTAAAACATTAGCTGTCTATTTAGACACTGAAGAACTAACTTCTTTTCTCACTGTATCCTCCTCTCAGGTGGCCAGGAAAAGACCATCACTTTTGGGTCCTGATCCTGGGGGTGGATGTGCGAGCGAGAATCACCTGGGTGGAAGGAACCTTGGGATTGGGGAGAGGGAGTCCTTAGGTGAGACAGGGTATCTCCCATTCCCTTTTCATAATGAACCCTCTATCCCTCAAGCCTTTGTAGGCTACTGTCAGCCCCTTCCCTTTTCTTCCCTGCAAAATGTCCCCCCAAAAATACCATCAACACTGGGATGAGGAAGATACCAACTAAGAAGACACATCCTCATTTGGTTGAGACAAGCACCTTTCAGCTTTATACTGTACCGGAAGCTAGAAAGCAGAACGAGGAGCGGGTAGCTGTCGTGTGTAACCAGTGAGTAGAGACCAGGGAATCACTCATACGGGGTGACTCCATTTATGGAAAAGCCAATGAAAGTATCCATAAAAAAGTTTGTGTTTAACAACAACGTCCTATGTGATTTTGAATTCAAGAAACATAACTGCCTATGTGTACCAGTGAAAAGTACTAAGGTCAAAAGAGCTGGGAAGTGTCCCAAGAAATTGTGTTGTTTTGAACAGCTGGAAGATTTGAACTCCTGGGGAAGGTTGCCCTGATATTTTGTGAACTGTTTTGAACTTGGGGAAGGGAAAGCTGATTACAAGCCAAGAGCTAGCTAGAAGAAGCTCTGAAATTTATTTTGAACACTATTCATTTTGATGCTGACATCCCTACACATTGTATACAGTCACTTGTGAGGGCAAGCATAGGTTTTGGACACAGACAGATTTTGACTTCCTAACACAGACTATCCTTAGCTTTCTTTAAGTAGGACAATCTGACCTTAGTATAGGGCATGTTATGCCTTAATCCATCATTCATCTTAAGTTAATAAAACCATTGAATACCAAACTTAAACCTGTTGTCTATGTCTGCCTCATGATGCCTTCACAGCACTGAGCTGAATATGAAGCTGCATGTAAAGAATATGGTATCCACTTCTACTTTGTCTCTCGCAACAGCTGGTGTGCTAGACGCCGCCCGCCCCTCACCTCCCCTCCACTGTACCCCTCCTCTGTGCCCCTCTTTATCCCACACCCCAGTGTATATCTTTTCTGTTACCTCAGAATCGTGCCCCATAATGCATCTGTACTGTTCTATACCTCTGTAAAGCACTCTGTTATGTATCTGTTTTGTTGGATACCACGGCAAAACACCCCATTACTTCTCAAAGCCAGATCAGTGCACAAAAAATATAATAATAATAATAATAATAATAATAATAATAATAATAATAATAATAATAATAATAATAATGAAAAAATCACCACCTTAAATAGTTTAATCAGCAACAACCGTTTGTTAGGAGTCAGAAATGCAAGACGGACACAAAGGTAATGTTTTCTCAAAATATTCCATTTATTCAAAGTATAAAAAGGTCTCTGATGAATGCCTCACTTTCCCTAACTTAAAAGCTAGGTCCCTGCCTAGCAAACAAAAACTAAAGAAAACCAACGTTTTGTTTCGTTAGGACTGCCTAAAGAAAACCAACCTAGTGTCCCAAGGACAATATGGCTGACTTTTGATTCAACAAAAAGACAGTTTTGCAATTCCAACTTAAATATGTCTTGGAAGCACGTCCTGCGATCAGGGTTGTTCTCCCTTCCCCTGGATCAATTCGAGAATAGTCAAATTATAATTCTGTACCAACAAATTTCAGTTTAGAGAAATTGACAAGTCTTTTCAAACCACAGAGGCTTTCTTCATGAAAAAATAATTGTCATTTTGACAACAACTTGTCGGAATTGAAACAATATTATGCCTCCTATCGCAACAATTGTATGTGTATTGGCCTACGCCAAGTTGTCTAAACATCATATGCGAACAAACTCCGCGGCAAGGTCTTGACCTTAGAGAAAGTAATGTAAGTCACCATCTTGGATTAAGCCGCCATTTTAGGTTCTCTTGTAATGTGAAAGTCACCCTGAACATCAAAATGGAGGCCGAATGACATTCTGAGTAAGATTCTGGCCGTAGTGACCTCCGTATGTACGAATAATTAATATGCCTGTAGGCCACTTGTCGGGGTCGCGAACTGAGACCTTGTCCTATTGTTGACATATGTGTAAATGCGCAACTATATCAGCGAAACTAATCAAAATGCATACATTATAGGATTGGCTTGGTAAGGAACCCATAAGCCCGACTCCTAGAATGGTTAACCCGTGAGGGGGTTGGCCAAGGGCTGGATAAAGAGTATAAAAAGCCCAAGTATTCCAATGTACGGTCTCTCACTAATGCATCGAACCTTCGTTGAAGTTTGTTACGTTACTCTGAGAGCCGAATAGCTATCCGTTTGTCAATTGACTTTGGTAACTATTGTAGCTTTTAAATAAAGCACTTGTATGCTCTTTGTAACCTGTGTTGGTGTGTTTCTTTTAGGCTTACCGGCCTCATATTATTTTTCTGTTTCCACAGTTGGCGCCCGAATAGGGACCCTCAAGATTGATGCCGGATCATTGAAGGTTGACGCAGACTATCGAACCGGGATCGGACGGTGTGATACTGCGGGCCCGACCGAACGAGACGCGATACCTCGGCAGCACTGCACGATCCGATCCTTGGACGATAGTCGTGTGGTCTGACATGGCATCTTGACGAGGGTCCATTTTTTTGAGGCGGGCACATTTGTCGAAACCACCAAACACAAGGTAAAATTCGTTAGGTAAGTTTTTTGGTAAACCGTACGGTCCTCCTTAGGTTTGGTCAGGTGCAGTCGTGACCCGGCTCTTAATTTAACCCTGACAATTTGAATTTGGCGTATTGTATCTGCAGACACAATTATTGACCAGGTAACACCAATTTTTTGTGAAATGCCTGGGAAATTATCTAGCTGCTTTAGGGCTCTGTTCCGCAGCGATCGACAATCTTTGAAATGTAGCCACCCGGCACCACAGGAGGGGTCACCGGCATGTACTATGTACTGTAAGTATGGCATTGGAAGTATAGTATTTTATGATATTTGGCACAGACAAACCAGACATGCCTCCGAATTGCAGTGGCCAATCAATGGTAGTTTGGAGTCCCCCGTATTGAATACCTAGAATCGGTCTTGCTACAAAAGAAGGCCAGACCTGCAGCATTTGATGTTTTGCAGAATTGGGAAAAAGAAGCGTTGCAGCAGCTTAAAAGTAGGGATAAACATGCACGCCGTCATAAAACTAATGCCAAAAAGGCGTTGTTATATGATAAGGAAAAACATTCGGAGTCAGTCAAAAATATGGATAGGGCTTTCTCCCAGAAAATGTATCCCTCTAAATATTTCCATGTTTCCAAAGAATTTATTGAAAAATTGTTAAATGAACGCAGGCCTGGTGCCTCCGCGCCAACTCCCTATGATCCTCTCCCGGGTGCTCTGCCCATTCCTGCTGTTATTCCTGTTCCCCCTGTGCAACCTATTGTTCCTATTCCTCTAGTTGCTGTTCCTCCACCTATTGCACCACCCCTTTCTCTTACGCCGATCGTTGCACCCCCATTGAATTTGCCCGCACCTCTGCTCCCGAGTGGTTCTGTATTGACTGAAGTTGATCGGGGTGCGGGGTCGAAGATTGTCACTCGAAATACTGTTTCTGCAGACAAGAAACAGGAATTATTTGCATGGGCTAAGCACTGTATGGAGGAAGATGATCAATTTAACGTTTTTTCCACATTATCAAATATGGGCAATTTTCCTGAGAAAAATGTTTTTATCGAAGGTTTGGGGACTCATTTATGTGTAATGTGGGGTAGATTACAAAATTCGGATCTCCCACAAGGGGTGAGGGATTTAAATACTTTAGCGCTTTCGAGGGACACAGAGGAGAAAATACAAGGTCATGTTGAGAGATTGTTTGAGTATAGGAGGGACTTTGAAAAATTACAAGATGAGGATGAGGAAGACGACAGTATGTATGTACAGAAACGGTTCCTTCCGTGTCGTAGATCGGCACCTGAGGAAATACGAATTTGTACCAAAGATGCGATTCGATGGATCTCGGATTCATCGATAGCGCCAGATGAAGTATATGACACGTATAGTCAGTATACAGTAGATATGCAGATGAAGGTTATTCAGGTAATGGTACAGTACCTGCAAGATGAATGTGTAAGGAAGAAGGTTAGTTGTCCTATAGAATTACTGGATATTTGTAAGAGGGCTTTTTTGCCCGACACTTCTTCAGCTGCCTTAGCGCTCGACCTGGCTCTGTTGCTTAGTAAGCGGTCAGAGTTACCTACATCTTAGTTGCCTATGAGAGAGGTTCCTCCGACATTTGTCCCTAAGGTTGAGATTCCCGCTAACGCTGGGACTGGTGAACCCGCTGTGGACATCCCTGCACACTATGTATCCCAATTTGTTCACATCCCGTTTTCACGACAGGAAGTGAACACTATTAGACAATCAATTCCCGATATCAGGAAAAACCCAACAGGGTTTTACAAAGAGATAGAGTCAGTTTTGCAGTCCTCTGTGTTCACCTTAAGTGACATTGACTTGCTATTCCCTGTACTCCTGCCCGTAGATTTATGGAAGCAGGTTCGAACAATAGATGATGTGCCAGGGTTAGGAGATACGTGGGCTAACATGACTAGGTTTGATGGGGAAAGACCAGCTGGTGAAAAACCACCTCAGGTAATACTTACTTTGCCTGATAGAATTGTCGCAAAATTGAAAACCATAATTCCTGAGAAAAGAATTATTTGGGACAAGCTTACGGCCTGTGTTCAAGGGAAAACTGAAGGTGCCACCGAGTTCTTTAATAGATTCGAACAGGTATTCTCCGATTTCAGTGGACAGGACCTGGGCACAGAGTCCGGGAAAAGGTTGTTTGTGGACAAACTTGTACGTGGGTTGTTGCCCGACATCCAGTCACAGATTATGTCCTCTGAGAGCGCTTGGCAGGCGAAATCCCAATCTGAAGTTTTGCACATGGCTCAGTATTATGAGAACCGTGTGAATAATGAAAAAGAGAAAATAGAGAAGAGGAAAGGAGATTTGAAGACTAAAGTATTGTTACAACAAATTGTTAGAAATCCCAGAGGAGGTACGTCACAGACCAGAGGTCAGTATGTCCCAAAAGGAAACGCTCCTTTGGGTTCTGTGAATATTAATCAATGTGCCTATTGCCGCCAGGAAGGTCATTGGCGAGCACAGTGCCCCGTCCTTCGCCAAAGGTCGAGCAATGCATTTGGGGGTATGGGTAGACGACCTAGAGGTCGCCCCGGAGCAGGGGGCCCTGATAGAGGTCACTTTTCGCAATATCCTCAGCAACCTTTTCCACGGGAAAATCAGACTTCGAGTGTGGACACGAGAAACATATTTGATCACCCTTCTGCTGCCTACCTTTCTGAAGAGCTTCCTTCCGATGACGTTTTGTTTCGTTAGGACTGCCTGAAGCAGGGTTTGGAACCTTCACCTATTCCCGTTAAATCAGAAAGGTCCCTACGTTGAATTGTTAGTTGGGAATAGGAAACATCAGTTTTTGATAGACACTGGAGCACAGAAGTGCTCCATTGATCATTCCCGGGTTCCAAACATTCCACTGTTAGGGCAAACAAATGTTTCTGTAGGGTTTTCTGGTATACCAATTGTTTGTCCGGTTTCTTCGCCGGTGTCTGTTTCTTTGGGTCCCTTTATGGACCATTGCCCTTTCCTTCTGACTTTGAACTGTGGAGAGAATTTGCTGGGGTTAAATTTGTTGAAGAAACTGAATGCAGTAATTCATTGTTCCTCTGATGGAGTACGACTGACGGTTTCACCACAGCAACTTCCCAGCTCTCAGTTTCTGACTCGACCATTGCCTCCTGAGTTTAGTGTTGTCCCGGAATGTTTATGGGCGGTTGACGACAATGATGTCGGGGTACTACAGATTGAGCCCGTTAAAATAGTTTTGAAACATGGAGTTAAATTACCACTCATTCCGCAGTATAAAATATCAGTTGAGGGCGAACGTGCTTTGAAGTGCATTGTCTAAGATTTTGTGCATCGAGGGGTGATTGATTGAAGAGATTGCAGGTAGTTTATGTAACAGCCCAATTTTGCCTGTATACAAGAAAGGTGACAATGCAATCCCATACCGTTTTATAATTGATCTTCGTGCTATTAACAAAGTTGTCGCCCCACAATTGCCAATTTTGCCTGATGTAACAACGATACTAACAATGATCCCTGCTACAGCTACATATTTTAGTGGTGTGGACCTAAAGAATGCCTTCTTTAGTATTCCTATAAACAAGGAGAGTAGATATTTGTTTGCGTTCACCTTGGGGGGACGTTCATTCAAATTTACTCGTGTACCTCAAGGGTATACTGAAAGTCCAAGCATTTATAGTAGAGCTTTGAAAGAGCAGCTTGATACCCTTGAATTGCCACCTACTTGTACACTGCTTCAGTATGTCGATGATTTGCTTTTGGCTGCAGATACTGAAAGTGCTTGTAAAGAAGGCACTGTACTGTTGCTTGTTCATCTAGCTAAAAATGGTTATAAAGCTTCGCTCAAGAAATTTCAATATTGTTGTCAGGAGGTCGCCTATTTAGGTTACCTCCTGTCAAAGGAGGGGAGAAGATTGACACCTGAAAGAATAAAACACATTTCTGGCATGTCTGTTCCAAATATGCAGAAGGAAGTCTGAGCCTTAATAGGTATGGCTTCTTACTGTAGGTTGTGGATCCCGAACTTTTCACTAGTGATAAAACCGATGTTGGCTTTGACGAAGAAGGGCATTTCTCTGCCACTGCCATGGAAATCGGAACATCAACGATCATTTGAGCTTCTCAAAACCGCGTTATGCTCTGCACCGGTTCTGGGTACTCCAAATTATGACAAGGCCTTTGTGTTGTTTGTGCATGAATGTGATGGATGTGCTTTGGCTGTGTTAACGCAGGAACATGGAGGGAAGAATAGGCCGTGCGGCTAAAACTCCTCCGCCCTTGATCCTGTCGCATGCGCTTTGCCGAGATGTTTGCGAGCTGTCGCTGCCGTGTCCGTAAAACAGAGTGAGGGAATGGTTCTAGGCCATTATTTAATTTTGGTGGTACCTCACTCTGTAGATGTCCTATTGAATAAGACTCAAACGCAACACCTCACCTCTGCACAGCTGACAAGGTATGAATTAATTCTGTTTGCCCCTCACATTCAAATTAAGAGGTGTTGTGTTCTTAATCCGGCTGAACTTCTACCTTTCCCGCAAAATACTGTTTGCGGTGACGAAGAATTACATGACTGCCTGTATGCCACTGAACAGGAAACCAAGGGCAGGACAAACCTTATAGATATTCCTTTGGGCAATGCAGAAGGGGAGCTGTTTTGTGATGGCTCCTGCTTCAAACTTCCAGATGGTACATCTACAGCTGCTTACGCAGTTACTACGTTGAGTACAGTTGTTGAGAACAATTCCGCATAACTTTGCGCAGGCCGCAGAGATTATAGCGTTGACCCGAGCTTGTGAACTCTCCGAAGGGCGTATAGTAAACATATATACTGATAGTCAGTACGCCTTTGGGTTGGCTCACAACTTCGGGAGGCTCTGGTCGGAAAGAGGGTTCCTAACCTCACATGGGACCAAGATTCAGCACGGTCCCCTAATAGTGCAATTGCTCTCAGCACTCTCACTTCCTAGGCAGTTAGCGATCATAAAATGTGCAGCACATCGTAAGGTCATAGATGATGTGGGAAAAGGGAACGCTTTTGCTGACCAGATAGCCAGGCAAACGGCCACAGACCTTAGCGCAGACATGTATGCTCTAAGGGAAACAAAAGATGCCTATGTAATGGATGAGGGAATCGGGTCTGTGCGAGATATCCAAACTGATGCCACAATAGAAGAATCTAAAAAGTGGGCCGAAGGAATGGGGAAACTAGATGACGATGGGTGTTGGGTGGATACATCTGAAGGAAAATGGTTGCTCCCTGATTCATATGTGCTGGCAATGGTTACGATGGCACACGGTCCTACGCATGTGTGTGCCCAGCAGATCACGAAAATGCTAGAACAAGTATGGGTGAATGATAAAATTTTGAAGATTGCACAGCACCATGTTCAGAATTGTATGATGTGCTTGCAGCACAATGTGGGGAAGGGGACAGTAACTCCAAGGGGAAGCTTTGGGCCCCCTTCTGTTCCCTTCGAGGTCATTCACTTTGATTTTATTGAGATGGAATGGTGTAACAATCTAAAATATGTTCTTGTGATTATTTGTGCTTTTAGTAAATGGGTCGAGGCTTTCCCCATTAAAGATGCTACTGCCATGACCAGTGAAAAGATTATGGTAAAAGAATTCTTTCCACGATTTGGGCTTCCGAGGGTAATTTGGTCGGACAATGGTCCCCATTTTGTTGCTGCAGTAATTTTACAGATATGCACAGCGTTACACATTGAAAAACAATTTCACTCAGCTAGGCATCCTCAAAGTGCTGGGTTGGTAGAGAGACATAACGGCATCTTAAAGAATAAGCTTGCAAAAACATGTGCCGACACCAAACTGAAATGGCCAGATGCCTTACCTATTGTATTGTTAGCCATGCATACCACACCTCAAACTAAGACTGGGCTCTCCCCCTTTGAGGTAGTGATGGGGAGACCTGCTAATATTTTGGTCTTCCGAGGCCTAAAACATTGAGGGAGGTTGACAATGTATTGCTTCTAGACTACTGCAACCAGTTGACTAAAAATCTGTATTTCATTTATCATCAGGTCCAATCAGCTTTACCTGTACGGTTTACGGGCCCAGGACACGATATTCAGCCTGGAAGTTGGGTCCTAGTGAAGGCCTACGAAAGGTCTTCCTGTCTCGCTCCTCGCTGGAGGGGACCCTACCAGGTGTTGTTGGTCACCCAGACAGCAGTGCGGGTGGCTGGAAAAAAGCATTGGATCCACGCGACGCATGTCAAGGAACTTCCTCAGCCGACGCCACACGTTACAGAAGAAGCAGAACCCCCCGCTGATGCTACAATCTCTGATCCTGGAGTAGCAAACAGCACTGTGAGTGCGTCGGAGAATTTCTCTGAGCCCGTGGAGCTTGGGGAACAGTCCATTTCGTCTCTGCACTCTTTTAAAAAGTCAATTCCGGAAAACATTGTTCCAAGTTCTGCGACTTCCGTCGCCTGCGATACGTCGCTTCCCTGAGGAAGTGACGTTACCTTGTTTCCGGATCAAACAGTTCTGGGTACCACCAGGTACGACCTTTGATGAAGAAAATAGAACTACGGCACGTGTCTTTCAGCGCATTTGGAAAGAAGAAGTGATTGAAAGTTTTCTCTTGTAAAAGAAAGTTCCTTTCGAACAAAAGGGAAAAAAGGGATTCTGCTGGCTAGGGTTGGGAAGGACTAAGAAGTCGCGCGACCGTAGTGTCGCCAGCAACGAACATTGGGGTCGTCGATTGAGAAACTACGATGCCTGCCACCTCCACCGCTGCTCCCCGCACTGGACTTGTAAATAAGGGGGTGACCAACTCGGACAACGAACAATGTGCCTGGGCCCCGAATACGTATTCCTATGTTGTGTTAATAATAATTGGAATTTGTGTAATTACTGCTGTGGGACTTTGGTATTTCGAGGAAATTTACCCTCTAAAACCTCTACTGCCAATTGAGATTGTACCTACTGCCTTTACTCCCTCTATACACCTTCACACCTTGTCACCTAGAGACTCCCAGAATAGACGAAAGTATCATAATAACACGTTAATGATAGTAATGTATGCAACGCATGCCACATTTAATAGGAGTAATTGCTGGATTTGCACCCATTTACCGCAACATGGGGACAAGGGGCTAGGATGGTATATTCACCCTTTACCTTTAACGACTGCTTGCTATGCTTCTCTTAGAGCACTATTCTTTGGCCGTTGGAATGATAGCATCTCAGGGAACTTCGATGGAACTAATTTAAATGATTTTGAGAAACGTGAATTGACTCCCCTGGGATGCTCGCTTTTTGCAAATAGAAGTAGACCTAATGTTGCTTCTATTAGGCCATCTCTTCCTTTCCAAACTCTAATTTCCTTTAAAATGGCTCCGATAGGCAATAAGGACGCTGTGCCCCCTTCCTACTCTATTAATCATAGCCCCGATTCAGTCCCCTTCTGTGTACAAAGAAATGGCACTCGGGCAATGGGAGATTTTGAAGGTTGTGTAAACATTGTAAATTTGACTGGGGAGAACAGGCCTCTGTATGTATGTTTATTTCATTTGTGGTAGTTCAGCATTTCCCTGGTTGCCCAAGGATTGGCAGGGAACCTGTTATTTAGGAATCCTGTTACCTGGGGTATTTGTAGCTAGTACATTGGAAGTTTCTAAGGCTCGCCCACGACGGGACGAGAATGGAGATACCCCTGGGCAAGTATTGGGAGATATAGCGAAATCAGTTGTGCCCTTTTGGGGACAGATAGCAAACTCTGAAAACATTAGGGGGCTAGCAAGAGTACTGGAGAGAACCATCAACCGGACCACGGATATACTCTACAATATGACACTAGAACAAAAGGCAATAAGATTGGTAGCACTCCAAAATCAGATGGCATTAGATGTCATCCTGGCAGAACGTGGTCGAGTACGCAAATTAGTGGGGTCCGCTTGCTGTGTTTTCATACCAGATCCCTCACCGACAATTTTCAAAGCAATACAGAACTTGCACATCCTTAGTTCTGAGGTGCATGTTCCTGTGGGAGATTGGAATATTAGCGCCTGGTTCTGGGATTCTCTACGATCCTGGGGTTGGAAGGTGCTTTCTGTTATCCTGGTTATTTTGGAAAACCTGCTATTCCTTTATTGCTGTTTCCAATGTCTACCTAGTATATGTGCAATGCTAGGGGGACGTTGTGCTCAAGCGGTGAGCACAGTGGGGCACAAAATGTACGCCCCAGAAACAGCATCTAAAGAGTTTGTGTTACAAGAGAATCTGATGAACAACCTAATGGCTATAGACATTACAGATAATGATTCAGGATGTATAGACGACAATGCATGGAGTTATTTACAGAAGTATTAGAAATGACATTAGCACTTGGCATAGGCCAAAAGGAGGGTTTGTCGGAATTGAAACAATATTATGCCTCCTATCGCAACAATTGAATGTGTATTGGCCTACGCCAAGTTGTCTAAACATCATATGCGAACAAACTCCGCGGCAAGGTCTTGACCTTAGAGAAAGCAATGTAAGTCGCCATCTTGGATTAAGCCGCCATTTTAGGTTCTCTTGTAATGTGGAAGTCACCCTGAACATCAAAATGGAGGCCGAATGACATTCTGAGTAAGATTCTGGCCGTAGTGACCTCCGTATGCACGAATAATTAATATGCCTGCAGGCCACTTGTCGGGGTCGCAAACTGAGACCTTGTCCTATTGTTGACCTATGTGTAACTGTGCAACTATATCAGCGAAACTAATCAAAATGCATATATTATAGGATTGGCTTGGCAAGGAACCCATAAACCCGACTCCTAGAATGGTTAACCCGCGAGGGGATTGGCCAAGGGCTGGATAAAGAGTATAAAAAGCCCAAGTATTCCAATGTACGGTCTCTCACTAATGCATCGAACCTTCGTTGAAGTTCGTTACGTTACTCTGAGAGCCGAATAGCTATCCGTTTGTCAATTGACTTTGGTAACTATTGTAGCTTTTAAATAAAGCACTTGTATGTTCTTTGTAACCTGTGTTGGTGTGTTTCTTTTAGGCTTCCCGGCCTCATATTATTTTTCTGTTTCCACAAACTAGTTAATAGTTCAAACAACACAATGGGCCTCATTACGAGTCTCGCAGTAACCCGCCTGTGCTATCAGCCGTTTGCCGACAATACTCATAACACTTTACCGGCGCCTGACTTCCCTGTGCCACCAGGACATTACAACTCCCGGTGGATCGGGAAGTCAAGCACCCCCGGAAAATGTTGTGCCCCATTCCCCTGGAGCCCCATAGGACTCCATGGGAGTGGGAAGGCAGAAGCATTGGCACTGATGCTAATGGTGCTGGTGCTTCTGTGAAAACTCTGCGGGCAGGTGCTGTTGCGCACAGCAGTTCAGACCTTCCAGGTGAATCGGCCCGACCTGCAGAGTTGTACTTTGGCGGTCCAAAAATGGTGCTGGTATGGTGCGGCCGGCACCCTTATTTCTGAACCGGCACAGTTATAATGAGGCCCAAAGTCTCCCACACTATCCCTTTTCAAGGATGCTTGACTTTCTTCTAGCACACACGTTCCAAACTCCTAAATGCAATTCTTCTGTTATCATAGCAAATGTCTTCTTGTCAAAATAACGTTATTCTTTCTCAATTCTTCTTCTTGAAAATAACATTCTTTTGTCACAACAGCAAACAACAACTTGTTTCACTGGTGCTGTGATTTGTCAACATTGAATAAGTTATTTTCATTCAACAAAGGTTCTTTCCGCAACTCTTTCTGCCAAAAGGTTATCAAATCACCAACTTCTTTCCTGGTCCACTTGCCTGTCAGGACTAATTAGTTTAAGCTCTTTCCTGGTTTACTCGCCTGCCATGAAGAAAACTCCTACCATTAACTTCCAACTGGTTGGTTTGATTCCAGTATTCTCCACAACAGTCTTCTGACATGGTTTAACAATTTTCGGACTGTTAGCAATGTCAGATACAAGCTTTTCCAGAACTATATCTCTATACCTTCTTGGTGTTTGCACAAAGTCTTAAAATAGCCATTTGGCTGTTGACAATACTTTTACACTCTAGGAGTTTAGCCAACGACTTTCTGCTTTGCCACTTATATTCATATGCGTTCATTTATTGACATTCATTAAATATGTTCTGCTTGGATTCATTAAGTGTTTGCAGTTCAAAAACATGAAGTTCTGACAACTTTCTTTCAAGGAGTATCCCAGTGTCAGCACTCTGAACACTCATCGGGTCTTTGTGGTGGTTCCCTTCAGTTGGAGTCTTGCAGCGATACTTCAGAAATCACTCTGTCACTTCTCCTGCCTCGGCGAGCCTAAGCAAAGAGGTGCAGTGGTCTATGGGAGCAATAGAAGCTCTGTTGATCTTCCATGGCTTCTCCAGTCTGTTTCAAGTTGCTTCGATAAGGCATCTTCCTTGCAGTTGTGCTCCTCTTTAGTAAGCCGTCGTTCGCTGTGCATATTCCTGCACATCTTTGGATTTTCACCCGTTGCAATGACTTCTGCTGGCGGGTTTCTCTCCTTGGCTGCACGTGCAAAGGGGACAGTTTGAGCTTCTTCTGCTACACCTCCCACACGGATCCAAACTGCTTCTTCCTCTGCTTCAACATCATCACAACACAATCATGACCTCTCCAGGTGGCTCTTATCCTGGGCTTAAAATATCCCACTCAGGTGCTCTAATTGGCAATGACTAGACTGCACCTTTTGATACTCATACTTCTGAGTCCCTATGGCCTCTGAGTTCCTCTTCTTCGTCCCAGTACTTTTGGTATTATGGGAATTGGAGTTTGCATGAGAAGGAGTGATATTAAGTTGTTCTCTTTTATTTTCATTTACCCGCGAGCAGAACTCGTAATTTGGCGGCATGGTAACAGCGGCGCCGGTAGCACTACCAGCATCGTTGTTTCCTTACCGCCACAGATGTAATGAGGCCCACTATCTTGTTCCTTCTGATCTTCCTCTGCACTCAATCTCAATATCCCATGTCCTCCCTCTGCCTCCTCTCCCTTTTAATCTTTCTCCCTACTCTCCCCACTCCACTGTAACCCACAACACATAACAATCCAAGCCAGCTAACTGTGGATCTCCTCATAGCTCAGCTACAACTTCATTTACTTGCTAAAGTGGTAGGCCCCATTACCCTCTCCCTATACTCCCTTCCTGGTCCCACCACTGCCTCCAGTGACATTTCATAATGTCATTGTGCACAAACATCCTTTAATGTGAATCTGTAAAGGTGTTATTGTATGTAACTCCTGATCGAAATTGACACCCTTGTCCTCAAATCCTCAAATATATAAAAACAAATACAAACACAAATGTAACTACCACCTGCAAATGCTTAATATAATCCTACCGCTACTGGATATTAGCACCAGAACTTTGAGGTAACCAGCGCTATGGTACTGGCTAGTTTGGACTGCTGCAATGATATCTACTTGGGCCGTCTCAAACACTTCATCCATATCCTCCAACCTATAAAAAAACATCAATATAACCCTGGAGACCCTGCACTGGATTTTGAGGAAAACAATAGTCTGATTGAATTCTTGTATATCATACACAATTAAATTTCCGGCAGGACACCTGGTTTCCTTACTGCCATCATCAAAATAAACATCCTACCAGCATCCTAGGATCCTCATCAGTCAACCAACTTGGCAACAACGGTTTTCAAGATGAAACGTCTGGACCAACTCTGGATTAATGCAGATGGTGCCTTGCTCTAGAATCCTCAGCCTCAAATAATAAAAAATGAATAAAGTCTCTCCCGATTCGGGAAAAGCGTAACACTTTTTTTCAAACTGGTTCTTAAGCTGGAACGAATGATTGCTCTCCTGGTTGTATCATTTTTACTTTCCTTCACTCGAGTGCTTGCTTAGTACCTGTGCATGAAGCCCTCATTGCAACCTCATTGTAGCGTGCCCCTTTCATGTGTGATGCTCTCCCCTCCCATCTGGGTTCACCACAAAGCAACTCTGTGTTGCAGTTGTCACTAAACAAATCAAAAATACATTATTGACATTCTCTTCATTCTGGATTCCTTGCCTTCTTCCCACTCTTTGCTAGTGTGTAAAGGTGCAAGTCCTTCAAGAGTGCTAAAACATGAATCAACCCAAACCTGTATCATTGCTGTTCTTTTAAGGAAAGTTGTTCACATCAATTACTTGGCACAGCTACAAGTACAGCATTCATTTTGTATTTCATATGCTGTGGTACTTTTCTGATATGAATGTAATCAACTTTAGCAAAAGATTAAGTTAACTGGAAAAACCAATTAAATTAAAGCACCTGGCAGTGCTCTGCATTCATTGCAATAAAGCCAAAGGCTGCCAAATGCAAAGTGAGTGTTTGATCAGTAACCCTTTAAAGATTACATGAGCTGATAGTGAGTGCGCACCTTAGTACATCTAAACTGCCGACAAAGGCTCATTTTGATAGCTACAACTACTATGGGAACCCATGCATGGCATGTATTCTCTTTTTTTCGTGTAAAAGTGTGCTTCAGAAAAAATTGAAAAATAACAAATGATAAGATAACACTGTATCTACAATAACGAGTTTAGGGGCTAAGGAATGGGCGAATGGGCACCGGGGGAGAAACATAAACCTCATGGATAAGCAACAAGAAAATAAAACGACTACAGAGAGTGGCAAGCCAATAGACTGAAAATAACATTTTGAACCAAAACACTGCCCCAATACGACAAATTCATGTTAAAACATTTTAGACATTTGTCACAATAGAAACAAATGTAAACGAACAATATATGAAAAAAAAAATCACGAAACATGTTTTTCTTTTTAAATAGTATGCACATTTGTGGACATTTACACTAGATTAGACATACAACATTATTTTCATTTCAGAGTATCGTATAAAATCCTTACAAATACAAAAGTTAAACTTAGCCTGTTATTTAAATAGTGACCTTGGGATCTAAATATGTACACTCAATAATGGGTTTTTAAGAAATTAACATTAAGGTTTTCTGATGTAAAAATGTAATATATAAACCTGATTATGGCAATAGACAGTGACACTTGATTGCCAGACAAAATCCGATTCCAGAAATGTACAGTCCAGAGTGCACATATCTGACAAAATGATGTAATCTCCTACATTTATTACAATCTATATCTATCTATCTATCTATCTATCTATCTATATATATATATATGCCAAAATGTGTACATTTGTGACAGGATTTGTTGTGAAGTGCTGTTCCTTATATAATTCCACACCATTTCACCAATCTGCACCACATTTTGCATAGTTGCCTGTTAGGACCCTCTGGACATTACTGGCTACGTGACATTTGGACACACGCCACCCCCTGTTCCCCAGATTTCAGAACATGTCAAAATGTGTTTTTGGGTTTGTGGCTTGGCAAAGCATTGTTCCTTATACAATTCCACACTGTTGCACCAATATGCACAACATTTGTCATAGTTACCTGTTAGGATCCTCTAGACATTACTGGCTACATGACATTTGGACACCTCACCCCATTCCCTGGATTTCAGCACAAGACAGCATTTGTTTGTGGGTTTGTGTCTTGGCGAAGCACTGTTCCTTAGACAATTTCACACCTTTTCAGAAATCTGCCCAACATTTTGCATAGTTACCTGTTAGGACCCTCCGGACATTCCTAGCTACATGACATTCGGACACCTCACCACTTTCCCCAGATTTCAGCACCTTCACACATGAGACAGTTGCCTGAAATCGGAGAAACATCAATGTGGTTGTAGAAGGAGCTGTCTCGACACGAGGAACAAAACTCGAGGTCCAGGCCCTAGGATGCACCGTTTCAAATATATTTGCACCATTATGCACAGCAAGGAACTGCACCACGCTAGGGTGAGGTGACAGGTGGAGACAGAGCACAGAATGTACCAGTATGCAGCAGCACACCAACTCTCGCCACCCCCCAAAATCAGCTCCGGTGTATGTCAGCCAGCCATACACACCCATTCTCAATGCAGTATACTTCAGAATGCAAAGCACAACAAGTGATAAGTGATAAGTGAATGAAAACAGTGACCTACAGGACCAGTTTTATCACGTCTGTCTACAAAAGTTTACTTCGTCTAGTATAATAATAGCTTGAATACAGTCTTAGCCATGGCTGATGAGGCATTACAACATCTGCAAGTATGCTAATCAACAGACCAACCCTTCCTAAAACCTACCACTTCCAAGGTCGGACAGAGGTTGAAACGCAATCTACAAAAGAGAGCTCTATTTGTCTTTCCTTCAGATTTTTTTTTTTAGTTTTTAACACATTTTCAGGAAAGAATTTAAATCCAACTTCACCTTCTGCAAAATAATATCAAATGTCATCTGAAAATCTAGTAGGGCACTTGAGCCCTTGTACCCCAAGATACTACATACATCTGCATTTAAGTTGTTCTAAATTAGATTCATTCCCTTGGAGTACATCAACAACACTTGCCATCACACATACGCCACAAATGATTTTAATCCCAGTACATACTGAATGATATGTATAGGTACATCCTGCGGAAGGTGTAGGACTCTTCTACAAATTATACAATCTATAGAGTGAAAAAATTATCAATCAGGAGTAAAAATAACTTCCAACCCATATAGCAAGCCAGGATTATCTTATGTTTATACAGCTTGATCATTGGCATATATGAGAAACTCCCATACTTATTGTGGAATTTCCTCATCCGTGCTACAAGCATAGGACATGTCAGTCTTGTGCAATCTTCTCCCGCTGAGATATTAGGTCATTCATATAATGGGCCAAGGGTAAATTATATTGTTTTTGTCTCTAAAAGCACAACATTCATCAAGCATACCAATTTGGGATTCCATGTTTCCATAGAATGACATAATCCTTGATTTAACAGGGTTCACAACCAGATCATGTTCAGATAGAAAATTAGACAATTGTTTCAGAGTATGTTACAAACCAATCAGAGTATGATCAAATATGATGAGGTCATCTGCATAGGCTAACCATTGCAGATGAACCTGGCCAATTCTAGGAGGGAAAGTTTAGACAGTCTGTAAATAAATACCTATGTCTGAAATAAACAGATGGAATAAAGTTGGAACAAGTGCAAAGCCTTGAAGCAGATCACAATACATTTTTATCTTGTTAGAAAGGAACCCACCAGAATTCAATCCCAATGGAAGGAAAGCATCTTTGTGAAGTAAAATTAGCATAGTCAACAATGCAGTTGGAAGGCCCCAATTTTGCATTTTGTTTTTTAAAGAGAAGATCTAATTTACATAATCAAAATGATTTCTTAGGTATATACTGGGAACATAGATTGGTTGACCTCCCTTCCTATAAGAGTGTTTCTGTAATAAGATTAGCAAAAATCCATTCAAAGTGGTCCCCATGTGTTGTCGAAAATCAGTTAGCTTTTTCTGAAAACAACTTTTCAAATGTGCCCCTTTGTTTAAATCCTGAAGTACCAGGGATGCAAATATTTCACTAGAGCAATCCATTAGAGCAATGTGCCTGTTATTGTTTGGATATAATCTATCGCCTTTTTTGTAGATTTGGAATTATTAAGGAGTTGGACAAGGAAGAGGGTAAACAATTAACCCCTAATATGGATTTGAATAGGTCCAACAAAAATCTACCCCGCAGCTCAGGTTGATTCTATAATACAAAAACAGAATTTTCATATAGGCCCATAGCTGCTGAGGGTGTTGCCATAGCTATCAACAGTATAACATCATCCACAGTAAATTTTAATATCCAGCCATCATTAATTTTAACTTTGGAAAGAAAGACCGTTTTGCATTTGGGGTATAAAGGCTATCAAAGTTACCTTTCCATTCTACTGATGCAATAGGCATTAGCTGAATTACAGCCTGATAAAAAATGTTATCATTCACAAGCTGCCTAACAGAGACAGAGTTCCCTTTACAGATACATATTGCTCTTAACATCGTTTCACACTGTTTTTGTAGTGATAAAGATTTGTGGGCTCTTATCCAATTTTCATATTGTGTGCATAATTTAATCCTGTGAACCACAAGGTCCGGAGTGTGAGTATGACTCTCCATTATTCTAAGTTTCCTAATAGCTCTCATTTTTCATTTGGATCTGCAAATCAAAAGCAAAGTGATAATTCTTGTATGTGTCTGGCTTCTCTAGTTATTAGCTGAGAATTTCGTACAAACCTCACCAATAAGAACATAGAATTCACCAGTTCCAATATTAGTATCCAGCAGATCGTCAAATATGTTGGATAAGTATGGCCATGAATTTTGTTTTTATTTGAATGTACTATTGAATTTGTGCATGTTGCTTTTAATTTAGGATAAGCCGGTTGCAATTTTACAAGCAGGAAGAGTGATGCATGGTCTCTCTGGTCAGGCTCAATTGCTTGAAGGTAATGGCACAATTCAAACAAAGATTTCATTATACATATATATAATCAGTTATAGATGTTGAATAACCTATGTGCCATATTGGTTGAGAGGGTACATCTCTTTATATAATTCAGTAGATTTTGTTTAAATTCCAGATATACATCAACTCAGCGTACCTTGATCCTCTATTTGACCCAGAGGAGAAACTCTTAGCTAGAGACTATATCCAGAAAATGTGCAAATCAGGTCACTAGCTATTATAGGATTGGAAGATGAGTAGATGTATGATAAGCTATTTAAAATATCATTCATGGCGTCCAGCATGGTGATTTCATTCAAGAACACCTTATACTTCTATACTTGTGTAAATATCTTTCTTCCTAACTTGATGTAACAGATCAATCTGTATTGCAAAGTAGTAGAAATGTATCAAACTGGATTACTTTATTATGATACAATAGAAACAGTTTTTTTTAAAAGAGACTGCCCATTCAGCAGTGTATGAATTCTTTCACTTATAGGGATACAAATGCGACAAAACAAAACATAGCATGTTTTACAATAATTAATATAAGACTTCCTTATAACCTTAAATACCCTGGTGTGCTGCTTATGTCCAACATCAATTATTTATACACAACGCAAAATACAAATGTCTTCTCAATGTTCTGAACACTCAGTATTCTGTGCTGTTTGCTCTATGGGATTCCCATTTTTTTTAAAACATACAGTTTTCCATGCTGTATGTAATTCCCAATGCACTCATGTGTCGGTCTGTGATGCACTCAATTGGAAGATCTTCAGGGGGTAAAAGGCGCTATGGTTCCCATGAAGCTTGCATGTATTTTGTTGGTACTTAGCTGCTATATCAACATTTACAAGAGAATATATGGATATGTCAATTACTGATCCAGACTTCTCGTTTCAGATAGAACATTATACATATTCTATGTACATACCAGAGGGGTAATTATGCCACTTACCCAAAGGGGATCAGTTTGTTTTCATCCGTTGACCCAATGTTATTGAAATGTAATAGTGTTTTAAATGTATTGTTCATATATGTTTATGTTGTTACTTTAATGTTATGGTTTCTTTTGTTTGTAGACTTTATTTCTTTTTGGTTTAACCTTAACACTTTTGTGAAACATTTTATTTCCAATAATATATATATATATATATACTTTAATGACACAAACCAATGTACAAACAACTATTAAAAACACTATACAAACCCTACCCTGTATGAAAGAACACAGAATACATAAAGAAAGAATGATGAAGCAATCCGGGTAATGAACACATTATATTTCTAAAAATGGAACTATAACTTTTGTGACAGCTTCCACATCATGCCTTAAAGCCATCCCTTACCTCAAATCGTAATACGATAATTTGAAAAAAAATTCAGTTGAAAATTCCAAATTTAACATTTTAAAAAATTCAATGACACTTTAAGTAAAATAGATTTGAGAAAAATACCAATTAAAGGTTCATCAAGTTATAAGAAGACATTTCTTCCTGTGCACAGTGCCAGGCTGAGGCTGTTAAACATATAGGCAAATCCTCCATTTCTGCACATAGTCGTTCATCGTGGTACACACTGGTACATGCATACCCACAATTTTCTCACCTGTATTCCAATAATAAGCTCATGAGAAACAGCTGGATGGCCAAGAAACCCCTTCCAGACCCCTTCTGTGAAAAATACTGGCAGGACAGAACATGGTGCACTTATACATAGCTATCCACCGAGGGACTTGTGCACCCCACGCACATTTTAATGACTCATACACAGTCTGACTTCTTCTCCACTAAGCAGTTGAGGTAGGCCGTAATTAACAGTGTGTCCTTCCCTGTTGCAGATGAGCCTTTCAACCCACAAGGTTGGAGAGAAAAGGCCCCATTCACCTGATTGACATAGCAGGAAAGTCCAAGGTCAGTGTGTCATTCCAGGATGTAGGCAGGCAATGGTAGCCGTGAAACGAAATGCATGGCACCGAACACCTTACTGGCCATCCATCCTCTTCCACCATCCAGGGATACCATTTGCATACTTTTTCACATGGAAATGTGTCAAAAGCTGCACATACTGTCTCGTCCATGTGTAGACGTGATGCAAGATGATGTGCACTCGATGCATCAACCTATTAATTGGCAGGGCACCTCCATGCCTGCAAATTAAGTTTCTAGCATCTGCATGGCCTGATATGCACATCACTGATGGAGCGGACACACTGCCTCCGTCACAGGACTACACACCTGATATACATGTGGATGTACATGTGCATCGTGACACAATCACTCAGACAAGTCATGCGAATGGGCACCCTTTGGGGGATGAGCATACATGGCACAAGTGTGAAGGGCATATGATGTGCAGGTTCATGCCCCACCCGCCCCAAACTACATAGGTATGAGGTACACACACATCAGAGTTGTGGATAGCACATGATAATCTGAATTGAACAAGACATTGCAGAGGTCAAAACGATGAGAGAAAAGGTGCAGAGGAGTAGGGAATACATAATTGAATAGGTCGGTGCAGGTAAATGAAACATAGTGAAGGATGGTGGCATTCACAAAGGGTGTCATAGGGCTAAGTGTTCAAAAGCACCATAACAAAATAAAACATTGTACAGCACAGACATTTCACAGAGAGTGAAATGTGATCGACACAATAGAGTAAGATAGAAATACATCACTGGTTGCCCTCTGACCCATCTGAATGGCTGTCCCACACAACTAATATCTCCACCTCCTCTTCCTTCACCTTGCCATGTACGGGCCACTGGCTTGGAGAGATGAAGGAAAATGTGAAGGAGGGACCTGCTGTGTATCTCCGCTGGCCATCCATGGGCATAGGAGGAGTACAAATGGCCAAGAGCACAGGGCACCAGTGTGGCGAAGGGGCTGTATCAGTGACACATGTTGGACGACACAAACAGCATCATTGATTGTACGGGATGGTGATGCACTTTGCACCAGTAGTACAGCAGAATTAATTACAGTCACAGAAATTTGAAAAATAAATGATGGCTTTAATTCAAGTATGTAAGCAGCCGACGCATGTTTCGAAAACAATGGTTGTTTTCAAGGTTGAATAATCGTACAGAAAATTACATAATATAATACATAATAAGAGTTGGTGTTCAAATTGACATTATAATAGATTTTATAGAAAAACAAGAACACAAAATATAATGCAAACAGTGGGTATGCAAACCAATGAGTAAATTGAAATACAAAATTCAAAAAACCATACCACATTTCGGGATAAGGGTACGGGAAACAGATGAGTCGATGTCAGTCAGAAATTGCAGAGCGAGAATCATAAAAAGAAAACGAATTGTGAAAAAATGGTATGGCACCTTGATCATTTCAATAAAGGGAATTGGGTACTCCCAAATATGTTCATACATTCAAGAATATGCATGTGATACTGTGTATGGTACACATATTACAAGCAGGCCGAGACAAGCAAGTACAAAAAAGTTCACCAACAAGACTGCAGTCAATATTCATCTGGTAAATAAATACTGTTCTAAATCACCCATATGTAGATTGAAGTTGAGGAGAAGTGACATGCACTAATAGTGTGATAATGAAAACAGAAACATTCTTGTGGGTGGAGGATTGGCATCCTGAATCCACAAGATAGGGTTCTATATCACCCATATATAGAATGAGGCTAAAGAGTGGTGGCATGCACTTATTATGTGATCTTGAAAAATAAATCAGTTTTGTGGAAGCAGGATAGGTGTCCTAAATCTATTTTACCAATAAACTGAGCTGAAAGCTGGTATTATATCGTCCTATGAGAGCAAGAGAATGAATGGAAAAATGTTTTACTGAGTACAGTGATCACAAATGCATACAACTTAAGTATGCTGGGTGTGTAATACCAACATACCTAGTAATTGATGAGATGTAGGTTCAAAACACCACACAATGCAGTGAAAGTAGCACACGTTTCAATATGATCAATTGCGCCGAATTGGCAATTGACAATATATAGCCTGTAAAAGTTTAAAGAATGTGCATTAGAATGATAGACTACTGAATCAATCTATTATTCTAAATGTAGCACAAGTTTAATTGAGAATACATTTAGAATAATAGATTGATTCAGATTGATTCAGATTGATTCAGTAGTCTGTCATTCTAATGCACATTCTTCAAACTCCCTCCCCACTGCTGTTGGGGCATTCCACAAGGGTCATTTCCTCTGTAGTCATGAATGAGAAGTGGAAAGAAAAGGAGACATGTCACTCTGAAACATAGAAACGATGTGTGAAAATAGGTGAAATTACAGTTGTTAAATGTCGCTATATCTTGGCATGAATGCCCTCATCTTTCGATTGCGCCGTCAACCCACTGCCGTCATCCATGTATATTTGACCATCATGGACATATTGGTGCTGGCATTTATTGGTGAGTGGTGTATGTGAAGACAACATGGTGATGTGTGAGGTGTCTCTGTGTGTCGTATGGTGGCATCCTCATGACTCATTGGGCCTCATTACGACCCTGGCGGAGTGGGTTTACGCCAGCGGTATTCGCGGCGGACCCGTCCGCCCCACTACGAGTTCCCGTAGCGCCATGGAGCGTTTTCCGCCTGGTTTTTCCGGGCGGAGAAATCCATGGCGCTACGGGACCTTGTTGTTAATTACGCCACCGTATTTTACGGTGGCGTAATTAACGCCTTCCCCACTCCCATTATACCCTATGGGGCAAAAATGGGAATGGGGAAGGGTAAAATGGGGAATGGGGATTTACCGCCCCGCCAACCTCGGAATGGGGCGGTAAATCCGCCAACCCCCATGGCGCTATCGGCAGCTTTCCGCCGTGCTCCATGGTGCATTTGGCGCCACGATTTCCGCCAGGGTCGTAATGAGGGCCATTGCATGGCTATGATTTTGGGGGAAGGTGGATTCCAGGTGGTTCTCATGTCCTCTGTAGTCATGTGACTTGATTTTGGGCAGTTATTGAGAGTGCCGGGGCAGGGCTTGTGTGTGGCATGGTTTTATTGGGGCGTTGGGGCGCATGTAGGGATGTTGTGGGATACATCGATTGTTGGCAGTGCATGAGTGGCACATATGGCATGGTGGTATGCTCCTTTTGGTTGTATCTGAGATGTCCATATAACTGGGTTGCGTGTGTGTTTTGTGGAGTCAGAGATGCATGTTCCAGCGTTGGTGTCATCTTCCGTGAAGGATGCTGACTTGTGTGTGGGATGGATATGGGAGTTCTGTAGACATCTGCATCCATGTCCATTTGTGGTGTAAGGGCTGTGGCATGTCTCTGACACTGTAGGACTTGTGGTGTATTTGCAATGGGTATGGGTCATGGTCATGTTGTACTCCATTTGAGGCAGTTGTTTTCATGTTTCCGGTTTTGCATGGGTAGCATAGACTTGGATGTGAATGGTTGTGCAGAGTTGAAGGACTCACCACGGAAGTTGTGCCTGTTGCTGTACCTCATAAAACAGAACACAACTCCTGTAGTATCATGCTCAGGCTTCTTCTCTTCCCTGGGCATCAGTCACAACCCAGATCCTTGTGATTCTCCTCCAAGAGCTCGGACAGCTATGTATTCAGTGTATTTCAATTTGAACTGTCCTTCTCGTCCAGCCAATTTCTCCTCTGGTTGCATTGCTCGATTCCCAGGGTGATGATTTGATCTGTGAGTGTGAGCCAGTGTGGGTTTCACTGGCTCAGTGTAGTGCAATGTCCAGGCATCTAGAGCATGTGGGTCCAGTGGCTGTGGATGAACTTTGCCATCAGGTCCACCTCACCTTCGGTGAAGTTCAATTTGCGCTGTTGCTTCTTTGCATGCCTCCATCTTGCTGGACAACATGGCCACTGCAGGGATTGGGGCCACTGGTGTCAAGGTATTTATTGATTATCAGTTTTGGTGGCATTTGACACTGCGTGAGATGTGGCGTTATTCCGTTTTGTAGTGTTATTCATGAGTACTGCGTTGGTTGAATGTGTGCAAAGGTGTTGTGACCACCATATGATCAGGGCTACATATTGTTCCTGGTGTTCACCTTGTTAACTAATGTTTGGGCCACAAGATATTGATGGGGTTACATGTGTGGTCATGTTGTTGGGTATGTGTTGAAATGTCTGTGTGCCATTCTGTGTTGTGTGTGTCCTGTGGGTGCTGTGTCTGTTTTGCCTTGTTTTAGACATGTTGACATAGTCCAATTCCAGCGTGTGCAGACTTCATAGATAACGAAGTATAAGGACGAGAAGACAACCAGTTGTTGATGTAGATTTTGCATTTGGACTACGGATCAATCAAACACTCGTTATAGATTTTATTGCAGAAATGTAAACTCTTGCTGAGAGCCTTAGGAATCTTTTGAAACCTGAACTTTAGAAAATGTTGATATATCAAAGTTATGCCTAAACGCCAGTTTCTGATGAAGAACCGGAAACCTGCTCATTATCCAGATTCATTTCTTGGTGCAAAACTGTTCTAAGAATTAATCCCATGGTATTAACCAACAGGAATGTAAATAGGCTTGTGTTCGCTGTTTTTGTATTTATCCTTCAAGCGTATCCTGCTCTTGTCAGAAGAAATGTTGATATTCAGACATTTTTACAGTATCCTAATAATGGCCATGTGAATAGGAGGCTGCTTATTGCAATTATTGAACAAGTACTGCAGTTACCAAACTAAGGATATTTGATAACATTGTATTAAAAAATGAGACATTTGTAAGCTGGCACAGTTCTAGAGGAGGAACCACAAAGACCACAATTTCACAAACGGTGGTAACTTATGTTTTGGTGCATAATGTATGCCTGCACAACCACACTCTTTGTCTTTGTATTTCTCCTCTTTCACAGTCTCTATCACATTAGTATGCACACTAAGATAGAAGCCTCATGGTTCCTGCCACCACATTAACTTCTCTTGATTTAGTTGCTTCCAGTAGCATAGAGGTTCCTAAGGTTTTCACCAGGGTAAGAACTACTTTTGATGTGCTCCGTGAGTATTACACAACCTATGCATATGGGAGACGTAAGAGAAGTGCAGAGAAAGATAATGAGGGGATACTTGTTTATCTAGACAATGCAGCACACATGAGTAATAACATGTGGTACCAGCAGGAAAGTTGCTACATGTGCCCTCTCATACCCTATGCCATGAATGCAGCATGAACTTTCATCTCCAGTGAAGTTTTAGAACACAATGCCAGATGCATCATTCATCTTGCAGTATGCATGACTCGAGGACAATTTCAGGGAAGTTGGGCTACTCTGCGATGGAGATCAAAATGTTAATTTCCATTCCAGGATGATTATACCCAAACGTCACAGATGAAGAAGCAACTAGGATGGGAGAGCAAGATGCTTGTGTATCCTACAAATGGGCAGGAAAAAGTAGTCATGAAAGACATGAAGAGAATGGAATGCTCTGACATAACAGAGATAGCTAGATCACTTGGATGTTGTGAACAAACTCAAGTCTTAGTCTATGGACAAGTAAAATCCAAGAAGGGATGGGAGGTAGGAATGATGTCCTGTGCAGCTCATCTACTGAAGACAGAATATGTGCAGGAAGTACAAAGAGTGAACGATGGGTGTTTGAAGTCATGGGCGAAACATGGCAAACTGCTGACATGGGAAGAAAGTGAATCTGGTCCAATGATGGTGATTCCATGGGTGAATGCAACATTGTGTTTCTGAAGAGAAGGAAGAATTAGTGTGAGAGATAACAGAGACTGTAAAACTACAGTTGATATCTCCAGAATGAGAGCAGGGACAGCTGTTCTAATTGATCAATATTGGATGTGTGGTTCCAGAGCCTACATGAAGTTGCACAAGAATTGGGGAGGAACGTCGTCCTTGATGCTAATCCATGTTCCAGCATTAGTGATTCCTCAGAGCGACCTGAATATTGGAGCATTTTTAAAAAGTGGATGCCCATTTGAGGATGAGAAGAGTGCTTGAACTTCTCAATCGTACTAGAAGAGAGAGCTACATCTCAGCAAAATCAATGGAAGCTTTTGAAGCCATTCCTTATGGACAGAGGTGGTTTAGCCAGACTGCTTCGACATTTACAATTATCTTCATGCCTGGGATCCAGATGACGGCAAATGCCAAATGGTTACAAATTACCAGATGGGAGCTTCTGCAGACAATTAACACCACAATAAAGGGATTCAGTGCTATCAGGAAAAGCTGAGTGCCACACGACTGATGACCCTGTAGAACAGATATGTCCTTGACGTGATCACAGTGATGTAAGAAGGAGTTTGTGCCAAAATCGGGCCATCATGTTGCACGTTCATACTGTAACGCTCACCTGACTCCCACGGAGGCGCTGGCCTGGTTCGCGCTGCTGTGACCTCTTCTAAGGTGATGCGCAGGGTTCGGAAGATGGACTGGACCGGGCCCCCAAATCTGGCTTGTCTGGCTCGCAGAAGTATCCTGCTGTAGGCAAAATAGGGGATTAACTGTCTGCGGGGTAATGCAATCAGCCTCCCACTTTCCCCTCTCACCCTCCTCGAAACCCTTCTGTGATTCCTCGTAGCGTCTCACCTTAGGGTCTGGAAGGACGAGCTCTCCATGATGCTTCTGATGCAGGGGCGCGTTGGTATCCAGTTACTTCACTGGGTTTTCGGATTGGTGAGAACCAAACTTGCTTGGCTTCCAGGTAAGTTTTTTGATAAGAGGTTCCCCTTGTGTCCATGCATTAATGTACTAATGCTAGTGTCTTTTTCCCCATAAGGGCCGGGGTACGGAATGCCGGGGAACAGGCACCGACCCGAGATGAGAGGTGAAATCCTTGCAGAAATCAGGTAAGTCTTTAATGAGCGTTTTTTGGTAATGTCTTTTAATTCGCTCATTAACGCTAATGTCTCTTTTTTCCCCTTAGGGGCCAGGGTCCGGAAATGCCAGGATGCGGCGCGGACCCGAAATGAAGAGGGAATGAATCAACAGGTTAGTCTTAACATGGAGATTTAGCTTTCCTTATTCCCTTCTCTCTCTCACCTTTTGTTCTGGTCTTTTTCTCCCTAGGCGCTGGGGCGTGACTGCGAATCCGGATGATCGCTGCTGAACATGGAGGCGCCCTGTAAAGGTGAGTGGAATGCAGCGCTGCAGCGATCGACGCAAAGAGCTTTTAAATAAAAGTCTTCCTTTTCAGGATTGTGGGCGAGATGTCTCCGGGATGCGGATTTAGCAGGTAAGGACTTTTCCTTCTTCTGTTCTCTTCTTCTCTTCCTTTGCAGGTGATCCAGGATGCTGGCAGGCGTGGCAGAAGTCAGGATGCAGGAGCAGACACGGTGAGCGTCCAGCTGCTAGATGCAGAACAACGCGAAGCACGTGTGGCTGTTCGGGTGGGGTTTAAATAGCCTTGGAAGAAGTTCCTT
This sequence comes from Ambystoma mexicanum, assembly GCF_040938575.1. NCBI lineage: Eukaryota > Metazoa > Chordata > Amphibia > Caudata > Ambystomatidae > Ambystoma > Ambystoma mexicanum. The sequence continues at coordinate 1,333,534,365 of NC_090937.1, forward strand.
TCAGGCCTCAAGGAGGCCGGGATCCTGCAGCATGGTCTGCATCAGGTAAGTGCACCCAAGCACTTCCATAATGAGCCTGGCGCCTATGGCGCCAGGACTGATGTCTTTTATGAGCCTGGCACCATAGGCGCCAGGACACTGTCCAAAGGGCCCCTATATGGGGTTGCTGGGTCCTTCCTTGGGGACTGGATGTCCGCTTTCGGGGACGCAGGGCTTGAACCGGCTCCCCGGGAGCGGGCATCATGACAGCACTCCCCCCCAAGGCCACTCCCAAGGTTGTTCCCTCCGGGGTTTTGGTTTGTCTGGGAAGAGTCGGTGGAATTTCCTGACTAATCGAGGTGCATGCACATGGTCGCTGGGTTCCCACGACCTCTCCTGAGGTCCGTACCCCTTCCAATCAATTAGGTAGAACAGTTTTGACCTAAACATTTTTGAGTCTAAAATGTTCTTCACTTCGAATTCGGGCTCCCCATCTATTAGAATAGGTTCTGGAGGTTTGAGTAGTCGGGTTCCGGGTGCCACTGGTTTCAAAAGTGACACATGAAAAACAGGGTGAATTTGCATACTAGCTGGTAAATCAAGTTTAACAGCCACTGGGTTAATTATTGCCGTAATAGAATAAGGTCCCAGATATTTTGGGTTAAAAGTTCGAGGCCCTTTGAGTGGTAAATGTCTGGTAGCTAACCACACTTGATCCCCAATCTGATAAGGAGGTGCTTCACTCCGATGTAGATCAGCATTCTCCTTGTATTTTCTCTTGGCTTGTTGTAAATGCGTAGTTGCCTCTTTGAAAGCTTGGGTAATTGTAGAATGCAGATGTTCTACTGCAGGCATTCCGAGGTTCTGAGGTGAGTCAAGGTTTGAGGTTCGAGGGTGATGCCCAAACAAAGTATAAAAAGGACTGTGGCCAGTTCCAGGGTGTACCGAATTATTATATGCGTATTCGGCTATCCAAAGAATGTCTTTCCAGTTGCTTTCAGATTGCTGTAACATACACCGTAAGTATTGCTCAAGGGTCTGATTTGTCCTCTCGGTCTGACCATCGGTCTGAGGGTGGTGACTGGTCGATAATCTTACGCCTATCTGCGCCATTTGACAACATTTGCGCCAGAAGTGGGAAATGAATTGGCTTCCCCGGTCAGAGATTAGTATAGATGGGAATCCATGTAGCCGAACAATATTTTCGAGGAATTCTTTGGCTAGGACAGAAGCTGAAGGTAAACCTTTCAAAGGAATAAAGTGGGCCATTTTGGAAAACAAATCCACAATTACCAGAATAGTATTGTACCCCGAACAAGGAGGCAGGTCCGTAATAAAATCCATTGATAGGGTGTGCCAGGGTGCTGGCGGTATGTCTAGAGGTTGAAGGAGACCGGCTGGTCTTTTCTTTTGACTTTTATTTTGGGCGCAAACACCACAGGGCATCACAAAAGATTTAACATCTTTTCGCCAAGAGGGCCACCAAAATTGTCGTTTCACCTTTTCCTCTGTCTTGGCAATACCGGGGTGTCCCTCTATTAATGCATCATGATAACCGGAAATAACTAGTTCGTGTAATTCCTTATGTGGCAGGAATATGAGTCCTTGGAAATAAGGTAAACCATTATCTATGGTAAAGTCTGATCCCTTTTGTATCCAATCCTGTAAGGTTGGAGGGTCCAGGAGTTGTTTCACTCTGGCTTGAATGTCTTCAAGCGTCTGTAACAAAGTCATGCCTAGAATCCTCTGTTCGGGAATTATTGGTACTGGTACTGAGTTTGTATCAGATTCTCCCATTCCAATTCGGGATAAGGCGTCTGCTTTGCCATTCTTGCAGCCAGGTCGATAGGTAATCACAAAATCAAATTCAGCGAAAAACAAAGCCCATCGGAGCTGCCGTGATGACTGAGCCTTGGCGGTTTTCAAATACTGTAAATTCCGGTGATCAGTGATCACTGTGATGGTATGTCGAGCGCCAAGCAGATAATGCCGCCAGGCTTTAAAAGCGGACTTAATGGCTAACAGTTCTTTGTCCGTGATTGCATAATTAACCTCGGGTGCCGAGAATTTCCTGGACCAAAATGCTACGGGATGCAGTTGGTTGGTTTCGGGATCTCTTTGGGACAGGACAGCTCCCATGGCTAGGCTGGATGCGTCAGTCTCGACGACATAAGGGAGATCTGGACGCGGGTGTTTCAATATAGGTGCGGAGGTAAACTTAGCTTTTAAATCCTGAAAGGCCTGCTCGGCTTCTTCAGACCATTCAAAACGTTTATTTTTCCTCAAGAGTGCAGTAATGGGTTGTACCACGCGTGAAAATTCCGGGATAAACCTGCGATAGAAATTGGCAAAGCCGAGCATGCTTTGAACCCCTTTTACAGAGCTAGGTGATGGCCATTTGAGGATGGCATCCACTTTTCTTGAATCCATTCAGACTCCTTTGGGTGTCAGGATGAAACCTAGAAACTCGACTTCTGTGGTATGGAAAACATATTTCTCCAATTTAGCAAATAGTTTGTGTTGGCGCAGTTTTTCAAGTACTGCCCTGACGTGTTTTCTGTGATCAGATTCCGAAGAGGAGTACACCAGAATGTCATCTGTATATACGACAACACAAACATCGATGAGTTCCCGAAGGACATCATTCATGAAGTATTGGAAGGCAGCCGGCGCGTTACACAATCCGAAAGGCATCACCTGGTACTCGAATAATCCGTATTTAGTACGAAAGGCAGTTTTCCATTCGTCGCCTTCTTTAACTCATACCAGATGATAAGCCCCCCGGAGATCTAACTTGGTGTATATGCAAGAGTCCTTCACCTGGTCAAGGAGTTCAGGGATTAGAGGCAGAAGATAACGGTTTTTAACCGTTATCTGGTTCAATGCGCGGTAATCGATACAAGTTCTAAGGTCGCCTTCTTTTTTGGGCACGAAGAACAAAGCCGAGGACGCCGGGGACTTTGACGGGCGAATAAAACCATTAGCTAGGTATTGATCCAAATATTGTCTCAAATGCAGATTCTCAGGTTCGGTAAGGGCATAAATCCTGCTACAAGGGGGTTGTGCACCGGGCACCAGATCGATTTGGCAATCGTACGATCTGTGAGGAGGTAACGTGTTGGCCTTTTCCTTTTGGAAGACGTCCTGAAAGTCTTGGTATTCCGGAGGTAGTTGCATGGAGGCAGAGGTTACAGATGCAAGATTAATCTTCAGGTTTTCTGGGTAGCAGGTTTGTGTACAATCCGGGAAGGTTATTCTCTTAGCTCGCCAATCAATTCGAGGATTATGTGTCTCTAACCAAGGGATTCCAAGAATAACCTGAAACTGTGGAGCCTTGATTACATCAAACACAACACCCTCCCGATGGCCGTCGGGACCAATAAGAGTCACCTCAGTAGTGGAATGTGTTACCGGTCCAGAGGCAGTTTCAGTTCCATCGACTGTGGTGATGACATCTTTGCTGGTTTTAGGACGGAGAGGGAGGTTAATCCTAGAGACCAATTCATGATCCACATAGTTTCCAATAGCCCCACTATCGATATATGCCTTTATGGCATGCAACCGCTTAGGCTGTTCTGGATCTACGAGAACCATTGGCACAATGAAATGCGAGGTCTGAGAGTTAGTTTTCAAGCTCGGCAAGCGGACCCCTACACTTGTCGGGCGGAGTCGTTTCCCGAAACAGAGTCTTCATGGTTTTTATCAGCGGCTCCTACCGCCTTTCGGGGCAGTTTTGCTGGGCAATCTCGTAGAAAGTGTCCAGAATTCCCACAATAAAGACATAATTTTAACTGCCGCCTCCTTTCACGTTCCTTTTGAGTTAAGGGTCCTTTAACCCCTCCAATTTGCATAGACTCAGAGACATCAACTCCCTTGGGTCTCAAACCTGGACCGATCTGCTTTTCTGTTTTGAAGTCTGTGATCCAATTGGACCACTAAGTCTATATACTCTGTGCATTCTTGGGGCGGATTTACAACTTGGGCCAAGATATCTTTAAGTTCTCCGCGTAGGCCTTGATAAACGTGACTCTTTTATCCTCTAGCCATTCCGTTTCCACAATTAGTCTATTAAAGGTTGCAATATAGGATAGGAGGTCCTGATTGCCCTGTCGCAGGGATAGAAGTTCCTCATCCAGAGCCTGCCCCTGAGAGTGTCGAGCAAATAACCTTTCCATGCTTGCTTGAAACCTTTGAAAATCACAGAGAATCGGGTATCTTGAGTAACCAGTGGAACTGACCAATCGGCAGCGCAGCCGCTGAGATATGACAATACAAAGGCTACCTCGGTCTGATCATTAGGGAAGGCCCCAGGTCTGCATAGGAAGTGCAAACGACACTGATTCATGAATACGGCGAATCGTTTGGGGTCCCCAGCAAAGCGTTCGGGTGGGGCCAGCGGCATGTTTCCAGGTAGATTAATCTGCACAGTGTTACTGGAAACCACAGGAGCGGGGTTCCCTCGGGAACCGGGTAGAGGAGTTTGCACAGCTTGACCTTGCAAAAGCTGTCTGGCCAGGTCATCAGTTCTTTCCTTTGATATTATTAATTCCCTCCTGAGGGCATTAGTCTCTTGACGAGCGGCATGTACTTCGGCCCGTAATTCCCCCAGTAATTGGGCCAACTGATCAGTCTCAGAACTTTCCATAGCGCCTGGGTGGGAATTTGTAGGAAGGCTCCGCGTTTTGTAACGCTCACCTGACTCCCACGGAGGTGCTGGCCTGGTTCGCGCTGCTGTGACCTCTTCTAAGGTGATGCGCAGGGTTCGGAAGATGGACTGGACCGGGCCCCCAAATCTGGCTTGTCTGGCTCGCAGAAGTATCCTTCTTTAGGAGAAAATAGGGGATTAACTGTCTGTGGGGTAATGCAATCAGCCTCCCACTTTCCCCTATCACCCTCCTCGAAACCCTTCTGTGATTCCTCGTAGCGTCTCACCTTAGGGTCTGGAAGGACGAGCTCTCCATCCTGCTTCTGATGCAGGGGCGCGTTGGTATCCAGTTACTTCACTGGGTTTTCTGATTGGTGAGAACCAAACTTGCTTGGCTTCCAGGTAAGTTTTTTGATAAGAGGTTCCCCTTGTGTCCATGCATTAATGTACTAATGCTAGTGTCTTTTCCCCCATAGGGGCCAGGGTACGGAATGCCGGGGAACAGGCACCTACCCGGGATGAGAGGTGAAATCCTTGTAGAAATCAGGTAAGTCTTTAATGAGCGTTTTTTGGTAATGTCTTTTCATTCGCTCATTAACGCTAATGTCTCTTTTTTCCCCTTAGGGGCCGGGGTCCGGAAATGCCAGGATGCGGCGCGGACCAGAAATGAAGAGGGAATGAATCAACAGGTAAGTCTTAACATGGAGATTTAGCTTTCCTTATTCCCTTTTCTCTCTCACCTTTTGTTCTGGTCTTTTTCTCCCTAGGCGCTGGGGCGAGACTGCGAATCCGGATGATCGCTGCTGAACATGGAGGCGCCCTGTAAAGGTGAGTGGAATGCGGTGCTGCAGCGATCGACGCGATGAGCTTTTAAATAAAAGTCTTCCTTTTCAGGATTGTCGGCGAGATGTCTCCGGGATGCGGATTTAGCAGGTAAGGACTTTTCCTTCTTCTGTTCTTTTCTTCTTTTCCTTTGCAGGTGATCCAGGATGCTGGCAGGCGTGGCAGGAGTCAGGATGCAGGAGCAGACACGGTGAGCGTCCAGCTGCTAGATGCAGAACAACGCGAAGCACGTGTGGCTGTTCGGGTGGGGTTTAAATAGCCTTGGAAGAAGTTCCAGGTATGTATCCTTCCTCCATTCAGGTATGTATCCTTCCCCGACCACGCCCGGATGGTAAATTAGTCCCACAGGTAAAGTAGTTCCTTTCAGGCCTCAAGGAGGCCGGGATCCTGCAGCATGGTCTGCATCAGGTAAGTGCACCCAAGCACTTCCATAATGAGCCTGGCGCCTATGGCGCCAGGACTGATGTCTTTTATGAGTCTGGCGCCATAGGCGCCAGGACACTGTCCAAAGGGCCCCTATATGGGGTTGCTGGGTCCTTCCTTGGGGACTGGATGTCCGCTTTCGGGGACGCAGGGCTTGAACCAGCTCCCAGGGAGCGGGCATCATGACACAGACCTTCTCATGATGACGAGAATGGGACCTTGATAGAGTCCATAACTTTACTGGCGAACCTGAATACAAAGAAAGAAGATGAGACAGAGGACCTTACAGGTTACAGCTGGTTTGCATCTATATTCACATTGATTCTGCAGTGGATGGCAAGCATCTTGAAGTTCCTTGGAGCACTATTGTTCATGATGATGTTTGGTTTCTGTATAATCAAGATGATAATCACCCAGTGTAAGAAGACAACAAAGAAAGCAGTATGAATGAAGATCATGATTGATGTTGAATCAGGGTTTGGACCAAAAGAGTGGACTGATGAAGATGTCCTGAAATACATAGAGGCCAGCAGCGTAGCACCTGAAGGAGCTAAGTTCCTGTATCGAAGAATCACAAGAAGTATGTGGGACAATGGGTCTATTGCAATCCGTATGGATAGTGCAGTTACATGACTTGGAGTGTGGATAAACAAGTTAAATCAGCAGGTTCCTTGAAGTGAGTGATGAAGATCTGGACCCCAAAGAAACACTTCTACAAAAGGAGATATCAAGATGTGGAAACTGGTGAAGGTGTGGTTGATGGATCGACCAGAGGGTGGAGTGTAGAGGAGCAGCCACATGCCTCTGCAGGAAGTCCATCGCCCCCTACTGCCTATATGCTGGGAGCCTGAAATCGTGCCATGCTTGACGACAGCAGTTGTGACCATTCTGCGCAGAGTATTCGAGATAATGTACCCATTGAGCAAGCTGTATCAAATGTATTCCCGAATAGAAGACAATCTAATGGAGGAGTTCCCTGAAGGGATATGAAAATGAGAGTAAGATGAGCTGATGACATCACGGGAGATGAGTGTGGCACGCTGAGAAGATAGGCTGAAGAAAATGTATTGACCTTATAGAATAGAACCTGATGATGAAATAAAGAATTGAGTGAACATTCATATGCTAAAAGAAGATTACACGTGTGAAGAGCACTGCAGAAAATGTAACCTGTTCAATAACTGTACAGATGCAGTAACGCAAGTAGATTAAGTGATCATAGAAGCTGGCTATAGGTAGTGAATAGACTGCAGGCGGAGCCACCATTGTATAGAAAGTGGGCATCAGTGTCACTAATATAGTTCAAACCTGTGTCACAACAAAGAATTAGCTGAGATTGTGGAAGAAGCAAGAAGGGCTGTCTGGCCTGGTGTCAAGGCTATAGCAGCCAAAACTGGTTATCTATTCTTGCAGGCAGAGACCGTGAGACGCTGAATCACCCCTTTTTAAGGTGCCAAAAAAGAACACCTCGAGTGCCAAGTTTTATTCATTTGAGACAATTAAATGCTGCAAAATGGGCCAAATTGTGGTCTCCAGTCACCTGAGCCAAGGATGGAAATCTAGTTGGGCACACGGTTCCACAACTATAATAGCGTATGCTCACACTCCCTTGTATTCCCAGAGACGAGAATACCTTGCAAGGCCAAGTTCAAAGACAATCTTCTTGGCAGAAGGCATGGGTGATGAGAGATGTTGGGCTAATTGGGTGGGGAGGTAAAGCCAAGTCCACCTCCTAGCACCTGGGGTAAGAGCTTACATGTTGCTAGTGAACCAAATGTTCCAGACTGGCATGAGCGTGCTAATCAGTTGTAGAGGGCCATATAAGAAAGGGCCCTACAGTATGAGAGCCAATCAAATATGTTGTACTTAATAATGATGAAGAGTCACTTGCACTGGAGGTGGGCATTAGTGGTCCAACTGACAGAAGATGTTCAATCACAACCCAACCCCTTATATCAACAAGGGCAACTTCAATATAATAAAACAAACACTTGTTTTTGAAAAACTGGATTTGGCGCTGTCTTCTATCTGAGCAATTTGGAAGCAACTAACTTTAGAATGGTTTATTTGGCTTTTTAACCACATCTCAGTAAGACGCAACATATACCAAACTTGGCCTAAGTATAACTGTATAATTTATACATGTTGCCTTGTCAGACTGGACCCACAAAGCCAAAAAACTAGTCACTGTATAGAAAGTATACTTAGATGTTCACCTTGAGCCTATCACAACTCCTCAGAGGTTTTTCTCATTTTACACGTAGTATGACTTCTCGTTGTAACTCCCTGTTTTAGACGATTGATATTAAAACAGAAAAGTACTGTTATTCTGAATACCATTCATGCATGCGTGCAACCAAAAGGGCTCTAAAGCTCACATGTAATCGGATAACCTCAATTATGTTCTGTACAATATTCACTTTTGCTTGAAATTAGAAGATATCCACACTAATAGTTGCAAATGCACATATGCGAAAGGCATTCTGTATAATTGGTCTGGGCATATGTGGCAGCCCTTTATTCAGAGCTGTTCAAATCACATGGAATATCTGTACTTTATGACAGAGCAGGAAGGATTAGATTTCAAGAATTGTGTGGGTGGTGTAATGGTACAATGACACACAAACACAGAGCACTCATATTGCTCAGGTTAGACAGCAAAGTATTGGCATCCACTATTCATTACACCTAACAACCTCTAACCAATAAAATAGTATGTACGTATCACGCTCAAAATATTGCTTTACACATTAATACATTTAAAGTGAGTGTTTTCACTAGAGAACATGAAAATGTTACTTTTAAGACAGTTAAAGAGTATTCAATTCAGAAACATAAGAACACTGTATGGAGTAAAGCTATTTCTCATTTACATTCCTGATTTACATGCTTGAAAGATTAATGTATAGGTGGAGGAGAGCATGCTAAAACATTCCTAGGCACACATCATTTCTGTAAGTCGGAAGAGAGCATGCCAAAGCATTATTTGGCACATGTGCATTTCTTAGGCAAACGAGTGAATATGCCACAGCATCAGTAGGTGCACAATATTTCGGAAGGTGGCCAGAGAGCATGACAAAGAATTCTCCATCACAAGTTCATTTATAGCTGGAAGAAAGAGGAGAGAGCATGGCAAAGCATTCATAGTAATTTGCTACTTTTATAGCTGGAGGATATAACATTGCAACACAGTCGTAGTCACACAGTCATTTTATAGAAAGATAAGAGACCATTTCAAAACATTCTTATTTGCTTGTCATATTTGTAGGTGGGAAGAAAGCCTAAATTCTTAGAACATGCCAAAGCATTTTTAGTCAGGCATCATTTTTGTCGGTGGGCAGGGATCCTGTCCAAGCATTCCTAGTCTCATGTTCATATTATTGGCAGAGGAGAGGGAATGGTGTTGGGAAGAGCGCATACAAACATTCTTAGGTCCATATCAGTTTTGTAGGTATGAAGAGAGCACACTAAAATCATTTAGGCACATGTTATTATTGCAGGTCAGAAAAGAGTATGCCAAGGCATTTTTTAGTAATGTGTTCATTTTGGTCAGAGCGATCATGTCAAAGCACTCTTAAGAACACGTCCTTTTGGTAGGTGGGTAGAAAGCATGCCAAAGCTTTCTAACTCACACATCATTTTCATTGGTGGAAGAGCAGAGACTGTTGTGTGGTCTGCTTATTGTGCTACAGTTGAGTTACAAGTCTGAATCTGCTGCAGTACACACATGTGTTACGAAACAGGTTAGAGGCAAGTTAGGCACTTAGCAATTGGGTATTTTTCACCAGCAACAGTTTTAGGGGTGTCACGTATTGAATTTATGACAGTATGATAATCTTCTTGCCAAATGACGGCATATCATGGTTATCGCGTGATAGCAGGTGGAGTTAACTAATCTTAACAAATATTTTCTCAAAAGTCATACATTGTCAGCATTTTGAAGCTTGTCTCTGCATATTTTTTGCTGATCCTCCATGAATCTAAGAGGGCTGAAAATGTGGTCTTTCATTGTGCTCACTCCTTGATCGCCTTGAATGAAAGAGTGACTAGTGGAAGTGTTAAAATACACATTTTGAGCAATGAGCTTTCTGCTCAGTCACAGGTCATCACTTTGAAAATCGGCCTCGACCTTCAATACTTTGGAACCACATGGCATGGGTATCATGACCCATTGCTGCTATCAGTCATAAAAGAGGTCTGAAAGCCCATGTCATTGTGTTTCTTTTGTCAAAATGACATAGCCAACACATACTCACCGAAAGGTTGCATATTGATCAGATCACTATAACTTGTTTACCTTGTGCCATAAAGGTCTGATGTTGGAGTCACCATTGACCCATGTAATCCTAACAGGACAGTGTTCAGTGGGCGCTGTTGCTTTCTTTCTTGATTCTTGCAATCAATGTTAATTTACCTTCTTAACGATAGTGGCACAAAAACCTTTTGAAAATTACAAAGTCAAAATACATTTCGGCACAAATATGGCCTAGACCACTACCTCACCACAGCCCCATCATTACCATTTTCCCCAGGTCTGAGCGCATTAGGACCCTTGTCATGTAAGTTGAGACGGAGGAAAGCTTTCATGGGTGGTGTCAAAAATTGAGAATAGACATGAGAAATATCTCACCCCCATTGCTTTGGATACTTCAAATTGAATGTAGAATCTGCCCAGCCTGCTTGAGTACAGTGCCATATGCAGAAGGCAGGTGAAGGATCAAGCGAAGCAACAACTCTAGTGCCAATGTCAAATCTACATGGAGGACAGTGGGGGAGAGGGCCGTTTTTATACTAGCACAAATCACTGATAGGCCGGTGTTCCTACAGTCTACAGAGCTAACGTGATTTGTGTCCATGCATCAGAAGGGCATCCCTTTGAATTCTGGGATGTGTAGTTCCCCCATCTTTCAAATTGTTGGGAAAACTACAAATCGGCTGGTCTTTAACCTGACTCTACTGATCACAGAGAAAGAGCGGTCACAACATAAAAAAAGTGTTTACTAATGTGGCCTCACTTTCCCAGTGCTCTTGTCTGCCAAACAAGGCCCCCTTGGTAGATGCCACATCCCACAGTGCAAGACTCAGACTGCACAGCACTTGCTTACTGAAGCCTTTCCAAATCAGATTGAAAAGCTCACTTAATAGCCACAGGCACTTAAACGGTATACCGGTATAAACAACGTGACGGTTATTATAGTTCAATTAAGTTGTTCGCAGTATCTATAACGGTATACCGTTACATGCCTAGTGTGCAATATGTGTTAGAGAAACACTGATCTGTGCACTGGCCAGACCAATCAATCTGTGGCCACAGAGCTCTTCCTTTGAAAATTGCAGTGACCTCTGACTCAAGTGAATCTGCACCATTAGCAAGAAATGTAATAGTGCATGCACAAATGTTACACTTACAATTGGTGATGGAAGAGAAATTTCAGGGTGAGGGAGTTGAGCTCCCACCGTCTGAGGCACAAGAAGTAGAAAAAATGACATTGGGCCTCATTAGGAGGTTGGCGGTATATACCGTGGTATTACTAGTGATGGCATTGCTGTGTAAGTCCCCATTTTCAGGGGCCATAGAACTCCATGCTGTGGTAATTCTGACATTTGGCAGTAGGGTAGCGGATTCACCTGTGGTGTGGCAGTGCGGAAATGTAGCAGTAACGTGTCGCTAAGAAAATTACTGTCTCATTACCACTGTTTTTCCCATGCTGCCACATTGGTAATAAGGGCCATCACCTCAGGAAGGAAAATAACATTCCACAGATGAAGAAAACGAGGGAATCCCTTTAGAATATCCAGTTATGGTATCCTTGGAATCAGATGCCAATGTAAAACATCACAAGGATTATGCCATATCCCCTTATTCTAGATTGAGGGTTGGTCACATCGTCTTGGATGATTCCACAGATAGCAAGAGAGGTAAGGAGACAAAGCATGTGATTGAAGTCATTGAATTGTCCACTTCAGGCTCTGAGCACAGGAAGCAAGCTTCATATCATCTATGTGTTTCAGGGAATAGTGTTGTCCAAAAATGGAAAACACACAGGATGGTGGCTGCTCAGTCACATCACCACCAACATCATTAACGGAACCCATAAGGCATACACCGAAAAGTTCAATATACAAACCACAAGAAAGACTAGCTCTCATAAAAGGATGGCGTGCAGAGTTATTTTTTAGATTCAAAGTAAGGCCATATATTTCACTTGCATATATGCAAAACATGTGTTGAGATTGGGAAGCTGGAAGGAGGTTTTGGAATCTCTTCCCTGCGGGCATCATCCACATATCTGCAAAAAGGAAAAGTCCCTGGGTCAGACTGCCACCACTCTACTACAGTGAGTGGCCACTTTAGCAACACTATTCTGAATTGTTACACAGGAGAATCTTGCAAACACACATCTTTGGAAACACCATATTTTCTAGCTGATACTCAATAGACCAGCCCACAGTTTCTGGGGTTTTTGAGCGTGTTACCAAATATTTCAAAACACAAGAAAAGCTTTATTTCTTCAATGCCAAGCTCGCTATATTGTTGACAATAAACTTGCTGCTTCATTCCTTTTTTGAAAACCGTGACTTCGGACAGTTGCTTCGCCTTATTGGTTTCCATTGTAAACTTCTGAATCAGAAGAACTTACAAGTACTGCAGTCCCACACCTCTACAAGCATGCCCGTGATGCAGTGTGAATGACACCGGGCCACTCTGTGCGAAAGAAAGTCCACCTGACAATGGACATTCCAACCAGCGCTGAAGGCACAGTTTTCATGGGCATCATTCAACTTTGTGCCACCTTTCCACATACCTGCTGGCAGAAAGGTTGCAGAAAGCAACCCCCAAATGGCGTTCACCAGCAGGCCACTTGCTCACTCCCCAGGGTTTAGAAATAAGCTTTATGACAGCAGTCAATGGGTCTAATGTTGTAGCTTCCCTTAGGTTTGGTGAAACCGTGCACTTGCCTTGCTTCGCACATTACCCACTCCATAAACCATTACCTGCCACTGGATGGAATGATTTGTGTGGCCAAGGAAATCTGCACACACTTTACAGTAACCAGAATGTGTTAAGAAAGCTGAAGTTGTGCATCCAGCTGCCAGAAAACCAAATGATAACTGTAGTGTAATATCTGTGCAATTCACCCCTCCATATGCTGAATCATGCCGGGAACACTGCAGTGACCGACTACTAGAATAGCCATAAGCAGCGATTGGAGGATGCCTACCTAGCAACACCTACACAATGGTAAAAGTTGGCCAACGTGTAATTATAACTGCTCCATCGAGCGTCTATGAGAAACTGTGCACATCATTGTACATTGGATACATGGTAGGCACTAAGGGTGTATAGGGTGCCTACGTTTTCCTCATATCTCTTCTCGTAATGTTTAGCTAGTCTAAATATTTTAAACAAGCCGACTCAGAAGGTTACGGCCACCACTCTCTACAAAACTATAATGCAAACACGCCCGAAAACACCCCACACCGCAAAGGCTGCATGGGAGCGTGATCTGGAGCAGCCGATAGAAGAACAGGATTGGTCACAGATCTGTGCACTGACTAAGCTGGCGTCCTGCAACTCGAGATTCAAATTGATACACTATAAAATTGTCCATAGAACCCACTACACACCAGCGAAACTCAAGTGTCTATATCCCACTCTCTCTGGCAACTGCCCAAGATGCAACTCTGAAAATGCCAATATACACCATATGCTGTGGTACTGTGTAGAACTAAGTCAATACTGGGCCGGGGTCTGTGGAGCTCTGGATAAGATGGCCGACCAACCGGTTGAATGGACACCACAGTTGTGTATATTGGGGGCGATTGGGAAAATGAACCCAACTTGGCGAAAACTTCTCAATTTGAGTCTGCTGTTGGCAAAAAGGGTCATTCTGATGAGGTGGAAAAACGCTCGCCCACCTACAGTAGAGGACTGGAACAGAGACATGCTGTGGGCTAATGACACCGAAGAACTGTATATAGATTCAGTTATGACCCCCTCTAGACCCAGGAACACATGGACACGGTACAAACAGTATCTGGCAGAGCAACCAACCCCTGAGGATGTTAATGTAATAACCTGAGGATGTTAATGTAATGTGAAATTGGCCAATATATGTATCATGATCACTGTAATTGAATGTCGCAAATGTAGCTGCATAATCTGTGTGCAAAGTTAAATAAAGTTGTAAAAAAAAAACAAAACAAAAAAAAAACAAGCCATATAAAAAAGTGTGGTTTTCTTAATTTGTGTACAAAAGAATACGTTGAAGTATGCATGCAATATCACCTACCACTACCACCACAAGTATAAATGGCTTCTGGTCTGATAAGCACCCTCAGCCTAATGCCCTTGCTGCATCCATGACCACTAACATGCACACAATCGTGTTCTTGAATTTACTCTGTAAACACAGATTACAGTACACACTGCAGCTTGTTGTCGGCTAGTATCCGTCACCTGTTCGCACTGAATTCAGTCGGGTTGTGAACGGCTTAACCCAGCAAATCTCTGCACAACTTCTTCCAGTCCAGTACACAAAATTCCTCACAATAACCTGGGTTCTTGCTGTCCAGGAATACCTCTTAGTTATCCAGTCAGCATAGTAACACCAGGGTTCTAGTTAAATAAACAGATCCCCCAACCTTCCTTACCAAGAACCACCTAGTAACATACCATTGCAGATACTACGGGTCCTTCTGAACTGTAATCATCAACATCTCAAGGTATGCACCATGCTTCTTCTCCATCTCATCCCACTTACCTGCCCCACTTTCATCAGGACTGCTTGCCAAGAGGCCGCCAAATGGTACAAAGTGTGCTTTACAAGGCCTGTGTCTTTGCATTCCATGACACAAGTAGCATACACAAAAGACATCCTCTAACAATTATCTTCTTTCTGGTACAAGATACATAACTGTACACATGCATGTATAGGGAGTTTAATATCTCTGGTGCAACTGTGCCTTTATGACCGGCGCATGGCATCCATTCACTCATCAGATATGACCTGTTTTCCTCTTGTTCAGCAGTGTGGTTGAATACGTTATTTGCACTTTATTTTAGCTTTTTACTTATTATTGGATTGTTGGATCAATGCATTTCTTTCTTGCAAATCATGCCAATGCACACTAAGACTGAGCCTCAATTAAAGATGGATTGGCACACCCTGGGAATGTCCACATCCTGAGCACATTGGATCAATGCTCTGTTTCCCTACGGTGTTTGTGGCAATGTGAACATAATGCGCCCTTTATCACTCTCCTAAAACAATGCCACCTGTATAGCATCGAGCATCATAGCAGATCCAGTCATGCCCTTCTAAAGGTGCACTTATCTGACAAGGGCTGATGTGGATGTAGGCATGTCAGTGGAGTGTTTGAATTGACAGTGATGGTATACTTAAGTGCTCCATTCCTGCCTCTCCATATCAGAGTTTTCAGGCAGCAGTTTGAATATGCAGCTAATGAAAAAAACCCCAAGGACAGCACAAATGCATAACGAACTAACATTTTTTTTTTATTCGAAATTTGTAGAAATGTAAAAAATGTAAGTTCGCTGTGGTAAGTGTATGGGTGTAATGCTGGTCTCCCCTTATAAGGTATGCTACACTCTATCATGTCTCCAGGTTTGTGTGGACATGAGAGAATAAACACAGGTGTGCTTGAAGGCAGGAAAGAATAACTACATGGAGTCAGTGTGAACAAACCCTTCTTTATACTCCTCTGCTGGCAAGTGCTGTGCTTGGTGAAAGTACACTGTCCATGTGCAGTGCCTACTGTCCCATTCGTCACAGCAATCCTACATTAACTTTGTCCTTTCCAGGACATGACATCTCCCACCTGGGAAAACAAACAGAACTCACTTCACTCGTTTTTCTGATCTGTTCAATGAGACGTACCGATCTCCAGATGCATCTTACCCGGTCTTGCATATAAGTCCCTTTGCTCATCTTCTTCTCTTATTTCATTATCACTCACTCGCTCTTCATCATCTCTCTAATGCTCATTGGTTTCTTCTTCTCATTCGGTGTACTTCTTGAAGTGTGAGTTGTTGTGAGTGACGACTCGACTGGGCGACCGTGCTGTCACCATTGTCCCATTTACGTCAAACACTGTAAAGGGTGCTGGATTAAAGTGAGGGTCTGCTTTCCTTTCCTGTCTTCGATAGACAAGTACTTTGTCTCCAGCTTGCACAGATTAAGCCATGGCACGTCTCCGTTTATCAGAAAATCCCTTCATGCCCTGCCTTATAGCACAGTCCATGAGGGATACTTCTCGATCATCCTTTTTGGGCGTTCCTGGTATGTGCAGGAGCCTCGTTTTCACTCTTCTCCCAAACATTAGTTCTGAGGGACATTTCCCTGTAGTTCCATGTGGTGAGTTTCCATAGTCTCGCAGCATGTTGCATACTGCTTGATTGAATGGCACGGAGCATAGTCCGTTTTATTTGAGCACCATTTTTAGACTGCTCATAAATCTCTAGAAAATCCCATTGGCTAAGGGCCATAAGTGTGTTATTTTTCTTTGATGGATCTTCATGTTTTGCTTGAAATGAGTGAATTCTAAAGCAATGGAAGGTGGTCTGTTGTCAAATTTGAGTGTATCATTGATTCCCCATGTCGAGAAAATGTTGTCCAGTTATGGAATGCTTAGGGAGGCAGGAGCATTCTTTCAAGACTTCCAGCCATTATTTGCTGTCTTTGATGGGTGCAAAGAAGTCCACCGAGATCTGACTTCATGCCGAATCTGGCATCTCTGACATGCAAAGAGGTGCTGGAGAGTCCTATTGTGCAGTGCTTTGACACAGGTGCCATGCTCTTATTGTGTGCTCCACGAGTGCATCAATCCCAGGAAACCACATGGTGTCTCAAGTCTGTCTTTTTGTGGCCACTATCCTGTGATAACCCTCATGGGCCAGGTCCACCACCTGTTGTCGTAGTTCTGAAGGAATGATCAGTCTGTTGCCTCTCATGATGAGTCCTTTTGCTGATACGGATAGGTCATCTTTTACTTGTGTGAACTTGCATGATTATACCATGGAAAAACATCTCTCATGAGATACTTCCGAAAGCACAGACCTCCATATCCAGTATGCAATCAGTTTGTGCACTTTCCCAATAGTCCTATCACATAGACTGTACTCTTTAATGAGAGCTGGAGTCACAGAGCTGGATTGACCACTCTGAGGGAGGAAGTTGACATATTATTCCACCATGGAGGCACTAGCAGACACGTCTGGGAGTAGATATCATGACATGAAGTCCAATGGGTTGTACTCTTTTCCAGGTTTGTGTATGATCGTGAATTCAATATGTTGCAGCTACAGGCCCCATCTTACTATTATTCATGGCATCTTGCATTTGTGAATACTCTATATTGTTATTAGAGCCTGATGGTCTGTAGCTATTGTGAAGGATTTGCCAAACAAGAACATTTGAAAATGCATGGAGGTCCACATGACCGCTATTCCTTCCTTCTCAGACTTAGAGTATCTTCTCTCTATGTCTGAAAGACTTTTGTTGGAGTACGCTATTACAGTCCTTGTCTTCCCTTCCAAGATGATGTTTAGCAAGTATCGCTCCCAAACCTCATGGGCCTGGCATCTACCATCAGTTCTGTGCAAATTGATGGATTGAAGTATGCCATGTGTTCAGTCAACACAATGCCCTTCTTGATCTTGATAAATGCTTTCTCACATCTGTGGGGCCATTGAAACAAAGTTCCTTGTTTGGTGAGTTCTGGAGAGGTTAAGACGCTGAAACCGTGAGGACATCCAAAACTTAACAGCAAGTAAGCAAGAAGAAATTGTTATATGTAGTGAAGGAGAAAATGAGGAAAAAGTGAAGATGATTTGTGAATCATGAGCATAGAAGTGACAAGAGTGGTTAAACGAAGAAATACGATCAGACAAAGTATTGGTATATAGAGAAAAAAGAAGAGGACCAAGAACCGTACCTTAAAGAACGACATTCAGAAGTTGATAAGATGAAGAAGACAGACCGGCCCAAGAAACAGAGTAAGTGCAATTAGAGAGATATGAATTAAACCATCTGAGCACATACCTAGATGATCCACAAGATGAAAGAGAGGAACGTAGGATAGAGTGGTTGATAGTGTCTACAGTGCAAAAGCAGCAGAAAGATCAAGAACTAGTGTAGATGATTGCTTATTCTTGTCCTAGCGAATAGTAAGGAATTAGAAACATGAAGTAAATCAGATTCAGTGGATTGAGCAGGATGGAAGCTAGAATGCAAAGGATATAAAAGGGAATGAAGATGAAGAAAAGAAGAAACTCGAGTGTATACATTCCACTCCAGTAGTTTTGAGAGAAAAAGAAGCAAAGAAATATGACAGAAATTTTATGGAAGAACAGCTTCCAAAGAAGGACACACAGGATGGATGCTTCCATCCATGCCTGTGAGTGGCAGACCCACAAAAAGACCTAAGAATGTTAGACATTGGGATGGCTCCAGGCAAGGAAGAAATACCATTGGGAGAATCTTGCCAACTAAATTAAAGAAGTCTGAAATTGCCCAGAAAGAAAGGATGATCCATGCAGGGAGGCAAAATCTCTCTATATATATTTGTGAAAGTGTGCTCGTATGTTCAGTGTTGGCTGCAGCCCCATAACAGTTGGTGGGCTAAAATGTTGCCCAAGGTCGGCATACCAGTCTGGGGAGTACTGTCAATGGTGAAATCTGACCAACCTCACCCATCGACCCTGCACAAGATGGGGTTCGGCCCTGTGCTATCAATATAAGAGATTTCTGGAGATTGATGATTTTGCAACTTTTCCAAAAATAGGAAGTTAGGACACAAGGTTAGCATACCAGTCTGGGATGTACTGGTGATAGTTGAATTTGACCAACCCCACCCATTCGACCCTGCACAGGACGGGGTTTTGCCCTGTGCTATCAGTATAAGAGATTTCTGGAGATTGACTATTTTGCGAATTTTCCAAAAATTGGAAGTTAAAACACAAGGTTGTCATGTACTGCCGATAGTTGAATTTGGCCAACTCCACCCATTCGCCCTGCATAGGGGTGGAGAAGGGTCCGGCCCTGTCCTATCATTATAGGCGATTTTAGTAGATTGCAGATTTTGTGATTTTCAAAAATAGGAAGTTATGACTCAATAAAACATACACAACTCTATAGCAGTCACCCACATGCATGTCAGATACAGACTTGTGCAACGCTGGGTGGGACTGCTCGCTAGTGAAAGGAATAAAGAAATAATAATGATATAATCGAGTACCTTCTACTCATGTTATGTCTATGGAATTGACCAAAATCTTAAATACAGAGCAAACAGGTAAATCCCTAAAATCAAGCATTGTCCCTTTGAGAAAACTCAAACTATTGCGTATTGAACCGACAACTCCAGACGAGAGAGTAGAAACACTCTGTGCATTGTCTTTCAAGCTGTTAGTCAATTGAGGGAATCTGATAAAAGGAAATGGGTGGTTAATTCTTGACACAAGCAAGTGCATTCCAACTGTTCAAGAAAGGTATTGTTACCAATTGTGAGAGAGAAAGTAAAGTATGATCACATTGGTTGTTCTGAGCACATCATTTTGAAAACAAAAGCACACACAAAGACACACAGTTGTTTAGCATTTAATTAGAAATCCACCAATGCTCAAAACCCAATGAAAACATATATAAGCATACCGGTCTAAATGTACCCCGGAACGGTTGTAGGAGAAACTAAGTTACTTGTATCATCAATTCTTGCCACCGCCTACAAAAGCAGTGCCATCTTGTGCAATATATAGCATGTTTGGACTGAAATAAACCAAGTCAGTTTTCAAGGGAAGACAATCAAACTACTGGTTTTGATTGGCAGAGAGATCCACTTCAAAATGCATTTAGGAAACAGGTCAATATGTTTTTGTGTGCAAAGTGTGTTCTAGAGTGAAAAATATGGAGGCTGTTACTAAATCTGTTCTGCTTGCATTTCATTGCTCGTCTCAACTCTTTTGTTGCACCAATCAGTCCATATAGCTACTAGTGAAGAGGCACCCTGTCCCCTATGCAAGATTCATGTATTCTTTTTACTATTGCACACAATACCTTACAGTGAAGTGCGGGAGGGGTACCTTGTAAATCACATAATTCTATTTTGAGTACCGTATAATCAGAATGGCCATGCCAGACATTCTTCAACCTGTCATTTGGCCATCTTGACTCTTGGTATTCTTCTGCCTTTTCAAGTCAGGAAGTGGTCTGCTCTTCCCTGGGCAAAACTTTGAGTTTCCTGGGCAAAGTGGTGGTGTGTGCAGCCTGAATGGATGTAGGGATTGGAACTGTATTGTCCCAACCCCATTACATCAAGGGGTGTCTGTTGCTGGGCAAATGGAGGGCAGGAAGATGTCCATTATTGGGCAGCTGTTGCCAGTTTGAATGGTGCTGATCCTTACCATTGGTGGTCTCGGGATGCCCCTGCTTGAATTTAGTATAAAAGGAGGAGTCCTGAAGCCATTCTTTAGATTGTCACTGGCGCAAAGACCCTTATGAAGAGGAGAATCCTGTTTAAGATCAGAAGATTGCCCTTGCAGACAACCAGCATTGCCCCAAAGGTCTGGGAAAAGCCTTGTCTCTCTGCATCGATCCCAAGAAGACCCGAACAGTGCATCAACCCTCTGACTGGTCGAACCAACTAGACTGAACTCCTGCACAAAGATCCTACCTGAAGACATGTCCTAGAAATGTGTTGTGACCAGCTTCTTCCAGGGCATTTTCTGTGCATTGGTCTCTGTTCTGAGTTTGGACATGGAACTCCTCAGTTCAACCACTTGTGGCCCAAGACCCATGCGCCTGGCATACACGTACCATTTCAACAAAAAGAAACGATGAGAGAAAATGCAGAATTTGGCAGTGTAAAAAAAAGAAAAACACAAAACAAAGTAAAAAAATGTTGTTAAAGGGACGTTATGGTTAAGTTGCGCTACTAAAAACCTATGAAATTCAGTAAAGAAAAGCGACGTTAGGGTTCCAAGTAAAACCGAAAACCCCATGAAATTCACCAGTTATGGTAAGCTAAGCAACCATAACTCGCGCCACCACCGTGCATTGCTAAGACTAACACCCAGTACATCAAAGATGACATCACTGGTCAAGGAGCATGAGAAGGTCTGCCCACTACCTAAATAAGGCCCACCCTACATCTTCCTCTCTCCACCTGCCATTTCTTATCCCTATGGTTGGTGTCCCTTCCTTACCCTCCTTTCCCCTCCTCTCCTAGTGTGTAGTATGTAAAAAGAAAATACAAAACAACAAAAATCCCCCCAAAAAAAGGCTCTTTTCAGAGCCGCATTTCACAGTTTAAAAATAGAAGTGGTAAATAAATTGAGCAGGACCCTGTGCATTTTTTAGAAGTCAGCGGGCAGTTTGTGGACATCTAAAATTTTGGGGTGCTGCCCTAGCAAAACCATTGCACTTTTCTCTGGGAGGAAGTGGTGGTTCTGAAAAGAACCTTTTGGTGGTGTTTTTCTGTGTTTGAAAAACATGAAATAGTAAACACCTACTGCAAAATTGATGGCTGATATTCCAAAAATGGTCGCAATGCATTTTGTATATTTCTCAGAAAAATCTGTTTACCAGCATAAGTAAGGTTGACTCCATCTCTGCGAAAAATGTATGTGTGTAACGCTCACCTGGTTCCCACGGAGGCGCGGCGTCGAAGGCGCAGAACTCTGAAGATGGACAGGAAGGGCCCCTCTATTCTGGCTTCCCTGGCTCGTTGGATACCCTCCTGTGCGTGAAAAGGGAGTATTACCAACTGTGGAACAATGCTCAAGCCTCCCACTCCCAACCCTCCACGATACCTCCTCCACGATTCCCCGTGAAGCCTCACCTTAGGGTTTGGAAGGATGAGCTCTCCATCCTGCTTCTGATGCAGGGGCGCATTGAAACCCAGTTACTTCACTGGATTGAGGATTGATGGGAGTTCAGGTAAGCTTGACTGTTCAGGTAAGGCGCTGTAAAAGTTCTGTTCAAAAGTTCAAGCTTAATAATAATGTTCGTTGTCTAATTGCAGCAAGCGCTAATGCTTATGTCTTTTTCCCCTTAGGGGCCGGGGTTCGGAGTGCCGGAGATATGGCGCCGACCCGAAGTGAAACAGTTCTGGATGAGCGCTCAGGTAATGTCTTTGCATTCGCTCATTCAATGTCTTTGTCTTTTTTCCCCATAGGGGCCGGGGTCCGGAGATGCCAGGAAGCGGCAGGACCCGAAATGCAGTGGGAATAATCCAACAGGTAAGACTTAAAAGGAAACTGAGCTTTCCTTATTCCTTTTCTCCCTCTCACCTTTGTTCTTGTCTTTTTTCCTCTAGGCGCCGGGGCGTAGCTGAATCCGGAAGATCGCTGCTGAAGATGGAAGCGCCTTGCAAAGGTGAGTAAAATGCAGTGCTGCAGCGATCGAAACAAAATGCCTTTAAAATGATGTCTTCCATTTCAGGGCCGTTGGAGAAATGACTCTGGGATGCAGATTTAGCAGGTAAGGGCTTTTCTTCTCCTATTCTCTTCCTTTCTCCCCTTGCAGGTGTTCCAGGGTGCTGGCAGGCGTGGCTGAAGTCAGGATGCAGGAGCTGACACAGTGAGCGTCCATCTGCTAGGTGCAGAACAACGCGAAGCACGTGTGGCTGTTCGGGTGGGGTTTAAATAGCCTTGGAAGAAGTTCCTGGTATGTATCATTCCACCAATCAGGTATGTATCCTTCCCCGACCACACCCGGGTGGTGAAGTAGTCCTACAGGTAAAGTAGTCCCATTCAGGCCTCAAGAGGGCCTGGATGAAGCAGCAAGGTCTGCATCAGGTAAGTGTGCACCCAAGCACTTAAACACATATCCTCTTCTATGAGCCTGGCGCCTAAGGCGCCAGGACTGGGGTCCGCTATGAGCCTGGCGCCTAAGGCGCCAGGACTGAGTCCAAAGGGCCCCAACTTGGGCCCGCTGAGACTTCCCTGGGGAAAATGATGTCTGCCTCTGGGGTTGCTGGGCCCGGCCTGGCTCCTTGGAGGTAGGCATCATGACAGTACCCCCCCTCAAGGCCCCTCCCAAGGTCTTTTCCTCCGGGGGTTTTGGTTTGTGCGGGAATCTTCGATGCAATCGTTGAATTAATCGTGGTGCGTGAACATAGTTACTGGGTTCCCAAGATCTTTCCTGAGGTCCATATCCTTTCCAATCAACAAGATAGAAGAGTTTCGACTTAACTATCTTGGAATCTAAAATGTCTTTCACTTCGAATTCTAATTTTCCATCAATTTGGACAGGGCCTGGGGGCTCAGACAGTCTGTTTCCAGGTTGTACTGGTTTTAGAAGAGATGCGTGAAAAACGGGATGAATTCGCATGTTGGATGGTAAATCGAGTTTAAAGGCCACTGGGTTTATAATAGCTTTGATGGGGTAAGGCCCAATGAATCTGGGATTAAAAGTTCGCTGACCCTTGAGGGGTAGATGTTTAGTTGCTAGCCATACCTGATCTCCTACTTGGTAAGGAGGAGTTTTACTTCGGTGCAAATCAGCGTTTTCTTTATACTTTTTCTTGGCTTGCTGTAAGTGGGTTGTAGCTTCTTTGAAGGCTTGGGTTATTGTGGAATGTAGGTGATTTACTGCAGCCATCTCCAGGGTCAGAGGTGGATCTAGGTCAGAGGTCCGAGGATGGTGACCATACAGGGTATAAAAAGGAGTCTGTCCGGTTCCAGAATGCACTGAATTGTTGTATGCATATTCTGCAATCCAAAGGATGTCTTTCCAATTTAACTCGGATTGGTGTAACATGCACCGCAGATATTGCTCGAGAGTCTGATTGGTTCTCTCGGTTTGTCCGTCGGTCTGGGGGTGGTGGCTGGTGGATAACCGCACGTCTATTTGTGCTAGTTGGCAACATTTCTTCCAAAAGTGGGAGATAAATTGACTTCCACAGTCTGAGACTAATATGGAAGGGAAACCATGTAACCGCACTATATTTTCCATAAATTCCTTGGCCAAGGTGGAAGCTGACGGCAATCCTTTTAAAGGGATAAAATGGGCCATTTTGGAGAATATATCCACTATTACGAGAATCGTGTTGTAACCACCACAAGGAGGCAGGTCAGTTATAAAGTCCATTGACAAGGTGTGCCAAGGTGCTGGTGGAATGTCCAAAGGTTGAAGTAGGCCGGCTGGCCTTTTCTTTTGACTTATTTTGGGCACAGATTACGCAAGACAACACAAATGACTTTATGTCTTTTCTCCAAGAAGGCCACCAGAAGTGGCGTTTGATCTTTTCTTCTGTTTTCGCGATACCGGGGTGTCCTTCCATTAATGATTCATGATGACGGGTAATGACAAGTTCCTGCAATTCTTTACTTGGCAGAAATAACCGCTCTTGGAAGTAGGGTAAATCATCCTTAATGGTGTAGTGAGGACCCTTTTGACTCCATTCCAGTAAGGCAGAAGAGTCAAAAAGCTGTTTTAATTGAGCTTGGATGTCCTCAATGGTTTGCAATGAAGTCAAGCCCAGAATTCTTTGTTCCGGTATGATTGGCACAGGTTCTAAACTCGAATTGGGTTCTTCCGTGCCTATCCGGGATAAGGCATCCGCCTTACCATTCTTGCAGCCAGGGCGATAGGTAATTACAAAATCAAATTCCGCAAAGAATAAAGCAGATCAGAGTTGTCGCGAAGATTGAGCTTTGGCCGTCTTTAAATACTGCAAATTTCTGTGGTCCGTAATTACGGTGATGGTGTGTCTTGCACCGAGAAGATAGTGACGCCAAGCCTTGAAAGCTGATTTAATAGCCAGTAGTTCTTTGTCGGTAATTGCGTAATTGTGTTCAGGTGGAGAGAATTTTCTGGACCAAAAGGCTACAGGGTGTAGTTGGTTAGTTTCTGGGTCTCTTTGCGACAGGACAGCTCCCATGGCCGAACTGGATGCATCGGTTTCCACGATGTAAGGGAGATCTGGGCGCGGGTGCTTCAATACAGGTGCAGAGGTGAATTTGGTTTTCAGGTCCTGAAAGGCTTGTTCAGCCTCAAGAGTCCATTCAAAGCGTTTATTTTTCTTTAGGAGAGCTGTGATGGGTTGAACAGTTCGAGAAAATTCCGGGATGAACCTTCGATAGAAATTGGCAAAGCCAAGCATGCTTTGCACTCCCTTCACAGAGCTAGGAGATGGCCATTTGAGAATGGCGTCCACTTTCCGCGAGTCCATTCGAATTCCTTGAGGTGTCAGGATGAATCCGAGAAACTCCACCTCTGTGGTATGAAAAACGCATTTTTCGAGCTTGGCAAATAATTTGTGCTGGCGCAATTTCTCAAGAACTGCCCTAACATGGTTTCTGTGATCAGATTCTGAGGAGGAATACACCAGGATGTCGTCAATATAAACGATGACACAAACATCGATAAGTTCCCGAAGAACATCATTCATGAAGTACTGAAAGGCGGCAGGTGCGTTGCACAAACCGAAGGGCATTACTTGATATTCGAAGAGCCCAAATTTGGTGCGGAATGCAGTCTTCCACTCGTCGCCCTCTTTTATACGTACCAGGTGGTAAGCTCCTCGGAGATCTAGCTTGGTGTACACACGAGCATCTTTTACTTGGTCGATAAGCTCAGGTATCAGGGGCAAAGGGTAACGATTCTTAATCGTTATCTGATTTAGGGCGCGGTAGTCAATACAGGCCCTAAGGTCTCCTTCCTTTTTAGGTACGAAGAACAAAGCGGAAGAGACTGGTGACTTTGATGGGCGAATGAAGCCATTGGCCAGGTATTGATCCAAATACTGGCGCAAATGCAGGTTCTCAGGTTCAGTAAGAGCATAAATCCTACTACAAGGTCGTTGTGCATTGGGTACCAAGTCGATTTGGCAATCGTAAGATCGATGGGGAGGTAAGGTGTTAGCCTGCTCTTTCTGAAAAACGTCTTGGAATTCTTGGTATTCAGATGGTAGCTGTACAGGGGTGGAAGTTACAGAGGCTAGACCCATAGCTGGATTCCTTGGGTAACAGGTTGGTTCACAATCAGGAAAAGTTATCTTTTTTGCTCGCCAGTCTATTCTCGGATTATGTGTTTCTAACCAAGGGATACCAAGAAGTACTTGAAATTGTGGGGCCTTGATCACATCAAACACGATTGCTTCCTGATGTCCGTCCTGACCCACCAGAGTGATTTCAACTGTGGAATGCGTTACAGGCCCTGAGGCTATTTCGGTTCCATCAACTGTAGTAATTACATCTTGGGTTACTTTCGGGCGGAGAGGAAGCTTAATCCTGGAAGCCAATTCACGGTCTATGTAATTTCCAATAGCTCCACTGTCTATGTATGCTTTTATAGCATGCAACTGCTGAGGCTGTTTTGGGTTCACAAGCACCATTGGCATGACAAAATGCGAGGTCAAAGAGTTTGTTTTCAAGCTCGGCAAGCGGACCCCTACGCTTGTCGGGCTAGGTCGTTTCCCGAACCAGGTGTCAATAACTCGTTATCAGTGGCTCCAACCACCTTCTTGGGTGGTTTAACTGGACAACTTTGAAGAAAGTGACCGGAAGTTCCGCAATACAGACAAAGTTGCATTTGTCGCCTTCTCTCTCGTTCCTTCTGCGCTAATGGTCCTTTAACACTGCCAATTTGCATAGGTTCGGAAACGTCAGTACTCTTGGAGTTAACGTGGGTCTTGATAGGTACTCTGGTTTCATACTTGAGCCGATCTGCTTTTCTATTTTGAAGTCTGTGATCAAGTTGAACCACTAAGTCTATGTAGTCTGCGCAGGCCTGGGGTGGATCTACTATCTGAGCTATAACATCTTTAAGCTCTCCGCGCAGGCCTCGATGAAACAATGTGATCCTTTTATTTTCAGGCCATCCGGTTTCCACAACTAGTCTATTAAAGGTGGCGATATAGGACAAAAGATCCTGATTACCTTGTCGTAAGGATCGCAGTTCGTTGTCAAGGGCCTGTCCCTGCGAGTGTCGAGCGAACAATCTTTCCATGCTGGCCTGGAAGCCCTGGAAATCCCGGAGAATGCGATCATCCTGATTTACCAATGGAATAGACCAATCGGCAGCACAGCCACTGAGGTAATATAGTACAAAGGCTACTTTGGTCTGGTCGTTGGGGAAGGCCCCGGGCCTGCATAAAAAGTGTAAACGGCATTGGTTCATAAAAACGGCATATTTCTTGGGATCCCCCGCAAAACGTTCCGGCGGGGCCAAAGGCATGTGTCCAGGTAGATTGATTTGTACCGGGTTATTCGAACCCATTGTTGTAGAAATATCTCCGGAAACAGGTAAAGGAGTGTGCTCTGCCTGGCCCTGCAATAACCTTTTGGCCAGATCATCAGTTCTTTCCTTGGATAGGATTAGTTCCCTTCTGAGAGCATTAGTCTCCTGGCGGGCTGAGTGCACTTCTGCCCATAATTCCCCTAAAAGATGGGCCAGCTGATCTGTCTCGGAAGTCTCCATAGCGCCCAGGTGGGAAATTGTGGTATGGCTTCGCGTTCTGTAACGCTCACCTGGTTCCCACGGAGGCGCGGCGTCGAAGGCGCAGAACTCTGAAGATGGACAGGAAGGGCCCCTCTATTCTGGCTTCCCTGGCTCGTTGGATACCCTCCTGTGCGTGAAAAGGGAGTATTCCAACTGTGGAACAATGCTCAAGCCTCCCACTCCCTTCCAACCCTCCACGATACCTCCTCCACGATTCCCCGTGAAGCCTCACCTTAGGGTTTGGAAGGATGAGCTCTCCATCCCGCTTCTGATGCAGGGGCGCGTTGAAACCCAGTTACTTCACTGGATTGAGGATTGATGGGAGTTCAGGTAAGCTTGACTGTTCAGTTAAGGCGCTGTAAAAGTTCTGTTCAAAAGTTCAAGCTTAATAATAATGTTCGTTGTCTAATTGCAGCAAGCGCTAATGCTTATGTCTTTTTCCCCTTAGGGGCCGGGGTTCGGAGTGCCGGAGATATGGCGCCGACCCGAAGGGAAACAGTTCTGGATGAGCGCTCAGGTAATGTCTTTGCATTCGCTCATTCAATGTCTTTGTCTTTTTGCCCCATAGGGGCCGGGGTCCGGAGATGCCAGGAAGCGGCAGGACCCGAAATGCAGTGGGAATAATCCAACAGGTAAGACTTAAAAGAAAACTGAGCTTTCCTTATTCCTTTTCTCCCTCTCACCTTTGTTCTTGTCTTTTTTCCTCTAGGCGCCGGGGCGTAGCTGAATCCGGAAGATCGCTGCTGAAGATGGAAGCGCCTTGCAAAGGTGAGTAAAATGCAGCGCTGCAGCGATCGAAACAAAATGCCTTTAAAATGATGTCTTCCTTTTCAGGGGCGTTGGAGAAATGACTCTGGGATGCAGATTTAGCAGGTAAGGACTTTTCTTATCCTATTCTCTTCCTTTCTCCCCTTGCAGGTGTTCCAGGGTGCTGGCAGGCGTGGCTGAAGTCAGGATGCAGGAGCTGACACGGTGAGCGTCCAGCTGCTAGGTGCAGAACAACGCGAAGCACGTGTGGCTGTTCGGGTGGGGTTTAAATAGCCTTGGAAGTTCCTGGTATGTATCCTTCCACCAATCAGGTATGTATCCTTCCCCGACCACACCCGGGTGGTGAAGTAGTCCTACAGGTAAAGTAGTCCCATTCAGGCCTCAAGAGGGCCTGGATGAAGCAGCAAGGTCTGCATCAGGTAAGTGTGCACCCAAGCACTTAAACACATATCCTCTTCTATGAGCCTGGCGCCTAAGGCGCCAGGACTGGGGTCCGCTATGAGCCTGGCGCCTAAGGCG
This sequence comes from Ambystoma mexicanum, assembly GCF_040938575.1. Classification (NCBI taxonomy): domain Eukaryota; kingdom Metazoa; phylum Chordata; class Amphibia; order Caudata; family Ambystomatidae; genus Ambystoma; species Ambystoma mexicanum. The sequence continues at coordinate 1,333,563,009 of NC_090937.1, forward strand.
CCAGGACTGAGTCCAAAGGGCCCCAACTTGGGCCCGCTGAGACTTCCCTGGGGAAAATGATGTCTGCCTCTGGGGTTGCTGGGCCCGGCCTGGCTCCTTGGAGGTAGGCATCATGACAATGTGCTACGAAACATAATATTTTCATTGTAAAAAGAGGACATGCAAACATCTCTTAGAAATGCACAAACAGCCTTATTGACATTGTGCCTCGCTTTCTCCATTTGTGGACCAAATGAAGAAGAACACATTTGTCTCTGTGCAATACGAGAACAAATTACTTGGGAATTTGGAAACATGTCCATGACCTTCCCAAGTCCTTCTTTCATTGCAAATTGCAAAGAAATTCCAGACACATGTCCTAAACTGTTCCCTCCACAATGAATTATAATTATGTCTGGATGATGCTCTGTCTCCAAACTAGCACATAGAGGTACTGAGTCCAGCCACTTCATTCCACGCACCCATGCCAGTGCACTTCCACATGAGGGAATCCAAGATCTGCAGCTTCTCCACAGTGTTCTGCATGCACCTCCAACCAATGTATCCATGATTCTCCCAAAATCCAGATAATCTGTTTTCTGAAACACACAGCCATAGCTATCTGTTCTTCTCTCAGGAAAAAGACTTTCTGACAAACTGTCTCCTTACACAACACACCCAGTAAAATTTACTGACCAATCCCTTTCTCTGCTCATTCTCATTTGCATGCCTCTCCACCCCAAACTCCCTGTATGTAATACGCGGTGTCTGCGGACTACCGCCAGACCAGATCGAAAATCTGAGCATGGTGAATGTAAATTTAAATAGTGTGCCCCATTTCCCCTTTGAGGTTGGCTCTGAAAAGAGCCGTTTTTTTGTTTTTTTTGCAGATGCTTGACAGACACCTGTTATTTTTTTACTTTTCATTTTTTCTTACTTTACTCCGAAAATCTTCATATAACCTTCTCCAAAGCAACCCTTAAATTCCAAAACAGCATGGCATTTACCAAAACAGATAAGTAAATGTCATCTTCTTTAAAAAAAACAGCATCACTGGAATCAATATTCTCATTATTACAGAAGAACATACCAGCTCTAAGCATGAAAGCACACATGCCTCATTTGATTGCACACCTAGCAATGTTTTGCTGAGAATAAAAAACAAAACTATTGTCCCATATTGCTCTAGGTACTAATCCAGAAAAAATGACTTTGGCATTTGGAAGGATGTTCATGACTGCTTGAACCAAGTGTTCCAAATCTGCCAACAAAGTAGGGGCACTGACATAGCCGAAATGGAAAGCACCATAATGCACAACTACCACATGGGGACTGTTCATCCTGACATATTTTCACAAACTTGTACAATTCCCTGTGCATTGCAATCAGACACAGTTCTCTACACCACCTCCACTCCTTTAACATCAAACTTGTTCGCCACATGCCTGCTTTGAGCATACTGCTGTAAACCATGCACAAACATATCTCCAAGCACCGACACCTTGACTTTCTCCACCTCTGGCATCGTCACTAAACACAGCCTCTTTCAACACAAACCACAACCTCAACACCTGATTGGCTGATCCCTACAGTCCCCTTTCCATGCTGGATTTGCTGGGAAACCCCGGAGGTGGCACGCCCTGTCCACGGAGAGCCGGGGTGTCCGCAGACCGCGTAACTCTTAGACAGCCCTTCTACACTTTCCACTTCACTCTCTGTGCCTTTCCCTCATTGGATACAGCTAAGCAGTCACACAACCATCCACCAATCACATCCAAGACCTCTATATCTAACTCCATCATCATAGTTCAGTACTTCAAATGTACTGTTGATCACTATGAGTACAAGTCTCATATCATTGGAAAGCACCTACTACAAAAACTACTGTACAAGTCTCCAAGATTTCTACTTACAGCTGCATGCATATCTACATGCATGAATACAAACTACAGGTATGCATATTTTCTGCACACTACATGGACAACTCTTATGAATGCATCTAAACAGAGTAACTGTCACTTAAACTGTATAAACTATCAAATTAACTTACTGTAATTTTCACATCTGCTATAATCAACTGTAACTTCCAAACCTGTCTGCTATCAACATTATTTTTTACAGACACAACTATCTAAAAAACTATAGTATTAGAAGATGGGAGAAATAACAGTATAATTGTAGAAAAACACTTAGTAGTGTATTATAAAATGACACACAGCCAGGATAAGATCATGCAGCTTCATACACTCACACAGATAGACACTATCATTGAACATCTCCCAGCTGAAATAACACCACTGCCTGTAAATCACATCCTTCTGCTTTATTACCCACACCATAACATATGCATACATTCCATGTTTTTCTATACAGTTTCTTCGATCTACCTTATAAAAATTACAAAATAAGTATATCTTTATTTCTTCTTTCTCCTAACATTCAAAAACACAGTCTTAAGAAATCAAGTGAGTTTCATACACATAGTATTCTACTCATTTACAAAGCATGTTGAACTAACATATTGTAAGTAAAATATAAAGGCTGCACATAGTCAAAGGAAACTGCATTCACACACTACGTTCAGATATCAAACAAGAATACTACTACAAAAACATAATAATCAAGGTCTAAATTAACATCAGTGCTATAAACATACAAAATTACTAACTTTTTTCTTTTACAATTGCAGGGAAGACCACTCTCCTGAAAAGCAGCTGCATCTGAAGTACAAACAACAACTCTGAAGAAACCTGCTCATTCCACAAAAAAAGAGTAAGTACAATACTATTTTAATATTCTTACTGTTAATGGTTGAGTCACGCAATTTGCACACCAAAAACACAGAGATTTGTGCACCATTCTGCCCACAAATCCCCATTTATTAAACAGCGATTAGTAGGCAGAATGGCACACAAATCCCTGTTTTTTGGGACACAAACAACATAACTCAGCCCCTAGAATGTTAGTATTACAAAACAAAGAACTGTTTTAATTTTATACCATCAGATTTACTATTAGTGCCTCTCCTCACCACTAGTGTACTTTCTATTGTCATCTGAACCACAGTATAGTAACACACAAATAGAAGAATAGACTTCCCAACTAATTGTAGCTACCCAATCCACAGTCACACACCACCACATACATCTTTAGCATCATACTCAGACACTCATGCACACAGTACACATACATTTCAGAACAGCCCAACCCATACCTTCTTTTTTTAACAGACCCTAAAGAATGCCTACCAAAAAGCAAGTCTGTAGAAACCAACGCATAAATAGAGCAAATGAAAATAAAAGTGTCCAAAATAAGCATCCATCTCTAGCAGAGTTTGTACAAAAAGTTCAAACAAAACAGCTAATACAGTCATTTAGCGAAACAAAACAAGCTTCCAGTACAGAAACATTGCCTCCTCTATCAAAATGTAAAACCAAACAGAAAGTGATGAACAAGAATTCAGCTACCACTACTGCTAACACTGCTCCTATAAATATTGATAAAGTGGCAAGTAACCATACCAAAGAAAGTATCATAGCAAAAATGTTCCGCTACAGAGGCCTTCAGAATCTCATAAAAAGAAGAGACAAATCATGCACAACCCTTAAAACCTACCATAGAAAATTCATCTTAGAAGCTTTGATAGACAGTGCAATCCTTCTCAAAAGAAAGTTATTTATTTTAGTGTTAAACAGAATGAAACCACTAACAAAAATAACTACTAAATCACAAAAAAGACTTCTCAATAAATGGAATGTCAACAAAAATAACTTCTTAAATATCTGTGGAGGTTAATGGAGTCACACCACGAGCACAGAGCCACATTTTAATGAAGAACCATAGAAACAAAAGCAAACACACACAATTGCCATACATAGCAGTGGACGTGGTTATGAAAAATGTAATAATACTATAATGCAACAAGAAATACTGCTTACAAAAATATCCCCAGAAAACTCAGTATCACCTCTCCATTCGACTGAACCAGAATGTTCAGTATACAAATGGCCATGCACGTCAATGTGTAACATTGCCAAAAAATCTTTCAAATCTTTACGCCAGTTCCTCAATCAGTATGTGAAAGGCAAAGGCAAAATCAAAATGAAACTGCTGCAAAATGTGGATACCTGTCCAGTGCGCAAATACACAGGACAACAAGGACATTCATTAGCATGCATTTCTTGACCTATTTGCAAAAGCACCTTCCATCATATCAAAATGATATCAACACATTATTCAACCATAAGAAATCTAGTCTATAAACTGTAATATGCTAAACGTCCTGCTTTAGCACTAGCCAATTTAAATAATCTTCTACCTGGTACAACCAAAGACCTACTCGCAGTAATAGAGCATATCCAGAAAAAATATTTTGGAAGTGAAAGCCACTTACAAAATGCCATAGCTTTACAACAGTCTAGCAACAATTGTACAGATGACAACCTCCTACTACACACATACAAAACACAAATACTAAAATTTAAAAGTACATCCGCTGAAGTACCAAACCATGTATGTGTGTGTTGCCGCATTAACTTTTTTATGTAAGTAACACAAAAACTATAGACATAACATACAAAATAGAAAACAATGAAGATTCCAAATGGTTTGAATTAACTCTCTACCTTAAAGCAGAAAACAAATACAAAATAACTGACCCCTTAATACTTTGCAGTTACTGCACTACAAAACTTGACAACAACCAAACTCCTTCACGTGCTATCACAAATATTTTGGAATTATTCCCACTACCACAACCTCTGCAACAACTTAATTTATATGAGAGCATCATAATTCAAACAGTGCACCCATTTCAAGCAATAATAAGCCATCAACCAAAAACAGCAAAATTACCTCCCTCTGAATTGGTGAAAGGCATTCATGGCAAAGTCGTTTATTTACCATTAGATCTAAAAGAAAATGTGCACACTCTGGGAGTGCAATGTCCAATAGAGCAATCTTTAATTGTCTTAGTAAATGGTGTACCTACAAAAGACAAAACAATTTGGCAACAACTATTAGACTTACATAGAGTTAGACAAGCCTTGCAATATCTAAAAGACAATAATGAATACTACAAAGAAATGAATATTGAGGAAAACTTAAGGGAAACAATTGAAATAATTTAATAGTTACCAGAAACTGGTCAATTTCAACTTCTAGATCCTGCTACAGTATCCAATATTTTAGACCATTATACAATTCATCCATTACACTCTAATGACACCATAGATCATGCACTAGAAACGTACCAAATGCGAGAAACCAAAGGATCACCAATCAGAATATGGGAAAAAAGTATAGAAGCATGTGCTTTTCCTCTACTCTTTCCTACTGGGAAAGGAGGAAGGTACGATGATAGACCTATTCAGATAAGAGTATCAGAATACTGCTCATTACAAATGAATTCTGAAGATTCCAGATTTAGACAAAATGTGTAATACATATTCCACCTACTCTTCGAAAGTGAACTAGCAACTCTATGTTACGGAGTTGCACACACATTGAAATCAGGAACCCACTTTCAAAATATGTCAGATACACAATTCCTACAAAAAGTCCAAGAAAAAGATGAGGTTTTACAATCAAGCATTGCAAATTTGTTAGCAAACATGCATGGTACTAAAGAGTACTGGTTCCGACGTCACAGAGTTGTACGTTGTATGATAAGAAACCTTGGCCCACCCACTTGGTTTGCTACATTAAGTTGTGCAGAATATGCATGGGAAGATTTACATGATTTCCTACACATATCAAACAAAAACAAAACAAACATAGATATACTAACACCGGAGAACTTTGCTCTCTAGATCCTGTTAATGTTTCAAGGTATTTCCATCATTATTTCATTGCTATGCTACACTTTATTTGTAATAACACGTTTCCTCCCCTCAGAGAAGTGCAACACTTCTTTTGGAGAAAATAATACCAAGCCAGAGGAGCACCACATATCCATATGCTTTTATGGATTAAAGATGCTCCGAAATTTGGTCAAGACATTGATGCCACTGTTTTACAGTTTATCGAAAAATATGTCACTTGTGAAATACCATCAGAAGCAACAAATAGTGATCTTCATGCACAAATTGTACAATTTGAAAGACACAAATGTGGAAATATTGTCGCCGCAAATACAAAAACAAAGGGAAATACTACACCAAATGCTGCTTTGGTTTCCCTAGACCAGTTACAGAAACAGGCGAAGTGAACAACTTCATGTCTTCAGTTAGACATAGTGTTAAAGGTAAATCACCTAAGAACACATATTACATAAAAAGAACAGAAGAAGCAAAATATATCAATTATTACAATGCAATCATAGATGTGCAGTACATTGCATACAATTCCACTGCAGTTGCACAATATGTTACAGAATACATAACCAAAGCAGAAAAGACAGAGCTTCAAGACCTCTGGAATGACCTATCATCAGACAAAACACTGTTTCAGAAATTGTACAGTTTAGCCATACAAATGCTCTGTCATAGAGAATGTGGCTGCTATGAAGCTGCAGATCATTTTACCGGTACTGCTTTGTATGGGAAATCTGAAAATATAGTATGGCTAAGTCTAGGACCTGCTAAATCTAGAAAAATAGTTCTAAAATCATTTGACGACATAGAAACAATATCCAAAAATGATCCCAACAGCCAAGACATTTTGAAAAACAATTTACTAGACACATACTACCCAAATAGGAGTACCACTTTGGAAACCATGTGTCTATACCACATAGCCCAAAATTTCACATACAAAAATAATATAAAACCTGATGAAAAAAAAGGTAGATACAGAGTGACAAATTGTGAAGGCAGCTTAGTGAAACTTACCAAACCAAGCTTAATTAAACATATCAAATTGTCATTAGAAACTCCTCAACATAAAGAACTATATTACATGTCCCTGCTACAACTTTTTAAACCATGGAGAAAAGAAGAAGAGATACTAGATAACTATGACTTCTATGAAGACTCTTTCAAAGCAAATGAAAGCACTATAACCGATGTAAACTGTACACAGTACAAAACAATGTTGCACAATGAACAGCAACATGAAGAAGAACTCCAGGCCCACTAGATAAGGACACTCCCGACAGTAGTGAACCTTCTATAACAGAAAGCCAAGAAGCACTGGGACAGACACTAATAGCAAATGAGGCAGAATTAGCGATGGCAGAAGTAGAAAACAACATGTCTCAAAATGTAGAAGATACAGAAGACTTAACTGAAACAATGAAAACTGAACAATGAGCAGGGTAGCATTTTTCAAAAAGTAACAAAAGAAATTGCACATGGTGTACAACATGAAAAAAAAGAATGTACCTGCCAAAATTACAAACCTATACTACTATACGTCAGTGGTCAAGCTGGTTCAGGCAAAACATTCTTAATCAAAATCATCAGCAAGTTCCTTCAACAATTGACAAACAACAAACTGTCAGCTGTTGTAACTGCCCCCACAGGTTTATCTGCCTACAGCATAGGCAGAGTCACTTTACACTGATTACTACTCCTTCCAGTAGAACATCAAAACAAATGAGACTATTACAAACTTTCTACAGAAGCTGCAATGGAACTACGCAGAGTGTTAAAACAAATGAAAATGCTACTAATAGATGAAGTGAGCATGGTCTCCAACCAACCTAATGTTGGCTTTGATTCACCTCAGATTACAAGAAGTACTCAAAACATACTATGAATAGCTCTTTGGGGGAAAACACATTGGGCCTCATTCCGAGTATGGCGGTAAGGGATAGCGGCCACCGCTAACGAGAGCGGTGGCGGTAATCCCTTACCGCCATACTCCGAGTTCCCTTTGCGCCATGGTGGTTTTAACACCTGCTTTTAGCAGGTGTTAAAAACCATGGCGCTAAGGGACCTTGATGTTAATTACGCCACCGTAATTTACGGTGGCGTAATTGACGCCTTCCCCACTCCCATTATGCCCTATGGGGAAAGAATGGGAATGGGGAAGGGTAAATGGGGATTGGGGAATTCCGCCATCCACCAAGGCGCTGCCGGTCCGGGTACGGCGTCAACCAAGGCGTTAATAGCGCCATTGGTTAGCGCCGTACTCGGAATGAGGCCCATTATTGTTTTCGGAGATCTTCTTCAATTGACACCAGTGAAAGGTGAACCTATTTTTAAACCTTAGGACACAAACTCTGTCGTAAAACTGTTGGCAGCATAGGAAATGTCAACCTTTGGCAACATTTCCAATACAGAGAAATAACTGAAAATATGCGCCACTCTGCAGACCTCACATATGCCAACATTTTAAAAAGTATTAGAGCTGGTGTACTACCTCAAGAGGCACAATTAATATTAAAAACCCGGCACATCCATGCACTGTATGGCCATAATTTGTGCTACTGATGTCATGGAAAAATTAGCACCACAAATATCACTTGTATGTCCTTGATGCCAACTCTTGCAAGCTGTTCAAATTCAATGAAACAATGTTGAAAAAAGAAATGCAACCAAAAACTGAAATTTGCTCCTCAGACAAACTGGACGTACATGGTATGACACTGCCCATGTGTCAACAAGCCCCAACAAGACTAAACACCTTAGAAAACCCAGCTGGTTTGGAAAAAATATTAAAATTATCTTTAAACTGTAGAGTAATGCTTAAACGTAACCTTGACGTGGAGCAAGGACTAGTTAATGGAGCACTTGGCACAGTTGTTGGCTTTCAGACATACCCATGTGACAACAACATTCAGTTTGTCAATATTCTCTTTGACAAACTATCAGAAGTAAAAAGAATAGGACACTCAACAGCTCGATTCCTTCTTTTTAAAGACATGTATGTACGCAGAGAGCAATTTTCTCTCACTCTCACACAGAAATGCAACAGGATCTCACTGCAAAACCTCCAAAGAGAGTAAAAGAAGGTAATACTTCCTCAATTACTACAACCAAAGAAGAAACTACTACTCAAAGTAACTCAGGTACTTCTTCAAAGAAGCAATACACACTCCGAAGAAATGACTTGGACACAGAACTCTCTGGTCCATTCACATTTTCAAATATATCTGGTGTAAGTTGCTACATAAATGTAGCAATACATATTCTATTCCAATTGCCACCAAGCGTTGACAACTTTTACCTGCACAATATAGACCAATTGTGTATGCAAATGTTAGTCCTTGATAGAAATTAAGCAACAATCCTGACAACACATACAGGGCCTCATTACACGAATGGCGGAGAACCATGGCGCTGTTAGCGCCATGGTTCATGCCGGTAAAATACCGGCACCGCCTTGGCGGAAAGGGGAATTACCGCCCCATTCCAAGGTTGGCGGGGCCGTAATTCCCCCTTCCACCATTGCCCCTACCCATTCCCATTTTTGCCCCATAGGGCATTGAAGTGGGAGAATGGAAAAACAGACTCCCATCCCTGCCCTCTCGCGCCTGGCCTAAAGGATCACGGCCCAGGCACCCGCCACGAGAAGAGTTTGCCCATCTACCAGACGATCAAATTCCCTGGTACAGGAACATACGGATGTGTCCATCTGCCTGCCCGACAGCACGACCTGCCCATGCTGACACCTGCGGCACGGATCTACTAGACTAAAGCCAACACGTCGTTAGAGATGCCATGACGACCCAGCGCACCTGTGCAAATATACACGCTGGACACTCCCGCACCAATCTACACGAAGAATATACTCAGTGCTATGACGTAGGCGACAGACATACTCACGGACGTGCATCTTTATTATTTTTCATATAGGCTTTTAAAATGCAGAAACGCAAGACGCATCATGAACTCATCTAAAGAGCTTGCTTACGCTTTTCCTAAACCCAGATGCCATAATGAGAAATATAACGGAGACATGATACTGGTCATAAGACAATATGTTACTATAACCTAAAGCGCCTGTGCACCAAATGGTTCTACCTATACACCAGGCCTAAGTAGGCCGCAAGCAAGAGCTCCCATGAACGTGAAAAGAACAAGAGTCGAGTTGCTGATCCTGCAAAATGAGCCCAGCGAGAGCAGACAGTCAAGGTCGTAATGTTGCAAACCCACATTCCGAAAGCAGACCATCAAGGGCACGATGTTGCAACCTCGCATGCCGCACACCAACGTTAAAGGCACACCTGCAAAATTAAACCAAGAGCACAGTGGAAAAACAATATTAATGGTGAAAAGTCTGCCTCAAGCACGGTCCCACCTCACGTGACCAAGCCGAACCTGACAGGATGCCAAGTCCAGGAGAAAGAAGGCGTCTGGATCCCTCAGTACGAGACACAGGCAGATACACTTGAAAGGCTCAATGGGCATCTGCGACAGTGGGAGTAATCGGCCTTCCAGCTCATGAATAAGTCTTCACATTGTCTACACTTACTCATAGTGAAACATTGTTGCCAATGACAGGTGCACCGCGAGCTGGGAACAACGATGGTCCCAGACTGGGAGGCTCGCGAACGCACCAATCAGAACATGGGGCTCTTATCACTGACGCCATTTACATTGACCAATCATTAGTAGTCTTCATGTAACAATTCTCATGTATCTAATTGTAGGAACAACCCAGATATATCACCTGACTCGCCTCACCCACTAATATTGTTCTCTATACGTATGCTATACTAACCCTACCACTCAAGCGACCAATCCAGAGAGGAGATAGGTTTTTTGCTAAACTTTTGAGATGACGCGAGTAGCGCGTCATACTAAAGTAAAAAGGGCCTGCGAGCCCACGATTGTGTGTGTGTCAGGACGGACGCGTACGCTCCTTGACCCATCCCTGCCGTTTTTGTTTAATAAACAGCAGAGTCACCTTGCTTCTTGTGTGTGTTTCATACTCTATCTCGTTTGGGATATACGGGAGGAGTTGGGGCCTCCCTGCCCGGAGGTCTGCGGACGGCCCGGCCGACCCCGGCAGAATTCCCCCCCCCGACAAGTTGGAGGCACCGCTGAGATCTGTTTAAGATCCGCATTTTATTTTTTACTTTTTCCAGGCACTCTGGTTGCGAGGAGGCCCGGCGGCGCGGCCCCCTCTGCCGTTGCCCCCTTCTGAGGACTACAGGACCATCACGGAGCTGCGAGAAGACCGGACAGCGCAATCCGGATATTGGCCCTCGGGAGCCGGTTGAGAAGTATCCCGCCCGCGGTTGGCGAGTGTCCAGACATGGTCCAGACGAGGGGAGGTGGCGAGCCGCTTGGAGGGGTGCACGCAGTTGAGCGGCCCAGCATCAAGAGAACTTGGTGAGCATGCCACGCACAACAAGCAATGTGAAATTGTGAGGGAGGGGGGAGGAGTTAAATTGTGAGGGAGGCGGGAGGTGTTACACAGGTGTGCGGTGAAGGTTTGAGAATTTGGTGTTGGAAATGGAGTGAATGGTAGCCGAACAAGTGCGAGGGCAGTCGGCTACGTTACGCGAAGGGAGGGGGCGGAGCATGAAAACATCACGTGCGGCCGCTCGTAGACACTGGTTGGCCTAGGTCGCGACTACGTGTAAGGGTGTGGGTGTGCGTGGTTTCCTACGATTTGGCATTTATTGATCAATGAGTAGATGAGGATCCCTATTGTTCGAGCAAGAAACTCGATAGGTAGATGACGTTTCCCTGTAGGTGGTAGCTAGGTAGTTGCCTAATACGGAAGATAATTGGCTGGTTAAGCCCTCCTGTCGAGGGGTGTATCACACGCGAGGCGACGCAGTGTGCGCAGTCCGATTATATGATTGATTTGATTACCTTGTTCCAGGAGTGACAGGAAGACAGCTGTAGGGTTAACGGGGGTAGATTGGAAGTGTATTTTGAATTTAAAGAATATATGAAGAACTTATCAGTAGCTCGAAGAAATCGGTGACGTCACCAGTGTCGCGAAGATTGAGCTTTGGCCGTCTTTAAATACTGCAAATTTCTGTGGTCCGTAATTACGGTGATGGTGTGTCTTGCACCGAGAAGATAGTGACGCCAAGCCTTGAAAGCTGATTTAATAGCCAGTAGTTCTTTGTCGGTAATTGCGTAATTGTGTTCAGGTGGAGAGAATTTTCTGGACCAAAAGGCTACAGGGTGTAGTTGGTTAGTTTCTGGGTCTCTTTGCGACAGGACAGCTCCCATGGCCGAACTGGATGCATCGGTTTCCACGATGTAAGGGAGATCTGGGCGCGGGTGCTTCAATACAGGTGCAGAGGTGAATTTGGTTTTCAGGTCCTGAAAGGCTTGTTCAGCCTCAAGAGTCCATTCAAAGCGTTTATTTTTCTTTAGGAGAGCTGTGATGGGTTGAACAGTTCGAGAAAATTCCGGGATGAACCTTCGATAGAAATTGGCAAAGCCAAGCATGCTTTGCACTCCCTTCACAGAGCTAGGAGATGGCCATTTGAATTCTTTGAGGTGTCAGGATGAATCCGAGAAACTCCACCTCTGTGGTATGAAAAACGCATTTTTCGAGCTTGGCAAATAATTTGTGCTGGCGCAATTTCTCAAGAACTGCCCTAACATGGTTTCTGTGATCAGATTCTGAGGAGGAATACACCAGGATGTCGTCAATATAAACGATGACACAAACATCGATAAGTTCCCGAAGAACATCATTCATGAAGTACTGAAAGGCGGCAGGTGCGTTGCACAAACCGAAGGGCATTACTTGATATTCGTAGAGCCCAAATTTGGTGCGGAATGCAGTCTTCCACTCGTCGCCCTCTTTTATACGTACCAGGTGGTAAGCTCCTCGGAGATCTAGCTTGGTGTACACACGAGCATCTTTTACTTGGTCGATAAGCTCAGGTATCAGGGGCAAAGGGTAACGATTCTTAATCGTTATCTGATTTAGGGCGCGGTAGTCAATACAGGCCCTAAGGTCTCCTTCCTTTTTAGGTACGAAGAACAAAGCGGAAGAGACTGGTGACTTTGATGGGCGAATGAAGCCATTGGCCAGGTATTGATCCAAATACTGGCGCAAATGCAGGTTCTCAGGTTCAGTAAGAGCATAAATCCTACTACAAGGTCGTTGTGCATTGGGTACCAAGTCGATTTGGCAATCGTAAGATCGATGGGGAGGTAAGGTGTTAGCCTGCTCTTTCTGAAAAACGTCTTGGAATTCTTGGTATTCAGATGGTAGCTGTACAGGGGTGGAAGTTACAGAGGCTAGACCCATAGCTGGATTCCTTGGGTAACAGGTTGGTTCACAATCAGGAAAAGTTATCTTTTTTGCTCGCCAGTCTATTCTCGGATTATGTGTTTCTAACCAAGGGATACCAAGAAGTACTTGAAATTGTGGGGCCTTGATCACATCAAACACGATTGCTTCCTGATGTCCGTCCTGACCCACCAGAGTGATTTCAACTGTGGAATGCGTTACAGGCCCTGAGGCTATTTCGGTTCCATCAACTGTAGTAATTACATCTTGGGTTACTTTCGGGCGGAGAGGAAGCTTAATCCTGGAAGCCAATTCACGGTCTATGTAATTTCCAATAGCTCCACTGTCTATGTATGCTTTTATAGCATGCAACTGCTGAGGCTGTTTTGGGTTCACAAGCACCATTGGCATGACAAAATGCGAGGTCAAAGAGTTTGTTTTCAAGCTCGGCAAGCGGACCCCTACGCTTGTCGGGCTAGGTCGTTTCCCGAACCAGGTGTCAATAACTCGTTATCAGTGGCTCCAACCACCTTCTTGGGTGGTTTAACTGGACAACTTTGAAGAAAGTGACCGGAAGTTCCGCAATACAGACAAAGTTGCATTTGTCGCCTTCTCTCTCGTTCCTTCTGCGCTAATGGTCCTTTAACACTGCCAATTTGCATAGGTTTGGAAACGTCAGTACTCTTGGAGTTAACGTGGGTCTTGATAGGTACTCTGGTTTCATACTTGAGCCGATCTGCTTTTCTATTTTGAAGTCTGTGATCAAGTTGAACCACTAAGTCTATGTAGTCTGCGCAGGCCTGGGGTGGATCTACTATCTGAGCTATAACATCTTTAAGCTCTCCGCGCAGGCCTCGATGAAACAATGTGATCCTTTTATTTTCAGGCCATCAGGTTTCCACAACTAGTCTATTAAAGGTGGCGATATAGGACAAAAGATCCTGATTACCTTGTCGTAAGGATAGCAGTTCGTTGTCAAGGGCCTGTCCCTGCGAGTGTCGAGCGAACAATCTTTCCATGCTGGCCTGGAAGCCCTGGAAATCCCGGAGAATGGGATCATCCTGATTTACCAATGGAATAGACCAATCGGCAGCACAGCCACTGAGGTAATATAGTACAAAGGCTACTTTGGTCTGGTCGTTGGGGAAGGCCCCGGGCCTGCATAAAAAGTGTAAACGGCATTGGTTCATAAAAACGGCATATTTCTTGGGATCCCCCGCAAAACGTTCCGGCGGGGCCAAAGGCATGTGTCCAGGTAGATTGATTTGTACCGGGTTATTCGAACCCATTGTTGTAGAAATATCTCCGGAAACAGGTAAAGGAGTGTGCTCTGCCTTGCCCTGCAATAACCTTTTGGCCAGATCATCAGTTCTTTCCTTGGATAGGATTAGTTCCCTTCTGAGAGCATTAGTCTCCTGGCGGGCTGAGTGCACTTCTGCCCATAATTCCCCTAAAAGATGGGCCAGCTGATCTGTCTCGGAAGTCTCCATAGCGGCCAGGTGGGAAATTGTGGTATGGCTTCGCGTTCTGTAACGCTCACCTGGTTCCCACGGAGGCGCGGCGTCGAAGGCGCAGAACTCTGTAGATGGACAGGAAGGGCCCCTCTATTCTGGCTTCCCTGGCTCGTTGGATACCCTCCTGTGCGTGAAAAGGGAGTATTCCAACTGTGGAACAATGCTCAAGCCTCCCACTCCCTTCCAACCCTCCACGATACCTCCTCCACGATTCCCCGTGAAGCCTCACCTTAGGGTTTGGAAGGATGAGCTCTCCATCCCGCTTCTGATGCAGGGGCGCGTTGAAACCCAGTTACTTCACTGGATTGAGGATTGATGGGAGTTCAGGTAAGCTTGACTGTTCAGGTAAGGCGCTGTAAAAGTTCTGTTCAAAAGTTCAAGCTTAATAATAATGTTCGTTGTCTAATTGCAGCAAGCGCTAATGCTTATGTCTTTTTCCCCTTAGGGGCCGGGGTTCGGAGTGCCGGAGATATGGCGCCGACCCGAAGTGAAACAGTTCTGGATGAGCACTCAGGTAATGTCTTTGCATTCGCTCATTCAATGTCTTTGTCTTTTTTCCCCATAGGGGCCGGGGTCCGGAGATGCCAGGAAGCGGCAGGACCCGAAATGCAGTGGGAATAATCCAACAGGTAAGACTTAAAAGAAAACTGAGCTTTCCTTATTCCTTTTCTCCCTCTCACCTTTGTTCTTGTCTTTTTTCCTCTAGGCGCCGGGGCGTAGCTGAATCCGGAAGATCGCTGCTGAAGATGGAAGCGCCTTGCAAAGGTGAGTAAAATGCAGCGCTGCAGCGATCGAAACAAAATGCCTTTAAAATGATGTCTTCCTTTTCAGGGGCGTTGGAGAAATGACTCTGGGATGCAGATTTAGCAGGTAAGGACTTTTCTTATCCTATTCTCTTCCTTTCTCCCCTTGCAGGTGTTCCAGGGTGCTGGCAGGCGTGGCTGAAGTCAGGATGCAGGAGCTGACACGGTGAGCGTCCAGCTGCTAGGTGCAGAACAACGCGAAGCACGTGTGGCTGTTCGGGTGGGGTTTAAATAGCCTTGGAAGTTCCTGGTATGTATCCTTCCACCAATCAGGTATGTATCCTTCCCCGACCACACCCGGGTGGTGAAGTAGTCCTACAGGTAAAGTAGTCCCATTCAGGCCTCAAGAGGGCCTGGATGAAGCAGCAAGGTCTGCATCAGGTAAGTGTGCACCCAAGCACTTAAACACATATCCTCTTCTATGAGCCTGGCGCCTAAGGCGCCAGGACTGGGGTCCGCTATGAGCCTGGCGCCTAAGGCGCCAGGACTGAGTCCAAAGGGCCCCAACTTGGGCCCGCTGAGACTTCCCTGGGGAAAATGATGTCTGCCTCTGGGGTTGCTGGGCCCGGCCTGGCTCCTTGGAGGTAGGCATCATGACAATGTGCTACGAAACATAATATTTTCATTGTAAAAAGAGGACATGCAAACATCTCTTAGAAATGCACAAACAGCCTTATTGACATTGTGCCTCGCTTTCTCCATTTGTGGACCAAATGAAGAAGAACACATTTGTCTCTGTGCAATACGAGAACAAATTACTTGGGAATTTGGAAACATGTCCATGACCTTCCCAAGTCCTTCTTTCATTGCAAATTGCAAAGAAATTCCAGACACATGTCCTAAACTGTTCCCTCCACAATGAATTATAATTATGTCTGGATGATGCTCTGTCTCCAAACTAGCACATAGAGGTACTGAGTCCAGCCACTTCATTCCACGCACCCATGCCAGTGCACTTCCACATGAGGGAATCCAAGATCTGCAGCTTCTCCACAGTGTTCTGCATGCACCTCCAACCAATGTATCCATGATTCTCCCAAAATCCAGATAATCTGTTTTCTGAAACACACAGCCATAGCTATCTGTTCTTCTCTCAGGAAAAAGACTTTCTGACAAACTCTCTCCTTACACAACACACCCAGTAAAATTTACTGACCAATCCCTTTCTCTGCTCATTCTCATTTGCATGCCTCTCCACCCCAAACTCCCTGTATGTAATACGCGGTGTCTGCGGACTACCGCCAGACCAGATCGAAAATCTGAGCATGGTGAATGTAAATTTAAATAGTGTGCCCCATTTCCCCTTTGAGGTTGGCTCTGAAAAGAGCCGTTTTTTTGTTTTTTTTGCAGATGCTTGACAGACACCTGTTATTTTTTTACTTTTCATTTTTTCTTACTTTACTCCGAAAATCTTCATATAACCTTCTCCAAAGCAACCCTTAAATTCCAAAACAGCATGGCATTTACCAAAACAGATAAGTAAATGTCATCTTCTTTAAAAAAAACAGCATCACTGGAATCAATATTCTCATTATTACAGAAGAACATACCAGCTCTAAGCATGAAAGCACACATGCCTCATTTGATTGCACACCTAGCAATGTTTTGCTGAGAATAAAAAACAAAACTATTGTCCCATATTGCTCTAGGTACTAATCCAGAAAAAATGACTTTGGCATTTGGAAGGATGTTCATGACTGCTTGAACCAAGTGTTCCAAATCTGCCAACAAAGTAGGGGCACTGACATAGCCGAAATGGAAAGCACCATAATGCACAACTACCACATGGGGACTGTTCATCCTGACATATTTTCACAAACTTGTACAATTCCCTGTGCATTGCAATCAGACACAGTTCTCTACACCACCTCCACTCCTTTAACATCAAACTTGTTCGCCACATGCCTGCTTTGAGCATACTGCTGTAAACCATGCACAAACATATCTCCAAGCACCGACACCTTGACTTTCTCCACCTCTGGCATCGTCACTAAACACAGCCTCTTTCAACACAAACCACAACCTCAACACCTGATTGGCTGATCCCTACAGTCCCCTTTCCATGCTGGATTTGCTGGGAAACCCCGGAGGTGGCACGCCCTGTCCACGGAGAGCCGGGGTGTCCGCAGACCGCGTAACTCTTAGACAGCCCTTCTACACTTTCCACTTCACTCTCTGTGCCTTTCTCTCATTGGATACAGCTAAGCAGTCACACAACCATCCACCAATCACATCCAAGACCTCTATATCTAACTCCATCATCATAGTTCAGTACTTCAAATGTACTGTTGATCACTATGAGTACAAGTCTCATATCATTGGAAAGCACCTACTACAAAAACTACTGTACAAGTCTCCAAGATTTCTACTTACAGCTGCATGCATATCCACATGCATGAATACAAACTACAGGTATGCATATTTTCTGCACACTACTTGGACAACTCTTATGAATGCATATAAACAGAGTAACTGTCACTTAAACTGTATAAACTATCAAATTAACTTACTGTAATTTTCACATCTGCTATAATCAACTGTAACTTCCAAACCTGTCTGCTATCAACATTATTTTTTACAGACACAACTATCTAAAAAACTATAGTATTTGAAGATGGGAGAAATAACAGTATAATTGTAGAAAAACACTTAGTAGTGTATTATAAAATGACACACAGCCAGGATAAGATCATGCAGCTTCATACACTCACACAGATAGACACTATCATTGAACATCTCCCAGCTGAAATAACACCACTGCCTGTAAATCACATCCTTCTGCTTTATTACCCACACCATAACATATGCATACATTCCATGTTTTTCTATACAGTTTCTTCGATCTACCTTATAAAAATTACAAAATAAGTATATCTTTATTTCTTCTTTCTCCTAACATTCAAAAACACAGTCTTAAGAAATCAAGTGAGTTTCATACACATAGTATTCTACTCATTTACAAAGCATGTTGAACTAACATATTGTAAGTAAAATATAAAGGCTGCACATAGTCAAAGGAAACTGCATTCACACACTACGTTCAGATATCAAACAAGAATACTACTACAAAAACATAATAATCAAGGTCTAAATTAACATCAGTGCTATAAACATACAAATATACTAACTTTTTTCTTTTACAATTGCAGGGAAGACCACTCTCCTGAAAAGCAGCTGCATCTGAAGTACAAACAACAACTCTGAAGAAACCTGCTCATTCCACAAAAAAAGAGTAAGTACAATACTATTTTAATATTCTTACTGTTAATGGTTGAGTCACGCAATTTGCACACCAAAAACACAGAGATTTGTGCACCATTCTGCCCACAAATCCCCATTTATTAAACAGCGATTAGTAGGCAGAATGGCACACAAATCCCTGTTTTTTGGAACACAAACAACATAACTCAGCCCCTAGAATGTTAGTATTACAAAACAAAGAACTGTTTTAATTTTATACCATCAGATTTACTATTAGTGCCTCTCCTCACCACTAGTGTACTTTCTATTGTCATCTGAACCACAGTATAGTAACACACAAATAGAAGAATAGACTTCCCAACTAATTGTAGCTACCCAATCCACAGTCACACACCACCACATACATCTTTACCATCATACTCAGACACTCATGCACACAGTACACATACATTTCAGAACAGCCCAACCCATACCTTCTTTTTTTAACAGACCCTAAAGAATGCCTACCAAAAAGCAAGTCTGTAGAAACCAACGCATAAATAGAGCAAATGAAAATAAAAGTGTCCAAAATAAGCATCCATCTCTAGCAGAGTTTGTACAAAAAGTTCAAACAAAACAGCTAATACAGTCATTTAGCGAAACAAAACAAGCTTCCAGTACAGAAACATTGCCTCCTCTATCAAAATGTAAAACCAAACAGAAAGTGATGAACAAGAATTCAGCTACCACTACTGCTAACACTGCTCCTATAAATCTTGATAAAGTGGCAAGTAACCATACCAAAGAAAGTATCATAGCAAAAATGTTCCGCTACAGAGGCCTTCAGAATCTCATAAAAAGAAGAGACAAATCATGCACAACCCTTAAAACCTACCATAGAAAATTCATCTTAGAAGCTTTGATAGACAGTGCAATCCTTCTCAAAAGAAAGTTATTTATTTTAGTGTTAAACAGAATGAAACCACTAACAAAAATAACTACTAAATCACAAAAAAGACTTCTCAATAAATGGAATGTCAACAAAAATAACTTCTTAAATATCTGTGGAGGTTAATGGAGTCACACCACGAGCACAGAGCCACATTTTAATGAAGAACCATAGAAACAAAAGCAAACACACACAATTGCCATACATAGCAGTGGACGTGGTTATGAAAAATGTAATAATACTATAATGCAACAAGAAATACTGCTTACAAAAATATCCCCAGAAAACTCAGTATCACCTCTCCATTCGACTGAACCAGAATGTTCAGTATACAAATGGCCATGCACGTCAATGTGTAACATTGCCAAAAAATCTTTCAAATCTTTACGCCAGTTCCTCAATCAGTATGTGAAAGGCAAAGGCAAAATCAAAATGAAACTGCTGCAAAATGTGGATACCTGTCCAGTGCGCAAATACACAGGACAACAAGGACATTCATTAGCATGCATTTCTTGACCTATTTGCAAAAGCACCTTCCATCATATCAAAATGATATCAACACATCATTCAACCATAACAAATCTAGTCTATAAACTGTAATATGCTAAACGTCCTGCTTTAGCACTAGCCAATTTAAATAATCTTCTACCTGGTACAACCAAAGACCTACTCGCAGTAATAGAGCATATCCAGAAAAAATATTTTGGAAGTGAAAGCCACTTACAAAATGCCATAGCTTTACAACAGTCTAGCAACAATTGTACAGATGACAACCTCCTACTACACACATACAAAACACAAATACTAAAATTTAAAAGTACATCCGCTGAAGTACCAAACCATGTATGTGTGTGTTGCCGCATTAACTTTTTTATGTAAGTAACACAAAAAGTATAGACATAACATACAAAATAGAAAACAATGAAGATTCCAAATGGTTTGAATTAACTCTCTACCTTAAAGCAGAAAACAAATACAAAATAACTGACCCCTTAATACTTTGCAGTTACTGCACTACAAAACTTGACAACAACCAAACTCCTTCACGTGCTATCACAAATATTTTGGAATTATTCCCACTACCACAACCTCTGCAACAACTTAATTTATATGAGAGCATCATAATTCAAACAGTGCACCCATTTCAAGCAATAATAAGCCGTCAACCAAAAACAGCAAAATTACCTCCCTCTGAATTGGTGAAAGGCATTCATGGCAAAGTCGTTTATTTACCATTAGATCTAAAAGAAAATGTGCACACTCTGGGAGTGCAATGTCCAATAGAGCAATCTTTAATTGTCTTAGTAAATGGTGTACCTACAAAAGACAAAACAATTTGGCAACAACTATTAGACTTACATAGAGTTAGACAAGCCTTGCAATATCTAAAAGACAATAATGAATACTACAAAGAAATTAATATTGAGGAAAACTTAAGGGAAACAATTGAAATAATTTAATAGTTACCAGAAACTGGTCAATTTCAACTTCTAGATCCTGCTACAGTATCCAATATTTTAGACCATTATACAATTCATCCATTACACTCTAATGACACCATAGATCATGCACTAGAAACGTACCAAATGCGAGAAACCAAAGGATCACCAATCAGCATATGGGAAAAAAGTATAGAAGCATGTGCTTTTCCTCTACTCTTTCCTACTGGGAAAGGAGGAAGGTACGATGATAGGCCTATTCAGATAAGAGTATCAGAATACTGCTCATTACAAATGAATTCTGAAGATTCCAGATTTAGACAAAATGTGTAATACATATTCCACCTACTCTTCGAAAGTGAACTAGCAACTCTATGTTACGGAGTTGCACACACATTGAAATCAGGAACCCACTTTCAAAATATGTCAGATACACAATTCCTACAAAAAGTCCAAGAAAAAGATGAGGTTTTACAATCAAGCATTGCAAATTTGTTAGCAAACATGCATGGTACTAAAGAGTACTGGTTCCGACGTCACAGAGTTGTACGTTGTATGATAAGAAACCTTGGCCCACCCACTTGGTTTGCTACATTAAGTTGTGCAGAATATGCATGGGAAGATTTACATGATTTCCTACACATATCAAACAAAAACAAAACAAACATAGATATACTAACACCGGAGAACTTTGCTCTCTAGATCCTGTTAATGTTTCAAGGTATTTCCATCATTATTTCATTGCTATGCTACACTTTATTTGTAATAAAACGTTTCCTCCCCTCAGAGAAGTGCAACACTTCTTTTGGAGAAAATAATACCAAGCCAGAGGAGCACCACATATCCATATGCTTTTATGGATTAAAGATGCTCCGAAATTTGGTCAAGACATTGATGCCACTGTTTTACAGTTTATCGAAAAATATGTCACTTGTGAAATACCATCAGAAGCAACAAATAGTGATCTTCATGCACAAATTGTACAATTTGAAAGACACAAATGTGGAAATATTGTCGCCGCAAATACAAAAACAAAGGGAAATACTACACCAAATGCTGCTTTGGTTTCCCTAGACCAGTTACAGAAACAGGCGAAGTGAACAACTTCATGTCTTCAGTTAGACATAGTGTTAAAGGTAAATCACCTAAGAACACATATTACATAAAAAGAACAGAAGAAGCAAAATATATCAATTATTACAATGCAATCATAGATGTGCAGTACATTGCATACAATTCCACTGCAGTTGCACAATATGTTACAGAATACATAACCAAAGCAGAAAAGACAGAGCTTCAAGACCTCTGGAATGACCTATCATCAGACAAAACACTGTTTCAGAAATTGTACAGTTTAGCCATACAAATGCTCTGTCATAGAGAATGTGGCTGCTATGAAGCTGCAGATCATTTTACCGGTACTGCTTTGTATGGGAAATCTGAAAATATAGTATGGCTAAGTCTAGGACCTGCTAAATCTAGAAAAATAGTTCTAAAATCATTTGACGACATAGAAACAATATCCAAAAATGATCCCAACAGCCAAGACATTTTGAAAAACAATTTACTAGACACATACTACCCAAACAGGAGTACCACTTTGGAAACCATGTGTCTATACCACATAGCCCAAAATTTCACATACAAAAATAATATAAAACCTGATGAAAAAAAAGGTAGATACAGAGTGACAAATTGTGAAGGCAGCTTAGTGAAACTTACCAAACCAAGCTTAATTAAACATATCAAATTGTCATTAGAAACTCCTCAACATAAAGAACTATATTACATGTCCCTGCTACAACTTTTTAAACCATGGAGAAAAGAAGAAGAGATACTAGATAACTATGACTTCTATGAAGACTCTTTCAAAGCAAATGAAAGCACTATAACCGATGTAAACTGTACACAGTACAAAACAATGTTGCACAATGAACAGCAACATGAAGAAGAACTCCAGGCCCACTAGATAAGGACACTCCCGACAGTAGTGAACCTTCTATAACAGAAAGCCAAGAAGCACTGGGACAGACACTAATAGCAAATGAGGCAGAATTAGCGATGGCAGAAGTAGAAAACAACATGTCTCAAAATGTAGAAGATACAGAAGACTTAACTGAAACAATGAAAACTGAACAATGAGCAGGGTAGCATTTTTCAAAAAGTAACAAAAGAAATTGCACATGGTGTACAACATGAAAAAAAAGAATGTACCTGCCAAAATTACAAACCTATACTACTATACGTCAGTGGTCAAGCTGGTTCAGGCAAAACATTCTTAATCAAAATCATCAGCAAGTTCCTTCAACAATTGACAAACAACAAACTGTCAGCTGTTGTAACTGCCCCCACAGGTTTATCTGCCTACAGCATAGGCAGAGTCACTTTACACTGATTACTACTCCTTCCAGTAGAACATCAAAACAAATGAGACTATTACAAACTTTCTACAGAAGCTGCAATGGAACTACGCAGAGTGTTAAAACAAATGAAAATGCTACTAATAGATGAAGTGAGCATGGTCTCCAACCAACCTAATGTTGGCTTTGATTCACCTCAGATTACAAGAAGTACTCAAAACATACTATGAATAGCTCTTTGGGGGAAAACACATTGGGCCTCATTCCGAGTATGGCGGTAAGGGATAGCGGCCACCGCTAACGAGAGCGGTGGCGGTAATCCCTTACCGCCATACTCCGAGTTCCCTTTGCGCCATGGTGGTTTTAACACCTGCTTTTAGCAGGTGTTAAAAACCATGGCGCTAAGGGACCTTGATGTTAATTACGCCACCGTAATTTACGGTGGCGTAATTGACGCCTTCCCCACTCCCATTATGCCCTATGGGGAAAGAATGGGAATGGGGAAGGGTAAATGGGGATTGGGGAATTACCGCCCGCCCACCCTTGGAATGGGGCGGTAATTCCGCCATCCACCAAGGCGCTGCCGGTCCGGGTACGGCGTCAACCAAGGCGTTAATAGCGCCATTGGTTAGCGCCGTACTCGGAATGAGGCCCATTATTGTTTTCGGAGATCTTCTTCAATTGACACCAGTGAAAGGTGAACCTATTTTTAAACCTTAGGACACAAACTCTGTCGTAAAACTGTTGGCAGCATAGGAAATGCCAACCTTTGGCAACATTTCCAATACAGAGAAATAACTGAAAATATGCGCCACTCTGCAGACCTCACATATGCCAACATTTTAAAAAGTATTAGAGCTGGTGTACTACCTCAAGAGGCACAATTAATATTAAAAACCCGGCACATCCATGCACTGTATGGCCATAATTTGTGCTACTGATGTCATGGAAAAATTAGCACCACAAATATCACTTGTATGTCCTTGATGCCAACTCTTGCAAGCTGTTCAAATTCAATGAAACAATGTTGAAAAAAGAAATGCAACCAAAAACTGAAATTTGCTCCTCAGACAAACTGGACGTACATGGTATGACACTGCCCATGTGTCAACAAGCCCCAACAAGACTAAACACCTTAGAAAACCTAGCTGGTTTGGAAAAAATATTAAAATTATCTTTAAACTGTAGAGTAATGCTTAAACGTAACCTTGACGTGGAGCAAGGACTAGTTAATGGAGCACTTGGCACAGTTGTTGGCTTTCAGACATACCTATGTGACAACAACATTCAGTTTGTCAATATTCTCTTTGACAAACTATCAGAAGTAAAAAGAATAGGACACTCAACAGCTCGATTCCTTCTTTTTAAAGACATGTATGTACGCAGAGAGCAATTTTCTCTCACTCTCACACAGAAATGCAACAGGATCTCACTGCAAATCCTCCAAAGAGAGTAAAAGAAGGTAATACTTCCTCAATTACTACAACCAAAGAAGAAACTACTACTCAAAGTAACTCAGGTACTTCTTCAAAGAAGCAATACACACTCCGAAGAAATGACTTGGACACAGAACTATCTGGTCCATTCACATTTTCAAATATATCTGGTGTAAGTTGCTACATAAATGTAGCAATACATATTCTATTCCAATTGCCACCAAGCGTTGACAACTTTTACCTGCACAATATAGACCAATTGTGTATGCAAATGTTAGTCCTTGATAGAAATTAAGCAACAATCCTGACAACACATACAGGGCCTCATTACACGAATGGCGGAGAACCATGGCGCTGTTAGCGCCATGGTTCATGCCGGTAAAATACCGGCACCGCCTTGGCGGAAAGGGGAATTACCGCCCCATTCCAAGGTTGGCGGGGCCGTAATTCCCCCTTCCACCATTGCCCCTACCCATTCCCATTTTTGCCCCATAGGGCATTGAAGTGGGAGAATGGAAAAACAGACTCCCATCCCTGCCCTCTCGCGCCTGGCCTAAAGGATCACGGCCCAGGCACCCGCCACGAGAAGAGTTTGCCCATCTACCAGACGATCAAATTCCCTGGTACAGGAACATACGGATGTGTCCATCTGCCTGCCCGACAG
This sequence comes from Ambystoma mexicanum, assembly GCF_040938575.1. NCBI lineage: Eukaryota > Metazoa > Chordata > Amphibia > Caudata > Ambystomatidae > Ambystoma > Ambystoma mexicanum. The sequence goes on from NC_090937.1 coordinate 1,333,588,431, forward strand.
CACGACCTGCCCATGCTGACACCTGCGGCACGGATCTACTAGACTAAAGCCAACACGTCGTTAGAGATGCCATGACGACCCAGCGCACCTGTGCAAATATACACGCTGGACACTCCCGCACCAATCTACACGAAGAATATACTCAGTGCTATGACGTAGGCGACAGACATACTCACGGACGTGCATCTTTATTATTTTTCATATAGGCTTTTAAAATGCAGAAACGCAAGACGCATCATGAACTCATCTAAAGAGCTTGCTTACGCTTTTCCTAAACCCAGATGCCATAATGAGAAATATAACGGAGACATGATACTGGTCATAAGACAATATGTTACTATAACCTAAAGCGCCTGTGCACCAAATGGTTCTACCTATACACCAGGCCTAAGTAGGCCGCAAGCAAGAGCTCCCATGAACGTGAAAAGAACAAGAGTCGAGTTGCTGATCCTGCAAAATGAGCCCAGCGAGAGCAGACAGCCAAGGTCGTAATGTTGCAAACCCACATTCCGAAAGCAGACCATCAAGGGCACGATGTTGCAACCTCGCATGCCGCACACCAACGTTAAAGGCACACCTGCAAAATTAAACCAAGAGCACAGTGGAAAAACAATATTAATGGTGAAAAGTCTGCCTCAAGCACGGTCCCACCTCACGTGACCAAGCCGAACCTGACAGGATGCCAAGTCCAGGAGAAAGAAGGCGTCTGGATCCCTCAGTACGAGACACAGGCAGATACACTTGAAAGGCTCAATGGGCATCTGCGACAGGGGGAGTAATCAGCCTTCCAGCTCATGAATAAGTCTTCACATTGTCTACACGTACTCATAGTGAAACATTGTTGCCAATGACAGGTGCACCGCGAGCTGGGAACAACGATGGTCCCAGACTGGGAGGCTCGCGAACGCACCAATCAGAACATGGGGCTCTTATCACTGACGCCATTTACATTGACCAATCATTAGTAGTCTTCATGTAACAATTCTCATGTATCTAATTGTAGGAACAACCCAGATATATCACCTGACTCGCCTCACCCACTAATATTGTTCTCTATACGTATGCTATACTAACCCTACCACTCAAGCGACCAATCCAGAGAGGAGATAGGTTTTTTGCTAAACTTTTGAGATGACGCGAGTAGCGCGTCATACTAAAGTAAAAAGGGCCTGCGAGCCCACGATTGTGTGTGTGTCAGGTCGGACGCGTACGCTCCTTGACCCATCCCTGCCGTTTTTGTTTAATAAACAGCAGAGTCACCTTGCTTCTTGTGTGTGTTTCATACTCTATCTCGTTTGGGATATACGGGAGGAGTTGGGGCCTCCCTGCCCGGAGGTCTGCGGACGGCCCGGCCGACCCCGGCAGAATTCCCCCCCCCGACAAGTTGGAGGCACCGCTGAGATCTGTTTAAGATCCGCATTTTATTTTTTACTTTTTCCAGGCACTCTGGTTGCGAGGAGGCCCGGCGGCGCGGCCCCCTCTGCCGTTGCCCCCTTCTGAGGACTACAGGACCATCACGGAGCTGCGAGAAGACCGGACAGCGCAATCCGGATATTGGCCCGCGGGAGCCGGTTGAGAAGTATCCCGCCCGCGGTTGGCGAGTGTCCAGACGTGGTCCAGACGAGGGGAGGTGGCGAGCCGCTTGGAGGGGTGCACGCAGTCGAGCGGCCCAGCATCAAGAGAACTTGGTGAGCATGCCACGCACAACAAGCAATGTGAAATTGTGAGGGAGGGGGGAGGAGTTAAATTGTGAGGGAGGCGGGAGGTGTTACACAGGTGTGCGGTGAAGGTTTGAGAATTTGGTGTTGGAAATGGAGTGAATGGTAGCCGAACAAGTGCGAGGGCAGTCGGCTACGTAACGCGAAGGGAGGGGGCGGAGCACGAAAACATCACGTGCGGCCGCTCGTAGACACTGGTTGGCCTAGGTCGCGACTACGTGTAAGGGTGTGGGTGTGCGTGGTTTCCTACGATTTGGCATTTATTGATCAATGAGTAGATGAGGATCCCTATTGTTCGAGCAAGAAACTCGATAGGTAGATGACGTTTCCCTGTAGGCGGTAGCTAGGTAGTTGCCTAATACGGAAGATAATTGGCTGGTTAAGCCCTCCTGTCGAGGGGTGTATCACACGCGAGGCGACGCAGTGTGCGCAGTCCGATTATATGATTGATTTGATTACCTTGTTCCAGGAGTGACAGGAAGACAGCTGTAGGGTTAACGGGGGTAGATTGGAAGTGTATTTTGAATTTAAAGAATATATGAAGAACTTATCAGTAGCTCGAAGAAATCGGTGACGTCACCAGTAGGGATTTTCATAGGATATCCCGAGTACAAGGCATATTCCATCCTGAGGTTGGTGGGGGAGAGAATTGTGGTAAGGAAGTGGAAACGGGGATAAAAGGAAATAAGTTGATCGGGGAAGGGTGAACAGGGGGAACGTGGCCGCGCACGGAGAACGCCGGCCACGGCCAGTGTAGAAGGGGGAGGAGCACGTGGAAATAGGACGACTGTATAAGAACGTCATAAGGGGTACGCAGCCGCAGGGGGCTACGTGCGCCTCGGCCGCAATGGGCCGTAAGGGTGACAGAAGGAAATATATATATAAATGTAATATACTGTATTTTCTGAAATTTTTCTTAGCGGACTATCGTAAGTCCCCAAACTTGCGGGGCCAGGTAAGCGATATAAGGCTGTATATTGTAATCTACTAGTGAGATAAACTGCTACCAGATAGGGGAAGGGTAACCAGTGGAGCGCTACTATGTCATACGGGGCAGGATCGGGAGCGTGGGGGAACACACTCATTACCCCACTACAACACATCTGCGCAACACTGCTACCCCATAGGGAGAAACTGATTAAATATAGCATAGAATGGACCCAGGGGACGGATAACAAGATGCTAACACCGTGGCCGCCTAATGGCAGCTTCGATCGATATGTCCAACATTCATTATTAAACCATCTGCATAATACATATAAGGGGAAGAAGTTGGCAAACCATGTGGAGGTGTTTAACTTATGGAGGATGTTCCAGGGGTCCAGACCAGGATCAAATGGAATGTTCACCATGGGGAGAATACCGGAAGAAAGAGACATTAAGGAGGAAGGAAATGATGGGAAAAAGGGGAGTGAGGAGTCACAGAACACGGGGAACAGAAGAGAGGGAGGAGAAGAGAATAATAAAACAGATGAGATAAAAAAGGAACAGAGCAACGAGATACCCATAGCAAAGGGGGAAAAAACAGAGGTAGGGGGGTTGTACCCTTTAAGAGAACTAGGAGAAATAGAAAGAGTACAGTTAAGGGCGGCTGAGGGATACTCGAACCCGGCATACAGCCCTCCACCATATGTGGCTCATAGGAAGATGCCAGCGGGGGAAGGGAGAACTGGAGAAAACCAGACTGTGGAAATAGGAAATGATGAGTGGGTGGCTGCACAGATATTATTAAAACTACGGGGTTCATTAACAGGAGAAGAGAAGGAGGTAGTAAAGAAAACAGATGAGGATAATGCCAGAGATAGTGAAATGAGGGGAGAAGAGCTGTTGCGACAACAGGAAGAGATTTTGGAGGAACGACTAGCAAAATTAAGGGATGAGCAGAATGAATTGATTAAGCAGCTTGAAAGGGAGGAGAAAGAGATAGCGAGGAAAAGAAGAGAAGGTAAGGACGAATTGGAAAAAATACGGGAACGAACAGAGGAACAAAAGAGAGAAGCTGAAAGGGTAAAAGCAGCAGCTGAAAGGGTGTCAAGAGTAGTAGTGAGAGAAAAGAGAATGGAAGAGGAAGAAAATGAAAAAGAAATGGCAATGTGGAAGAGGAGAGTACTATCAGAAACTAGTAAGAAATACGAAGAAGGGAGAGTGATAGAGAGTATAGTGAAATGGGAAAGGAAGAAGGAGGATGAAAGAATATTAGAAAAGATGAGAAGTGAAGTAATGGAGGAGTTAAAAAGGAAAAGGGAGGAAAATAGTAGGGAGAAAGAGATGAAGGGGAAAGAGTAGATAGGAGTAGGGAGAGTGGAGAATGGGGGAATGTATATAGAAACACAGAAGTAGCCACAACATCAGCACAAAGGGGAGTGGTTGATAAAGGAGAAATAAGAGAATTGGATCTAATAGATTTAGAAACAGTAACAATCAAGGGGAAAAAGACCGAGTGGGGGTTACCGTTTATGACTGACTTTTGCAGTGGGGGAGAAGAAGGAGTGGAGAAAGAAGAAAGTAGCAGTGGAAGGGAAAGTCTAGATAAACTATACATCACCCGAACCAACGTAGATTCACCATGGATAAGTAGGAGAATGGATGAACTGGGAAGAAGTGGGGAGGGAGAGCGAAGAATAGTGGAAAGACAAACACATGAAGGAGCACCATCCCCACCACCATCACACACTGCCCAATTGCACCCTGCATGCTCAACCACCTCACGCTCGTTACGCAAAATAAAACTGTCACCATTCACAGAAGAATTGACACCCTATGCATATCGGCTTAGAAACCTCCCTAGTCGCAGGCAAGAAAGTAGAATAAACATGCCCACATTAAACGCAGGAAAAAATGTAGAAGAAAAAGTTGAGAGCAGGGGAAATATGGACGAAATTGAAGATGTAAAAGAAAGGGAGGAGGAGGAAGGGTGTGAGGACTCGGTATTATGGAACACAACGGGTGAAACAAGACATAACTTGATGCCACTTTTAGAGAGAGGAGGGGTTAGACCACAGTACGTCCCTTGGAAGCATACTGATAAAGAAAATATAAAATGCAGGCTCCCATCATTGAGTGGAGGTGCGGGTAAGTGGATATATGAAATGGAAAAACACACCGCAGGACAGAAACTAGCAGTAGGAGACGTAAAGGGCCTGTTAATACCAATATTAGGGGATAGAGCGGATGACATTTGGAAGATAGCGGGATTCCACGGGGTAACAATAACAAACACATCGCACGATGGGGCACCATTCGCAAACTGCAGACATGCACTATGGCAGGCACTGAGGGTACAGTACCCAGACACATCAGACATAGGTGCAATTATCTCTCGTAAGATGCGTGAAAATGAAGATCCTGTTGATTATATCCAGGAGATCCAAGAGAAGTGGCGTATGGAAACGAGGGAACAATGGGATAAAACACCAGCAATATTCTATCATATACTAGTACAAGGGCTCCCAGAAGGAGTTCAGAAACAACTAAAGAAAGTAGTGGGTATGGAAGCAAAACCATGGCCAGAAATACAACTTACTATAGTGCATCATTGCAGAACATGGCAAGGTAAAATGAAACAAAAGGAAGAGGACAGGAAAACAGAAGAGGCTAAACTAGTACAGAAAAAACTTACCAAGTATACCATGGAAGGGGCACTAATAACTACGCCCGCAACAATGACCCAAAGCCCCACACAAGTAGTGGCTGCACAAGATTGTGCACAAATACCACCTTCACAGACTGTAACACAACAGGCGCCGCAAATACAACCATACATGACAAGCATGGGAGGTGGACAAACGATGGCAGGAGCTGGTTATTATAATTATAACAGGGGGAGGGGAGGATTTATGAGAGGGAGAGGATACGGATATAACACCCAACAACAGGTGGGAGGATTCAGAAACCCCTACCCCACAGGGCAACCAGTATACCAGGACAACACAGGGAGCTTTCCATGGCAAAGTAGGGAACCGCCGGTGTGTTGGAGTTGTGGACTATTAGGACACATGTCCCGCACGTGTAGAGTTAGACCTGGTATACCATCATGGAGTGAACAAGGACAGCAAAGGCCCCCACAGGAACGGCAGGGCATACAGCAACAGCAGACGTTGCAACAGGGAAGTGAACAACAACCACAACTGACACAACAACAGCCACAGACGTGTTTGCTGCCACAACAACAGGTAGCGATGACACAGCAACCCCAAGCACAACAAACACAACTGGGTAGGGTGACGGTCTTGGGACACAACCCTTACACAGGAAATGGCCAATCATTGTACCCCCAATAGGACAGCCCACAGACGGCCTTGGTGTGTCCCATCCTGTCAGTAACACCTAATAGTGCGGAGGAGCCACGCATAGAGGTAACGATAGGTGACAAAAAATTATCATTCCTTGTTGACACCGGGGCAACCCGGTCTTGCATAAGGGAAGGTAAGTTTAAGATGTCAGGTGAAGCCATGAACACCCAAGGATTTTCTGGGGCTAGAGGGTTGGTTCCCTTTACTGATAACATTCCCTTATCTATTGGAGATTATGATCTGTCAGTTCCACTTTTATATTATAGTGCCTCACCAGTAAATATATTGGGGAGAGACATAATGAACAGACTGAATATGACGATCTCCTTTACTGAGGATGGCATAATTTGCTCTACTCCAGGGATTAACATGCTCACAGCACGACAAATTATGCAAGCATACTGCGGACAGACAGCGATCAGGGCGGAGCCAATAGATGGCGAACTATTCCAGTATGGAACAGATATGGCAATTGCATGGATGCCAGGGATAGAAGGGAAAATATGGAGGAGGCCAGCCACCTATCTGTTCAGACCAGAAACACCTGCTAATGAACCAGAAGGGAAGGTGTTCTTAATGGACATTGAGAGTATTATTGCAACAGCTGACTACATTGCTGTACATGCCCAAGACAAAGAAGGAAGAGCATGGAGGGCAGTGATAGCATTAGCAGAAGGATGTAGGCTCACCCAGGTGTCAGATGAGGAGCTGTTCTCAGATGAAAAGGAAGAAGATGAAATGGTGTTTATGATGAGTGTGGAAATATGGCTAAGGGTGGCGTACAAACAAGTAGCACAGAAAATTGCAATGGCACTTGAGGCACCCGCATGCACCCCAGTCCCCTTCTTTGAGGAGGATATGTCAAAAGTACCCAAATCATTGTGGACTACCGGCCCCTATGACGTGGGGTGTATAAAAAGTATAGGGGGAGTAAGAATAAAATTGAAAAAAGGTGCAATACTTCCCAGAGTTAAACAGTACCCACTATCAAAAGAGGCAGATGAGGGTATATATGAAACCATAACGGCCCTTGTAAATAATGGCATATTGGTCCCCTCGGAATCACCTTGCAACACGGCTGTGTACCCAGTGCGTAAGGCTAAAGGGGGGTCTTGGCGCTTCATACAGGACCTCAGGCCCTTGAACAACATAGTAGAAGCAGAATATCCCGTAGCAGCAAACCCGGCCACGATATTGTGTGGAATTCCAGCAGAGGCATCACGATTTACAGTGATCGACCTTAAAAATGCTTTTTTCTCAATACCATTGCACCCCGACTCACAAGATCTGACGAGCTTCACTTACAGAAACACAAAGTGGAAACACACTAGATTGCCACAAGGGTATTGCGAATCACCCTCAATTTTCAATAGAGTGATACAGATGGATTTGGGTAATATTGAAGTGGAAAGCACGGTGTTGCAGTATGTGGATGACATAATAATTTGCAGCACGAACGAGAGAACATGCAGAGAGGACTCTTTAAAGATGTTGACAATATTGGCTGAAAAAGGTTACAAGGTAAATATGGAAAAGATACAGTACTGTCAAGAACAGGTACTTTACATTGGTCAACTCATATCCCAATATGGAAGAAAGATTGCACCACAAAGAGCACAAGCCATTTCAAACACTCCACTGCCACAAACTGTAAGGGAACTGCAGCAGTTTCTGGGGCTGTGCAACTACTGTAGAGCATGGGTGTTTGATTACAGCTCGTACATAGGACCCCTGCTTGAGGCGTTGAGGGAAGCTAATAAAGGGGAGAAAAAGCTGGGGTGGACAATGGAGATGAAAGAGGCTTTTGGTGAATTGAAAGATGCGATATCTACTGCTCCAGTGCTTGCATCCCCAGATTATGAGAGACGATTTTTTATATTCTCACACTGCGACTCAGCAGTAATGAAAGCAGTGTTGGCTCAAAAAACAAGCATGGGCTACAAACCAGTAGCATTTTACAGCGGCCACTTAGATCCTGTAATGTTGGGTCACTTCCCTTGCGAACAAGGTCTAGCCGCAGCTGCCTTTGCAGTGGAAAAGGCATCAACAATCACCATGGGATGCCCAACTACCTTGTTTGTGGAGCATGCATTATTTGCGATATTGAATAAACCTAAGTCCACCCTAACCACGCAGAGAGCATCAGGTTATGAGATCATTTTATCAAGAGCTGAACTATCAATTGTTAGATGTAGCACGGTCAACCCTGCAAGGTTCATAGCAGAAGTAATTGAGGAGGGAGATTATGCCCATGACTGTACGGAAATAACTGAAATATACTCATGTAGTAGAAAGGTTGAAGAAAACGCACTGGAGGGTGGTGAGCTCTTATTTATTGATGGGTCATCTACTATCGATCAAGGGGATGGTATTAGGAGAACTGGGGCAGCAGTGGTAAAAATGATGGAGGTACCGGTGTGTGTGGCAATAAAATGTGTACAATTACCACAGCATTACTCCGCTCAAGCAGCTGAATTGGTTGCACTGATCTTGGCGTTGAAGGAAAGCCTTCACAAACGAGTAACCATATACTCCGACAGCGCATATGTTACATCTACTGTCCACTCAGGGCTGTCAAAATGGAGAAGGAGAGGATTTAGAAGAGCTGATGGCACTCCAGTGCAACATGCTCTGTTATTGGCTGAACTAATTGAAGTAATAAATGACCCCCAGGAATTAGCTTTAGTAAAATGCACAGCACACACCAATGGTGAAGATCACGTCTCAAAGGGGAATGCAGCAGCAGACGCACATGCGAAGTATGCTGCATACTTTGGTGAGATATGGAACCCCCCAGAGTCACAGAGAGGGAGAGGGAGGGGAATAGCTAAGGAGATGTTGATAAGAGAAGGATACTCCCATCTCCCAGCCACGCAGATTATGGAGCTACAAGCGGCCGCACCAATGGCCGAAAAAGAAATATGGGTAAAAAGAGGATGCATAATGTCACCAACTGACGCACTATGGCGCCAGGGTGGCACTGGAAAAGTTGTAATACCATTGGTACTTTTGGACACTGCCCTAAGCCAACTACATCATCCAGCCCACACAGGCAAAGAAGTAATTGCAGCACGAATTAGGGAAGACTGGTTCTGCCCCGAGCTAAATTCTAAGTTTATCAGTAATTGTCTCACATGTCAACAGTTTACGGCCGGCCATACTCTGAAGGTGGTAAGAGGTACTATACCCCGGCCAGAGGGACCTTTCCGGCATCTCCATATTGATTATGTTGATATGATCAATATATGTCAAGGAAATAGGTATATGATCGTAGTAGTATGCCCATTCTCTAGGTGGATTGAAGCAGGGCCCTGTTCACACCCAGATGCATTTAGAGCAGCTAAATTCCTAGTGAGGAAGGTCTTCCCAAGATGGGGAGTGTGCGAGGTGTTAAGGTCAGACAATGGCCCACATTTCGCAAACAAAATGTTCCAGCACATTACATCCTTGCTGAACATAAAACATAAATTTGCATGTGCATACCACCCCCAGGCCAACGGTATATGTGAACGCCTGAATGGCCTATTAAAGGAGGCAATAGCTAAGATACAGCAAGCAACTAACAAGAATTGGTTATATTGTCTTCCATTAGCCCTATTCGAGCTAAGGAATAGACCAGGGTCCGACCACCACCTCACCCCACACGAGGTGGTTACCGGACGTCAGATGCGCCTTCCCCTAACTCCAACATCAAGAGCATTTACCGATAATGACAGTACAGCAGATGTATTAGGTGATGAAATGTACGAATATGTGTCTTCTTTGATTACTAGTGTGGTGTTTGTGTCTCAACAGCTCGAGCGCACACGGGGCGGGTCTAACAGCAATCAACAAGAAGAGGCGGACAAAGAAGTGGACAAAGACAGACTGTGTAAAGTTACTAAAGGTGACCACGTATTGCTTCGCAACTTCAATAGAAAGTGGAGTGATCCACGGTTTACTGGCCCACATCTAGTAGAAGAGGTATCAACGAGAGCGGTAAAGCTACAGGATAAGCGCGCCTGGAATCACCTACACGATGTAAAGATCTACAGACCCCAGACCCGCCCCAGCGCCACCGACAGGTCTGTTGGAAGAACAACAACAACATCGCCAACGGAAGAAGAGAGTTCTATCACAGCTAACGACTCAAGTGTTCCCATACCCTGTCACTCCCCAGATTGCCCAGAGACAATAACTGAAGAAGAAAAGGGTAATACCCATACTGCCCACCCCATGGTCACACGCTCAAAGAGTAAAACTACTTCCGCCAATTGAACCCAAACCCCCTGCCCATTGACCCCTACCCCCACTCCGAGTAATAACTGTACTAAAAGACATTGTACTGCACAAATACACATGTAAACACGTGAATGATCTTCTTCTTTTCTCTCGCACATACAGGAACTGCATATTACTGTACTGCACAAATACACATGTAAACACGTGAATGCTTTCTCTTCTTTTCTCTCGCACATACAGGAACTGCATATTACTGTACTGCACAAATACACATGTAAACACATGAATGCTTTCTCTTCTTTTCTCTCGCACATGCAGGAACTGCGTATTACTGTACTGTTAAGAAAATAGATAACTAACAAATTCATTGCCCAGGAGTAGATGGTACCCCCAGACGATTACTACCCAGAAGAATTGTCACACCAATTTGTATATGAAATAAAAAGGCCAACGTACCTAAAAAAGAGAAGGGTACGTGTGTACTACACGGCATTCCTCTTGGCCATAGAACACTCAATGCCCCACCTTCACCCATACCTGCCTGCCCTAAGAGATAGGTCGCTTAGATTGGCGTGGGAACAACTCTTCGCCTGGGCACTGAATGACTACCTGATAGGGAGAGCTTAATTAACAACAACTAATATTTAATAATAAGCATATTGAGAATTTTCAGGCGGGCAACTTTAACGTCGCAAGAATACGCTGCCGGACCGCAGCAAAGGTAAGAGCAAAAATGCTGGTGAAATTAGCATATGTAATAAAAATAATAGGGATTTTGATGATCACCGGGTTCTTGGCTGCCTCTGTATGGCAGTACAGCTGTGTTATCAATATTACTGCTGTACCCAAACCTAATATATCCCCATCCCCAGCTGCAACAGGTGTTACGTCAGGTGATATTAGTAAAACTATACACAAACAAAATAGAGTTAAACGCAGCACATACTCAGATAATAAACATATTGATAATTATATCCAGGATTCAGCACATGTCTCAAACAACATATGGTATCAACACATGACCCGCATTGGTAAGCAGACAACAGAAGACAGCTGCTACGTCTGCGCATTAATACCATACGCCATGAGCGCGTCCCGAACATTTGTGGCCACAGAAATAGATGAAAAGACAGCACGATGCATTATATACTTGGCACTGTTCCAAACGAAAGGAAGGTTTCAAGGGACAGTGGTGCACATGGTGTGGAAAACACGAGATTCATACCCATACGAAAACAACTTCCTCAAGACCTATTTGAGTTACCACAAGAGCAGTTTACATGCTGAAGCATTCAGATACATAACAAGTGGTCCTGAAAAAGGGGAAACAAAGAAGGTGACATTGCAGTATTTGCCATGTGATTGGTATGCAACTGAAGTTCCTGGTAAACTAGGATGCTGGGAGAGACCACTGGTGACGATAACGGGGAAGGTGTACTTGGATAACAATTGGGAGATAGGAGTGATTGGAAGCAACATGGTGACAAAGGAAACTATCTCAACTATTGAGGCACACAACCATAGATGTTGGACGACTTGGATCAAGTACGTACCAATGCTCACATGGGTAGAGACAGATGAAGACCCAATAACAATTCTGCCGCTGACTGCGCCTAAGGTATGCTACCAACATAAAGGGGAAGTGGACGTAGGATACAACACCAATTGTGCCAGCGTGATGGAGTTGCCTGAGGGGGGAGCAGGAACAGCAGTAATAATGGACCATTACTGGGCCTGCGGAGAAAAAGCATACCACACACTGACCCCCCTGTGGAATGGTGTATGCACGATGGTACACGTCAATGTATCGTCACTAATGGTACCCAAGAAGCATGTGAATGTGGCAAGCTTTCCCAAAATGGATGAAGGGGACAGGAGAGAGAAGAGATCCGCACCACCTCAGGAGGAGCAAGGGAACAGGACCAACGGTAACAAAACCGTCCTGAATAGAAGGAAAAGACAAGGAGAACCTCTGACTGGAAATTACCTATGGGGAAGGTCGGAAACAGCCCTCACTTCAATTCCGCCAGAACACAGACTATTCAGCAGGGCAGCAATGTTCTTCTCCTCAATAATACATCCAGGACTGCAGGCTTACGCAAACGCAAAATGGCTCCAGATAACTAGATGGGAATTAATGATGACCATCAATTCTACAGTAAATGGATTTAACGCAATAAAAGAGGAGTTGCGAGCTGTAAGGATGGTAGCACTGCAGAACAGATATGTATTGGACCTCCTCACAGCCATGGAAGGAGGAGTATGCGCAAAGATAGGACAATCATGTTGCACGTTCATTCCTGCCAACGATGCTGACAACGGCACACTGACAGAAGCAGTTTCACAATTGGCCCAGATGCACTCCAAAATGATGGATGAAAGCAACGGTGTAAAAAAGGATGAGAGCTGGTTTTCACTATTATGGTCATGGATGCCATCTTGGCTGTCAGATGGACTGAAAATTATAGTTGGTTGTACTATTTTGGCTGGAGCTACACTGATCATAATAAGATTTTGGAAGGCCCGGAAGGCACGCACCACTGACGAGTTGCTTGAAATGGTTGGTATGCACCCCTTGATGTCAGCAGATGACGGCCAACACGCAGGCATAATAATACAAGAAAGGGAGAAGCTGTGAAACCAGATCATCACTAACCATCTGGACCCACCTTCAGTGAAGATCGAAAACCCAAGAAACCCCAGGAGCTACATAGGGAAATGGGTATACTGTACTCCTGGAGAAACGTGTGAATATATGTACTGGTCGTTTGAAGATCATGTTAACCATTATGGACATCTAGGAGGAATAACTAAAATATGGAGAGTGAGAGGTGATAACGAAAAGGATATGTTTGTGGTCGACAAGTCGACCAGAGGGGGGACTGAAGTGGGAGAATGGAAAAACAGACTCCCGTCCCTGCCCTCTCGCGCCCGCCACGAGAAGAGTTTGCCCATCTACCAGACGACCAAATACCCTGGTACACGAACATACGGATGTGTCCATCTGCCTGCCCGACAGCACGACCTGCCCATGCTGACACCTGCGGCACGGATCAACTAGACTAAAGCCAACACGTCGTTAGAGATGCCATGACGACCTAGTCAACGATCAGCGCACCTGTGCAAATATACACGCTGGACACTCCCGCACCAATCTACACGAAGAATATACTCAGTGCTATGACGTAGGCAACAGACATACTCACAGACGTGCATCTTTATTATTTTTCATATAGGCTTTTAAAATGCAGAAACGCAAGACGCATCATGAACTCATCTAAAGAGCTTGCTTACGCTTTTCCTAAACCCAGATGACATAATGAGAAATATAACGGAGACATGATACTGGTCATAAGACAATATGTTACTATAACCTAAAGCGCCTGTGCACCAAATAGTTCTACCTATACACTAGGCCTAAGTAGGCCGCAAGCAAGAGCTCCCATGAACGTGAAAAGAACAAGAGTCGAGTTGCTGATCCTGCAAAATGAGCCCGGCGAGAGCAGACAGCCAAGGTCCTAATGTTGCAAACCCACATTCCGAAAGCAGACCATCAAGGGCACGATGTTGCAACCTCGCATGCCGCACACCAACGTTAAAGGCACACCTGCAAAATTAAACCAAGAGCACAGTGGAAAAACAATATTAATGGTGAAAAGTCTGCCTCAAGCACGGTCCCACCTCACGTGACCAAGCCGAACCTGACAGGATGCCAAGTCCAGGAGAAAGAAGGCGTCTGGATCCCTCAGTACGAGACACAGGCAGATACACTTGAAAGGCTCAATGGGCATCTGCGACAGTGGGAGTAATCGGCCTTCCAGCTCATGAATAAGTCTTCACATTGTCTACACGTACTCATAGTGAAACATTGTTGCCAATGACAGGTGCACCGCGAGCTGGGAACAAACGATGGTCCCAGACTGGGGGGCTCGCGAACGCACCAATCAGAACATGGGGCCCTTATCACTGACGCCATTAACATTGACCAATCATTAGTAGTCTTCATGTAACAATTCTCATGTATCTAATTGTAGGAACAACCCAGATATATCACCTGACTCGCCTCACCCACTAATATTGTTCTCTATACGTATGCTATACTAACCCTACCACTCAAGCGACCAATCCAGAGTGGAGATAGTTTTTTTGCTAAACTTTTGAGATGACGCGAGTAGCGCGTCATACTAAAGTAAAAAGGGCCTGAGAGCCCACGATTGTGTGTGTGTCAGGACGGACGCGTACGCTCCTTGACCCATCCCTGCCGTTTTTGTTTAATAAACAGCAGAGTCACCTTGCTTCTTGTGTGTGTCTCATACTCTATCTCATCTGGGATATACGGGAGGAGTTGGGGCCTCCCTGCCCGGAGGTCTGCGGACGGCCCGGCCGACCCCGGCAGAATTTCCCCCCCGACAGCATAATGGGAATGGGGAAGGTGCTAATTACGGTACCGCAAATTGCGGTACCGTAATTAGCTCCCTGGGTCCCTTTGCAGGTTGGTTTTTAACGCCTGCAAAAAGCAGGCGTTAAATCCCCCAACCCGCAAAGGGACCTCGTAGTAAGGCGGTAAGGATTTACCGGTACCGATAAAATACCGGTAACGGTAAATCCTTACCGCCATCCGTGTAATGAGGCCCCCAGTGTTCATGGAATAAGACAAGAATTGGACTGTTGTGCTGGAATGGTGAAATTCACTATGAACTCACAAGAAGATCCACAATAATTTCTAATGTACTTACTACAAGTACTGGAAAACAAAAACATACCTATAAATGAAATCTTCCAGATTTCATACATGTGGAAAAATACATGCACTCTCTGCAACAATGTGGCACAGGAACAAATCCCTTACTGAACGCTTTGCGTATGTATCCATACCTAACTGTGAATCTGTTCCATTTCAGCAACTTGTACAAAATGCAAACCATTATAGATTATGTACTACCTGCAATTCAGATAATCGCTCCACCTTACAAATACAAACACATAGTAAATACGTAATACTAATGCTTTTACGTTACAATGCAGATTGTACCAAAAATAACTGCAAGATGACTGGATTCACACATGGTCAAATATCACTTGGTAAGAAAACCTTCACAACAATAGGTATAATCTACCACGCAGGATCCACAACCAATGCAGGTCACTATACTGCAAATATAAAAAAGAAATGTGGATGGTTCGAATGTAATGATAGTACCATTACTTTAAAGCAGAGATTACCAGTAAATCTTATAAAAGCTTATTTAATCTTCTTAAAACCAAAATTTCATAACTGATCTGTACATAAACATTAACAAAACTTCAATTAGAAAACTATAAACAGTTAGAATATGCCAACAGGTATCTAACTGACCCATGATTTTTCAACAACCAAACAAATAAATCAATACCACTAATAACTAATCTGTGCATAAAAATTAATAAAACTTCAATTAAAACACTATAAACAGTTAGAATATGCCAACAGGTATCTAACTGCCCCAAGATTCTGAAACAACCAAACAGATAAATCAATATCACTAAATTATAAGAAGAAATAAACAGTCAGAATAATCCAATAGGTATCTAACTGCCCCAAGATTCTGCAACAACCAAACAGATAAATCAATACCACTAAATTATAAGAAGAAATAAACAGTTAGAATACGCCAACATGTATCTAACATGTATCTAACTGCCCCAAAAATCTGCAACAACCCAACAGATAGATCAGCAACTTGAGAATATAAATAAAAAAACTACAACCAGTTACAATTCGACAACAGATGTCTAACAATCTGCAACAAGCCAACAGAGCAAATTGCACATTACACTGGTTTGTAAACTACTAAATATGAGGGTTGAAAAAAAGCTGAAGTGTCTATTATGCAATGTAATACTTCTTTATAAACTACCTACACTAATATGATCTTTTCTTTAATCACAGAAATTGAAAAAGAATATCTGCTCCAGTTATCCAAGTCAAGAAAAAAATATATCCAATGACAAAAAATCATACAGTAAGTATATTATAATAGAACTCATAAATACTGCTCCATAACACAACCATTGAAGCAAACATCTAACCATACACAACAAAACAAAATGTTTACTTCCATGGATATGTTATACTGCAGCGCTTCTTACCAAACTCTACAATCTTAATGACATGACGTAGCCAAAACTTTACATACAAACTATACAAATCAAACAGCACACAAACTGTAGATTTCCAAATATTTGATAGATATTCGATTCTATGGGTGTGATGCTTGGGTGTGATATGCTGCGGTGGTTGTGGCCAGGGCCTAGAGTCTTGGGTGCATGACCACCGCAGCATAGGGCCTTCGGCCATGCACCCAAGACTCGAGGCCCTGGCCACAACCACAGCAGCATATCACACCCATAGATCACACCCATTGAATCAAATATTGTAACTGGCTATATGGGTGAGGACAAAGTCTCCAAACCATATAGAATGCAACGAACGATGCTAGTCCTAAGGGATAGCACAGAGAATTTTAAGCTGCATTGCCCAAACATTTTCATATATTTGCAATGTTCAGTATGTTGCAAGTGTTCACAAATAAAGATAGAGTGGATGCATAACCCATAAATTCTGCAGAAGACCCAGTGTACTAACAGATGTTAAGACCTAAAGCTACATGTCCATGGTTAGGGAATTGCCCATCAAATATATATTATTGAGATGAATCACCAGGCATAATCCCTTTGCCTTCTAAAATGTACTACTGTGCATAATAGTTTAGTAAAACACCAAGGAGATGATGACACATAGAAAGGAATACAAGTACACTAAAAATGTTGGTTCATCAGTGACACTGCAAGAATCATCTGAAGGGTAAAATGGGATTAGAGATAGGCACAAATATAATCAGATGAATCATTGCATCCTCTGCTCTCAAGACATCGCTCAAAAAGGACAGAACAGACTTTGATAAATAATATGCATTTCAGGAACACTTGGCATGATCCAAAGAGGTGGAATTGGTCAACAAGGTCACTTTATATTTTATTAAGGATGTCCTAAAGAGGGTTAAAGTGAACCAAACATATTAACTGTATATATGGGCTACTTAATTGCATTTTCTATGTCCGCAGACCGGTGACCGCGGACATTATAAACACACCAGGGGTGCCTGGCACCTAAACAAATACAGCATTTGACCCATCTCTTACTCCCCACCCTCCCCAGGTACTCTTACACAATAATACACTTGCCATAGTTGTATTTCTCCCTCATTCATCGCTGCGCTGTCCACAGATGTCCCCGTATCCAAGATGGCGGGCGCATCAAAACAATACGACGCACCTCACTTTTCATTCCAACCAATCAGCGAACACGCCACATGTCCGCGGACATGACACAAGCCGATTAGCCAATAAGTATCCTGTCCGCGGAGTGAACAGGGAAGTGTGACCGCGCAGCGGACATAGATATCACACATTTTTTATGACCAAATTTTTGGTCATTTTAGAAAAAACTACTTGATGGAATTTTCACCAAATTTACAAAAGCACACCTTTGAGACCAAGCTGCTACTCCTGCCACAAATTTGGTGAAAATCCGTCCAGCGGTTTGAGCTGTAGGCATGAGCAAAGTTTTTCCCCCATTCAGTCTATGGGAAAAAAGACATTTTGGAATCCCCCCTATAATTTTGACCCTCCTTGGACCTGTAGTATAATTTAGCGTGTTTTTTTTCCTCAATACCTATTTAAAAGCACACCATTTTTTTTCTCACTTGAAATGTCTCACTTACAGGAGACACATTAGATACTTGATTAATTAACTTAACTAACAAATACTAACACGATTCTAAAATGAGGCAGGCTGAGATTCATTTTTTAAACGTCCAATTTTTCTTTGCCCTGTTCACTGTCTTTGCAGGTAGCAAAATTCGAATGCCAGGAAATCAGTTAGATACAGTTGCTTTCTGTAAAAGTGAGCTATTGTTGAGGAATGAGGAGGCGATACTATGAATTTTGATTGGTGCTATGTAAACTTAGAGGAGGTAACAGAGGTTTTTTGGAATAGCTCTGACTGAATTACAGGGAGAAGACATTTTGCAGAGTTGCAGTGAGGTCGCCTTCGTTCTGCTGCTTTTTTTGAGGAGCTAGATTACTGACCTTCAGAGACTGGGGATTCCTAGTCACTTGGCACCGGCTTCAGAACTGCAGATTGCAGATTGAACTGCATTTTCTCGCTGGGTGCTTTAAAGAAAAATAAAAGAAAGCCCTGGGTCACTGCTCGGAGGCGACAAGCCAGGAGATTTCGCGTGCTGAAAAGCTACAAACAACTGGTAATTATACAAATGGAGTGAGATTACTGTGACTGCCATACGAAAGATCTACTATCAGGCAGCAGAGTAGCAATAGGGAATTCCCCTGTGTTTAACTGCCACGTTATAATGTTGCAAGGCACATGATGTAATTTTTCTCCCTTGTTGCAAATGTAAAGTGAAATTCGTGGCATTATTGCATTTGTTTCTTATGTTTATTTCAGAGAGGATTGTCTCACAAGAATGGTAATGTATCATTTTGAAATGAAATGGTGATAACACACAGTCTGCCTAAGAGTGTTCTTTCTTTTGTTTTTCATTTGGTGCCTCTAAAAAAAATACTCTGCAAGAGAGGGAATGATGTTTAATGTGCCAAGTTTACTATACAGATGAAGCAATGTCATGAGCAATTATAAATAGCTGTGTGCGTGATTCCACTCAATGGGCCTCATTACGAGTCAGGCGTTAAGGGTTTTACGGCGCCGTAAATGGCGCCGACCCTTAACGCCTGATTACAAGGTCCCTTTGCGGGATGGTGATTTTAACGCCTGCTTTTTGCAGGCGTTAAAAACCATGCTGCAAAGGGACCTTGGTGCTAAGTACGGTGCCGCAATTTGCGGCACCGTACTTAGCGCCTTCCCCATTCCCATTATGCCCTATGGGGCAAAAATGGGAATGGTGAAGGGCCATGGCGGAAGGGGGAATTACCACTCCGCCAACCTCGGAATGGGGTGGTAATTCCCCATTCCGCCATGGCGGAGTCGGAGAGTTACCGGCATGGACCATGGTGCTATTAGCACCATGGTCCATCCGCCAGGGTCGTAATGAGGCCCAATGTATGTGTGTGTGGCTTCTGAGTGGAATATAATACAATAGTCTGCTGAGCATACATGAATCCGCAAAGAGAGGCCTCTGGAAACATAATCTCACTAATGTAAATAAATTAGTGATAATACCACATGTTATTGTGAATACTTTATGGAAACATAGTTCACTGATGTAGATAAATCAGTGATAACAGCCATAGGTGGCACTCTATATGAAAATGTGGTGTTTCTGAATAATGCCCGAGGCCTCTCTAGTGATCAAACAAACAGACCAAGCAAGAAGAAGGGGGTTTTGTATATTAGGGCCAAAAATAAAAAAGAAAGCTATGCTCATCACTATACCACAACAAAATGCATACCAACAAAATGTATTTGTGTACTGAAATAATGCATCATCACTATACCACCATAAAGCCAAACCCAATCTAAATGCAAGGAGTAGTTATTGCTAAATTACCTTTGTTTTTGGCGGTAAGAAAATAACATTAGGCCCCAAATTTACACAAAATACCCTACATATTTATGGTGCTCTGCAGGCCGGGAAAGTGAGCATAGAGAACCTACTGGCTGTGGCAAGTGTGTGTCACACTGCCACATGTACATTAAAGGGAACACATTTCATAATAACAGTGTGTCACTAAAAACGAATTTCAGAATGTCTCAAATGGAAGCCACATTCCCAGAACTAGTGCAATATTTAGAGGCAAAGTTATATGCACATGGGACGTGGTCATCGAATAGTGCCCAGAATGGCATGACCGCATTCATGGTGAGGTGCAGAAAGAAAAACTAGACAATATTTTTGCAGAAGGCAGCATAATTCAGGTCTGCCTTCTAAGGTTATTAAATGCAGCTGATAAACATGCAGAGAAAGATTGTCTGATACGGCTATGCGCCAAGATCTGGTTTATTTTGAATAAGTCCCTGCAAATGCAAGAAAATTATACGAAGCTGATTAACAGGTTAAAGGCTGACCTAGATGGGGCAAGTAAAAAGGAGGAAATGTTAAGAGCAGAATTAGAAGGATGTCAGAAAGACATGCAGTTAAAATGCAGAGATGTTGATATTCAATTGTCCAAAAGCAAGAAACAGTTTGAGAACAGTGAACAAGAATTGGTACACTTAAAGGCATTGGTGGACCACATTAGACAAGATAAAGATGAGATGGTTTCAGAAATGCAGATTTTACAAAAACAATATGAAAAAGAAAGTTATCTCCAAAATGCAGAACAGGAAATGGTTAAAATGTGTCAAGAAAGAGACAAGAGAAACAAAGAATGTAATGAATGCCAAATGCAAATGTGCGACATGCAGGAGGTAATTAATAAAATGAGTGATGAAAACAACTATTTGCAAAACGAAGCAGACAGGCTCCTTAAAAAGTGTAAGGACTTGGAACAGCAAATGTGCATTCCCAGGTCCCAGGAGAGGCGGCAGGGCACCACATTCAATGGAGTTGAGGTGAATTCTATTTCTACCCAAAGAGCTAGTGCCCCAGTGACTGGGCCGGTGACTGAACTTGGTTGCACCGCCCTTGGGGGATTTGATACTTCCACTGGGGGCCGCCACCAATCCCATACACCTGGAACCAGGGTTGAGTCACCAAGTAGTGCAATTCCATGCATTGAAACAAGTAGCCCCATAAAGATAATGAAATCCATCAAAGCCCTGATCAAACCATTTAAAAAAGGAGGGGAATGCTGCATAGAGGATCACTTAGAAGCGGTTCATGACATTTTTAAAGCCCTCCAGATACCTAAGGAACAATACAGGCAGTATTTTCATTTAACTTTAGATGCTCCCATGCCTGTCGTAAGAGGATTGAATGAGCAGCAGAATATGACATGGGCAGAGTTTGAAAAAGAGATTAGGCGTCATTTTTCTCCTTTCCAGTCATTGCAGGAGGCAAAGAAAGTCGCTTACAAAATCACTGCTGGGCCTAATACATCCCCTAGCCAGTTTTTACAAGACTTAAAAAGAGCATTTTCTCGCTTTGATGTATCTTTTGACCCCAATTCTAATGAGTTTAAAACTGCATACTTCTATGGGTTACAGAAAGACATTATATCACAACTGGTCTGTGAATTTGATCGTGACAAGTCCCTTGAGTGGATTGTGCACCAAAGCACAAAACTATATGAACAACTCTTTTATTGTCAGGGTAGAGAAAGTGATAAAATGAAAGACACTAGACCAAAATCTAAAGAACCCTCAGCAACAGTGATGGAACTCATGTCAGCCAAAATGCCCCTTGAGTCTGCTCAAAGTCCAGGTAAAAATATTTTGACACCTGAACAAAGGGGTATTCAACAAAGATAATCACTCCCTGTACCAAATGTTTCAATCACAGAATCCTAGTAATAGGGAGAGCTACATCAGCCCCAGGTACTTAGGAGATAGGCCCCCGGGCAGGCTATCGGCCTGATATGTCAGGTATGAACAATAACCAGAGACAAAATCCGGATCAAAGAAATGATGGTCCCTACCAGACATTGGGGATTCCATGATATATGGTAATCAGGTTAGACCCCGATATGTGGATTGATTTGCTGATAATGGGAATCAACATAGGGGCCAGTACCCACAACCTGAGAGACAGGACATGAGGCAGAACATGAACTACACTCCACGTTAGTACAATGATTCCCCACCAGGGGACTACAACCAAAGGATGGGTGCACCCTGCTCCCCTCCACAAATGAATCAAGAGTTCAGGAACCATCCCAATAAAAATCATTCTCCTGAGAGGTACCAGAATAGATCCAGTCAGGGAGAAAACAACCAATATTGATCTAGGCCACAGAGGATTCTAGAGAGATGGAAAGATTCCAGTGTCTCGAGGCCCAAGTGAAAATGTTAGCTGAGCAAATAGGAAAGCTCTGTACAGCGCAAAAACAATCATCCAAGGAGGGGGCAGAAGGCCCTAGCAATGACCGGGGGGTTTCTGAAAAGTGGCTAAGTACTTATGATACCTGCAGTGTCAAGAAAACAGATTCTTCTGATGTGATTTTCCATAATTACTCTGAGATGTATAAAGATTCAAAAATAAAGATACCGGTAAATGAACATGTGACAGAAAGTGCAAAGACCCTTATGAAAGAAGTTCGGTTTAACCTAGAGCTAAATCAGACATTGGAGATTTGTACAAATGGAAAAGGAAAACCTGAAATTCCAAAAGAACAAAGAGACAGATTTAAGAAAAATGACTCATGCGTGGGGAATACCAGTTAACAGGGAGTAAGTGGCGATGCTATAACTCCTTCCCCACATATTTGTGAAGAGGTTAAACGGGCTGGTACTACACTAAATGATCACAAATGCACAGAATTAGACAATGACAAATTGCCAAGTGATGTTGTTACACGTGTTCAGTTGGAGGGTTGTAATGTGGTCTCTGATGATACCTGGAAGGATGGGCGAACGGTGGCCACACTCCAAAAGACCTCTGAACATGGGGAAATGAATAAAGTCTGTCACACAGAAATGGGCAAAAAGGAGGGAAAAATGTCTTTCCATTTACCAATGTGCTTAGCCAAAAGTGATAAAGGCCTGAGAAAGGTGTGCCCTAAAATCAGTAAGAATTCGCACTTCTTATGTGTGTTATAGGAAGTTGAAGACAGGTATTATGCTCCCATCACTGTAGAAGAAAAATGCAATACATTTGCAATGATTGACACTGGGGCACAGGCCACAATTATGTCTAAAGAATTGGTTAAGAGTATCAATGAAGGGATATCCCCACAGAATCAGATCACAGTGAAGGAAAATCAAGGTCCAGTGCATAATTTTAATGAGGAGGAGGTGCCTATTATAAGCGTCACCGAGGTTGACATAAAGATAGGTAAACACAGAATGAAACAGGAGGTATTGGTCACATCCATTTGTTATATTCCATTTCTGATGGGAACAGATTGCCTGAAAAGATTGTCTCCTCTCATAGATGGGGTGAATGGAGTACTGTGGTCCTTAACCAAAAAACCATTGAGACCTAAGAAATTAAAATCACAAAACAGCAACATAAATGAATGTCACACCGTTGCCAAAACAAATGATGCAGTGGAGGTATATCTCCAGAATAGCTGCATCCCTAGCGTCACTGTTATATTATTGAGTCAAGATAAAATGCAGAGTGAAGATGAGAAACAATCTGTACAGATATACTTGGACCCAAGGAAAAGATGGCAAACTGCCATAGATGAGCACACATTACACTTTTATTTAAAAGAGAAAACATGCAAACAGAATATTGCTCCTAAAGCAGATTCAGAAAAACACATCACCACTCTTGCTGAAATACACATGGAAGATGAGCAACCATGGGTTCACATTGGTATAAATGATTATTCTAAAACAACAAAAGCCACTTTAGCACTTGAACAGGAAAGGAGTTTCATTAATGAGAAATTGTTGCAAAAAATAATGGAGAGGGAGGAGATCCCGAAATTTAGAATTAAAAACCAATATGTCTCTGGCTTGGACAGTCCAGACTTTGAACACCGAATTGCAGGCAGATGCATGTTAAAAATTAGTATTGGGCTGAAAACAATTTACCATAATGTATGGATAGTGAGTGGAACACAAAATGACTTTTACATGGGCAATGATAACATGCACAGAATGTGTATGGTGTTAGGTTTCCTTAATCAAAAAATATGGTCATGCCTAAGAGGGCCTGCACCTGAATTTGAAGTCAAAAGAAGGGCTTATCGTTGCGCACAACTGGTCCCATATGCAATTGAATTGCAAATGAGGAAGGATACTATTATCCCTGCATTCACCAAACAGGTTGCAATAACACTGAAGTGCAGAAATGGACAGCAGATGAAAGATTCTGATGATTTGTGTGCTTGAATGAATCCAGAAAACAGCAAGGCCTGGATTATGAATACATTCCATTGGTAGATATTGGTGAAGAGTCTGTAAAAATCATGATGAATAATAAAGGTTGTCAAGATATTCATTTAGAGGAAAACTCCTCATTAGGAATGGCCATACAAAAATCACATTATACTGCAGATCTGAATAACATGTTGATTGGAAATATACCTGAAATGTATGTAGATGCCAAGGGCGAGTTGCCAGAAAACCTGAATTCTCAGCCCAAAGGAATATTTAAAATTCATTCTGTGTACCCTTATAATTCAAATGAGACAGTGTGCTGTCATCAAGAGGATTGCATAACATTTAACGTAAATGAAAATTAAACAGAAAATCAGCCCATTGAAGTGGAAGCTGATATGCCAAAATATTTGAAAGTGGCATCTTTACAGAGAGACACAGCCACACAATTAGAGGATAACACAGAGATTCCTTTACTGGAAGATTTTCCAGAATTTTCAAAATTGTTGGAGGAGCAGATTTTATCAGCAGATGCATGCGACAGCGTTAAGGATAGAAATGAATTGAGGAAGATATTTATGGAGTTTAAAGATGTATTTGCAAAAGATGCTTATGATTGCGGTCTAACTGATTTACATGTGGCCACGCTACCGGAATGGTGTAGCAGAAGCCCAGAATTTGTGCGCCAGTATAGATTACCACTGGCATGTTTAGAATCATTGGCAGAGATTATGAAAAATGTGGAGTCTCGGGGAATTATCAGGCCTATTCATACCACATCCAACACACCTATTTTATGTGTGTTGAAGCTAAATGGTCAATTGTGGCTATGTGCAGATTTGAGGGAGTTAAATAAAAGAGTGCCAGTATCCAGATGGCCACTGCCATTCATTGATCAGGGCCCAGCTCAGGTACATGGTTCAAAAGTGTTTACCACGTTAGATCTCACCTCTGGATATTGGTGCGTGCCATTGGCAGAGGAGATTCAGAATTTATTTTAATTTTTATTTGATAAGACGCAATACGCGTGGGTTAGAGTTCCATTTGGGTATGTCAATAGTGGGAGTGAATTTGGAATATTTTTGTGAAAGGCCATGCCTGATGCAGCGGAAAGAGGTACCATAGTTTAAGTGGATGATGTACTGATAAAAAATGAAAGCTTGAAAAGCCATTTTGATGAAATAAGACATGTTCTTGGCCAATTGCAGAAAGCAGGCGCCAAAGTATCTTTACAAAAGGCACAATGGTGCAAGAAAAAGGTGAATTTTCTAGGCCATGAAGTGACTGAACATGGATTAAACCCACAAAAGAAGAAAGTGGAGGCTATACAAAAACTAAAAGACCCTAAAAATGTGAAAGGGGTAAAAAGTTTATTAGGAATGACGGGCTATAACAGGAAGTTCATTGAAAATTATGCTGAAATTACTCAACCATTAACTAAGCTGTTAAAGCTGACTACACCCTGGAAATGGGAAAAAGAGCAGTTTGAGGCAGTGGCTAAATTAAAGGAATGTCTTGTAAAGGCACCATGTTTAGCATACCCCATAAAAGATAGGGATTTCTTTATAGAAATAGGTTTCTCTGAAAAGTGTATGTCAGCAGTGCTATCACAAAAACATGATTTGAATCACAAAACCATTGCCTATGCAAGTAAGGCGCTTTCCCAAGTTGAAATGAAATTCAGTGAATGTGAAAAGGCCCCTTTGACCACTGTGTGGGCACTACAGCATTTCCGCCCCATTGTTCAGGGAGAAAAGGTAATTATTGAGACCAATCATCAACCATTGCAGTTTTTAGAGAGTAAAAGAATCAGGTCAGGTAACCTAGCACAGTTCAGAATCACTTTATGGACGCTAGCATTACAAGGTTTTCCTGTAGAAGTGAGATATGGCCAAAATAAAAAAAATCCCAGTTGCTCAAGGTTTAGCAGATCTACATGACTGTGCAGCTGAACATTTATCAAACAAAGTAGAAGTGGAATCTAGTTTACAGGATTTTGGGCAATCACCACACAAAGCTTTTGATGAAAAGACATGCAAGGATTTGCCAACTGTATATGTTGATGGTTGTTCTTTTTACATTGAAAATGACAGTAATAAAAAATTAGTGTCAGGAATAGGAAATGTCTGGTTGAAATGTGAAGGCGTCCCCAGTATGGGGATGAGAATTGGAGCTAGGAACAGTCAAGTAGCGGAATTGGCAGCCATTTATAAAGCAATTGCTACTGCGGTTGATAATAAATTTAGTGAAATTGTCCTGGTGACTGGTTCTGACTATGCACGAAATAGCTTTGTGGAATATTTACCTGGCTGGAAAGCGAGAGGCATGATTACATACAACAAAAAGCCACTTGAACATGGAAAAATGATACAAGCCATAGACAAATTGGTGTCAGAGAATGATTTAACAATATAATGGAGGAAAATTCGTGGGCATTTAAAAACTCCAGGAGAGGATAAGGAGGGGAATGAAAAGGCAGATCACCTGGCTAAAATTGGGGCTGTGATGGGAGAATTGCTACCTATTGAACATTTACTTGGTGAAATACAAATTGATGCAGTAACACGTTCTAAAGCACCAAAGGAGGTAGATAAACCAGTAGCACAATGGAGTTATGATACACCAGACCAAGAGCTGATTGGGGCACAAAAGGATGATCACATTTTGGGAATCCATTATAATCATTTGATAGATCCTGAACAAAACCCTTTAACAGAAAATGATTGTATGGGAAAAGAAGAGTTGAGGGTGCTATTAAAGAATAAAAAACGAATTAGGCTACAGGATGGACTCATGATTAGATAGTCCATAACAGGACAGATACAGTGGGTGGTACCCCTTTCATTCAGAGGTTTTAATGCTACATCATGCACATGATGCAATAACTGCAGGCCACAGAGGTTCACAAAAAACATTGGAAATACTAAAAGATTATGCTTACTGGCCACATATGTCCCAAGATGTGGAATTATATTCTAGAGGATGTCTAGTATGTGCCCAATTTAAACCTGCTTCTTTTTCGGAAAGCTCTGTTCGTTAAGGGCTGTCAGCGGCTGTCCCGAATCCTGGTTGGACCTGGTTGGAGCCCTATAATTTTGGGAAACCCGCGCTTTTGCGCGTGCGCTTTTTCGGAAAGCGCTGTTCGTTAAGGGCTGACTGCGGCTGTCTGAGGGCTGCCGGGGGTAGTGGGAGAGTATCAGAGTTTCAGGAAGCTTACTGCTCTATCCCACACGGAGGTGTGAGTATCAAGCTCTGACAGTAAGCATTTAAATAACAGCGGAAGATAATATTACAGCCAAAAATTTTATTTTAGTAACTTACGTTGTGTAAAGTCAATTACATTTTTTAGAGTTGTTTATATGGTGGTAAATTATTTCACCTGTTAGCATCCTTATAATTGTTCTTTTATTGCTTCATTCTACTTATCTTTAACACCTGATTTTACACTCAGTTTGACGTATGACACCTAAGAAGTATACATTAAAAACAGGCATGCCGGAAATAACGGCCATCGCTCTCCCCCAGTCAAGAGTACAAACTGCAGCAATGAAACGCTTTGTGGCGAAAACAACCTTCCCACGTGCGGGGACGGTGTCGCTCCGTCGCACTGCGTCTTGATCAGCTGACATTCGCTCCTTTTACACAGTGGAGCCCCAAACAAGTGAACGGTCATATATCGATCCAGCTCAAAACATCAACGCAACGGAATTAGCAGAATTAGCCAGGACAGAACGGCAAGCAAGTGACCCATTAACCAAAATATTGAAACAACCCATAGGATCTGCGTTGCCTGATACTAATGCACATCTGCTTAAGGATGGCTACAACAATCATTCAAATAACAATCCATCTAGCAGTCTCACTAAAGATAACAATCAAGCGCTATCTACTAAAAGGACATCACCAAACACATTGTCGACCCAGCTAACTGGGAATTCCATCGTCCCAATTACCACATTGGAAGTACGGGAGACTCTAGCAAAACCAAGTATGCCCCCTACTATCCAAACTGTCGATTTAACACATAGAAGCATGACAGGACAGGAAACTACTTCCAACATGGAAGAAAATCAATGCATAAAGTCTACTCGAACACCTATTTCGCAATCACATGAGGAACTAACGGATATTACATTAGAAAACATCAGGTGATTTGCCAATGAAAGACACAGAGCAGAGTGCTCCCTCGACAAAACAGTTTGGAAATGGACTGCCAAACGAAGAATTGCAGCATAGAAAGGAGAACGCCATTGAATCTATTCTCCCACCTCCCCATATGTTGGAACCGGTATCCTGCTCTGTAGAAGCACAAATAAAGTTACGGAAAGCCTATGAGCATTTAACTTTAAAGGGTGAAATTGACCAGGAAGCGCTTGATTTCATGGATGCTTCGTCAAGTTAAAAAAATATAGAACTCGATGTTCAATATATCTGCTCAAATACGGGAGATTTAATACAGCTGCATGAAGATTGCACTAGAAGCATAACAGATGAACCAGATAAATTGACATCAACTGCACAAGAAAATACATAGAGTGACCCCAATGAGAACAGCAAATCGGACTTATCAGAATTACCACAACAAGATGCACAAATAGAAAACAAATCTCCTTCATTCATCGCCCCCACCCCACGGCATACAAGATTTCAGGACGAAGCACGAGACTCAGATTACTTTATCCAAAGAGCCCAAGCAAATAGCTTTTCGTTTCCTGAAGCTCCGGCGCTCAATAACACTCTGAACGCCATGAACACTGCATTACTGGCTATTGCAAAACTGTATGAATCACTGGAAAGCAAAGTTGCTTATCAAACAACCCTACTGGATAAACTGATAGACAATAGCTGCATAACAAAGAGGAAATCACAAGATCAAGAAGCTGTAAGAACATCATTAAATCCTACCAATGAGCACCTGGTCAATAGGGAACCATCAAAGTGCATGCCTTGTGAAATTAATTCGGCTTCAGTTAAAACAGTAGACATAGTGTCATGCGACTCTGCATCACTGGCCAAAAAAGAAACATCGAAATCTGAAATATCGGTCTCCTCTCTAGCGCTTTTGTCGATAAATAACAGGGAACCAATCGAGCAATCGCCCTCATTTCAGCAAGTGAATAATGATATTCAAATAAGCGTCAAATCAAACCTGATGACAGAAGGATTTGATCAATCAAAGCCAAAGAAAAACATATTTGATGCGTTTGAATCAAATGACACAGTTCATTTAAGAAATCTCAGCAATTCAAATCAGGATAAGAACAAGGAGCAACCGCAAGACAAATCTAATGTACAATGCTTCCCAACAAAAAATCGGAAACTAAAAAAACGCAAATATGTGAAGATACCACACAAAAAACAAGAACAAACGAAGATAGCACAGGAGTCAAGTACCTCAGTTAAACAAATAATTCCATATGAGCCGCTAAACAAATTAATAGCATTGGCTGATCAGATAAGCAATGGTTTGCCTTACCGAGATGTGCACAAAACAATTGCTCCAGCAATCAATACAACTATGTTTAAAGACATTACCGCAATTAAATCAATAGACACACATCCCCCCGCAAATAATAATCTGCCACAGCAAGTGATAACTATAGAAACGTTGCGAGATGAAATCAGAGAATCAATAAAAGCTTACCAGTCTCATCAATCTGAAAGCATCCAGCAGGTCAAAACTAATGTAAATTCTGAAACCAAGATTGATACTCTGACCCAAGCTCCAGCGGATACCAACGTCATGAAATTATCTACTCTAAAGAGTCGGAAAACAGAAGAAGTAAAAGAATGCAGTTCAACTGTTTTAAAAAATATCTTGGAGAACGTAAGTCCGTCATCTGATTTATGGTCACAATTCCAACCTTCGTGTGAAACAACCAAATTACAAGCACCCCATACAGGAGATTTTGCTCCAAACATGGCAACACAGCAAGACCTCCGAGAGTTAATTAAAACCTCCATTGAATCTTACCTAAATGACACACGACCTCAATTCATTACCACGCCGCAACAGCAAAGTGGATCGTTCCCTGACGTTGGGCGATTATTACAAGGACCAAGGATTGAGAATAAACCTTATAATGATCAGACAAATGCATATCCAAAGTCCTTTACTCAGACTCAACAGACTCTACAAGTTCTAGCCAAATCCGACTGGTCGAATTCCAATAAACGTATAAGTTTACCTTGTTTGAATTTGAAATGCCGGGATCACCCTTTTGAAACATACGTGCTCAATCGCACGAGCATATTAAATATATGCAAAGAAATACCAATGCTGAAAGAACTCACATTAGCAGATCTTGATCAGATCGAATTTGTCAGTTATGACGATACATCGGAAGTTAATATCTATCTCAAATCTGCCCTAATATACAACCTAATATGGCAGGCGAGAATGACCCTATTTGATATGGGATTTATGCTAACACAAGTTAACCTGACTCCTGATAATCAGGCTGATAAACCATATGTGAATATTTATCAACCGAACAATAGAAAACAAAGTCAAGCAGCTCAATACATAAACAATAGAAAAAGATCATAACAATTCAATGCGCAATCCATCATCAAATTAATATCATGGAATACAAGAGGCAATAGCCATTTTATTAACTCAAAGCAAAGTTCTTTGGAGGAGTATGACATTGTAGCGTTGCAAGAAACGTGGCTGATAAATTCTCCAACATGGGATTCGCACATCATCTTTGATACCTTAGCCACGAAAAAAGCAACAGGTAGACCTTCAGGAGGTCTCTTATTAGCAATTAAAAAATCGAGTGGAATCATGGGCAGAATGCACCAATCTCCATCCCCATATTTTCAGGTAGTAACTCTATCAGCGGTGAATATCCAGCTAACCTTCATAAACATCTACTGGAGCAAACTTAACCTCACGTCTGAAGACTTTTTTGACGCCCTTTTATGGCACTTAGATAATATTGCATCAACAAACACTCTGGATACACTATTATAATGGGTGACTTAAACCTGCATTTATTATCATCTCAGAAGTCATCAGTCACGAGCGATGAAAATATGTGGAAAACTATCATGGAGGAAAGAGGCCTAATAATGCTGAATGATGCCTATAATCAAGGTACCACGCTGTCTAACACATGGCAAAGAGGTTCATCTGAAGCTATTTTGGATTATATATATGTAAATAAGGAATTTCTACCACAAGTAGATTCTCTAATAATTATACCTACACATACAAGTGATCATAACCAGTTAGTATTACAATTTTATCTCGCCATATCAAAGCATGCACAAGAAATTAATCAAAACATCACAGGTATTACCATTAACCATCAGGGTAATCGTCTGAAATGGACCACCCATAGTTTAAGGCACTTTGAGGGCTTGCTCCATGAAATGTATAATGAAAAATTGGTTAATAATGATGACTGTTATGTGACCAAAATGCAATTGTTTAAAAAACCTAATTCTATGGAATTGTATACTAGAACCAGCCATCGTTACCCTTTTAATGCCCAAATCCAACAAGCTAAGATCAGTCTAAGGAAAGCTATACAAGACCTAATACACCACCCTATTAGTCTCAGAAATGCGATGAAAAAACATCTAAAAAAATCATATTCCCAATGGTTAAAAGGTATAAAGATTAATCAATATCAGCAAAATAGTGAACGCATATTGAAACAAATGGTGGAAAAATCAACTAGTGGCATTTGGACTTGTATGAATAGCATATCTGTAAGACCACAACTTGCGACCATGATTAACTCTGTGCAAAAAGAAACTTGGCAACTCTATTTTGAAAACTTGTATCGATCACCATTCCAGAATTTAGAGAGTTGGTTTCAGTTATACATCACAGATTGTTCTTTTCCAATTAATTTATCTGACATCCTTAATTTCATTAAAACTTTGAGTAATTCCAGAGCCAGTGGACCTGACGGTATTCATAATGGAATGCTTAAAGCACATCCCTATCAATGGGCTGCCATTCTTATGCAAATCTATCAAAATATATTCTCCACTATGCAAATTCCATCTACATGGAAACAATCTGTAATAGTGCCCATCTTTAAAAAAGGAAACAGAACAGACCCTAAAGCTTACAGGCCAATAGCTCTTTTAGATTGTCCGGGCAAAATCTTTGGACGACTGATTCTCAAGAATTTCAATGCATGGCTAGATAGATACACTCTACGCGATCCTTTCCAAACAGGTTTTATTCCTGAAGTAGGAACTGGAATCAACATCATTACCCTGAACAGCATTATTTATAGATCTCAAGAGAAGCATGAACCACTCTATATTGTCTTCATTGACTTTCGCACGGCATTTGACGCCGTGCCTAGAAAATTGTTATATCTAAAGTTAATGAACAGAGGTTGCCCTTGGTACATTCTTAAATGGATTATAGAATTCCATTCTAATACCTCCATTCAGATTAGGCTGGATAGCAAGGGTCTCCTGTGTGACCCAGTTAAAACAACCCATGGGCTGAAACAGGGGTGCCTTTTAGCTTCGGCTCTATTTAATTTTTTCATAGCAGATATCCATGACAGATTTGGTCCGCTCATATCAGATTCACCAAAAATAAATAATAGTGCCATTAAGCATCTACTATATGCAGATGACATGGTCCTACTTTCTAAAACACCGAATGGGCTGCGTGTCTTACTCAAGACCCTGGGGTCATATTGTGAGCAAGATTATATTTCCATAAATCCAGCGAAAACCAAAGTGATCCAGTTCGGTACATCTAAGCAAAAATTCAAACACCACCATTGGTCTTTACAATTGAAAGATCTAAAGTCAGTCCATTCTTATGTATACCTAGGAATCCTAATAACCCATCAGTTCAGCTCCCTGTATCAAGATAATCAGGTTAAAAAAAAGCAATGATGACTCTGTCCCAAGCCAAATTGATCAAGGTCAAATTTTGCAAATTTTCGCTAAAACCAATCATAATATACTACAAGCAAAAATTTGTGCCAGTTGTCACATATGGTAGCGAAACTCTAAAAATAAAATCTTATGAATATTGGACCCTTTTAGAGCGTAGCTTTTGGAAGCGACTCTTGAATTTACCTATGTCAACTCCTATGGTGATACTGAGACATGAATTGGGCCTACTATCTTTGTACGCAATTTATAAATGGAAACTTTGTACATTATATAGGAAATGTTTAATAGCGAGCACTCGGGCCTATATAGGGATGATGTATTCCATATCCATCTATTTTCTAAAATCAGATCATTGTTTTCCAACATTATGGAGAAAGAAAGCGCAGAAAGTCCTAACTCACCTAAACATCTCTGATGCTACCTTACTCGCAAATCCAATTTGGTTAAAAAACAACTTTGGAAATTAGATTGGATAAGATCAAGAGAGGCGTGCCTTGAGTACAAATCTTTTGAAACAAACCCTTTCAGATTAAAGCGACATGGCATGACTGAACCTTACTTGATTCTCTTTCCAAATGCGCGACAAAGAGATGACTTTCTGCGCTTTCGATTAAACTTATGGCCCACCCACGAGATTTTATGTAAGAGAAAAATGTTACCACCTGAGGCTGTGAATTGTCGATTTTGCTCCTCCGGTACAGAAACTTTATTTCACCTATGTACTGAATGCACTCATTTGCTACCTCGAAGAATTGTATATTTTAAACATTTATTTGAAGGGTCAACTATTGAATCATCAATAGAATTGTGGAATTTATTATTTCACACAACCAGGAAATCAGTTAGATATGCTATTTTAAATTTCTTATATAGCTTAAAACTGTGTATAACCGAGACAAAGGAGAAAAAAAGTGAAATCTAATCTCACCTGATTCCACAAAATGCAAGAATGAAACTATCTTGGTCTTTTTTTTTCATCAATGAGACTAAAATATACCGAATTAATGAATAACCTTATCATAGACTTTCGTATATTAGGTACATTTTTATGTTTTTTTATTTCTCCTTCTTCTTTTTATGAAATTAGTTGCTCTTGATTATTGTATAAATGTATCTTGTTGTTATTATAGAAAATGTTATGAATTTTATGAATTATGACATTTTGTATAAATTGCTGTTGAAAAATTCAAGTATTTATACTTGAATAAAACATCAAATAAAATAAAAAAATAAAAAAAACCTGCTTCACCAATGCATAGAGCTCCATTAATGAAAAGAGGCGTAACTCTTCCATGGTCAGATTTGCAAATAGACTATGTAGGGCCTGTAAAGAGGTCGAGCAGAGGGACCGTTATATTTTGATTGTGGTGTGTTTGATGTCGAAGTGGATTGAGTGTATTCCTGCACAAGATTGTAGTGCGCAAACAGCAGCTACATTACTGGTGATTCATGTGTTTTTAAGGTTTGGTTTACCACAATGAATAGAATCAAACAGAGGAAGTCATTTCACAAGCGCTTTAATGAGTAAGGTATGGCAAATATTGGGAGTGAAAAGAAAATTGTATATTGCATATCGAGCTGCTTCTTCTGGGGGAGTTGAATGCTGTAATAGGTCTGTTGTGGACATATAAAAGAAATGTGTAGCAGAAGCAGGTTCCAGCTGGGATTTACGTTTACCTTTGGTTTTGATGGCAATCAGATCAACTCCTGCAAAGGCAACAGGTGTTAGCCCCCATGAGGTTTTGACAGGTAGGAAAATGGTGTTACCACAACACCTGCTATACAGAACACATGAGCAGACACTTGTGAGCGCATCCACACTTCATGAATACATTGATGAACTGAGGAAGCATTTACAACATGCATTTGCTTTTGTACAGCGAAATCTAGAAAGAGCTGCTGACAGTGCAAAGTCATATTTTGATAAAAAGACATCAGTGAACGAGTATTGTGTGGGCGATCAGGTGTATAAATTTCATTTTGGAAAAGGTAAACAGAAAAATTCCAAATTTCTAGCAGCCTGGCACGGGCCATTTCGAATTATAGATAAGATCTTTCCCGTGGTGTACACAATTTTGAAAACTGAAGGTGAAACAGTAACAGAACAGTTTGTTCATGTGAATCAAATTAAACCATGGCACTCCAGACACAAGATTAAAAGGCTTGAGCATGTAGAAACAGATAAAGTCCCTTGAATACATAAAAGAAAGTAAGGTAAATGGGTTTAGTCAAAGGGCAACAGCAGAGAAATAAAAAAAAAATGGAAGCTGAAATTAATGGAGTTGGTTTCCAAAATGAAAATGTATTAACTGTTGAATGATATTTTATGTATGTTTGTTTTCTCTTTAACATGTGCTTAATTTCAGAAAGCGAGAGGAAGAGGGCAAAGTGATTTATGGAGTGCATGGATATATATAATTTTATTTTTGGCAAAAGGGTGAAGTTAGTATTGTGCTATTTACTTAATTTGTTTCTTTTCTATTTGATTTAGACTATTGATTAACACATTTTGGCTTGGAGGTCACGGGATCGAAGAACACGGGAGACGATGGAGTCCTGGAGTCCACACGGACGTATTCCGGAGAAGCCCCGGAAGGGGGCGAAGACCAAGGCTACAAAGCAATCAGCATTGATGATGACGCCAACAATATGGATAATTATGATGACATTCGGAGGGAACTTCAAAACTTTAGAAGCACAGGTTGTCATTGAGCCTGGACCAGCATCTGGTATTGCGGTAGAAGAAGCACCAGGATCCATCATGAGTGATAGAAGGGTGATTTTCCAGAACATTTACATACCATTGAATCCGGATCCTCTGATGGAAAAACATTTTAATAATACTGCAATTAAAGCTGAGCAGACTAAAGAGTGGCTGGAACTAAGGAAAGAGGACGCTAAGCAGTCAATAAGAGATGTGTTGATGCAATTGGAGAAAACATTTGTGAATTCAGCAGACATTAAGAAGAGGAGAGGAAAAAGAGGAGCAGTAATGCTTGCAGTCTCATTGGTAATGTCTATAATTGGAGCCGTAATAGGTACCACGATGTTTACAGCCAATGCCATTTCAGTAGGGACGCTGAGTACTAAAGCACAACAACTGAGTGTTGACCTAGAAATAATACAAAAAACCTTAGATGGAATTAGAGGGGATTAGATGAACAAATAAGGTTCATAAATGAAACTGTGATCATATTGAATGCACAAGCGGATGTAGTTCAACGGGCAACTAAATTGATTATTAAGCATGACAGAACATTGAGTGAGATATTGAATATAATGAGTCCTATTGATAGACTGTTAACAAATTATATGAGAAGTTCAAACTGCAATTTTACAATTGATTCAAGGACATATACAATTGTACTTCGTTTCACAGGATATTATTCATCAAATGATAGAAAGGTTGACTAAGAGGGAGATTAATGTGGTAAAGGTAAAAATTGCATTTGAAATGGGTAATGCAATGCTCTTATATGTGGACTTGGAAAGGTTGGAAATAGGGTTTTTACTATGCATCCCATATGTAGCCCCTGAACTCATTTATCAAGCTAAGTGGGTACACAATATGGGATTTTGGCAAGAGGACACATTTATTAAGATTAAGACTCCAGAAGTCGTGGCATTACAGTCATGGGAGCCTGAGGTTTACTTGATACCAAATTTGGAAACTTGTGTGAAATTTAAAGAACAAAATTATATGTGCCCAGGTAAACCATTTATTCCTGATGCTACAGACGCTATTTGTGGTTTGAAATCTGACCCAAGTTTATCAGAAGGATGTGAAGTAATTATTAGCAATATGGGGGGTGAAGAATTGGCACAGGCTAAGATGGTCAAAGGTAAATGGTTGGTCAGCACCTGTATGAAGAATTTTACGTTAGTGTTAGGAAAGATTTCGTTATTGTAGGGAACTTTCCTTCCATGTGGCAACCCCTAAACTTTTTGCTATTGTTTTCAACCTGTTTTCTTGACTTTGCCAGAGAAGTGCAGCCTTCTGCCGTACTCCTCTGGGCTTTCGCTCCTTTCTTACGGGGAAACTGACATGCCCTTAAGACAGTCAGTACCGGGGAACGCTGTTTCCCGTAGTTTCTTTTATCGTGTCGCCATTTTAGTGCAACACGACACAAGAGGGCACTGTAAGCTAAGTTACAGCTCTCTTGGGTCTCTAGCCTTCTACAGACCCTAGACACTCTTGTAGGATGGTTTTTGGATCGGTGCAAGTCATTCAGGGACTGGGCTGGTGGCAGCGATCATTTGGTTTATTTTGAGCTCCTTTTGCCGTTCTGAGCACCTTTTTGCCGCGAACACAAAAGGGTGGCCCGGCTACCCAAAATGGCCGGACCACGAGGCTCCTTTGTCTCGTCCACTGTCCGTCTTGCTCCCTTTACCTTCCCCCAGGTCAGGCGACCCGGGGCCTTCCTTATTTGGGCATGTAGTTTCCCGCGAAACACGGTTGCTTTCGCGGGCTTCTACATGTCGTTTGAGTGCCCCCAGGATGTGGGCTGGGCTGTCTGGTCCCAATACACATCCTGGGTGCCAGAGAGTCTAGGGTGGTGTGAATGCCTGGGACCACTGTGGTCCGTGATTGGTCCACGTATGGTATGTGTGTTGAGGAGCGGATCTCCCATTGGCTCCCCTCCGTTTTGGCGCGAAGGGAACCGTGGATAAGAGGGAGCTGGAAACACCACTACCATGTCGATCTCCTGAGTTCTTACGAACCCAGGGATACAGGAGCCAAGTATCCTGCGAACACGAGGCTGGACCGAGGAATCGCTGGTGACCCCCTGAAGAACTTCTGCTCCTCATTGCTGTCGTCCGGTGAAGCCCTTTCCACCTAAGATCGAACAAGAAGGCCTGTACTGGCGCTTCGACCTATTGGAATAGCAGGACCAGCTATTCCCGGCACCTTCATCAACTCCTGCCGTAAGCCTTCGGAAGTGTCTCTGGGCCATCCAGTTGACTGACCAGCTTACTAAGGAGTCCTGCTCTGTAATCGCCGACAGGTTGGGTGGTATTCTGAGTCCGGGGCACGCTCACACGCTTCGTTTGCTTAGCAACCCTAAGCTAGAGGTGAACGGTGCTCGTTTGGCTTGAATACACCCGGCCGTTCCGTTGCCCTGCCGTGGCGACAAAACTGTGCAGGATTCTTCGATCGGGACATCTTTTTACTCTGCACGACGACGAGACGTTCCCTGCTCTTCAGAACCTGCCAGAAGCTGCATCTATCGAGGAGAAGCTCGGGCCTGCTTGCTTCGGGGACCGGTGAGTAGATTAGCTAGGATCTGGTCGCCCTCCTGCAGTGCCCCTTGCTTTTCCCCGCTGTAAATACAGCTCCCCTTGTCCGTACTCGCGCCCTGCTTCTGCCTCACAGTGGAGGCTGCGCTAGAGTCGCGGACCGTGTCCTCCTTCATTAGGGCACCCTACAGAGCTGTCCAACGTCCTCCGAAGAGCTTCACCTTCTGCCCATTGGCACCGGCGTGTGCAGGTACTTTTGAGCGCTAGGCTCCACTCTTCGTAGGGATTGGACTACCATCTAGTTAGGGGCCTCAGAAGGCGGACATATCACACGCATTGGTTCGCACTGCCTGTTTTCCTTCCCCTGCAGGTGGATAACATATTTCGTGCTGCTAATGCTGTGAAACTGTGTATTCTGTATATATATTGGGTGGATAGTGTATGTGTTGGTTTAATATCGTTGTATATTGCTGCTTTTACTGTGGTTATTAGTTTCAAGGCCTTATAATAAATGTGTATCTATTTTTGATATAAACAACTGTTTGGAATAGTTTGTACGCGCTCTTGCTTTGTGTGCTCATTGCGGGCTTTCAGTCACCCTCACCCCTCTTGAGACCTAGTCTTGACCGCCGCGATCGCTACCTTGATTGGTCTGGCTTGTCCAGAGGTTACCCTGTTCCAAGTAATTAGGTTGGCCTTCTGAACTTCTGCGCCACCAGGACAGAGTTCAGAAATCCGTCTTAACAAATTGGTGTACAGCGGTGGGATACGACTGAAGGTATCCAGTGTTGCGCACGAGCTAAGGCGTTTTCAGGTTATTCCAACCAGGACACGCAGTAAAGTATTGAATATAACGTTAAAAAGGCCATAGTCCTATCAACAGTATGGAAACGAATACTTTATTAACCTTAAATGCTTCGAAATCTGAAACATTGAAGAAGATGTGTGCGGAGAGAGGGGTTTCCTCTCAAGGCACTAAATTGGAAATGATCCAGAGAATCGTGGCGTGGCAAGAAGCGCAGCTTGACGCTATAACTTCCGAGGACAGTGCAGAAGGTGGTGGGGCTGCTCTCACTGGCAGAACCGACGGTTCTGCCGCTGCACTGATCCATCACGACCACGAGGACAGGGAGGATGTAATGTCTAACGTTTCCTCTACCAGTGTTGATGGGGAGGCTATGCTTGAATTCAAGAAGCAAGAGCTGCGGTTTAGGCAGCAGGAGCTTGAATTCAGCATAGCCAAACTGAAAATCGACCAGGCAGAAAAACAAAAAGACAGGGATCACCAGTTGGAACTGGCCAAGCTTCAGTTCGCAAATGGGTCCAAGGGTCCTGGACATGGTTCTGGGGCTTCCTCTCATCCACGGTTTGCAAAAGATCTGCTCAGTGTGTATGAGGAACGAAATGACATTATGGACTGGTTAAATGCGTTTGAGTATGCATGCGAGGTTCAAGAGGTTGATAATGCGGATAAGATTGCATGGTTACTCAGCAGACTGCCCCATTCTGGTTGCAGTGCCATTATGGAAATGTCGAAGGCTGAGCGCGCTGATTTTGCAATGTTGAAGCAGACTCTCATTTTAAAGTTTGGGAAGACTCCGACCCAATACTTGAAAAGGTTTAGAGAGTATAAGAAAAAGGAAGGTGGTACTTGGGTGTCGTATGTAGCTGAGTCCCTGAAAAACTTAACTGGCTGGGTTGAAGGTTATAAGGTTTCTACCTTCGAAGGCATGATCAATCTGGTCATGCTGGAACACATTTTTGCTTCTTCTTCCCCGGAGCTTAAGCAGCATTTGGCCGATTCGAAGGAGATAGATCCTAAGAAGCTGGCCATTGCAGCAGACTTATGGGTGTCACATCGAGTGTCCCATAAGGACAAAACTCATCCTGGTAAGCAGGAGGAAGGGAAAAAGTCCAAAGATGTGGAGGGTGGGGAATCTGCTAAATCTTCTTCCCATAAGGGCCACAAAAAGAAAAATAAGGGTAAGCCATACGAGAACTCACAGGGTAGTGGAGGTTCGCCTCCGAAACAGAACTCTGGTTATAATAAGCCTCCCTACGTAAACAGACCCAATGGGGCTTGTTTTTCTTGTGGAGCAACTGACCATGTGAAGGGGGATCCCCGTTGTAAGGTTAGACCTTTGGGGGTCCACTCCGCTAATCTGGCCTTCTCCTCCTACGAGGAAGAAGAGATTACAGGAGCATCCTTCTCCTCAGACTCATTTCCCAGCGGAATAGAGGCTGAGGTAGTTTTAGTGTCCCTGGGTTCCTGGGAGCCTAAAGTCGCAGAGGCGTATGCTAGGATTCCGGATAATACCAAGCACTACTTTAAAGACAGTGTGCTGATCAATGGAGTGGATACTCCAGCTCTTAGGGATAGTGGGTGCAGTCGAACTGTAGTGGATTCTACCTTGGTAGACTCGGAGGAAGTTGCCAGAGCTCCTCTGATGCCCACTAAGTTGGCTGACGGCCCCCTCCGTATGTTTCCCGTGATCCCTGTTAATCTAACTTTAAATGGTACAGCAGTTAGGATTCCAGTGAGCATTCAGAGAAACGTCCCGGGAAAGGTCTTGTTGGGCAATGATCTCAGAGCTCTAGGGCTCGTAGGAGACACTGCCGAAAGACCCTACACACGGTCTCAAGCACGGGCAGCATTGGCCAAGTCCAATACGCCGCCCCAGCCGAAGGGGAAACCCAAGGCGAAAGGAGTCAACAAGTCCCGACGGGGGAAAGAGAATATTCCCCCGAGCTCGCCTACCACTGCGGTGGAGGGAGTTGGTCAATCGCCCGAGCCTGACGAGGAGGTGGCGATGCCTGAAGTGTTCGACCCCAACGACCATCCTGAACTAAAAGACTTGTTAGTTGAAGGAGGTCCTGATAGGGACGACTTCAGTAAGGGCCAACGTGAGTGCCCATCTCTGGAAGGCCTAAGGAGACAGGCCTGCTCCCAGCTTGAGGGTGAACCTCCTGGGAAGCATCGGATTTATTGGGAAGGTGGACTCCTGTACAGTGAGCCCACAGAGTCTACAGAAGGAGACCATAGGAGGTTGGTGGTTCCCCTTTCTGTTAGACCCTTCCTCCTGCAGTTGGCGCATGAAGTTCCCCTTGCTGGTCACCTTGGAATGAAGAGGACCAAGCAAAGGTTATCTATGCACTTCTACTGGCCCAAGATGGGGGTGCAAGTAGAAAGTCACTGCAGGAGTTGTGCCTCCTGCCAGTTGTCTGGTAAGGTTGGCGCGACAATCCAAGCTCCGTTGGTACCGCTCCCAGTTGTGGGGGTACCATTTGAAAGGGTAGGGATCGACATCGTTGGTCCCCTTGACCCGCAAACATCCTCAGGCAATAGGTTTATCCTGGTGCTGGTCGACCATGCAACCAGGTATCCTGAGGCCATCCCATTAAAGACTGTAACTGCCAAGTCAGTTGCAAAAGCTTTACTCGGCATATTTACTAGGGTTGGCTTCCCTAAAGAAGTTGTGTCAGATCGTGGCAGCAACTTTATGTCGAAGTATATGCAGGCTATGTGGAAAGAATGTGGGGTCACCTACAAGTTCTCTTCTGCATATCACCCCCAGACCAATGGTCTGGTGGAACGTTTCAACAGAACGTTA
Source organism: Ambystoma mexicanum (assembly GCF_040938575.1). Lineage (NCBI taxonomy): Eukaryota > Metazoa > Chordata > Amphibia > Caudata > Ambystomatidae > Ambystoma > Ambystoma mexicanum. Next base: position 1,333,630,345 of record NC_090937.1, read on the forward strand.
AAGAGCATGATTGGGGCTCTGGAGGAGCCCCAGAGGAGGAAATGGGACCTTCTTTTACCATGCTTGTTGTTTGCCTACCGAGAGGTACCACAGGAGGGTGTTGGCTTCAGCCCCTTCGAACTTCTGTTCGGTCATCCCGTACGGGGACCCTTAGCCATCGTCAAAGAGGGATGGGAGATGCCCACTCCCCCTGTTACTACCAATGTAGTTGACTATGTGCTAGGGCTCAGAAAACGGATGGTACTCCTGATGGGCTTGGCTAGTGAAAAGTTGAAGGCAGGACAAGCGCTGGTGACACATTGGTACGACCAGAAAGCTTCCTTAATTCACTTTACCCCTGGTCAGCAAGTCCTGATCATGAACCCTATAAGGCCTCGCGCTTTACAGGACAAATGGTCAGGCCCTTACACAGTGGTGGAGCCCCTGGGTGAGGTGAACTATTTAGTGGACCTTGGAAGGCCTGGACAGGCTCCAAAAGTGTTCCACGTAAATAGGCTGAAGGCTTTCGTCCCAAGAGTCGAAATCGCAGCACTGCTACTGGCGTCAGACGTTGAGGAAGAGGAGTCAGAACCTCTTCCCGACCTGTTCCAAAGCGGTCCTTCAGATAGCTCCGTTGAGGGTGTCCGAGTGGCCCCTCACCTGACTTCTGATCAGCAGGCTGAGGTGAAAAGTTTGCTTAGGCAGTTTTCCCCCCTGTTTTCACAGTCGCCTGGTTTGACACCTTGGTGCAAACATAACATTGACACAGGAGACAGTGTACCTACCAAAAGTAGGGGATACAGGATGTCGGATAAAGTACGGTCTTATATTAAGACCGAGGTCAACAAGATGTTAGACCTTGGGGTGATTGAACCCTCTAGTAGTCCTTGGTCCAGTCCTGTGGTATTGGTTCCAAAGGCAGGCACCTCTGAATTGAGGTTCTGCGTGGATTACAGGGCTCTGAATGCTGTCACCAAGACAGACGCTCACCCCTTGCCTCGAACTGACGAGCTGGTGGATACCTTGGGTGCCTCCAAGTACCTCAGCACGTTTGACCTGACTGCGGGCTATTGGCAAATAGCTTTAGCAGAACATGCCAAGGAGAAGACAGCATTTTCAACTCCCGACGGGCTTTACCAATTCCGGGTAATGCCGTTCGGATTGAAGAATGCACCTGCCACTTTCCAGAGGCTTGTGAATCATGTGTTGAATGGGTTGGACGAATTCTGTCTTGCATATCTGGACGATATAGCAGTTTTCAGTGCCACCTGGGAAGACCATGTGAAACACCTCGGGATTGTGCTCCAGGCTCTTCAGAAAGCCCGCTTGACCATAAAGGCGAGTAAATGCCAGATTGGACAAGGCTCAGTGGTTTACCTTGGGCATGAAGTAGGTGGAGGAAGGATACAGCCTCTCCCCAGTAAAGTACAAGCAGTACAAGACTGGCCTACCCCCACTACACAAACCCAAGTGAGAGCCTTCTTAGGACTCACGGGTTATTACCGCAATTTTATGGCAGACTATGGCACCATAGCTGCTCCTCTGACTGCCCTCACAACTCCGAAGAAACCCAAGAAGGTAACTTGGACTGACGAGTGTGAGAAGGCCTTCAATGGCTTGAAAGACTCCTTGTGCCAGGCCCCTGTGCTCAGGGCCCCTGATTATCAAAGACCTTTTATCGTGCAGACGGATGCCTCTGACACTGGGATAGGAGCTGTACTATCACAAGTAGATGAGAAGGGTAAGGAACACCCTATCGGTTTTATTAGTCGCCAGCTTAAGGACAGAGAGCTCAGATGGTCCACGGTAGAGAAAGAATGTTTCTCTGTTGTGTGGGCCCTAAGGAAGCTGCGGCCCTACCTCTATGGGACCCACTTCACTGTGCAGACTGACCATAAGCCGTTAAAGTGGCTAATGAACATGAAGGGGGAGAATCCAAAGTTGCTTAGGTGGTCCATAAGTCTACAAGGCTTCGACTTCACTATTGAGCATAGGCCAGGTGTCCAACATAGCAATGCTGATGGGTTGTCCAGAATGTTTTACCGACCTGAACAAGAGACTCATCCAGGGGTGGATTAGTTCCCCCTGTCCATAGTCTGGGAGGGGCGAGTGTTAGGAAAGATTTCGTTATTGTAGGGAACTTTCCTTCCATGTGGCAACCCCTAAACTTTTTGCTATTGTTTTCAACCTGTTTTCTTGACTTTGCCAGAGAAGTGCAGCCTTCTGCCGTACTCCTCTGGGCTTTCGCTCCTTTCTTACGGGGAAACTGACATGCCCTTAAGACAGTCAGTACCGGGGAACGCTGTTTCCCGTAGTTTCTTTTATCGTGTCGCCATTTTAGTGCAACACGACACAAGAGGGCACTGTAAGCTAAGTTACAGCTCTCTTGGGTCTCTAGCCTTCTACAGACCCTAGACACTCTTGTAGGATGGTTTTTGGATCGGTGCAAGTCATTCAGGGACTGGGCTGGTGGCAGCGATCATTTGGTTTATTTTGAGCTCCTTTTGCCGTTCTGAGCACCTTTTTGCCGCGAACACAAAAGGGTGGCCCGGCTACCCAAAATGGCCGGACCACGAGGCTCCTTTGTCTCGTCCACTGTCCGTCTTGCTCCCTTTACCTTCCCCCAGGTCAGGCGACCCGGGGCCTTCCTTATTTGGGCATGTAGTTTCCCGCGAAACACGGTTGCTTTCGCGGGCTTCTACATGTCGTTTGAGTGCCCCCAGGATGTGGGCTGGGCTGTCTGGTCCCAATACACATCCTGGGTGCCAGAGAGTCTAGGGTGGTGTGAATGCCTGGGACCACTGTGGTCGGTGATTGGTCCACGTATGGTATGTGTGTTGAGGAGCGGATCTCCCATTGGCTCCCCTCCGTTTTGGCGCGAAGGGAACCGTGGATAAGAGGGAGCTGGAAACACCACTACCATGTCGATCTCCTGAGTTCTTACGAACCCAGGGATACAGGAGCCAAGTATCCTGCGAACACGAGGCTGGACCGAGGAATCGCTGGTGACCCCCTGAAGAACTTCTGCTCCTCATTGCTGTCGTCCGGTGAAGCCCTTTCCACCTAAGATCGAACAAGAAGGCCTGTACTGGCGCTTCGACCTATTGGAATAGCAGGACCAGCTATTCCCGGCACCTTCATCAACTCCTGCCGTAAGCCTTCGGAAGTGTCTCTGGGCCATCCAGTTGACTGACCAGCTTACTAAGGAGTCCTGCTCTGTAATCGCCGACAGGTTGGGTGGTATTCTGAGTCCGGGGCACGCTCACACGCTTCGTTTGCTTAGCAACCCTAAGCTAGAGGTGAACGGTGCTCGTTTGGCTTGAATACACCCGGCCGTTCCGTTGCCCTGCCGTGGCGACAAAACTGTGCAGGATTCTTCGATCGGGACGTCTTTTTACTCTGCACGACGACGAGACGTTCCCTGCTCTTCAGAACCTGCCAGAAGCTGCATCTATCGAGGAGAAGCTCGGGCCTGCTTGCTTCGGGGACCGGTGAGTAGATTAGCTAGGATCTGGTCGCCCTCCTGCAGTGCCCCTTGCTTTTCCCCGCTGTAAATACAGCTCCCCTTGTCCGTACTCGCGCCCTGCTTCTGCCTCACAGTGGAGGCTGCGCTAGAGTCGCGGACCGTGTCCTCCTTCATTAGGGCACCCTACAGAGCTGTCCAACGTCCTCCGAAGAGCTTCACCTTCTGCCCATTGGCACCGGCGTGTGCAGGTACTTTTGAGCGCTAGGCTCCACTCTTCGTAGGGATTGGACTACCATCTAGTTAGGGGCCTCAGAAGGCGGACATATCACACGCATTGGTTCGCACTGCCTGTTTTCCTTCCCCTGCAGGTGGATAACATATTTCGTGCTGCTAATGCTGTGAAACTGTGTATTCTGTATATATATTGGGTGGATAGTGTATGTGTTGGTTTAATATCGTTGTATATTGCTGCTTTTACTGTGGTTATTAGTTTCAAGGCCTTATAATAAATGTGTATCTATTTTTGATATAAACAACTGTTTGGAATAGTTTGTACGCGCTCTTGCTTTGTGTGCTCATTGCGGGCTTTCAGTCACCCTCACCCCTCTTGAGACCTAGTCTTGACCGCCGCGATCGCTACCTTGATTGGTCTGGCTTGTCCAGAGGTTACCCTGTTCCAAGTAATTAGGTTGGCCTTCTGAACTTCTGCGCCACCAGGACAGAGTTCAGAAATCCGTCTTAACAGTTAGTACACTTGAATCATGGAACATTTGTGGTCAAACAGGTGAAATATAATGGCCCTCATTAGGACCCTGGCGGATTTTTTCCGCCGTCGGCGGACTTTTCCGCCATGGCGCAAAGTCCCTTTACGCCATGGCGGATGGCGGACTTACCGCCCCATTCCGAGGTCGGCGGGGCGGTAAGTCCCCATTGACCCATTTACCCTTCCCCATTCCCATTTCGGCCCCATAGGGCTCAATGGGAGTGGGGAAGGAGTTAATTACGCCACCGTAAATTACGGTGGCGTAATTAACACCAAGGTCCCATAGCGCCATGGATTTTTACGCCCGCAAAAAGCGGGCGGAAAAATGACCATGGCGCTATGGGAACTCGTAGTTGGCGGTAAGGGGTCGGCGCAGCTAACGCTGGCGCAAACCCCTTACCGCCAGGGTCCTAATGAGGGCCAATGTATTTTACTTACCTGTTCTGAAGGACACAATTGTTTCGATTGGAGGTTTAACATTATTTCATGTTACAAATGACATTTGGGAAAGCCGAGTAGAAAATATTGAATTTTTTCAAAGGGATGCATTTCCAATAGACCCGGATGTGGAGTTCTTATTGAATCATAAAGAGAAACGTGGTGAAAATGAATCTAAGAAAGAACAATATTACAGTTAGTAACCTGGGTATAATAGAAGTGGAAAAGTTTAATTGGGGAACCTGGGGAACCTGAGGGGAACACTCTATAGTGGGTTTAGCTGTCCTGGTGCTAATAATGGGAGGATGGTTGATTGTTTTGTCAGTGAAGATGAAGATGTTGCTAGATACAACGGGGAGAGAAAGATATCCCAATACACATACATTTTAAAGGAAGAAAGGAGGAAAGTTGGGTTTCTTCCAATTGTGGCTTGGACCATGGACCATGGCCAAATTCTCAGAAAAAGGAGGGGATATGTAGTATAATTTAGCGTGTTTTGGAGTGCAGCGCCACTGCATGGGCTATCTATGTTAAAAGCACACAATTTTTTTTCTCAATACCTGTTTAAAAGCAGACCATTTTTTTTTCTCACTTGAAATGCCTCACTTACAGGAGACACATTAAATACTTGATTAATTAACTTAACTAACAAATACTAACACGATTCTTACTCCTTAACATTATAATGTGTTCTCCATGTGCAAAATGAGGCAGGCTGAGATTCATTTTTTTAAACGTGCAATTTTTCTTTGCCCTGTTCACTGTCTTTGCAGGAAGCAAAATTTGAATGCCAGGATGTCAGTTAGATACAGTTGCTTTCTGTAAAAGTGAGCTATTGTTGAGGAAGGAGGAGGCGATACTATGAATTTTGATTGGTGCTACGTAAACTTAGGGGAGGTAACAGAGGATTTTTGGAATAGCTCTGACAGAATTACAGGGAGAAGACATTTTGCGGAGTTGTAGTGAGGTCGCCTTCGTTCTGCTGCTGTGAGGAGCTGGACTACTGACCTTCAGAGACTGGGCTTTCCTAGTCACTTGGCACCGGCTTGAGAACTGCAGATTGCAGATTGAACTCCATGTTCTCGCTGGGTGCTTTAAAGAAAAAAAAAGAAAGCCCTGGGTCACTGCTCAGAGGCGACAAGCCAGGAGATTTTGCATGCTGAAAAGCTACAAACAACTGGTAATTATACAAATGGAGTGAGATTACTGTGACTGCCGTACGAATAATCTACTATCAGGCAGCAGAGCAGCGATAGGGAATTCCCCTGTGTTGCACTGCCACGTTATAATGTTGCAAGGCATATGATGTAATTTTTCTCTCTTGTTGTAAATGTAAAGTGAAATTTGTGGTATTATTGCATTTGTTTCTTATGTTTATTTCAGAGAGGATTGTCTCACAAGAATGGTAATGTATCACTTTGAATTGAAATGGTGATAACACACAGTCTGCCTAAGAGTGTTCTTGCTTCTGTTTTTCATTTGGTGCCTCTAAAAAAATACTCTGCAAGAGAGGGAATGATGTTTAATGTGCCAAGTTTCCTATACAGATGAAGCAATGTCATAAGCAATTATAAATAGCTGTGTGCGTGATTCCACTCAAGGTATGTGTGTGTGGCTTCTGAGTGGAATATAATACAATAGTCTGCTGAGCGTACATGAATCAGAGGCCTCTGGAAACATAAACTCACTAATGTAAATAAATCAGTGATAATACCACATGTTATTGTGAATACTTTATGGAATCATAGTTCACTGGTGTAGATAAATCAGTGATAACAGCCATAGGTGGCACTCTATATGAAAATGTGGTGTTTCTGAATAATGTAGGCCCGAGGCCTCTCTAGTGATCACACAAACAGACCAAGCAAGAAGAAGGGGGTTTTGTATATTAGGGCCACAAATAAAAAAGAAAGCTATGCTCATCACTATACCACAACAAAATGCATACCAACAAAATGTATTTGTGTACTGAAATAATGCATCATCACTATACCACCGTAAAGCCAAATTACCTTTGTTTTTGGCGGTAAGAAAATACTGCTAGGCCCCAACTTTACACAAAATACCCTGCAGACCAAACCTCACCCAACTTTGCAGAAAAATTCAGAGTGGCCCATATACTTTTTTTGCAAAGTTTGATCAGGATTTGTCCAGGGAGAGCTAATTTATAAGCCGCCCAAAAAGTGCTCTTCGTATGGGATTAGCAACTTAACCATAACTACACAGTCACTACCTGCTGTAGCGGCCTTGTAGTTAGGGTTAAGTTGCTCAACCCATAGGAAGAGCACTTTTTGGATGGCTTATAACTTCACCCAACCTGAATGAATCTTTGCAAAAGAAGTACATGGCCCGTCAGATTGATCCTGAGAAGTTTGGCGAGGTTTCGTCAACGGGGGGAAAATGTATAGGGGATCCCAAAATGTGTGTTTTTCCCACAGATGTAATGGAAGACAATGTCTACAGCCCAAACCACTGTATGGATTTTCAGAAAATTTTATAGCAGGAGCAGTGGCTTGATCCCGAAAGCATGCTTTTGAAAATTTGGTGTAAATCCGTTTAAAAAAAAAGTGTGATATCTGGGTTTGGTTCATGAACTCACTTCCCTGTTTGGTCAGTGGATGGGTCTCCCATTGTCCCTGGGGCCAATGTGCGGTCGGCAGACATTGGATGTGTCTGATGATTGGATGGTGAAATGTGCGAGGTTCGTCCGATTTTTGGAAGCGCCACCATGCACCTGACCATGGACAGCATGGTGGAGAAAAAGTCTGGAAAACATTTTGGGTAATTTGGTGGTGGAAAGAGGAGCTGTGAAGGGTGGGAGAGTGGAGAAAAGATGATATGGGGCTGTTTTTGCAGGTTTAAAAAGGCCAGGCAGGTGCTGCAGTTGTCCGCGGACACATCAGTAGTTTTCTGACATTGCAGTGAACCAGTGGCTTGGAAAAGACATTTGGGGTTACTTGATAGCTGAAGGAGAGCATAGAAAATAGAGGGAAGTGGAATGAAGGTAATATAGAGCTGTTTTTATAGGTTAAAAAGGGTTTGGTCAATTTTCATGTCCACGGACGTCATTTTGATTGCAAGGGGGTGAGTTTTATTAGTTGACCATGTATAATATGTACATGTTATACAGTTAATTGTGTTGTGGTCAGTGTCCAGATTTTGGGGGGCATGTGCACTGGGTACAATCACCACAATAGTAATATGTGTATTGTAATTATAGTAATGTAATAGGAATATGGCCAGAATCACCATACAAGGAATATTTGTAATGTAATTTTACATAATGTAGTGGGAATACAAAGTGTTGGTAATATGGAGGAATTTTGGTGTCCGCAGATATCATTTCGATTGCAAGGGGAGTGGGGGGTGTTTTATTAGTTGACCGTGTATGATACGTACTTGTTATACAGATAATTGTGTTCTAGTCAGTGGCCAGATTCTGGGGGACACATCCACAGGCTATGCCCCCCTGAATATGTGCAATGGATACAATAACCAGAGTAGTGCTATGTGTATTGCAATTATAGGTAAATTCAAAGTAATTGTACATTATGTAGTGGGAGTGCAAAATGTTTGTAATATGGAGGACCCATGTAATTGAATTGTATATGGTACTTATTATTGTAGTACAATTGAGAATAGTGCTCACAGAATATGTAGTTGATTAAGATTGCTGCGGCTCCTTAGTGTTTTAGTGTCATGAAGCTACCATCTCTGGTTACTTTTCTGTGGAAAAGAACAACGGTACGGTTGGTTAAGCATGATAGTTCAAAAGCTGTAGTGGTATAGATTTTTCAATATACATTGGGCCTCATTACAGGTTGGCCGGTTTGGTAACTACGGTACCGGTAAGCTTGCCGGTACTGTAGTTACCAGACCAGCAAACTATGGGTTCTGCTCAGGCACCCACGAGCAGACCATGCGGGATGCACCGCCACCATTTTGAAAGGTGCCCGTGCATCCGGCCTCCCCATTCCCATTGAGCCCTATGGGGCTCACATGGGAAAGGAGATCATTTTTTTCTGGCACCCCGGAATGGGTAATTACCGGGTCTGGCGGGGCCGTAATGACCCAGTAATTGCCCATTCCTGGGCCCCAGAAAAAAAATGATACCGCGGCAGCCGTGCCTGTTATACTGGGATGGCTACTGCCGGTATTGTAATGAGGCCCATTTTCTTTTTTAGACCCTCTTAAACAGTACATTTTAAGTACTATGTTTGCTACAACATTAGGGTATGATACACCGCTGCTGTTTTGACATTACATATTCATTGGGAAAAAAATCTGTACTGGATAAAAAAAGAAAATGATTACAGTTACGTGAGTGTCAGGGTGATGGCATGTTTGTTTGAAGTATGTTGTGATTAAGGGAATGCTTGAAATAGTTAGATACCTGTTGACGTATTTTAACTACATTAGAAGTTAGAAGATGTTTTGTCATATAACAATTCAGATAGCGTATTTGCAGTGCTTTGCAATGAATGGTGTTTTTAAAGTAGTTTGATACCTGTTGGCGTATTCTAACTAGATTGACTTTGAAAAGTGTTCTTGCAGTATTATGGATGTAGTTAGATACCTGCTGACATATTCTAACTGTTAATTGTGCTATAGTTTAGTGACTAAATTTGGGTTGAAGGAATATTAAGAAGCATTTGTTAAATGGGCTGGTAACCTTTGTTTTGGGTTAATCGTGGTATGTTACATGCAAACCAATGACTTTTATTTTGACATATGCAGTGTAGTGCTCTGAAGTAGTTGCAGCACCAGCATAATATATTATACCTACTCTTGTGAAGGTTTTCTTTCCAAGAGATACGTGGCCGTGTGTGAAGCCTGTAAGCTTACAGTTATTTTTGGTGACATCTGCATTGTACCTTAGAAGCATTAGTATGACATATTGGCTATATGAGTTTATTTGTATGGTGGGACAACTGTCTGAATTGCAAAAAGTGCATAATATACCATTATTTTCATTCTGTAGAAACTGGTGAAATGGAATGGATTCACAATTTGGTATGAATACAAATAGAAATCGCTCATTAGGCATGTGGTCTTGTGAAACATGGTTGCAGAGAGTGCATGTAAGCTTCCATGTGTATGAAATCTGGAAGATTTCATTCATAGGCATGTTTTTAGTTTCCAGTACTTGTAGTAAATACATTAGGAATTCTTGTGGATCTTCTTGTGTGTTTATGGTAACTTTTACCATTCCTACACAGTAGTCCAATTCTCCTCAGATACTGTAAGTGTTGTCTGGAATATTTGTGGCATTTCTGTGAAGGACGAGCATTTGCAAACACAACTGGTCTGAGCTGTTTAAATAAATGTTGTGAACAATTGGAGGCAATTGAAAGAGAAGATTCATTGTCACATTAGCATAACAATTTACTCCAGTTGTGTATGTGAATTTAAATGGACCAGAAAGTTCTGTTTGTCGATCGTTAGATGGGCCTGCAAATCTTTGTGGAGAAGAGACATTTGTCTCTTTCTTTTCGGATGGATGTGAACTTGACTTTGTACTAGATAGTTGTGTGGTTGTATTGTTTGATGCAGGTGATGGTTGTTATTTTTCTAGTGGTATTGTTGGGAAATCTGCTATAGCTTCAGTTTCTAATATTTTTCTTTTAAAAGTTTATTTTTTTGAGATACACGCTACATATTTAGATGGGGGGTGTATAGTACCCATAGCCTGTTGTATTCCAAGATGCAAGTAATGTCAGCATTGACTTTGTTTGCATCAAGGTTAACTAGGATTAGACCATTGATTGCCTGCAGACTGTGCTGCCAATGTCAATCAATACTTGATCTAGGGTTAGACCTTGTGATTTGTGAATAGTGACAGCATATGCAAGTGACAGAAAAAAACTGCTCTCTGCGTACGTACATATCTTTGAAAAGAAGGAAGGAAACATCCTACTGTTCAGCCAATTTTTTTAACTTCTGCAAATTTGTCAAAGTGGATATTGACAAACAGAATGTTTTTGTCGTACGGACATCTTTGGAAGCCAACAACTGCACCAATTGCTCCTTTGACTAAGCCTTGTTCTACGTAAAGGTTATATTTTAAAATTACTCTGCAGTTCAAACACAAAGTTAATTTTTTCTCCTATCGTGTTAGCGTTACATTTTTATACGGTATTTCATCATGCTGTTGCTTGTTGACAAATAGGAAGTGTCATGCTGTGCACTTCTAGTTTGTCTGTGGAGATGATATGCAGCATGGGTTGCATATCTTTTTTCTACATTGTCTTGTTGAATTAACTACAGCTTGCAAGGGATGGCATTAAGGACATACATTTTAGATTTTGTTGAGTTAATTGTTCCATGAAATCAGGAACAGATGTGTTTCACCCATACAGCTCAAGGATTAGTCTACTATTTAAGATGGATTTTGCAGCTTAAATCTCCGGCGGATAGCTCAGGGGCTACGTGCTCGCCTTGGAAGCAAGACGACATGGAGCATCACAAGTTCGATCCCTGGGTCCGCGCTTAGAAACCTCTGGGTATTAATCATATCATATCTTTAGTAAGCAGCCCAGTTCTAAAGCTTTTTAAAATCTTAGCATATGTGGGGTACACAGACTGCTGCATGTTTTGAGTTAGTTATCTGTAGTGAAAATGTTGCCAGATATTTACATTTCCAATGCTGCCGAGACCATTATGGCATTCTTTGTGTCCTAATGGTTTGAAAATAGGTTGGTCTTTCATGGCGTTAACTGTAGGAGTTCTCTTAAAACAATAACATGTGTTCCTCCAAACAGTTCCTCATATTTGGTTTTTAGGACTTCTTGCATTCTGAGATTAATTAAAACCAACATGAGGTTGGACAGCATGCTTACTTCATCTATCAGGAGCACTTTTATTTGTTTTAGAATTCTGCGTTCCTCGGTAGCAGCTCTGCTGACAATTTGTAGTATTCTAATTTGTTTTGGAGTTTCATGGGAGGAGTAGTGGTCTGTGTAATGTGACACCACCTATGTTGTAAGCAACCAAGCTTATGGGGGATGTTACTACAGCAGAAAGGTTCTTCTTTGTTAAGCTTTGTAGAAATGTGCTGGTTACTTTAATTAAGAATGTTTTGCCAGCAGAACCAACTTCACCACTTACATATAGGAGCAGAGGTGTATAATGTTTACAGGTACAGGTTTGAGTGTCATGTTTAAAACAATGCTCAATTTCTTGTGTGACTTTAAGATAAATGGTGAGTTGTTCATCATTTAGCTGAGATTCCAAAACTGACAAGTCTTCTTCAGATTGTTCATATTGGTACATTAGCATTAGTTTTCCAGCATTTGTTTGTATTGTTTGAGATTGTCATATGTTATACTGATTTCATGTGCTTTAAATGCAGCTTCAAATGAGTCATAGTCACCTAACAATCCTTTTTCTTTTCACCAAGGTTTCGAAAGTTGTAGTAGGGCCTTGTAATACAGTTCTCTATGTTGTGGAGTTTTAAATGATAACTTTACCTGATTAATTAGACTGAGTTTGGTTAGTTTCAATAGGCTTCCTTCACAAGTTGAAACTGAATATTTGCCAGGTGTCTCATTTGGTGTGACATTGTTTTTGTGGGTGTGGTTTTGGGCAATGTCATACAGACACATGCTTTCAAAAGCAGTACTTCTCTTTGAGTAATATGTGTCGAGTACATTGTTTTTTAAAATGTCCTGGCTGTTGGGATAATGTGTGGCTATGTTTTCTATCTCTTGGTAGGATTTTAGTACTCTTTTTCGGGATGAGGCTGGTCCAAGTTTGAGCCAGACAATGTGATCAGATTTGCCATATAAGGCTGTACCTGTTAAACGGTCTGCAGCTTTGTAGGACACGCCTTCTCTATGAGAGAGCATTTTTATAGCAACTCTGTACAATTTCTGTGATAGCATTTTGTCATATGATATGTCATCCCAGAGGTCTTTTAGCTATGTTTTCTCAGCTTTGGTTAGATAGGCTGTGACATATCTTGCAACTGCAGTGGAATTGACTGCAATGTACTGTATGTCTATGTTTGGATTCCACAAGAGGGCAATCATTGCATTGTGATCATTGATGTACTTTGATGCTCGGGCCCTTTCAATGCTGCATGTATTTTTAGGGGATTTGCCTTTTACACTGTGTCTAACAGAAGACATCAAACTATTTACTTGTCCTTTTTGCACACCGGTCTAGGGAAGCCAAAGCGACATTTGGTATAGTATGTCCCTTTGTTTTTATATCTATGTCGGCAGTATTTGCCACATGTATCTTTTTGGAAGCGTAACACTTGTGTATGGAGGTCACTATCTGTGGTGTTTGAAGGGATGTTGCAGGTAATGTATTTTTCAATAAACTGTAAAACAGTGGTGTCACAATCATGGCCACATTTTAGAGCATCTTTTATCCACAAAATCATGTGGATGTGTGGTGCTCCTCTAGATTGATATTCTTTTCCCCAAAAGAAGTGTTGCACTTCTCAGAGCGGTGGGTTAGTTTTATTGCAGATAAACTGCAGCATGGCTATGAAGTGATAGCGAAAGTACCTTGATACAATTACAGGGTCAAGAGAACAGAGTTATACTGTTTTTTGTTATGTCTATTCCATCTTTATTTTGGTTTGCAGTCCGTAAGAAGTTGTGCAAGTCATCCCATGCATACTCTGTAAAACTTAAAGTAACAAAAAATATGGGTGGGCCTAGGTTCCTTAGCATACAACGTACATGAGCGTGATGTTGGAACCAGTATTCTTTTATACCACGCATGTTTGCCAAGAGATTTGTGATACTTGAATGCAAAACTTCATCTTTGTCTTTTTATTTTTTGAAGCAATTGGGTAGCGCATATGTTTAAAAAGTGAGAGCCTGTTTTTAATGTGTGTGCAACTCCATAACATAGAGTGGCTAGTTCACTTTCAAAGAGTAGGTGGAAAATGTATTGGACACTTTGCCTGAATCTGGGGTCTTCAGAATATATTTGTATACGTGATATTCTGAGCCTGTAGGAAAGACTAGAGGAAAAGAACTTGCTTCTACACCTTTTTCTCATATGCTTGTTGGGGATGTTTTTGCTTGATGCATTTGATATGTTTCTAATGCATCATCAATTGTGTCTTTGGAGTGCAATGGGTGAATGATATACTGGTATAAAATATTGGCTGCTGTAGCAGGACCTACATGTTAAAATTGGCCATTGTCTGGTGACTCTTGAATGATGGGGGTGACTTCTTTTAAGTTTTCCTCTATGCTTACATATTTGTAATATTCATTGTTTTCTTTTAGATATTGTGGGGCTCGTCTAACTTTGTTTAAGCCAAAGATTGATCTATTGGCAGTTGTAGTCCTAGAGTTTGAACATTTTCTTTTATATCCAATGGTAAATATCCTACCTTGCCACGGATGCCCTTTATTAGCTCAGATGGAGGTAATTTGGCTGATTTTGGTTGAAGGCGTATTATAGCTTGGAATTGGTGCACTGTTTGTATCATAATGCTCTCATACAAGTTAAGCTCTTGGAGAGCTTTCTCAAGTGTGAATATTTCTAAATTATTATTGATAGCATGTGATGGCATTTGGTTATTGTCAATCTTTGTGTTGCAGTACATGGGGTTCGCTATTTTGTATTTCCCTTCTGCTGTTAGATATAAAGCTAATTGGAACCACTGGGATTCTTTATTGTCTTCTATTTTGGAGGATAGCTCTACTATTTGTGTGCTCTTTTAATAAACCATTCAGCTGCAACAGACACACATTTGGTCTGGTATTTCAGCTGTTGTGTTTTAAAACATAGCCATTCCTTTTTTGTATGTCTTCATTAGGATGTCTTCATTAGGATGTTGGTGTTTATGAGATTTTCAGTAATATTTTCTGAAGGTACAAAATACTCTAAGTCACCTTCAGTTCCAAAGTATTTACCTTGGATGTGTTTTATTTCTTCATGGCTGTTCCATGTATGAGAATGCTATTTAAATTTAGCAGTTCTAAAGCAGGACTTTTTGCATAGTATAGTTGATGCACAAGATTCTTTATAGTAGAATGGTGTGTTGCTAACATGTTGATGTGGTAGAAAGTGCTTTTGCACGCAGTTCCTAAAATGCAGGCTAATGAATGTGTTTGCAGACCAGTGTGGCTGCGCACTGGACATGAGTCTATGGTTTGTAAAGTTGTCATTTTTATTTTTTATTTTAGTTTACCTAGTGATTGAGGAATTGCCATAAAGATTTAAAGGATTTTTGGCATACATTACACATTGAGCTGCATGTCCATTTGTACACTGGGTGGTTTGTTTGGGTGAAAGAAGCATTTGGTTCTCGGGGATTTATTTTCTATAAGGGTTTCTTTTGCCATAATGGTTTATTACACAATTTCATACCCTTGACCACTATTGTCTATGGCAATGGTTTTTTGTTCTTGTTTATAAGCTTCCCATTGAAGTATGGATCTGTGCTGCTTGTATGAATCCGTTCACCATTACAGAAGTTTGAAAAAGTCTCTATATTGATACTGTGCATGTTTAGAACAACTTGTTGTAATTCATTGATTAATTTAGTTAGTGGTTTCATTCTGTTTAACTTCAATATAAACAATGTTACTTCAAGCAGAAAAGTGCTGTCAATTAGATCTTGCAGGATTACTCTCCTGCAGCAGTTTCTAAGGGAAGATGGTGACTTTTCAGATGTTTTTATAAGATTGTGAAGAAATCTACTCTGGAATATTTTTTGTTACATCATTTTTCTGAATTGCTTGACCATGACTACATTAACACTGGTAGATAGAGGAATGAATTTGTTAGTAGGTCTGTGCTTCTTTGTACATAATTTTTTACTTTTTGTTGTTGCAAGATGGTTCTTACCTTCTTTAGGCGTGGTTGGTTTAGTTTTTTGAGTGAGGTTACTAGCTCTTTTGTTGTAATGTGTTCTATTCATTGTTTTAGAGGTGGATGACAATGTGGTGTACTTGTAGACTAATCTGCTCTATTTTTTCTTTCTTTTCTATGGAGTTGCTGCTTAGTAGGTATTTTGTTGTGTCTGTTGGGAAAAGAGAAAGGTTGTATTGGAAAGTTGTGCAAGGTATATGCATGTATGGTGCATGGGTATGTGGGTGTGATTGTAGAGATGAATAGAGTGCTGTCTGATTGTGAGGTGGTACATTAGGTGTGGTAGGAAAGGTTGTGAGAATACGAGTGTACAGAGGTGTGATGGTGTTGAGTTATTGAAGAAGGCAGTGGTAGTGTGATGGAATCTGTACGGGGATTGTGCTGTTATGAGGAACAGAGTCGGTGTTGCAATGGTACTGTGTAGATGGGAATAGTAGGAGTGTGAATGGAAGAATATAATGGGCTAGAGTGAAAGAAATGTTGGTTTGAAAAGAGTAGTCTGGGGTGATATATATAGTAGTACTGTTCTGCTATAATAACATACATATACCTGTTACATTAATCTACTTATGTTGCTGGATGCGAAGGGTATTTGTTTTTCGGTTGTTGATTGCAGTGATGTGCTTCTTTCCTGTAATTGTAAAAGAAAGTTAGCAGGGATACGTGTTAATGACAAAGTTCTGTTCGGAAGGAAGGGTTATATTTGTAATGGAAGGAAGAGTGGTGGAGAAAAAGTTAATAAAATTGGTGGATGATTAAAAATGGTTGCTTTTAGGAGCAGTTTAAGGAAATGTAAGACATGTGTATGTGCATTTGCAGAAGCTTCGTAACATATTGTAAAAGAGGAAAAAAGTTAATGGAAAACATGTGTAGTACACTTTTAAATGGCAGTTGGTGTGTATAAATTGAATGTGTTAGGAGTATATGCACACTTGCCAACATGATGCATTCTAATCTGTAGGTGTTTAGGTAGTCATATAGTTTTTGTTTGCATTATGGGACTTGTAGTTCCACTTTTACCATTGTGAAAGTTGGAGTACAAGTTTCAGAATTTAGAAAAAAAAGTAGGACTGCATAAACAGCTGAAGTTTGAAAGGGGTTATGTTAGGAAGAATACATGTACTGTTAATATATTAAACTGGCACACACTGAGTGCTAATTACAAATGGTGTACAAATCAATTGTTTATGCTTTTACTTTCACATATGAAAAAGTGACACAGTGCTGCTGGAAATGCAGATATGCATTTTTCAACTTTCTTGAAAAGGCTCCCAAAAATATTTTGAAAAGCACAGCAGTGCATATGTTTATTTGATATACATGTCACAGTTTAGAATTGTGAATTTCAGTCCTGTTTTTTTCTTTGCATTCTCCGACTTGTAGTTTCAGTTTTATAATGGGTTAAGTCATTTGGAAGTGACAGAATGCAAAAGAGAAAAGAAAGACTTACGAAGCACTTATACATTGTAATGTGTGCTGTAGGGATGTATGCATGTGCTGCTAACATATTAAACTGGCAGACACTAGTGCCACTTCAAAAAGGCTAACAGGTCTATTTTATCTGGTTTTCCCTTATGTTATGGAAAAGTGACACAGTGCTGCTGTACATTTGCATTTTTTTTAACTTTAATCAACATGCTTGTAAAAATAAACAATTTGAAATGCAGAGCATTGTAATTGTTTGCTGCTCCTTTATGTGAGCAGGTGATGAATGCTGCACTGCATGGCATTTGCTAAACTGGTGAAAAAAGAGAATATGCTTATTGAGGAGCTTATTACAGTGTAAGTAGAATGAACTTTCTCTATATATAAATATATATTTGTGAAAGAGTTCAAGAACACTTTTTTTTAAAATATAAGCATGCGTGTACTATGTTTTGTTAGATGCAGATGCCCAGTAGGTTTTGATGCAGATGTCTTTCATTAACAGGAAATATGTACTCTGAGATTTCAAATGAGATGACAGGGTTAGGTGTAGAGGTTTTGGATGTGATTGGAGGATGGATGTGTGAATCTTTGAAAGCAGCCAATGAGGGAGATTTGAGAACATGAAAGTGGAAAGCATAGAAGAGCTGCCTCTGTGCTATGGAGTTTGCGGACACCCCGATAGACCGCAGACGGCATGTGCCACAAACAGGTCTTTTGTGGATGCCTGCCATGGAAAGTGGACAGTGGGGAGTAGCCAATCAGGTTTGCTGGGTGTAGTGTACACAAAGAGAGGATAGTGGGAGTTTTGTATGCAGGCATTGTGAGAGCAGTGATAATGGCTATGGATATGTGTTTGAAAAGACAGACTGTGTGGATTCTGGGGGACTCTTTGATTCAGTTGTTGAAGCTATATGCTGATAATCATAGCATCCTTGGAAATATTGTGTTTGTAGAAGTGGAAGTTTCCTGGCATGCAGTTTGTGGCTCAAACTGGGAAAGCTAGCTTTCATTCTGTGAGAATATGGCTCACTTTAAATGTCCAGATATGATGAGTTTCCATTGTGAAGGGGACAGTTTGGGGTTTGTGACTCAAGTGTCTCTGCAAGTTGTGCTGAATGATTTTTTTAAAACCCTAATGCAACTGTTTCCTGCTGCTCAGAGATGCACATGGAGATGTCCAACAAACTTTTTCATTCCTCAAATTGAACAATCAAGGCAGATTGTCAATAAAGGTGTATATGCTTTTTTATATGCTGCAGGAAAGTCATCTGTTGAGATTGAACACATCAATTCTCATGAGTGATGTAATCCCTTTAACAGAGTTTTTTCACTGAATTTCATGGGTTTTTGTTGGTGAAATTTAACAATAATGTCCCATTAACAACCTTTTTTTAGTGAATTTCATGGGTTTCTGTAAGTGCAACTTAACCATAACATCATGTTTCACTGGATATATATTTATATATATATATATATATATATATATATATATATATATATATATATATATATATATATATATATATATTATAGGGCGGCAGTCACCGTCCTATAGTTAAGGTGAGTCAGAGACACATAGGAACCCCTTCAAATTCTATTGTTAATAACTTTTAATTTGTGTAATGGATTTGGCTGAAATTCCAAAAGTGATTAAAATTCTGCTCCTCCCCACCCCCGAATGCAAAGTTTGTAAAGATTTTTTTTCTCGAAAAGTGTGGCCTACTTCCAATTAATTTTCCCATAAACAAAAAAGGGTAAATTTTTTACAGTCTAAACCGCTAGACGGATTTGGACCAGGTCTGAAACATCTTGGGCACGAAGCGTTGATTCGCAATTCATGCATGCTTTGGGGTTATTCCATGCCGTAGTTATTTGACAGATATTACCTTCCCCAAAAATTATGGTAATATCCCCCATGGTGCATTGCAGGATCATGGTTTTCAGAAATAAAACGACCGCCATCTTGTTTTTCTCTCCATGCAAAAGAAAGTCTCGGCTACAGCCGAGGTTATGGGAAAATGAAACACAGTAAAACACTCTTTGCAGGTAATAAAACATACAAATACCATCATGGTAGAGGTGGGGGGATGGCTAGAAAGCACTAAGTGAAATTTAGGAGTTGGAGGGGTCCAGGAACCGAGTTTGCAACACAAAGTTTTCTGTAGCCTCTGCTATTGCTGCGAATAGCCAACATCTGAAAGCAAACTGCTTCACAGAAGCAACGTGTGCTTTGGGTTGAAAGGGAGAGGGCAGGGGAGGTGAGGAGGAGCTGGCACAGATGAGGGGAGCACTTAGTGATGCCTGGGGGGCAGGGAATCTTATTTTGTTCAGGCTGTTTTGCCGATATTCACAGCTATATCAGAGGTTACAATGGACTACAGATAACCACGGGTATGTGTAGTTCGGTATCCACAGTTACAATTACATTTAAATTGGGAAGATATTTTTTATAACTATAGTGATGTTGGGGGTGAATAATGACTGGCTATGGCTGTAGGCCATGGCCAGTGACTCAATTATCATCCAGGTCTCCCATTCATGCAGTAACCAGGACAGACTCTACTAAGTTTCAAAGTGAGGAAGGGGCCAGCATCCTCATGCCTTGTTGCCTGATAAATGAGCCAAACTTACAAGACCACTTAGAGGAATGGGCCAGACCTTTTCTTGCTTTGAAGCTAAGCAGGGTCAGTCCCGATTACTGCAGGGATGGGCGACCGAATGAGCATCTGAATTATTGACTTTTTTTTTAACTGTGCTATTCTGAGTCCTTGGAGGCAGTTATTTGCCTTTAGCTGAATTGCGTTCTGTTATTTTAGTCTCCCAGTCAATAATAAAAAGAATAAGAAAATAGGCATGTTTACAGCAACTGTGGGTTTCCCTTCCCTGCAGTAACTGGGACTAAAACGGTTTAGCTTCAAAGTGAGGAAGGGGTCAGCCCACTAAAGCCATGTTGCCTAATATATGGGCCCCCAACTTAGAAGCTGGATCCTTCCTTGCTTTGAAACCAAGCTGGGCTGGTCCCGGTTACTGCATGGATGGCAGACAGCCCACGGTCCTGAATGCTCTGTGTTTTCTTAGTTTTAAATATCTCATGACACACAGCATCCGCATGTTTATAAAACAGAAAAAATGAAATTTACAAAATCACATTTATGCTGAACACTGCTATCAGAAAACCTTGGCCTTAAGGAGTTTGAGACGCAGCACTTAACCATTATGCTACAATGATGTTATTGCTTGGAATTTCACAGGTGTCATACCTAGCCTTTTATCATTTAACATGTTAAATTATAGGCTAATTATAAAATGTATGCCCCATGAAGAAGCAAACCATTGATCTGTGAGGTCATCATTGTGGTCATAGTCTGCGCAACAGCAGGTGCGAAGTTAAGGTGGCTTTAGCTGAATTTCCTGTTTTTTGTTGCATTAAGTTCTCACCTTAACGTCCCTGCAACTAACATTTTTTCCTTGAATATATTTATTTACATATTATAGGATAGTTTTTTGGACAGTTAATTACATTTGAATGGATATTCGTCCTTTGTGAAAAGTAGAGTGAGCAAAAATTAATGGCTAAAGACTCTGAAAGTGGGAAAAAACACAGAACAGGTTATCATGCCATGTTCTTTCTAGAGAGGGTTGTCTGCTACCTTTTTTTTATCCTTACAAGGAACTTGGGGTTCGTCACGCTAAGTTACCTGGAAGAACCCAGACGTGGGCCTCTTGCTCACTGTGCTCAGAAAGGCACCGCTCCACCTCAATGATGAGGAACAACAAGGCTGAAACACTTGTCTCGGGTTGCTGTTGGTACTCTTGTTCAGAGGAGATTTGCCTGGGATTTCGGTGCTGGACTTCCCTTGTAGGCAGGACAAAGACTGATATGCAAATGGATATTCCTCCATTGTAAAAAGTACAGTAAGCAAAAAGTGTTGGCTGTGGACTCTCAAAGTGAGTAAAAAACAACTGAACAGGTTATCATGTCATGTTCTTTCTAGACAAGGTTGCCTGCTACCGTTCTTGTATTTTTCAAGGAACTTGGGGTTGGTCACTCTATGTTACCAGTGGGAACCCAGACATCATGGACTCTTTGCTCACTGTGCTCAGAGAGGCACAGCTCCACCTGAGGCCCAACAAGGCTGAAACACGTGCCTGGGGTTGCTGTTGGTACTCTTGTTCAAAGGAGGTTCACCTGGCATTTTGGTGCTTGACTGCCCTTGTGGGTGGGACAAAGACTGATATGCAAATTGTTATTCCTCCTTTGTGAAAAGTACCGTGAGCAAAAAGCGATGGCTATGGATTCTCAAAGTGGGTAAAAACCACTAAACAGGTTATCATGCCATGTTCTTTCTAGAGAGGGGTGCCAACTACATTTTTTGCATTTTTTCAAGGAACTTGGGTTTGGCCACCCTAAGTTACCTGGGGGAACCCAGATGTGGAACCCTTGCGCACTGTCATCAGAGGGGCACCACTCCATCTCACTGATGAGGCCCAACAAGACGGAAAAACGTGTCTGGGGTTGCTGTTGGTACAGTTGTTCAAAGGAGGTTTACCTGCATTTCGATGCTGTACTGCCCTTGTAGGTGGGACAAAGACAGTTATGCATATGGATTTTCCTCCTTTGTGAAAAGTACAGTGAGCAAAAGGCAATGGCTGCGGACTCTCAAAGTGGGTAAAAACCACTGAACAGGTTATCAATCCATGTTCTTTCTAGAGAGGGGTGCCTGCTAACTTTTTTGTAATTTTTTCAAGGAACTTGGGTTGGTCACCCTAAGTTACCTGGAGGAACCCAGATGTGGAACCCTTGCTCATAGTGCTCAGAGAGGCACAGCTCCACCTCACTAATGAGGCCCAGCAAGGCTGAAACACGTGTCTGCGGTTGCTGTTGGTACTCTTGTTCAAAGGAGGTGGGTCTGGCATTTCGGTGCTGGACTGCCCTTGTGGGTGGGACAAAGACTGATATGCAAATGGATATTCCTCCTTTTTGAAAGGTACAGTGAGCAAAACGCGATGGCTGCAGACTCTGAAAGTGGGTAAAAACCACTGAACCAGTTTTCATGCCATGTTCTTTCTAGAGAGGGTCACTTGCTATCTTTTCTACATTTAAATGTACCTGTCTAGCATGTTTTAAGGGCTTATATATTGAGTATTTAATTACTTGTATATAATTTGATGCATTGAGTGATCTCTCAAATTGTGGATTATTGCATCATTACACCATCCCCATAGCTGCTGAATCCTTGCCTTACTGCTTTGCAACATTATCTTGATAGAGTTTGGTTGGGCCTAAGAGTAATAAACCTTGCTCATCAACCAGGGTGGCCTCTGTAAACCCTCCCATAGGGCTACTGTTGAAAAACCATCATAACAAAGATGCATTTTCATCCCAGCATTGTGTACAGTGAACCCACGCACTCTTCAGGGCAAAACAGCTGCTCATTCTACTCTAGACACTATTGTGAAAGGAAGTGTGGTTAGTGGAATGAGCAGTGAGCTGTTAGGCACAGAGATTAACTTGGTTTAAAGGACCTGGGGCACATCAAGCAATATAGTATGCTACAGTTGCATTCCGTAAAAAGAAAAGGTGTGAAATGAGAAAATGGGAAGAAAAGGAAATCAAAGCTTGAAAAGAATAAAGAAGGAAAGGGGTAAATATGAAAGGCTGGGAAAGGCAGATAGGGAATCTATAGGCATATAGGGGTTGTAAAGACTTGCATAGAAAATACATGGAAATGTGGGAAGCAATAAAGGAAGAAAGGGGCAAAAGGTTCAGTGAAAGGACTTAAAAGTGGGATACAAAACAGAAAAGGGGATACATTGTGTGCTATATTCAAATGCATCCTGCCTACTTGGCCCCAACACTCCCTCCAGTGCTGCATAATAATGCATTTTTAAATATCTGTACAGATACTTTGAGGCAACTGCCCCCTAACTTAATCTTACCATTCCTTATATGTTCTTTATTTTGTCCCTCTCTATATCCAATAGTGTTCACAACATCATATCTCTGTTGGCTATTGTTTGTGCACCCATGTGGGAATGCCTCAACTGTCTGTAAATGTGTTATTGTAAGTCATTACTGATCAAAACTGACATCCCTTCTCTTCAAATTAATACAAATATAAACTACAAATATAAGTCATGAGGGTTTCAAGAGGAAAGGGAATGCTACAGCACTTAAATTTAATATTCATTCTGAATTGTTTGCCCCAGTACTTCAACAATGTCAGAATAGTGTATGTGTCTATTTAAACAATACATCAACCGTTGTTCCTCAAACAATACTTAGCACTCTACTACTTCTATCTAATTTGTTTGCACATTTCTTTGTGCATTGCTACATTCATGTATGATGGTGGTTCGCATCCAGACGCCGATGCTTGTGACAGAGACCACCTCTTGCTCAAGAATAGATCCATATCTTCCACCTATTTGCCCTGATTGAAAAAGGCGATTGATTCGCCGAAACACGTGTCTCACATAGGGCCCTCTCCTAAATATACTTTCCAACTTCTCAATACTTTTGAGTGTGTTCTTGTAATTTATATTGTGGCGCTTGACCCTAAGTGGAGTGGGGTTCTTCTTGAGCCCCAAGCACCTTTTTGTACATTCATGTATGCATTTGTTTTCTTTAAACAGGGCTGGGTATGTTTTTTTTTTACATATTTCTTAACAGAAATGGATATTTACAAAATACTGCATGCTTGATTCTGAAAATGAGAAGGTTGGCTTCAATTTCCCGACCTGTGGGCCTCATCAGGAGTCTTGTGTTACCCCTGAAAATTGCCACCCATAACGCTCCACCGGATCATGAGCAATTGCAAATACCGCTGACTGTAAAATCAGCCGGCGCTATTACAGCCGGCGCTATTACAGCCAGCGGTATCTGCGCTGTCAACAAGAAGCGCAATCACAGCCGCATGACAACTCCATGAACTGTGTTTTTAGCGCAGAAAAATGGTGCAAATACCACTGAAAACACAGCACAAATACCTCCAGCCTCAAGCTTGTGGCAAATGAACGCAGGTGCCAGAAATGAAGCCACATATTATGCCAATGCACTCAAGAGGGCTACATAAGGCACACAACGTACCCCAAACATTGTGCCTAACACCATGCTGCCACTAGCCACTGTGAGCTGGAACAGGCAGCTCACAGTGGCTAGTGCGCCTGGAGGTAGAGATGCAGGAAAACCAGGCCAGGTCACAAGGGGGAGTAGGAGGAGGAGGAAAGCCCAACCAAGGCATGCACTGATCCGCAGGGTCAGGCTCTCAACATGAACCTTCAATGACAGTCACTTGCTCATAACTGAGCTGCTCACCACAATACAGGACGACAGGGAGAAGGATCAACATCCGTACAGCTGTGACCCCACTGCTGAAGCGAGTGTTTGTCCTACAATCCCTCTGAACTGGCACCTTCCAGCACTCTGTGTCCATGATGCATAGCATGGCACAGCCAACATTCTGTGCAGTGTTGTCCCGGTTGCTCGAAACCCTCCTGATGCAAGTGCAATGGCACATCTCACTAGCCTCTTACCCCAGCCCAGGTGAACGCCATAAAGGCACAGTTCTCTGCTGTTGCCCAAATGCCAAATGTGATAGCAGCTCTGGACTGTACCCATGTTGCGTTGGTGACCCCCCTAGGCCCACAAAGAAGTGTAACGAAACTGGAAGCACTGCTACTCCCTGAATGTGCAGGTGACCTGCAACCCCAACCTGTACATCACCCACTGTTGTGTCCGCCACCCTGGTTGCACCCACGATTCCATGGTCCTAAGAAACAGCACACTGCCAGGATACATGGAGAGGCACAAAGGACAATGGACATGGATAGTGGGTGAGTAAAATTGTCTGCATGCATGCACTGCAAAGCACCCAACCAAATGGGGGCCGGAGGTACCAATGACTACAAAAAGCATGGCATTACAAGCAAATGCACATGTCAAACCAGACCAACTCCTGCCCCAACGTCACAGTACAACCCAGGGAGCATGCACATGTTGGACATACCTGGATGGAGAAGCTGATGAACACACACAGTAGCAACTCCTAACACAAACATGACTACATGCACCACAATGCAACATGCACAATCCAAAGTAATGCTGACAAATGGCCAAATTGCATCACACAACTTCAACCCTGACAGTAACACAGCTATGCACCCATATGCGCCCAGCCCGCAATGCAGACCTGGTGGCCCCAGTATCCTACTAAGAGCCAAAGACAAACCCAGCATGCCACATGCATGGGAGAAATGCATTGCCACATGACAGCCACTATGTCAGTTGCACATGTCACCAACAGACACCTTGCATCTGCTGCAAGGGAACATGGTGCATGTGAACACCAAACAATGCATGATATGAGTAACACATCATGCACAGACATTGTATAGATACATGACACGAAATTAAGCCCCATATACATGCACATGATGTCCATTGCCCTGATAATGTGTAAGACCATCCCCACACATTGCACTTTGACTGTTGGCTGTGCCTCCCTCCATGCAGGTGACTCTGGATACCCACAGCTGACTGAGGACACCTGTGCTTAATCCACAAACACAGCAGGAAATTTCCTACAACCACGCTCACAGCAGGACCCGTGTGTGCATCGAGCGTACCTCTGGCCTCCTGAAGGCACGATAGTGCTGCCTCCACCACACCGGTGGAGCCTTGATATATGCTACAGAGAAAGTGGGTAGTATTGTCCTTGTGTGTGCCATGCTGCACAATATCTGCCTGAAGAGAAATGTTCTGTTACCCCCTGACGTGGAGATGCCGCCCCCTGAGGATTAGGATGCAGTGTTCATGAGGGATGGGAGATTGGCTTGCACAGGATTGATAGACAATTTCTTCTGACATCTTCACATGGCACATGCCATGCATGACTATGTGAGACTCACCCCTATTAATAAATACCACAGTGACACAATCAGGAATGTCCTCCCATCGATGCAGTACAACAGTTTTAATGCAATGATTGCTCCCCAACTATCCCCCCTACAAACTCTTCATCACGGCCACTCAGAGAAAAATGTGTCTCAATGTTCTTTCTGTGGTAATCTGTGGCTCAGTTGGCGCTGGGACCAGTACTTTGGTGTACTCTGTTGCGACTCCTCAGATGTGCTGGAGTGTGACCTCTGTGACACTCTGTGCTCTGGTGGATGGCGTCTGCAAGGGCTGAGACACCCTCTGTCATCTCCCCAACCCTCTGTCCATAAACAGTCATGGCGGCAGTACTGACAGCTGCATCTGCCCGGTTCCTTGACAAGGCCCGCACAATCCTGTGGGTTGGCCCTTGCAGGCATTCATGGATCATCTGGAGGTGTTCAGAATAGGGGTGCCAAATTGCCTGCATCTCCCACTGTCACCTCTCCATCTCCTCCAGCTTCTGCAGCACATTGTTGCTTGGTGGTGTGTGCTGAACGTGAGGGGGGCTGTGCAGTGGCTCTGGGATGTTGGTCGGGAGCCATAGAATTGCGTGATTATGTCCAGCTCAGGTGTCTGGGCACGCTGGTGGTGGTGGGGGCTCTCAGGATTTTGTGGCCCTTTTACAGGCAGTGACACTGGGCTGACGTCCTCCTGTGTCTCAGGAGTTGCACTGCCAGGAGGCGTGCCCTCTGTGTCAGTCACTGCAGCTGCGGGAGTGGGTGCAGTGGGCTTTGGGGTGCTCCTGGTGGTCTGTCGTTTGGTCATTGTTCGGGCCTTGTTGGGTCGTGGTGTCGCACGGTAGTCCATCTGCCTAGGTGTAGCATGTGTGCACCTTTGTGGGTGGTGGTGATGGTGACTGGCCTGGAAGTGCCACTTCCAGATGGGCCAGCCCCCTCGTCCTCCGCCAATTCCTCTGCTGATGCGTGAGTGCCTGTAGGGGACATATGAATATCTGTCAGGTATGGTTCTTCCACCTGTGTTGGCATGCAAGACACATGTGCTATGGTACAGAGTGAGACCCCACACATTTGGGCAGCTGTGCATGGTTGGTCAGGGCATACTGCATGTGGGCACAGCATTGTGTGAATGATTGCTGCAATGTGTGTGTGACACATGGCCAGTTGGCCTTTGGCCTGTCTGTCGGGAGGGCATGGTGTCGATGCTGCTGCAGCCGATGTATAGCTTGCATTCTTGTGGTCCTCATGCCCCCATCCTCTCCCCGTGTGGCACACAACTTGTGGGAGTGGGTGTGGTGGCTTCATCCATGGCGCCGTCATGGCTCCATGGGGAGCTGATATGCTGCCTGTGCTGTTGCACTGTAATGCACAGTGATCGGCTAGCTGCGCCCATGTCGGCCTAGGGTGACATGTACTTCCAATAGGCTTTTCTTCCATGCCAAAATGGGGTAGGCCAACTGGGCCGGCAACATGTTGGTGTGACTGCTGCACAGTGTCATGGTCGCTCACGCACCACAATCCCACTAGCACAGGGTGCACCACCAGGGGTGTGGTGTACACAGCACTCAGATTGGTCACTTGACAGCCCTTCCCACTGCTCTTACACTCAGGGGTGCCTTTGGTGCCCAGCCCCATGGCTGCTGTGATGGGTGGCTGATGTGGCACCCCATCAATACACACTGATCGTCTTACCCACCTTCTGGGCCTGCCAACATGTGTCCCTGTCCACTGGGACATCTTGTGCTAGGCTGACATTTGTGCATGGACATGTGATGTTTTTTTTTACCCGCCTCATGCATCCTGGCTGCTGGCACCCACCTCCACACCTCTGAATCCCTCAATAGCCTCCATGTCCAGGACTGTGCTGCACTTCTCCTCCCAGGCAGTGAGGACCAGTGGTTTCACAGTGCCTCCTCTAGTCACCAGGGACTCCTGGTGGTGTTGAGACAGGAGTCCATGCACCCTGACCCTTAGGTCATTCCACCACTTCTTGCAGTCCTCTCTGTCACAGGGTACGGTCGGCAATTACCTCATCAGCGAGGACCACCATCTCTCCCCCGCTAAACTTTGGTTTTCTCAAACGATATTTAGGCACCTTGTCACTGGTCCTTCTCCTGTGAGATGTTCGCTTGTTTCCAGGTCCAGATGGCTGCAGGTAGTGCAGATTCTGGATGGATTCTGTTTTTCAAGATGGCCACTACAATGCTTCCAGTCTCAGCAGTGACACAATTTCCGCTGGTGCTAATGGCAGCAGGGTTGCTTATAGCGCTGGGGTCGCCGGCGGTAGTGCTATTTGCCCGATACTTCAGCGATAACCCTTATTTTGACGCTGTTTCCATTATGCATTAATAGCATTATCGTCAGAGTGGGTTGTGCATTCATGCCAGTTTGTGATGCAGCGCTAATACCACTGCATGACCCACCAGTAATGCTATTTCCACAAGGCAGAAATTGTGCCGGAATGCTACCCGAATCCTGATGAGGCTCAGTGATACTAAAGTCCTAATACTTGCGGATTCCTGAGACGTTTGGTGAGACCTGCAGATGTATATGGTTATACCAGTGGTTATCAAACTATGGAGCTAGACCCTGTGCAGCTAGGTTGAGGGAGGGTGGCGCAGGGCACTTTTAAAAGGCGGTAAAGTGCCTGCTATTAATTGAAAATATAAGCTGTTATGGCTTGTGGGGGTCATGCCGCCAATCATAATTTTACTCAAGAAGCGGCGTGGGGGCTCGGCACAAGCAAGTTTGTATACCACTTGTTTAAAGGAATAAGTTAACTAAAGTACAATTAATACATCTTCAAATCCAACCAGATTATTCTAAAACGGTTGGAATTCCATCTATGATATTTCAAATATTCTTCCACGGATTAGTTCCCACATCCGACCATCTTTAGGGTTTTCAGCTTGCTCCTAAATACTAATGAACTCTCAATGGGTTAATTGCCCACACATAATTAAATACCAACATGGTGCATTTCAACAATAGGTTTTCAGATGCACACCAAACAAACATTTATTAAGAAATGCCTTTTTCCTTGACACATGGCCAACATTTGCAAAATGTTACTCTAAATATCTGATATAATGCTCCCGCACCAGCTCAACATTGCCAAATCAATTTGTTTTTAATCTTCTCATCTCCTAATTCAATTCTGACATTTTTGTATAGGGTTTACAAAGAATCTTTACATAGCTAAACCACAAAGCAATGCCTTCTGGAAATGTAGCTTTGCTTGCACTGAAAAGGCTTCTATGGAGGAAGCAATGATATCATGTGTAATCATCAGGCTCAAAGGTCATATGACATCACTTCCTGTCACTTCCTGTGCTGTCATTGAATGTGTGATGTCACTTCTGCTACCCCAGTCTTTTTGGTGAATTGACGTCCATGATTTTGAGCCCGGCGTAATGGGAATCTAAAGAGTAAAAGCCTCAAGCACGGGACCCATCACACTCCAGACCTACCTAGACCATCACTTATGTGGAATTCCCATGATGATCATGCCGCTGCAGGGGCATGTGTGTACTGCACTAGATGGAAGATGGAAGTGTGTTTTTTAATCAAGGTTTACATCTTTCACCCAATGTAGAAACAAGGGGCGGTGTATGTCCTCTGGTGGAGTGAATTTTTTAATTGGAGGGGAATAAATATTTTCCACAAGTATGTGAGAACGACCAAGCATAGCGAGTGAGCCCAAATTAACGCCAGGGAGTTCGGGGGGAGGGGTGCTCCTCCCTGAGAATTCGTTTTTAATAATGGGTTACAACGATGCATTATAAAGTACACTTTCTGTAACACAAATGGGGTGCAATGCAACACAGTTGGTAACCAGTTGTGTACCGTAACTCGTGAAAACGTCCAATAGATGTAAGTTGCCAACAGTGCACAGCAGCATTTCCCAGTGTATTTTCATGCCTTTCACCAGCAGCATATGCCATTACAAAAAACATGTTCACGCTGGCTCTGCCCACACATTTCAATGCTGCACCAATATAAGAAAGTATTCCCATGTAAGAACATATTAATCTTTCCTTTTTTCATAATATCAATAATAATACTATTAGAGAACATGCCCAGTCTATCTCTATCAATGTATGGCAGTACCCCCACATAAGAAGATACACCTTTTGGCTTTGTCATTAAAAATCCAATGCCACAGTAAGAAAACATGTCCAAACTGGCTCAATGTAGCCAGTCTAGACACATAAGAAAACTTATCCTACTTGGTTTATCATAGATGCTCAGTATGCTATGATATAAGACATTGATAATGCGCCTGCACGCAAGTGTTTCTAGCACGACAAGGGAGGAGGACAGAGGGAGGAAAAAACAAACGATCTTACTAGGCCTTGTGTTATTCAGATTGTGCAAGTGCCTCAACACAAAGTGCAGGGGGAGGCAGAAGGGGGAAGTGAAAGGGAGAGGGAACCGGGAAGTGCAATCAGGGCAGCATTGCTCTGAGGACGATCAGCCGGGGAAGTGTGGCTCTGGGTAAGTTCAAGGTGGCAGGGGACTGTATGGTAACAGTTACAGTCCTTAAGTGTGCGGTAGACCCGGGGGCAGTGCATGGGAGACCCAGTGAGACTCTGAGGGGAGCCAGGAAACCAGTCAGCACAGAAGACATGGAAGTCAGAAGGGGAAAGAGAGAGAAAGCAAGAGGCAAAAAGGAACGTCTTGAGCTGCTTTCGGAATTTCAGGTGGTCCGGCTCAAATTTGAGAGGGGCAGGGAGGCCATTTTAGAGGGAGGCAACTTCAGAGGAAAGAGATCTACCCCCACTCTCTGCCTGGAGAAGCGTCTGACCCTCAGAGTGTTGGAGGTGGCTGAGCAAAGGGCATGAGAAGGAAGGCGTGGTATGCCACATTAAGGAATGGCTGGACTTTCTGCACCAAAATACCAGTCTAGCAACGTAATAACACTCATGCTTCCTGCTTTATCATGGATGCCCAATAAAAAAGCAGTAATGCAAACCCCTCACACCCGCCCCCTCCAATCCATCCACCCCCCACCCACGAAAATCAGCTTCGGGACACAGCACAAACACACAATCACTTACTCATTAACACACGCCATACATTCATCCATTCACATATATTACATACATAATACACACAACTGCATGCATGCAAGCATACATGCACACAAACATAAGAAACATGCAACACCTTTGTAACCAGACACACACTTTTTTTCTGTACGTGTTTCTAGTTGCTGCAGGACTGCGGCACAGCGCACACCCGAACCAGCAAGCACTCAAGCAGGGAGTGTTTCCTGACATGCACAGTGGATCCTGTGTGCCTCCATCTCTTGTCGCAAAAAGAAATAATTCCTTTGCAGCGAGACACGAAGGAGCTCCATCTCCTGCTCCAAAAGAAATAATGATTTCCTTTGTGCTGTGAGATGGAGTCAGAGCTCAGACTTTAGAAATAAATCATTTCTTCTTCTTTTTTGAAGTCTCAGGCTCCCCCTAGGATATGGTGTGGCGGTTACTCCACACTGAAGGGGGGCCCTGTTAGGCCACAGCAACTGTCGCTGTAATCCCTGGCCAGGGGTCCACAGTGTTTTATTTAAAGTTTGCAGTTTGGTCACATTTCATTTAGTCTTCCTAATATCAGCTGTAGATTTTGAGGGAGAACCTGATTGTTAGACAGAGATGGTAGCTGGTCAGTTTGCTGTGGCATGATGCTAAGTGCTGAAACAGGGTTCAGAACACTGGAAAAGGGACCATCATACATATCTTAATAGCATGAGCAAATGTACGAGCACACCTTATTCACAACAGCCGGTGCTTCCTTTTTATACTAATCTTAATCAGAAGCATCTGGTGATGCCCCGAGTTCACTTCTCTCTCTACACACACTCACAATTCTTGCATCCATATTCACATCCGGCACCTGATGTTCACTTGATGGAAGGATGCCAATGTGGGGGCTGCTCGTGAGGCATTCCTAGTTATTCTCTTACCACGTACGTGGAGACTGGATAGGCTCATCTGCAAAGAATGTCGATTTTTAGAACATTGTTTAATGTATGTGTGTAAGTACGCTGTTAGCAGTGACGCAGTTTGCATGTATCCCTTGTAGTCATACAACTATTATTTCCTTTCTGGCTGATCATTGTAGCTACTTATTCAGACAGCAGCAGTGTGTGTTTGAAGTTCTAGCCAGGTAAATTATTTACTTATTAACTGAACTGTAAGATACGAATGACGGAAATGGAATTATGGCTCACTGATAAGGGAATGGGCTGTGCAAGATTAAACAGATCTTAACATGTTGATTTACAGGACCCAATGCTATTTTACAGTTATCATTTACGAATGAAGGGTTGCTTTCTTGATTCTGTCACACTTAGATTTGCGTCAAGATGCATGGGTTGGACCATGTTTGTTTTGCAGTAATGAGGTATCAAGTGGCTCAGATAGGTTTGCTCTGCCAGGGTTTTCAAGGTCATTCTGTAAACGTCAGGCTACCGTTGCTCTTACTTTTCTATACGAAGAGCTTTTCATTAAGTAACCTGCATTGTTCAAAAATTAAATAGTTTGCAATACTTTTATGTTCCTTTGATTGTACTTACCTATACATTCTGCCAATTGTGTATGTTAATTGTATGTCAACCAAATTGTGAACATGAATTGAAATATGCGATCACATAGCGAGAGGGCAGCTTGATGAAAGGAATCCAGTATTAAAAGCCAGGCTCAGACATGTAAAGCTGCACGTGCCTATCGCTACAATGCAGGGCATCGATAAAAGGAAAAAGAAGTGTCAACGTTATTCTCACCATTATGTAATGTCCTGTGAGGGGACCCAGAGAGAACATTCACAAAGGTTTGAGTGAGTATCATTCGTCTGAGGCTTTTTTGTTTTATATTAATAATATTGTTTTTACGTCATGGATTTATGGTTCGTTGTTGCGTTTGTTATCTCTTCTATTCAAATGTTATTTCTTCCCTAAGTTTTAAGGGGTGTATGGCCGGATAATAAACTGAAATTCATTTTAATTGTACTGAGAATTGTTTCTTAAGTGTACGTCCCGATTCACCAAGTATGCAAAATGCAGGTGGAAGTTACCACAGGTGTAGCATTTGACCTGGAGTTATCGCAATTTACAAGTGGAAATCCAATATATGGAAATCTTGTTCCTATCACAACATACATTTGTGTGCATTTACCTGCATTCGCAAACAAAACACATTACGACCTGAAACTCTCGACACGTGTGAAAAAAAGAAAAATGCACGTTATAATTTATCATGACATATGCTAAATATTGTGTACGTGTAGGATGCTATTTTTAAGGAAAGCACAAAGGGAGGCAGGCGAAAAAGTCATAAACTTGAGACATATTTCTCTGAGATTAAAGAAGAAGAAAACATTCACAAGAGCCAAGTATTGGACAATTAAAAGTGTATAAAGCCTCTACAGAATGGAGCAAGCAAGTCTCTAATGGACAAATTAGTGGTCTCTTTGTGCGTGATCCAGAAGGCAAAAACAAGGGCTATTCATTAAGCTTTGGATGAAAATAGTGATGTGCTCACACTCCCTTGAATGTCCCACAAC
This sequence comes from Ambystoma mexicanum, assembly GCF_040938575.1. Taxonomy (NCBI): domain Eukaryota; kingdom Metazoa; phylum Chordata; class Amphibia; order Caudata; family Ambystomatidae; genus Ambystoma; species Ambystoma mexicanum. The sequence continues at coordinate 1,333,663,725 of NC_090937.1, forward strand.
AGAAACAGGCGACAAGGTAAACTATAGTCGGGAAACTTTGTCTCCTGACCGGACTGATGAGAGATGATGGACTAAATGGGAAAGTGGGGATTAATCTGACGTGACTCAAGCACCCGGTTTTCGTTTTGCTTATGCTGCTAGCCAAGCCAAAAGTCCAAGGTTGGGTAGGTTTGTCAACCAATTAGTTGTACTATGGGGCAACCTGCTTTTCAATGTTGCATAGACCAATCCCTTGCCATTTTGTCCGCTATAATCAGTATTATATGTATTTAGAGGTAGTTTTCGGTGTGTCGTACAGATAAGAGACTGCCAATGGTGTACTAACCCATATGTATTCTATAAGTAGATATGTTCCCCTAACAAATCCCTCCTGTCAAAAGGTTTTATAGATTGCCACGTAGGATGACATCGTAGCTGATGCATTTTGGGATATATGACCTGTGTGTAATCAAGTTTGTGTGCAAGCGTGCACGCATCAGTCCGTTGTCTGACATTTTTGCCCTGCTTTATCAAATTGAGAATAAAGTTGTTCTTTGCCATATTCTTTGAGTCTGTCCGATTATTTGGTCCGAGATCTATATTGGTAATCCCATCAAGCACAAGAGACACTTCAAGGTGCTAGAGCACACTTTATAGGCAAGAGAATTCATCCTGTGTCTGCAACGGAGTGTGTTGTCTTGTTGTGGCTAGACAAAATGCCCTTTTATTACAAAGTAAAAAATAACAAGTCTTGCAATTCTTTTAGGAAAGTGAGTGAATTCACTATCTTTTGCTGGGTAAACCAAATTTGGGTTTACTTTATAGAAAAACCTTAGAATTCTTTGGAAGCTGGGTGTGATTATATTCAGGAGGTATAAATCAGTGGCAGGAGAAAAAAAACATCTTGAGTTCTACAATGTCTGGATCATCAACATGTGCGAAGGTACGATGGAGGAATGAAACTAGAGGTATTTGACATCAGCCATTACATCTGCTGTATTCACTTCCATCATTTGCTGTGGTAGACAAAGTAGTACACACTCACGCATTTTGGTTGAAGGGAGAAAAGGACAGGTCAGCCCATTGCTAAAGTGGTAAAGGACACATGATGTAAGGAAATGTAAAAACAGTGTAAATGGAAATGAGGTGACAGAATACACAACACACAGTGTCGAATAAGATGATTGAGAAGTAGGAACATAGAGACTACAGGGTCCTGATAAACCCAGCTAATTAGCCAGGAGAAATTCATCCTGTGTCTGCAACGGAGTGTGTTGTCTTGTTGTGGCTAGACACAATGCCCTTTTCTTACAAAGTAAAAAATAACAAGTCTTGCAATTCTTTTAAGAAAGTGAGTGAATTCACTATCTTTTGCTGGGTAAACCAAATTTGTGTTTACTTTATAGAAAAACCTTAGAATTCTTTGGAAGCTGGGTGTGATTATATTCAGGAGGTATAAATCAGTGGCAGGAGAAAAATAACCATCTTGAGTTCTACAATGTCTGGATCATCAACATGTGCGAAGGTACGATGGAGGAATGAAACTAGAGGTCTTTGACTTCAGCCATTACAGCTGCTGTATTCACTTCCATCATTTACTGTGGTAGACAAATTAGTATGCACTCACGCATTTTGGTTGAAGGGAGAAAAGGACAGGTCAGCCCATTGCTAAAGTGGCAAAGGACACATGATGCAAGGAATTGTAAAAACAGTGTAAATGGAAATGAGGGGGCACAATACACAACACACAGTGTCGAATAAGATGATTGAGAAGTAGGAACATGGAGACTACAGGGTCCTGATAAACCCTGCTAATTAGCCAGGAGAAAAAGCGCACATTGTAGAGGAGCAGGATTTGGGAACATCCCTGTCCCCACAACCAATGAGTCCGATGATGATTATGTCCAAACTACATATAGGCAGCAGCATCATATCATTCTTGGAATATTAAAAAAGCCACATCTTCATGTTTACTGTCCATAATTTCTCTTAAAGTTTCAATATCCTTTTTAATTGATTGTACTTCTTTTCCAACCTTATTTAATAGTTGTTTTAATTGTTTCAATTCATCTAGGATTCGTCTTGTGAGTAGTTGTTGTGGTGCTTCTTTTTAATTCTTCGTCATACTATAATAACTTCTTCAACTGTTTGAAAATATTTGTATGTTGTATGTGGTGTATTTTGTGTTGCTTCTTCTGTTCAGCATTTTCTTTTGTATTTATTTCTTCTGTAGGATAATTGTCCTCCTGCCATTGCATGCAGTGTTTTGCTTTAGTGTGGTAGTTAAAAAGGCAGCATGTCACTTAAAATAACAGTAAATGGGAACAGATGATCGAATAGTTATATTAACTTTCTGATTCATTGTTCATTGTCTATGAAGTGGGTAGCTACCGATATCATGTCAAGTACATCAGATGCTTTAGAATTTTTGAACCTATCAGGGAACCTATTTTTTTAGTGATGTTTATATATTCTAAAAAACTATAGATTATATTATATCATTCGATTAAGACTTTTTCTACACAGTATATATTTATTTCATGAGAATGATGTGTAATTTTAGGAGATTGTGCTATTTTTAGGGTACATTTATTCTTGGATTAGATATTTCAAACATACAGCCCATTTTTGAAAGAGAGGATTTTTATTGTTCAGAACTCACTCTTAGACATTGGCAGATGGAAACACTGGAAAACCTGGAGTTGACACTATTGTTACTTAACTATTGGTGGCATTGCACTGGTGGAATCACCTACTTGACGTGCATACAATTTCCATACACATAACACATGAGCCCCAAGCATTTTTTATTTCATGATGCTCATGCAATTTCCAATACGCGTCATCCATATCATCTCAGTAAACTTGCACCACATAATTTATCATAATTAATTTTCCCTAGCTTTAAAACAGAACACTAGAATGGCACGTCTTTCTTCCACAATATAAACTGGACATCCTCTGCCTCGATTTTAAAGCACTATTCCTTAACCTTAAATATAAATATTTCCAACTGTCTACACACATTTTTATTCTTATGACTTCCTACAACTGTTCAAGGATTGGGCACCCAGATGGTATTATCGCTCCTGCTGCTGCTAATTTCATGAATAGACATATTGACAAATAGCACAGCAACCATTTCTCCACCAAAAAATAGCAAACCAAAAAGTCCACCCTTTCCATAGCACCCATCCAAAGCATTCTACAAAAAAAGAAACACACTGGCATTCAGTGCTAGTTTGAGACATAATCCTCCTGTATTAAATGTCAACCATTGAAAGAGTGAACACACTTTCTATCTCATTCCATGGCCAAATTCTTTCTTAGTTGCAAAATTCTGATCTGTCTTCTGATAAAACAGCACCACACTTTGCGAAACCATTCAGAATAAAGTCTAGAATGATATTTCAGAATTCCATGCAGTTTCATTGAGTGGCGCCAAAGTTATAAGCCATCCAAAAACTGCTGTTCACCAACCCTGTAATACACAAATAAGCATAGATGTTCTCTGAACATCTAAAATGTTTGCAGACATCACATGACAGTCTACAACTGTGGGACCAGTAAACTGCCATTGACAGCTGTCAGTACTTTTGTAACAGATAACAGTACAGCAACAAGAACATTAAACTAAAAACAGTATTTCTTATTTAAAACTGTTGCACATGTAAAGTTCAAATAAACCATCCAAACATTTTACAACCTCTAATTTGTGTATGACATGATATGATATGATATGATATGGCATTCATAATGCACCGGTTCACAAGTGTTTCTAGGCGCGACAAAGCAAGGAGGGGGAACAAGGGAGGACAAAATAATGATCTTACGAGGCCTTGTGTCATTCAGATTGCGCAAGTTCGGGGAAGAGGGAAGGGGAGAAGTGCCAGGGGGAGGGCAAGGGGGAAGTGCAGTTAACTCACAAGTGCATCCAGCAGGTGGATCATAAGTGCAGAGAGAAGGGACTGTAAGGTTATATGTACAGACCCTTAAGTTCTGGGGAGCTTGGAGGAAGTGCAAGGGCAACTGGACATACAGGAGCCTAGGCCCGAGTTCAGAGTGTGACCAGTGCATAGATCAGTCAGGTGCATTAGTAAGGGAGAGGAAGAGAGAAAGCAGAAGCTAAAAGGAAGGTCTTGAGTTGCTTCTGGAACCAGAGGTGGTTCTACTCAAGTTTGAGAGAGGCAGGGAGGCTGTTCCAGAGGGAGGCCTCAGCAGAGTAGATGGATCTGCCCCCAACTCTCTGCTTGTAGAAGGGCCTGACCCTCAGAGAGTTGGAGGTGGACGAACAGAGAGCGTGACATGAGAGATGTTTTGGAAGATAAAGTTGCAGGTAGATTAGTCCCAGGACCCAGAAAGCCTGTTGACAATGTAGAGGGTATTTAAGTTGATCCTTGCAGCCACAGGGGCCAGTGGAGAAATTTAGGAGCTAGAGAGATACAATCCCTGGGCTTGAGGACAAGGACAAGTATTGCAGTCCTGTTCTGGATGAGTTGTAAAGGTTAAAGAGTAGAGGCAGGAAGATTTAGAAATAGGCTGTTGCAAGAGTCCAGCCTAGAGAGGACCAGAGCTCTGGAGACAGGGAGCTTCTGGAGAATATCGAGAAAAGGAAGAATACCTCTGAAGAGTTGTAGCTGATAATTTGACTTCTTAGAGACATCAGAGATGTAAGGAGAGAAGGAGAGGGTGGAGTCAAAGATGACACCAAGGTTCTTAGCCTCACAGGAAGGAGCAGGAAGAGGGCTCAGAGTGGGCAGCCAGAGAGATAGAGGAAAGGAGGGAGCGGGTGTCCCAATGAGGAGGTTCTCAGTCTTACTGGCAGTAAGGCAGAGATCATTGGTGGCACCCCATTCCTGAATTGCGGCCATACAGTCTGGTATGAGAGAAGAAGCAGAGGTGGTTGAGGTGAGCCTGAAGGAGAGCTGAGTGTCATCTCCATAACATTGAAAATTGGAGCAGAAAGTAGCGATGCGGTGGGCAAGAGGTGCCAGCTAGAAGTTGAAGAGCCAGAGAGAGAGGTTCGATCCCTGGGGAATACCACACGTAGACAGAGAGATGGAAGAGAGAAAAGACCCCAGTTGGACTTGAGGGGGTTGGTCAATGAGAAAGGAGGTCAACCGTGCAAGGGGCCTCATTAGTAATTCCAAGGTTATCCCGGAGACCATTGAGCAGGATGGCATGGTTGACCATGTCAAAGCAGAGAATAGATCAAGGAGAATGAGGACAGAAGGGAGATTAGAGTCAAGATTGGAGAGCAAGTCTCCACAGGTATTTAAGAGAGCAGTTTCCGTGCCTCTGGCAGTGCTGAAGCCAGATTGGTCATCATGGAGGCCACCAACAGATTCAGTATGTAGAGTAAGATGGGAGATGGCCAGCTTTTCCAGGAATTTGCCCAGGAAAGGAGTTTGGGCTTCTTTAGAACTCGGTGCACAAAAGAGTGCTTAAGGGGGAGGGGAAAGGTCCAGTGGAAAAGGAGTGATTGCAGAAATCGTCCACGGCTGGAGCAAGGGTGTCGATGTGGTCCTTGATAGGTCTGGATGAGCAGGGGAGAACCTGCTTTGATGAGACTTTCATAGATTAGACTTGTCTAGCAATATCGTAAGATTAGAACAGGGGAACGGGGGAGAAAGGATGAGGAGAGGCAGCATCAGATGGTCCAGGAGTGGTAGAAGAGGAGGGAGAGGAGGTAGAGGAAGAGAGGATGGACAGGATGTCTTGAGTTTTAGTAGTGAATTGAGAGTCCAAGGCAATGCAAAGGGACTGGGTGGGAACATGAGAGGTAGAGACTGCAGCAGGATTGGCCAGCTCTTTGCAGATTTTGAAAACTTTGGCCGAGTTGTTAGATGCCACAGATATGTGGGCTTGGATGTAGGCTCTCTTCTTAGAGAGTAACAAATAAGTGGTACAACGATAACTCCATTGTAGAAACTGAGGCACTGCAATGGGCAAAACAAATTTTGCTACAAATTCAGTTCTTTTCCTGTCTACTGTCTAATCATTCGTGATTCAATCAATATAGTTTCATTTAACATTCACCATATTCATATAAAAGAAAACATTTATTTTGTAAAGTTGCAGACATTTCTACATAAAGACAATCAAATTGTCCATCAGGAACAAAATGTTCACATATTCCATCATATGTTTTTACTACACATCTCTTTAATTTCTTTTACATATTTTTTCTTATTTGTGTATATCCATTCACGTGATCCAATAATCTTGATATGTGTCCCAGTTTTGATTTCCTATCTTTAAACTACGCATTTCGGGCAATTAGTGCCCTTCTTCAGGTTATAAGAATATTGGAATATTTTCTGAATAACATAAATTAATAAATCTATATTACTTGATTTGTTCCATTTTTATTAGGAATTAAATTTAAAGTGGCTCAATTCTGATGAACTAACATTTAGAAGTCAGTACTAAGAGACATGAAGAAGATTACATTTGGATGAACTAACCTTTAGAGGTCAGTACTAAGAGACATGAAGAATATTACATTTGTAAATAGATCAAGAGGTAATTTAACCTCGAGAGAAAAACAAGCACTAGATCGCCTATGGGAGAATCCAGAAATTATTCTTAAACCGGCTGATAAAGGGGGTGCTCTAGTGATAATGGACACTAGTAAATACAAAGCTGAGGTAATAAAACAACTGAATGACCAAGACACATACTTGGAAATTTTCCAAGACCCAACTGAACAAGTACAGGAAATCATCAATAAGACGTTAGATGAAGCTGAAGAGGAAGAATTCATCACCAAAAAAACTAAATGTTTCCTTACTAATATACACCCACTAACACCAGTCATCTACATTTTACCGAAAATTGACAAAAATCTGATGGAACCTCCGGGCCGACCAATAATTGCAGCCAATAACAGTTTACTAGAACCAATTGCCCAATACATTGACAAGAATATTCAACCGCTTGCACAAAATTGCACAACATACATAAAAGACACCAATCAATTTCTGAAAAAACTTGGAGAAGTAAATTTTGACACAAATACTGATATTCTATTTTCTATGGACGTAACAAGCTTATATACCAACATAACGCACCAAGCCGGATTAGAGGCTGTGGAAAGGATGTTTTTGAATACAGAATTACCATTTAAAAGTGACCATCTTTTCATTTTGAAACTACTGATAATTATACTTAACAACAACTTCTTCTCTTTTGAAGACAGATATTATGTCCAAATATCAGGTACATCAATGGGGGCCGCAATGGCCCCGGGTTATGCGAATATCTACATGTCCTACTTAGAGGAGACACAAGTAATCAATAACCCAAGATGGAAAGACAAACTCAAATTCATCACAAGATTTATTGATGATCTGTTTGGCATTTGGAGAGGTGAAGAAGAAGAGCTTCTAGAATTCATTGATTTCATGAATAACCTAGCCCCAAGAATTAAGTTCTCGTACAAATACAGTCGGACCACCATGGAATTCTTAGATGTTCAGATATACTTGAAAAACAACAAATTGGAAACAACGATCTTAAAAGGAAACAGATAGGAATAGTTTGCTTCTAGCTACAAGTTTCCACCCGAAGAAAATGATTTCTAGCATTCCACTAAGTCAGTTTTTGAGGTACAGACATATCATCTCAGAGGAATGTGAATATGAATCGAAATTAAGTGAATTTAGAGAGAAATTTATCAAGAGAGGATACAACTATGAAATATTGAGTCAACATGCAACGACAGTCAAGAACATCACAAGATAAGAATCACTTACGACGAAAGTGAAAAACACCAAGACTGATTTGGTATATGTTACTACCTATTCTCAACAGAGTGGTACGATAAAGAAAATGATAAAAAAGAATTGGGAAATATTATCCCAGGATGCCAATTTGGCAAAATTATTTCCATCACCACCATTATTTGCATACAACAAAAGTAGATCATTGAAGGATCATTTGATCAAGTCTGACTTCAGTCAAAGATACTGTTCAACTAAAGAAGCATACAGGGGGACCATACCGTGTAATAATTGTAGTTCTTGCAACAATGTGATGAAAGGCAACTCCATCAATCATCCCCATACTGGGCAAAGTATCTCTTTGAAACACACATCCTCATGTGACACTAAGAATGTCATATATGGCATAAAATGCCCGTGTGGACTATACTACATCGGATTAACAACCAGGAAAGCAAAAATCCATTGGGGTGAACATAAATCAAACATTCGGAATCATTCAGTGAAATCACCAGTAGCTCAACATTTTGATGCAGAAAAACATTCCATTGCACAGATCCAGTTTGTCATTCTAGAACATGTAAAACTACCAAAAAGAGAAGGTAACATCATTAAATTGTTGCAACAAAGAGAAATATTCTGGATTGAGCAGCTCGATACAATGTATCCGAGAGGGATGAAATTAGATTGGGATCTAAATTGCTATCTATAAACACGTTCACAAAAGAAATGGACCTGGATGTTCCACTAGGGAATTCTGATGAATTATTAAAATGTAAACTTTTGTGAACCACGGACCATGCTGCATATTAGTACTGAAGTAACGTACTTGAGATAGTTTTAAACAAATATGGACTCACTTGGATATATGAAAATGCTTTGTAATGTTTCCTAATGATCAAAGATTCACGGGTTGTATTAGATACTGAACTCTATACTTGCGTTATTAATATTGACAAAGGATGAGAAAGGGTTTAACAAAGAACATTGTCTCAAACAATTTTAAAAAATCCTAATAAGGAAATAATATGATCCCGCCTAAGTGCACATGTCGAATTCATTATAACATGTGGCTGTAACAAATTAACATGTTTAGCCTTATCCACAGTGGTTAGATCGATCTTAATAGAAAATCCTTGGACAACACTGACAGATTTGTTCTCCCAATATGGCTCCTTAACCGGCACCTGAAAGCTCACATTAAACTGCGACGAGCTGCCGCTGTTGCCTAGTAACTCGCGTTGCAGCTCGGCATCGCAGAACTCTGCAGAGAGCAACGGCTCGCGGAATCTAGATGCACGAAAGCTAGCTCCAAACAGGTAAGAGCAAACTTCTTTTCTTGTCCGTTCGTGGATAGAATAAAAAGAATTGGTTCCAAACTAAGCCCTATATTCTCAGACTTATCGAATCCCCATTACTATAGATTCACGGGGATAAGCGAATAGAAGCAGTATCGATTACGGGTCGATCGGAAACCCGGCAACACTACAAGATTAGAAAAGCAAGTCAGAAGGGGACTGCATCGCGCTCACCTATAAGGTAGGATATGGGGAAAAGTAAGGTTTACAATTAAGAAGATGTGGTTATTTCATGCAAACTGCAAACAGCATGTTCTAAAAAGAATTATACTTGATTCATTTACAGAGTTTTCCCACAGTGGAGTAAAAACATAGAAGACAGTGACAGCTACAAATATACTCAACTATCTATCCAGAGGAGAGTTACACACGCTACCCTGGTAATTATGTACCTGAACGTGAACGCTCATTAAATTGGTGGCGTGCAGGGGGACCCAGTGCTTATTCAACTGTTCCCTCTGCACACCGCAACCAAAATTACCCACTGGTGAAACGTGTCTTATCTTTATTTTGCAGTTTTTGAAACTTACCCTGGTTTGTGGTAACAAGCCTTTCATAAGAGGAAGTTACGCATTCTAAAGGTTAGTTCATCCGAATTGAGCCACTTTAAATGTAATTCCTAATAAAAATTGAACAAATCAAGTAATACAGATATATTAATTTATGTTTTTCAGAAAATATTCAAATATTCTTATAACCTAAAGAAGGGCACTAATTGCCCGAAACGCGTAGTTTAAAGATAGGAAATCAAAACTGGTAAACCTATCAAGATTATTGGATCACGTGAATGGATATACACAAATAAGAAAAAATATGTGAAAGAAATGAAAGAAATGTGTAGTAAAAAACATATGATGGAATATGTGAACATTTTGTTCATGATGCACAATGTGATTGTCTTTATGTAGAAATGTCTGCAACTTTACAAAATAAATGTTTTCTTTTATATGAATATGGTGAATGTTAAATGAAACTATATTGATTGAATCACAAATGATTAGACAGTATTTTAGGAAAAGAATTGAATGTGTAGCAAAATTTGTTTTGCCCAGTGCAGTGCCCCAGTTTGTACAACAAAGTTATCATTGTACCACTTATTTGTTACATATGTTAAAGTAGAGGTAGCACTCTACTAATTGGGAGAACCTTTAAATATACCTAAGAATTATTCAATCATCAAATCTTACTTCTAGAAGTTTTATTACATTGAGTGTGATATCCAGAACTCTCTTCTTAGAGAGGACAGAGAGTTTGTACTGCCTTTAGAGCATGCGTCAGTCCAGTTTGTCAGGGGGAGCGCCCACAGGCCTCCACTTTCTCTCCACTGCCCTCCACTTGCGTTTAAGGGTGGCGAGGTTGGATTTGTAACAAGAGTTGCACTTGGATTTCGGCTTCAAGTGGATTCTCATGACAGGGGCAAGGACATCCAGAGTGTTAGAGATAGAGAGGTGAAGGTTAGAGAGGGCTGTCTCATTGTGGGATTCAGCCAAAGGTGCAGGACGAAGAGAGAAAGTAGCAGCAAAAGCCTCAACTGATACATGCTTCATGGGTCGGATGACCGAGAAGGTAGGTAGGTAGCAGTGCTGGAGTCGGTTTGACCTGCGGGGAAGAGAGAGAGATGGGAAGAAAGCAGAAAGTGATCACTCCAAGAGAGAGGAGTGTACTAAAAGAGCATTCCTTAACACATACTGTGTCTGCATTTATTGGGGCCATTCACACCGAAAAACACATTCCATTTCTTTTATACATAATAGGAGTGTGCATAGCAATAAGCCCAACATCCAAAGGGACATTGCTGCATCAGATACTGCCCCAAAGTCTTTATTAAAGCCCTCACATTAGTCAGAACCTATAACTATGGGCACACTAAATATTCACCTTAACTCTGTGTAAGAACCAGTATGCCCAGTAAACTACCATGGACAACAAACAGTATTTTTGTATCAATTATTAGTACATTAAAGCAAATCAGGGTGTTTCCTTTTTTGAACTGTCACACATCTTAACTTCCAATAAACCATCCCAACATTTTACAACCTACATTGTGTGCGCCTCCATTTATTCAGGCAATTTGCACCAAAAAATCCATTCCATTCCTTTTTTACGTAATAGAAGTTTCCACAATGAATCCTTACATTCTTTACAAAAATATATTTAAAAATAAAACCAATCAAGCATATTTTTCATGAACTTAAACATTAGGTTTCACAAAACAACAAACAAATAAACAAAATGTATTTTCTCTTATATATAACCACAGAGTAATACACTTCAGCTCACCAAGTTTTAAAATGACACCACACCTGCAAAAAAGAAATATTTTTAAAACAAACATTATGTCACCTCAAAAATCACTATAACACACACCATAAGTGACTGAAAAAGCATTGTAGATGAAATCAAATTTCTATTGCTCTGTGATAAATATTTTATTTTGAAAACAAGCGTATGTCATGATTTTATATCATGCACCTCGCAAAAATGTCTTTCCTAATAAACAACTTTCAATAATTAGTCCAACTCATTTTCTATATGTACAGCTGGACAACTTCATTGTTAACAAATACCGTAAAAAACACAAAAAAAACACAGAGCACCATTATCAACATATTATCAAATCAAACTTTGAACAAAACAATGACAAACAAATGATTAATGCCAATCATATTTTATCACAGGCAACATAAACTGCACAGTGTGGGTTTTGCCAAAATGATAAAAGTAGACAAAATGGGGAGTTTCATACTTTCCGAAATCAAAACCACAAAAAGAGCACTATATCATAAGAAAATGAATAAAATGGCTGACATATTCACTGCAACCTATCACAATGTATGCATTAACAACTTTAACACTATTAGAAACACCAAAACACATGCAAAGTCCTGCCCAGTATCAAAAGTAGCCACAGATATTCAATGCGGCTACAGAGCTTACTTGTAGCCACAGGTAAACGTTCATTTTTCTGTAAATCCCAAATCAAACTCAATTGGCCTTCAAACCTCCAAATCAAATAAGTGAACAACCAAGTACATAAAATAACACACACAAATACAATTCTGTTCTTTATCATCAACATAAAACTATGATTATTGCACTGAAAATGTATATTTATAGATGCAACTTTAAATATACCTACGGTACCAGCCAAAACAAATAAAATGCAGAATAATAACAATACACCTACGCATGTGCTTTTCATAGACGCGTTTATACAAAAAGCCCCTCCTGGATGTTTGCTGATAACTGCAACAAAACACAAACACTACAGATTCAAAATTGCATTTCCACTCCACCAAACTCCAAAAACTGTCCTCAACATGCCTACCTGCCCCCTCCACTCCTCCACTCCTCATAATCCTCATCCACTCCCATAGTCTCTTACAATCCCCCATGCAATTCATAAAAGATGCCACCCCACCCAACATTTTGGATAGCTGCGGCTACCAGCAGGGATGTCATTTCACCAAAATGCCTGGGGTAGCGGAAGTGACATCACATGACCCTTGACCTCTGATAACATCACAGGAAGTGATGTAATTTGACCCCACCCCAAAGTGACATCAAGAGAAGCGATGAAATATGCCCTTTCAACCCTTGACAAAATAGAAAGTGGAATCCCATAGCATTGTCCCTAGGTACAGTATGAAAAATGTGGTTACAATATCACTATAATGTGACATACATTTCGTACAAGAATGGATCATCATATGCATCATTAATATCAGTGTGTATAGGCCCACATTACCAAATTACTGTGAATGCAAGCAGACGTCCAAGGCCAAATGATAAATATGTGTTATTACATAGCACTTACGCTTAAGCGCTTTATATAGAACAAATATACATACAATATCACCCAGCCTGTGTTGGTACTCATTTATAAACATCGGAAGGATTAAAGGCTTAGTTGGGGTGTTTAATAACAGACTAAATCAGTGAGTCACCCCCTGAAGTGTGCCTGAAATAAACCTTTAATGAGTCTATCAATTATTGTATAGAATTCCAGAAAGGCAAATTATTTGTCATTCCTATTCTTTCTTATTTAGGGTCACTGCATAAAGTGTTACACTTACGGAGCCCCCTCTTTTTTTTAAGAGGCCTGAACAAGAAAGCCCTCCACTCCTGAAACAAATAGCCACATGGTGCTGGCCACAGCCCAGAAACTTACATAAAAAAAAACAAAAAAAGAAAAGATTATTTTTTCTTCTTTTTTTTAGGGGTAGCAAGGGAGACCTCAGGGGTAGTAAGGGAGACCTCACGGGTCGCAGTTGCGACCCCTGGTGACCCCTGGCGACCCCCAAATGACATCCAAATGACATCCATAACATCCATGGCTACCACATGTCCACAAACACACGACATTTCCCCGAATATAGCCGCGGCTGCAGAAGGGGTTGGGAGGACCTAGGTTTGAGAGATTTTACAATTACATGTTTTGGATTGCAGGGAATGTGTTCCAAAATTGCTAAGTCTGAGAAGTAGAGGGCACCCAGACATCATACTAAGTCATTGTGGAGACAATGATTTGGGGAATGTACAAGGGACATCCCTTACTTTAATGATAAAACAAGACATGGGAAAACTAATGGAACTGTTTCATCACACCATCTTTACCTTTTCCAATCTCACTCAAAGGAAAAAATTGAGATGGACCACCAGATTTAATGTTAAACTTGAGAAATCCTGGAGAAATGTCAATAAAGCAGTTTCCGCATTCATGACAGACCACAATCAATTATGGATTTCGAACAACAACATACAGTTCAACATGGCCAATTTCTATAGACATGAAGGAGTGATCCTAACTGATGAAGGAAATGCAGTGTTTCTTCATAACATCAAACTCCTGATGTGCTAAAGTTCTACACTCAGTGTACCCCAAAACAATCCTTTTAAAGACTACTCATACATTAATACACAAATACAATAAATAACAACAAAAAGAAATTGTATTATACCGGTGACTATAGTTCATTGACTTTTACCATAACCATGGTTACAAAAGGTCACTTAAAAGAGGAACTACAATCCATCCATACAGTACAGCACTACTCATGTACTTGTGTAAAGTAACTGAAAAATAAGAAAGCATAGCAAATACATAACAATAAACTAGATTGGGAAACATTTCACAGCCAGACAATATAACACCATAAGTGAGAATATACAACCTAAAATAAATTGTATGGCACAGCTCAACATAGATTACAATTGCTCTTTTTTATATTAATTTTGTTAAACTATTTTCTTCTATTTTTCTCCAAAGTCTCACATGCTCAAAAGTCTGAAAACACACATCCAAAATAAAAAAGACTCTCTAATACCTACCAGGTCACCCCCGACGTCATGATACTTACACAAATAAATGAAACAGACACCCCCCCAAAATATAGCTGCAAATACAGAACTACTCGTACCAGCGGGTATCCATAGTCCTTCGTAGCCTTGGGTATAGCTGCAATTATCGGCAAAACGACCAGGGGAAAAAAATGCTTCCCTGCCCCCACAGGCCATCACTAAGTGCCCACCTGAACTTTTCCAGCTCCCCACTCCTCAGATGGCCTCCTCATCTCCCCTGCCCTCTCCCTTTCATCACAGAACAAACGCTGCTTCTGTGACACAGTTTGCTTTCAGATGTTGGCTATTTGCGGCTATAACCCCTCGGCTACAGAAGGCTTTGTGTTGCAAACTCGGTCACTGAACCCCCTCTAATTCCCAATTTTCACTCTGTGCCCCCTAGCCATCCCCCCATCGCTATCCTCATGGCATGTGTATGTTTTTTGACCTGCATATAGTTTTTTCCTGCTTTTCATTTTCCCATATCCTGGGTTATAGCTGCAAATATCTTTCGCATAGAGAGAAAAACAAGATGGCAGTCGTTGTATTTCTGAAAACCATGACCCTGCAATGCACCATGGAAGATATCTCTATTTTTTGGGGAAGGCGGCACCCCCTTCTCCATAAAATATTGAAATAACTACTGCACAGAATAACCCAAACTATGCATGGAGTGCGAGTCAATGCCTAATGCCCAAGATGATTTGGACCTGGTCCAAATCCGTCTAGCGGGTTGGGCTGTGCACTTTGGCAAAAATGTACCTTTTTTGTCTGTGAGAAAATGAATGGGAAGTAGGGCGCACTTTTGGAAAAAAATATATATTTTTGACGCTTAATAAATAATATTTAATATTTTTTAACAAATCTTTTTGAAACTTTGCAGTCTGGGGGGGCTCGCAGATGTTAAATCACTTTAGAAATTTTGATCAAATCTGTTACTCGAATTAAAAGTTATTTTCAGTAGACTATTCAGGGGTCCCTATGTGTCTCTGACTCACCTTAACTATAGTGTGGCTATTGCTGCCCTGTAATATATTCAGTGAAAAAAAGCTTCTAGTAGGCGTGTAGTTATGGTTAAGTTGCTAAACTCATAGGAAGACCACTTTTTCGGTGGTTTATGACTTCGCTCCCCCTGGAGGAATCCTCACCAAACTTTGCAAAAGAAGTATATGGCCGCTCTGAATTTTTTCAGCAAGTTTGGTGAGGTTTCGTGCAGGGGAGGAAAAGTTATAGGGGGGTCCCAAGAAGATTTTTTTTCCATAGACTGAATAGGGAAAAACTTTGCACACGGCTACAGGCCGAACGGCTGGACAGATATGTACCAAATTTGCGGCAGGTGCAGGGGCATGGGTCCGAATAGTGCTTTTGTGTATTTGGTGGAAATCCAACCAGTAATTTTGTTGCAAATAACTGAAGTGTACATCTAAAAAATTGGCTTGCAGTACACTGTGCTGTAGATGAACTTTGGACGTGGCCAGTGGTTGGCTGGAGGGAAGCGTGCTGTGAGTAAACGTTTTTGGGAAACGCTGCCATGGTGTATTGGAGGACAGTGCGCCGCCGAAAGGGACTGACAAACATAATCTACGGCATGTGGTAGTGAGAAGAGGGGCTGGAAAGGGAAGGAGAGAGAGAAGTGGTTCATCAGAGATGTGATTATTAGGTGAACGAAGATGGTGGTGTGTCTGCAGTATCAATGCTTACTGCGCCAATTCACTGGTCACTGCACAGGCCCCAACCATGTGTGGTGAATGCAGGTAGCCTTTGTTATGGCATGATAGCTTGTGCAGCGACCTCTTACCATGCTGCCTGGTGGTACCTGAATAGCAGACGGGGAGTGCATTGCAAAATATATATTGCGCCATGTGGTGGTGGGAAGAAGGGATGGAAAGGGTGGGGGAGTGAAAAGTGAATCATCTGACATAAGTCACTAGGTGGACAAAGATGTTGATGTGCCTGCATTGTCCTTGCATAAAGCTCCACATCGCAGGTCTCTGCACAGCCGCCTCCCATGTGTGCTGCATGCAGACAGGCTTTATTACGGCAAGGTAGCTGGTACAGACACCTATTTCCATGGTGACTACTGGGAGATCAATTGCAGAAGGGGAGTGAATTGCACACCATGTACTGCAGTGTGTTGCAAGGATGGAGGCCTTGCAGCGACAACTATGTGCCGTGGTTGGAAGTAAGTTTCACATTGTTCCCTTCTGTCTGTGGTACGTCAGCATTGAATAAATGGTTGATTGCATGGGTGCGGTGCTCCTTAGCACACCCTACAGTGTTTAATCCATGGCTGCTGCTAGTGGAGTGAGCAGTTGAAAATGACTAAAATGCATATCGCATCGGAGTGCGTAGTGTCCATTGCGCAGAGTGGTGACTCTGAAAATGGGTATGGGTGCCGGAGGCTGCGTTATGTTTCCATGAATAGTTGTATTATGGTGTGGAGGTTTGGTAGTAGTGGCGGTGGCTTTGGTACGTGTGTGCAGTTTGCTACGTGAGCATATGATGGTATGCATGCCTGCATTATGTTGCAGTGGGTGTGGGCAATGCCTAGACTATTGGGTTCATGGCATAAGGTCGTAGGCCATGCACCCAAAAGTCTAGGCCTTGCTCTCACCCCGCAGCAATGCAGTTTACACTGCATCTGTCACAGGCTCCTCACCTTTACAGAATGGTTGTGGAGCACATTGTACACTTGATAGAGCACCAGAAGTCAGCTGACATTCAAATACTCTTGGGTGGTTGGGTTGGCAGTAACACCATTGTATGTGAATGAAAGTGGGGAGGGGCGCCGGAGGCTGTGTTAAGTCTGTAGATTCTGGTAAAAGTTGAATCTTTCTATGGATAGACATATGACGATGCCAAGCTTGGGTAGGAGTGCCGGTGGCTGTGGTATGTGTGTGGATTGTGGTACTTGATGACATGTTGGCATGCATGGCTGCATTATGTTGCAGTGGGTGTGGCCAAGGCCTAGACTATCAGGTGCATGGCCAAGGCCTATCAGATGCATGGCCAAGCCCTTCACCACACCCAGAGCAGCAATGCAGTTTTGACTGCATCTCTCAGAGGGTGGTCACCTTCACAGAATGGTTGTGGAACATATTTTACCCTTCATAGAGCACCAAAAGTGCACTGACATGCATACATTGTTGCTTCGATGGGTGAGGTCATTGTTGGAAAATCCTGTGGTTTTCAGTGTATGGCTAGAGATTGTGCAATGAAAAGTCTTGCAGTGTGCCCACTGGATGCAGTGTTGTAACACTCTGAGCATGCAAGAGGGTAGAGTTGATGTGAATGTACAATGGACATTTTGTTTGTGCAGCTTCCTAGGAACAGGCCCAATGTTGTGAGGATGTACGGTTTGGTTGTCAGTGACATAATACTTTGTGCATGGAAGTGGGTAGGGGTGGCGGAGGCAGTGTCATGTCTGTGGAATCTGCTAAGTGTGACATGTTTTCATGCATCACTGTGTTATGATGCTGTGGTTGGTTAGAAGTGCTGCTGGCTATGTTACATTTTTGGATTGTGGTTTATGGCCACATGGCTCCATTATGTTGTGATGGTTGTCGGCAAGCATAAGACTCTTCTGTGCATGGTGAACTACGTGATGGGTGCAGCTCTGGACGATTTTGGATGGTGACATTGTGTTTTTTTTCCCACAGCTTTGCACGGAAGGTGCTTTGGAAGCACATGTGACGTGTGCTCAGAGTGATCAATGGTAAATATGGAGTGCTGTACAGAAATGATAGTGTTGAATTCAGACTTCTTGGCTGTGTTTGGTGCATGTATGCATGAATATTTCACAATCCACAGTGAGGGAGTGTGGGAAGAAGAACATTGGAGAGGAGAGAAGGACTGCCCCTGCTTTACTGGGGTGCAGGTCTCGCTGTAGCTGCGAAAGCACACGCACCTCATCCTGCCATTCGCAGCATGGTGGGAATGCCAATGGAACTGTGGGCATTATGGAATCGTGTGTCCAAGGTAAGATTCACAGGAAGGGGCGGTACTACTTTCTCCCAATACTCACTTTGTAATGAGGTTGGTGGACATGGAGAGAAGCACAGTGCTGGTCGTGGGTGATGCATGTGTATAAGATCTGTACAGGTTTGCCGTGCAGAGGCGTTGCTGGTAATTTCTGGTTGGAAGGAATGGACGGTTCGTGGGCCAGTCTCCATGCGTGCAGTTTTTGTGGGATGGTTCACCTTTGCAGATATGTGGCCTCCATCGTTACTGGTGAAGTAGCTGTGGTGCATTATGGCGATCTACATTTGGGTTACATGTCGTATGAACATTTGCCCCGTAGCCTGAAGAAGTTGATGACTGCAGTGATGTGGATTTTCCCCACTGCCAATGTAATTTTCACACCCATTCCCCCAAAAGGAGTATGGGACCATGCCGGTGTAATTTGCCCCCAGCCACAGCTCGGAAGGTGTCTTATGAACAGAAGCATGTCTGCATTTATGTGCCCTGATGGCCTATTGTCCGCCCACTATGAGAGCATGAATTCCCAAAACATACACTGCTTTCATGCAAATGGCATTTTTTTGACCACCATTGGCACTACAGTTGTCTTGTACATTGTTCATGAAGCGTTGCCCTTAATTCGGTAAAAAATGAAGGAGGAGAAGCAAACAGAAAGGCACACAAAGATAAAACAAAAAAAGTGGTTTGCAAGCACGTAAAAAACAAACAAAAATACACGTAAAAAGCACAAAAACAAAAAATAAACTTTTCAGATTGACCACTACAGACCCAATCGCCTACCCTGTTTCCCAATTCCCTTCACCTGCCCCCCGTAGCACAAAAACTCAGCGGATTATGCTGTACTTTCAGGATTACACGTGCCACATTCTGCCATTTTCAGGATGAGAGCCATGGAAATAGGACTGTGGTGCGAAAAACACTCCGCAATGAGGTTTGTGGTTGCGGTGTGTATGCAAAAAGTGTTGTTCAAGGTCTCTTTGTACAAAGAAGTGCAGAAGACTATAGTGAAAGTGGGCAAGATAATGGCCAGACATCCAGGGTGTATGCATGAACTGTATGTTTTGTTTTGTTTTATTACTTGAATTGTGCTCCAGACCCGTGGGTATCAGGGCGCAGAGCATAAGATAATTTACAGCTTGGTTGCATAACAAAGAAGTACAGTACATCTGATTTTATAAAAAGACATAAAACAGAGGGGGCGTGGCTTGGAGTCATGGCGGTCGGAACAGCTCTTTGAGAGCTCCCGGGTCATACCACGCATCCATCAACTATGCTCCGGTAAAACTTAACTAAATTCAACTGAAAACGGCGTATGAGGAAGCCGGTGAGCTTCACCGGACACTGACCAGCTTGCATCACTCTGGGCCTCGGGGAGTAGGGAGTAGGCGTTTACCTGCCTGGGACTCCACGGTAAAGCAGAGTGGCTGCTAGCACCCAAATGGAGGCTGCCTACCCAAACTGACACCCTTTCCGGTGCACCAACCACTTGCTCATACCCGAGCCACATGGAGGCGACCCAGCGGGGAAGCCTGATTTCCTCCCTCCTTTGGAGACCACAATCATGACCTCCAATCCAGAGAACCCTACGGCACTTGATCCGGACATACCCGAGGGCCTGTGCATTCTGCCCCAACAAACCCAGCTGTAAGTCAGCCGTTGAAGTCTGCAGCGGGGTGGACCACATAACTGCGTGGGGTGAAGCGGAATACGGCTGAGAACCCATCAGAGGGTTTGGCACTTCCTCGAAGGCACATACCCCTTAGAACACCTTAAAGTTAAGCGCTGACAATAGAGCGGGAGCGGCACCCGCCCAGACATTGCAACCCTCCTCCCTCACTCCCTGTCCCGGGGCATCGAATTTAACTGCAGCTGCTGCCAACAACCATCCACCAGCCGGAAAATGTGAGGGAGCGCAGAACGTAATCTCGGCTACACCTCAAGGCTGCACCTAATCCCAGGGTCTCAAGCACTCCTTGCTGCTCTCACAGAACACAATCTACACCCCCATAAGCACACGGCCCACCACGGAGGGGCACCAGACGAGGAGCACTGCTTCAGGATTAGACTGGAGCTCTGGAGCCTACAGTGACATTATCCCAGAAGCAGCACACCACGAGCGGTGCTTTCACTGTCACGGGAGTGGAGCACGCTCAGCTGCTCCATCTCTCTGCCTCCACTCCCTAAGCCACAGCAAAAACCAACAGACAGCTGAAATCAGCAAGGACACACGAAGCACGACCTTGTGGCACCCCAGGCCTGCACTCACCCCCACCTAGCCTCAAACGCTCCCCATAAGATTGCCAGCTGATGATCTGCGTTCTCTGGAATCCGTAGCTGGGAGTCCCAAGAAAGTGAGGGGGCAGCTGACACCAACTCTCCGGCTCCCACGGACCTCTGAGCCCCCTTCACCACATAAGCCCTCAACGTGTTTTATAGGACTTGAATCAGGGTGGCTATCCACAGCATGAACCCACAATGATGGCAACAGGGCCAGAGCAGGCAACATATGTCCCCCTCCTACAATGAGGGCAGCAGTCCCAACGAGCATAGGAGCAAAAAGCGGGGGATCCAGCGCAGAGGGCAGTGACCGAGCAATTCCCCCTCCCCGAGGCAAGACCCACTAGAGGAAGAAGCGGACCGGAGGTGGGGAGTGGTCCAAGGCTCCCTTCACTCCACCATACCAACAAAGAACCTCGCTGCTGCACGGCCCGGCACTGCAGACAACCCTAACCCCCTCCGGCAGGCAGAACAGCGTTCCAGGACAGACTGGGAGTGGGGCCTGTCAAACAACAGAAGCAGCCTAGGCACCCTCATGGCACGCTTACGGAAGCATTGAAATCCTAACAACAACCGAGAATGAG
The DNA here is from genome assembly GCF_040938575.1 of Ambystoma mexicanum. Taxonomy (NCBI): domain Eukaryota; kingdom Metazoa; phylum Chordata; class Amphibia; order Caudata; family Ambystomatidae; genus Ambystoma; species Ambystoma mexicanum. Next base: position 1,333,684,968 of record NC_090937.1, read on the forward strand.
AGGAGGGAGAGGAGACCCCCCCAAAGTGGTCACCCACCAACAAGTGCTGGGCCCACGCCACACATCACACTCAAGACCAAAAAGCCAGGCCACGATGCCACCCAACTGGCAAGTCCCCAGAGGGAAACCCCACTACAGGATTACTCAGATAGGGCAACTTGCCCTACAACAATTAAGCCCAAACCTGCCAAGCAACAGTACAAGCGGGGAGCAAGATAGACCAACCAACCTTCTGGGAGTCCGATCCGCCGGGTCATACCCACACAACCGCACCCAGTTGAAGCCTGCAGCAAGGTCTCTCCCAAACTCTCATTGGAGGGGCTCTGGGTCAGCACCATACAAGCCCACAAGGGTGTCATAAAACCCCATACAAGCTGAAGCAGCCAACAGTCCGGGAATCACTTCACCTACCACTGGTAGCCTGCCCAGAACACTCGCGCTAGCACCATATGAAGGAGTAAGGGCCATACCCAGGACGCCTCAGGAAGAGAGGAGCCACGCAACACCGGTGGGCCCCAGCAGCAGAGTGCCCTACCAAGGTCAACCAAGCAAACCCGGACAAATCCCCCCTCCACCGTAAAGCCAACGAGTGAACGCCCGACTAACCTCCTCCCCTTGAACCACAGAAAGCGGCACGCCAATCCGAGCGACAACCCAGAACCCACCATGGCAAAAAAGACAACTAAGCAAGTGGACATTGCAACCCTACTGTCCACCCCTGCACCAGATAGATCCAGAAGAGGGGACCGCCTGGAGCCAGGAGAAACAACTACCGTGAGCACACAAACGGAACCACTCCGGGAAACCCGAGCTCAGACGGTCACGAAATCTGACAACCAGGACCTTTTGGCAGCACTAACCAAGGTATTCCAGAGGGGCACTGAAGAGGTGAAGAGCACAATCACGGTCCTGGAGGCGAGAGTAGGGTAACTAGAGACAAGGACTACGGAGGGTGAAACAACCATATTCGAGCACAGCTTCGAGACTGAGAAGGGGGCAGACAGGCTAACCACATTAGAAGCCAGATGTGAAGCCCTTGAACTCAAACAGGAGAACTCAGAGAACCGCTCCCGCCGATATAATATACGCCCGAGACAAATTCCCACATCCGTCCCAGAGGCGGACCTAGAGCATTACGTGAGTGACCTCTTTCGCTTCATCCTGACTCTACCGCATGACTCCCCCCTGGTGATCGACAGGGTCCACAGAACTAGAGTGAGATTCAACTCCCCGCCAGATGTACTCGCAAGACTACACTATTTCAAAGTTAAGGAAGAAATCATGTTGGAAGCGAGAAACTCTCCGTGAACGCCACCATCTCCCTATACCAAGATCTAGCCTCGATCACACTCCTGAAAAGGAAAGCACTAAAACCAGTCACGGAATGGCTGAGGGAGAAAGGCACACATACCACTGGGGCTTCCCCACAACCCTAATTTTCACATGGAATGGGAGCATCCACCAGATACGCAAAGTAACGAAGCAGAGAGACTGCTGAACCCAGGAGTGGGTGAATGAACCAACAACGAGGACGCTCCCTCGGACAGGAAGAACCACAAGTTTCCAACTGTTCAAGGTCGCGAGTTGAGAGGCGTCGCCGGAGAATGAGGTGCTCCCCGCTCAAAAGCAAACAGCCAAGTAAAGATGGCTAAAGCGGGAAGACACCAGTGCCCCGAACCCCTGGATCCAATAAGCACCACTGAGCGCCGATCGCCAGCCACAACTGCTGGCCACATGTCGTATTCCCGAAGCTAGACAACACTCAATTCTTACTCTTAGCTTTCATCGCCATACAGCAGAGGCCGAAAGGCCACACCCTCAGCAGCGTGCATGGGCCCAGCCAGAGTCCCTGTTGGTCAAAGGCTGGGCCAAACGACCAAGTTTTGTTCTATTAGGGGGGGAGAGGGGTGGACACCGAAAGGGGAACAAACTACCAAGACAAGACCCAACCCAACCGACGACCGCCCACAAGGGCAGGAGGAACATGGAGCATAACAGCACCTACCAGCCGCACCCAGACCACCACAAAATGGGCACACCCAAAAAGAATCTGACTATGATCACCTGGAATGTCCAAGGCTTAAACTCCCCCAGGAAATGGAAGTCTGTGGAACACCGAATAGCTCAACTGGAAGCAGATATTGTCTGCCTACAAGAAACCCACCTCCTATCCGCAGACGAGCGACGTATCAAACACCAAAGATTCCCTAAAAGATATTTTGCATCCTCTGGACAGAAGAGAGTAGGGGTGGCGATCTTGCTCAGCCAGTCAACAACTCTGTCAAGGGTCACAATCAAGCGGGACCCAGAGGGAAGGTATCTACTAATCAGGGGCCTCGTTATTGAGCTCCCAATAACTATCAGAGTGGTCTATTGCCCAAATGAAGCCCAAGAGCGCTTCCTGTGCAGGATTCTTCCAGTGATAACGTCCTTCACAGAAGGCAAGTTACTAATTGGCAGCAACTTTAACCTCAACCCGGATCCAACTACAGACTAAACCCTACCGCCCACAGGAACAGACTTCCCGAAGGCACTGGGGCTCACAGAAATTTTGAGAGAGACAGGAACGGCGGATGCCTGGAGGCTAGCAAATGATAAAGCCTGTGACTACACCTTCTTCTCGCATGTACAAAGGGGCCTCTCCAGAATAGACCTCCTACTCGTATCAAGAGCGCTGTTCCCCTGCATCGCAGACATCCACATAGGACCAAGGGTAATCTCCGACCACGCCCCAGTCATTGCACAACTCCAGACAGAGGGTCTACCAACACCGAAGCACAGGACCTGGAAGCTGCAATACTACATCTTTTGGACATAGCAGACAGCCAGGAACTATCAGAAGTACTAATCAACTACTTCACAGTAAACATAGGCAAAGGACCCACAGAGGCTACAGTATGGGACGCCATGAAGCGGGTGATCCAGGGAGTGGCCATGAACTGCTCAGCGGCACACAGGCACAGAAACTAGCACAAACTAGAAAAACTGGAATCGGTGGTGGCACAGAAAGAGGCAAACCACAAAAAACCTCAATCAACAAAGTCATGGAATGAGCTACGCAAAACGAAAGTAATCCTGGAAATACACCTAGAAGACCATACAGCCCGAACTTTAACATACACAAAACAACATTACTACCTGAACAGCAACAAAGCCAACCGCCTAGTACTCGTGCACAAGCTCAAGAAAGTACACATAAGAAACAACATCACAGTCCTACGAGATCGAGATGGGATCCCCCATTGTTCGGACTCCAATAAAAAGCAATCCATCATGACCGAGCACCACAGAAACATAATGTCAGGAAAGCCCACAGAGGTGGCAGCACACACCATCTACCTGCGAATGGTCCCAGGGTTGCCCCTCCAGCTGCAGATCGACACCGTGGAGGACCCCATTTCCCCGGAGGAGGTATCGGAAGTGATCCGCTCAATGAAGAATACGTCCCCCGGCTCTGACGGACTGCCCGCACCATTCTACAAGAAATATAACCATATCCTGGCCCCCCATCTAGCCTCGCTTTTCAACTCCTTCCTGGAAACAGGTTCCACCACCCCATCTATGGAGGAATCAATCACGATCCTGATTCCAACACCTGGCACAAACCCAGAACTCTGCTTGTCATACCGCCCCATCGCCTTGATGAACGTCGACTCCAAAATCTTCTCAAAGCTATTAGCACACAGGCTCGCCAGACTCCTCCCAGACCTCATCCACCCGGACCAAACGGCTTCATCCCCAGTCGCAACACCATGGATAATATCAGGCGTACCTTAAATATATTCGGGAAGGCCAACAGAACCGGGGGGAACTAGCAGTGGTATCGCTTGACGCACACAAGGCATTTGACTTGCTGGACTGGGGCCACATATGAGAGACTCTGCAACACTACGGATTCGGCCTGAAATTTCAGAAATGAACGATGGCAAATTATCAGCACCCTACCACAAACCTAAGAATCAACAGAGCCATGTCCCCCAGGATCAAGATCACCAGAGGCACCCGTCAAGGCTTCCCCCTGTCACCTCTTATCTTTGCCCTGTCAATGGAACCATTTGCCACCAGGATCCGACAGAGCACCGTAATCCAAGGACTCAAATTCAAGAACGACACTTATAAAGAATCCCTGTACGCCGATGACGTGCTGCTGACACTATCACAGCCATGCACATCCCTGACGGCACTATGGGAAGGACTGAACAGCTTTGAAGATTCAGATTCTTAATCAACCTCAAGAAATCCGTAGCACTGGGCATCAACATCCCGAAAGCAATGCTGAACTCGCTATCAGCTAGTCTTCCGATCCCATGGGCCAGATCCCACCTAAACTACCTAGGTGTCCGCCTACGCAAGCTAGCAGAACGTACCTACAAATTAAACTTCCCACCCCTACTAAAAGACCTGCAATCGGACATGTCCTGCTGGCAAGATCAAGAAATATCCTGGCTGGGGAGGATCACTTCACTCAAAATTAACCTGATCCCCAGACTGATCTACCACTGTCAAGCGCTCCCAGTAGCAATCCCCAAAAAAGCCAAGCAGAAACTTCAAGCAAACATGCTAAAATTCGTTTGGGGGGCAAGAAGCCCCAGGTGTCTGGGAAAGTCCTGCTCAGGAGCTCTGGGTCAGGAAGCTTGGGAGTCCCCGAGGTCGAGAGGTACTGCCTAGCTGCCCAGCTCTCAGCGGCATTTAGGTGGAAACCGGGCACCTACAGACCCCATTGGCTGAAGCTGGAGGAGGACTGAAGCCAATACCCACTAGAATCTCTCCCACACATCACATGGCCCAAGCACCCCCCAGGCGTCGGACCCCTATTAACCACTAGGAACACAGTCGACAGATGGAAGCAAGCAGCCAGGAACTGGAAATGCAGAAGCACGGCAGGCCTGCTCTCTCCGGTCTGGGAGAACACAGATTTCACCCCAGGTCAGAGGCAAAATGCTTTCTCCAGATGGAAGGTGGGGAGTCTGAAACGCGTTGCAGACTTCTATTAGGGGGACAACCTGCTGACGTTCGAGGACTGCAAAGGGAAATTTCAGGTGCCAGAAGGCGAGAGGTTCTGCGACGCCCAAGTCCGGCACTGGTTGTCACATGACACAATGAGGAAGCGTGGGCACAAGGAACTCACAGCACTGGAACGCACAGTAGTGGCAACACCACCCAAAGGGAAGATCTCAGCCCTGTACAGGCTACTGGACAAGACAGACCCCGAATCCAAGGAACCCTATATGAAACGGTGGGAGAGAGATCTGGGCAAGGAACTAGATATGACCAGCTGGGACCGCATCTGGACAAGAACCCACAAGACCTCCAAATGTGTGACGGATAAAGAGGGAGCTATACATGTTTGCTACAGGTGGTACATGACACTGGAAATTCTACACAAATGCAACCCAGCCACACTGCTGGAGAGGCTGTGGAGAGACAGGAACCTCATCTGGACATGCCCGAAAGTGGAACGATTCTGGAGGGGTGTCCAGGAACAAATCCGACAGATCACAGGCCTATCGATTCCATGGGACCGAGGCATTATCCTACTGGGAGACACGGGAGATGGTCAGTTCCCGATGACTGGTAACCTGGCGGATCTCTGCACACACCTATTAACTGCATCCAAAATCTTAATCGAAAGGCTGTGGAAACTCCCGGGTGGCCCAGCGATCCCGGTGTGGTGGGTGAAGTCTTGGGATATCGCCGCAGCCGAGAAAATCACTGCCATCCGCCTGGGCAACAGAAACAAGTTTCACAACACCTGGGACCCATTCATCGACTTTGTGCAGAGATTTCTAGGTGTGGCCAGACAACCACCAGCGCTCCGCTGGCTGACGAAAATGAACTAACAGACCAATTGTCCTCTCAGCCCCTAGATATGGTGGTCAAACCAACCACGATTATTGATCTAAAGCCCTATAATGTAAATTTGAGTCACCGCAACCATCCCCCGGACTCCCCTGAAACACACCCCCATGTTTACATTCGCCTCAGTTGAGGTTATGTTAATTTTGGTTATGTTACTCACTAGAAACATGTCACAAAGCGTGAGAAAGCTGTTGTTATTTATAAATACCAATAAAAAGTCATGTTGAAAAAAGAAGACATAAAACAACAACACACATAGAAATAGAGTAGAGGTATAGGCATGACAAAGTCCAAAGTGGGGATATATACAAAGATGTTTAATAGGATAAGATAACATAGTTACATAGGAGCACAGGGTGGTAGGTGGCAAAAGCAAGCTTAGTTGTCGGAGTGTCTTTAAGCCATCTTATTATATTCTAGCAGAACTTTAGGTAAGGTTGATCTGCTCTCAATACAGGGAGCAAGGAGTTCCAGCGTTGGGCGGCCTTGACTAGGAAGCTATTACCCCCGTCTCTTGCAAGCTTGAATCTTGGGACCAGGAGGCAGTTAGTATTGGATAATCTGGTGGTTCTAGTCAAGGCTTTCCTAGTGAGTCTTTCTGTCGGGTAACAGGGTGCTGTGTTATTTAGGCATTTGTAGGTAAGGGAAGCAACTTTTAACTTAATGTTGTTGTGTGTAGAAAGCCAATAGATGGACATTCTGGTGTCAGAATTGTGAACTCTCCTGGCAATGCACAGTGCTGCTCTGAGGGCATTATTGTGGAGGACTTGGATTTTCGTAATGGTTTGTTTTTTAGCCCCTATGAACAATGCATTGCAATAGTCTAGTTTTGACAAAATGAGTGCACTAGCCAGGTAATACAGCTGTTATTAGACAAGAAGGGTTTACCTGCTCTAATCAGTTTGCAGGTATATGCCGTGGCCGAGGCCATGGCATTGACATGCTTGTTGAAGGAGAGTGTAGAGTCCAGGTAGAAACCCAAGGTCTACACCTCCTTAGCGACAGTGATGATATTGTTGTCAATATTAAAGGCAGAATATTTAGGGCACAGTTTTTTAAGAGTTGAGGTCGTGCCCAGGATAATGTTCTCAGTCTTGTCATTCAGGCATAGCCCATGGGTAGCCATCCATGCCTGGATTATGAGATATACCCTATTCACCAAGGCCAAATCCTTGTCTTAATCCCCAGTAAGTGGTAAGAGGATCTGAGTATCATCTGCATAGTTAGTGTAGGTGATACCAAGATGGTCCAGATCATCGAAAAAGGTCTTCGTGAAGATGTTATATAGGGTAGGTGAGACACAGGATCCCTGAGGCACTCCAGGAGTGATGGGAATAGGGTCTGCAGCTGCAATAGATACTTGTTTAAAGTTCGTAACATGAATGCAGTGCTGTTTGTGAGCTATAATTTCTTTAAAGTGTGCAGTATGTGGGGCACTGTGGACAAAAAAAGCCTGTTGAGTGTACAAGGTAAGTGGCAGGCATCCTACTGTTATGAATGCATTCTATGTATGATATGAATCGCAATTTTATGCTATGGCATGCGTAATGCACCTATTCACGCGTTTAGCCAAGCGCAACAAGACAAGGGATGGGGAACAGAGGGGAGACAGAGACAACAAAACTACTAGGCCAGAGGTGACTTACATCGCCCAAGTGCATGGGTGGGGCAAGGGGAAGGTGCAGTACATGGGTAGAAGAAGATATGACAAACAGTAAAAATATGGGCCGATTGTGCCAAGTGCACGGATGAGTGCACACATTAGGTGGTGCAGGAACTGTTAAGCATACTGAAAACAATCCCCAAAGGCGTGGTTTGCTAGAAAGGCAGTGCAGGGGTTTGCCTCCTGGGGGGAAGTGGCATGGGCCCGACATCACAGAGTCGCCAAGTAAGCAGTGCAGAATCAGTTTATGCCAGGCAGTCAGCCGCGGAGCGGAGGAGAAGCAGAGGCAGAGAGAAAGCCTTTGAGGTGCTTCCGGACCCGGTGGATGTTCTCCTCAAGTTTCAGGGAGGCAGGGAGGCTGTTGCAGAGGGAGGCCCCAGCCGGAAAAAAAATATCTACCACCAACTGGTTGCTTACAGAAGCGATTGACCCTGAGGCAGTTGGAGGCGGATGCAGGAAGAGCGCGTTCACAGAGATATATCGTAAGTGAGAGTTGAATTTATTGAGGTCCAAGGGCCCAGAAGTCCTTGTGCATAATGCAGAGGGTGTTCACCTTATTCCTCACAGCCACTGTGGGCTATTGCAGACATTTCAGTGCAGAAGAGATACCATCCTAAATCACCCACTCCTCTGCTTGATGCGCTGCAGAGGGTGGAGAGTAGAAGTGGGCAGATTTAAAAAGAGCCCGTTGAAATAGTGCAGGCTAGCCAGAAGCACTGCTTTGCAGACAGTAACCTCTTGGAAACTTGCTATAGGTTGGTAAGATACATGCAGTGCTGCTTTTGGTGGCATAACTTCACGATTTATGTAGGAGATGGGTTAGTGTGGAAAACATTTTGTAGCATTGCCGGAAGGAAAGTAGAGAGCTCCTGTTTCGATAATACAATGTATGATATGGGTAAATGAAAACGTTGCAAGCACATACCACTGAAGTGCCACTTGATGGTAGGGGATGGGAAAAAAAGACAGTATGATTTTAAAGACCGTAATGGACGCTCAGTGGCAGATACCGTGCGCAGAGGCACTTATAACACAGTGGTAAACATACTACAGAAAAGGTTTTCATACCTCCAGTTAATGGTGCTGGGTCCACATGTGGAGGAATGTGGATGCACAAATCTTGCAATCTTTTACTGAACTTTCTACTGCACGTGCTTTCGAGTGACAGGACACTTGCAGGCAGATTTTGTGACGGTACATCTGAAGTGTTGTGCAGAACTGCCAGTGTTTGATGCTAAAGTCTTGGATGGTATTGGTGGAATTGTGTGTGCCTATTTACCCATACCCAATGAGGTAGTTGTGGACAAAAGATAGTAGCAAGGGAAGAAGGACTACTCATGCTTTACTGGGGTGCGGCCCTCGTGGTACTTTAGGAAGCATACGTGCCACAATGTGCGCTTCTCACCATGCTGGCCGATGGACATGTGACTTTGGGGATTATCCAATCAGGTACTGTGGGCGTGGTTCACAGGAAAGGGCGGCCATACTGTCGTACAATACTCTGCATAGTGAAGGTGGCTGACATGGCAAAACACATTGGGCCTCATTACACGGTAGGCGGTAAAAAATGTGATTTACCGTCATGGCGCTATTAGCGTGTCCGCCATCGTAGGAGACCGCTAATAACATTCCATTACGAGTTAGCGGACACGCGCATAGGGCCATGCCGGTAAATGACCCTACCGCCATGGCGCAAAAGCACCTTTCCGGCTCCGACCAAAGTGCTGATAGCACCTCCGCCCTCATGCTGCACGCTATTAGCGGTCACCGGAAATAGCGTCATCGCACCGGAACGGGAAAGAGCCCGGCGGCCATCTTTAAAAACACAATCCATTGCCATCCCCTGCACTCAGGACCTGCAGCAACACCACGACTGGCAAAACCACATCCCACAAGAACAAACAATGCCCAAGGCCCTAAAGAAAGCCGATGCGCGCCAGCGCAAAGAACGCTTCTCAAACGAGGAATTGAAAATGCTGGCAGACACCCTGGCTGCAAATGCAGACGTAGTGTTCGCTAGCGACTCCTGAGAAAAAAGGAAATCTGGGCTGAGGTGGCGCAGAAAGTCAGTGCGGTGGGCTCCACCCCCCGCACCGTAAAGGACGTGCGCAAGCGGTGGGATGATCTGCGCCTCCGTGTACGCAGCATTTTATCGGCCAACAGGAATCTGGCCATGGGCACAGGAGGCGGAGGTGGATCCCCGATGAAGATGCAGGAGTGGGAGGAGACATGTGCCAGCACCATTGGCATAGAATCCATCGAGGGAGTGGGCCGAATGGAGTGTGGTGTGGCAACTACGTCAGACGGAGGTGAGTGACCACGCAAAACACAGCAATGCTAAGCATGAGTCCCTGCCCCAAATGTGAAATGGGAATTAGCTAATGGATGGGGTCATCACACACACATGTACACAACCCTGCATATATGCCATGCACATCCCCACACAACCACATGCATGCAGCACCTCACACACGTGTCACCCTGACACATGTCCGGATGACCCACCCATCTGGCCAACAACCTGCAGGCCCAAACTAGATGTCCAAATCCATAGAACTGCAGCAACAACAACATATGCATGATGCACGTTGACCCATCACTGATGCTATCCCTGTCTTGCTCCCCCACAGGGTCACATTCTGACAGTGAGGAGCTGGACTCTGCAACGCAGGCCCCACCACCCAAAAAGCAGGCCAAGGGAAAGGATGCAGGCACCAGGCCCAGTACATCGAGGGGCACTGGGATATCTGGAGTGGCCCAGCGTTCAAAAGCCACACACGCAACAACCACACCAAGGATCGAAATGCCATCCGACACTGTGGCAGCACCCCCACCACCCACCCCCACCACTCAGGAGCCAGTGCCAGAAGGCACGCCGTCCGCAGCCAATAGCTCCGTCGGGGAAGCAGCAGCCACGGCACCTATGAGTGATGTGGACGACCCATGTCCGACACCGGAAGGGCAGCGTACACCCAGCACCCAGCTGTCCCCACTCCACAGCCCATGCAACACATCCAATGGCAGCATCCATGAGGTGCATGCCGGAGATTCAATGGATGGGTCATTCAGTCCTGTGGCGAGCTCACCTGATGTCGGCCACATGCAGCAAGCTGCGCCGAGGAGTAACAGGGGCAGGGCCGCAGTCGACACCATGAGCCTGATACGCCAGCGCCAGGAGGAGCTCAATGCCCTGGTTGCCCGGCAAGTGAGCGAGGCTGCCTCGACCAGGGAGGAGATCCGGGTGTTGTCAAGGGACATGAAAGCTGCCATGGACAGCAACACGACGCGCCTTTGTGACGAGATGGCCGCTGTGAGGCAGGTCCTAACGCGCATTGCTGAGGCGATGGAGAGCATGCGTCACTCACAGGGAGCAGATCAACCAGCCACCCCCTCATCTACTAGCTCAGACCAGACAACCATCCTGCGCAGGTCCAGCCGGTCCTTGCGGCGGTCAGACTCACAACCCCCCAATGGTGGCAGTGGAGGAGGGAAGTAGGGCCAGCCTGTCCCTGTTGACACTTGGGAACTAATGCAGCACTGATGTTTGGTGGAGTTGTGGGGGGAGGGGGGTGAGGGTGTTTGGGGGAGTTGTGGGGGGAGGGGGGTGAGGGTGTTTGGGGAGTTGTGGGGGGAGGGGGGTGAGGGTATTTGGGGGACTTGTGGGGGGAGGGGGGTGAGGGTGTTTGGTGGAGTTGTGGGGGGAGGGGGGTGAGGGTTGTTGGGGTGGAGGGTACATGCACGTTTGAATGACATAATGCTCAATACACACGTAATGGCATGGATAATCACATGACTGGACATTGATCATTGTGTATGTGTGCTTTATTGTTGAAGGGTGCACTGTGTTTATGTCCTCCATACACCCCGTGCCCTGAGCTGAACACCAATTGCACCCTCCTAATCCATGTGCATCAGAAACAATGGTCTATCAGGTGCTGCCGCACAGCACGTCCCTCATGGGCATCGCCACCTGCATGACCTGCAGCCCCCTCTCCTCCATCCTCATCCCCGTCATCATCCTCAGACGGTGGTCGTAGTTCTATGTCAGGGGGCATTGGCACATTCCGTCTGATACACATATTGTGAAGCATGACACATGCCATGGTGATCTTGGCCACCTTCTCATGCCTGTACAGGAGTGCCCCGCCCGACCTGCTGAGGCACCGGAAGCGTTCCTTCAATAGGCCGAATGTCTGCTCGATCACCACGCGGGTACGGGTGTGTGCATGATTGTAGTCCTCTTCGTGCCTGTTCTGTGGGTTCCGCACAGGGGTAAGGAGCCACCTCTTCAGGGGATAACCTGCATCACCTGCATGGGTGCAACAATGGGTATGTGTAAGTGTCTACATAATGTGGAGCGTGCACATATCACACAAACAAACATTGCATATTCAACGACATCCACAGATCCAAGCACGCATGGCAATCAGGGTAACTGCAATGTGGGAAGGTGAGGTGGTCCTTGCAAGTGGACATGCACCATGCATGCATACGGCAGGGATTGCCATGTCCCGCCTGAGTTTAAGTGATTTGTGTTTCCTGGCCCTGGCACCGTTAGTGCCACACTGCTAGTACACTGCCATTCCTTAGTTGATGTCCCCATGCTGTTTGATGGCAATTCAGTGGTGGGGTACGGGTGTGCCTCACCACAATGGCTACAGGGGATCCATTTGTATGTACTCATGTGCGCGGACCATTTCTGATGTTGTTCAGCGTACATTTCAGTTGTGATTTTGATATGCATGTTGCTGATATGTGTAATGGGGGGAATGGTGTGTTGTGTGGTGTGCATGTTGTTTGGAATGGCCTGTTTGGCATAATGGATTGATATGTTTGTCGTGGCACTCACTTCCAGCATGTGGTTTTGTCTGTGGTCCATTGTGGGCTCCCTCACTGTACAGTGATGCAAAAATGTATGTCCATTCTTCTCATGACACCAGTTCACGCCCAGTTGGAGTATGCATCTCCCCCCCCATTCACGCCCAGTTGGAGTATGCATCTCCCCCCCCCATTCACGCCCAGTTGGAGTATGCATCCCCCCCCCCATTCACGCCCAGTTGGAGTATGCATCTCCCCCCCCCATTCACGCCCACTTGGAGTATGCATCTCCCCCCCCACTCACAATCCACATCACACTGACATGTGGTCGGCCTGCTACTCACCAAGTAGCCACGAACGTTGTCCAGCATGTCGCTCCATGTATCGTGGTATTGTCGAGTTCCACAGGACCATTGCATCATGGGTTGAACCGGGATATCAGGCACAGCAATGTGTGATGATCTTGTTGGAGTCACATACCATTTGAACGTTGATGGAGTGGTATAGCTTTCTGTTACGGTACACTGCCTCATTGGCATGTGGGACCACCAGTTCTACAAGGGTACAGTCGATGGCCCCGATGCAACTTGGGATGCCTGCCAGTGAATGGAAGCCAACTTTGGTGTTCGAGATCTCCGGTGCAGTCCGTGGCATGTATATGTGTTGACTTGTGTGCTTCAGGAGGGCATCGAGCACCTGGTTCAGTGTGCGTGAGAATACTGGTTGTGATATGCCATGCATCTGACCTACCGTATGCTGGTAGGTGCCTGTGGCCAAGAAGTGGAGCACTGTTACTACCCTCAGTAGAGGGGGGATGGCAGTACGGACGTCAATGAGACTCACTATGTCGTTGTATATCATGTCTACTATGGTGGTGATGGTATCCCAGTCTAGACGGTACAGGGTGTGTATCTGCTCAGGGGTTAGGTTGACTGGACTGGCTCTGATCCTGGGAATTGGTGGCTGCCTCTGTGGTATCACTAGGTGCACTGGTGGTGCTTGCTGCGCCTGTCTTGCCCTCCTCCTCCTCCTCCTCCTCCTGCGTCTCCTCTGTGCTGCCTGTTGTTGTAGCTGCTGCACTGCAATCATGTCCTCTAGCCCATGTAATGCTGCTAGTATTGCATCCATCTTGGTGTGGGAATGGGTGTGGGGAGGGGTGTGGTGTGCTCTTTTGTGCTGCCAGTCTCCATTGCCTCCACCTGTGCTGATTTTGTCCACCTGTGGCAGATGGAAACTCTGCTGTGCTCTTTTAACGTGTGGGTCGCGATGCCGGTATTAGCGCCTTGCCGGTAAGGGTTCTTTGGGTCTACTACATGCCGGTATTGCCATGTACGCATGGCTCGTGATGCCGTGATATTAGCGCTATGCCGCTATTTCCGGTCTGAGGCGGTGCGCGCTCACGGACTTGCCGCTAATAGTGCCACTGTACTTAGCGGTGCCGCTAATAGCGGTGTGTCCGGTCGTGATTGGGGAGGGGATTTACCGATACTGGTAATCCCTTACCGGTAACGGTATGTCCCTACCACCTACCGTGTAATGAGGCCCATTGTCTTGACTTTGGGTGATGCATTTGTGATAGATCTGCACAAGTATGCCCTGGAAAGACACTTTGATGGTAATTTCAGTTTGGAAGAAGTGGAGGCATTGTGGAACGCTGTGTATGAGCGCAATTTCGCCAACATGCATGCACTTTGCAAAGACCTGGCCACTTTTGCTACTGCGGATGTCATTGTAATCCACTTTGGCGGCATGCATATGGGTTATGTGGCTTGTTTAGGTTTGTTCCATCGACTGAAGAGGTTGCTAAATCTAGTGAAGATGGTTTTTCCCACTGCGAAGGTGATTTTCTCCTCCATAACACCACAAAGAGTATGGGACAATGCTCCTGGAGGTTGTTCCGAGCCAGAGGCAGGAAGATGTCTCATCAACATAAGCATGTATACTTTTTGTCCGCAAGTGGGATGTTCTTCTGCAAGAATGACCTCATTAGTGTGTAAATGCAGAGTTTTTCTAAGCAAATGGAATTTCGTTGTCGCTCTTTGTTTGTTTTGTTTGCCCGTCTACAAGATATGGTGATGAGTTTACTGTAACAATGTGAGCACAAGAAAACACAAAATCAAATAAAAACCAAAAAAGGTGTTTCTCTAAAAGCATCTAAAAAAATAAATAGGCTCTTTTCAGAGCCGCTCCTTACAACAAACTCCCCCTACCGTGGTTGCAAGTTATTCCCCCACGCCCGCACACAGCACAAAAGCCACATACAGGGATTTTGAGGATGGCAACCATGGAAAGGGAATTGGGGAAATTCTCAATCAGGTGCTCAGGTTGTGCGTCACGGAAAAGTGCGGCAATAGGAACAAGGACCCCTCCTGCTTTACTGAGGTGCGGCCCTTGCAGTGCTTGGGGAAGCGCATTTGTGACATTCTGCGCTTCTCATCATGCTTGTCAATGGAAACCAGACTGTGGGGATTGTCCAGTCAGGTGTGCGTCACATGAAAAGACGGAAATATTTTTTTTCATTACTCTGTGTAGTGAGGGTGGCAGGCAGAGATGGCGAGATGCACTGTCTTGATAGTCGGTGATGCATTTGTGGAAGATCTGTTCCAGTATGCTGTTGAAAAAAGGCTTTCATGGCAATTTCGATATGGAGGGAGTGGAGGCTTTCTGGTGCTGTGGCGATGTGTGCAGTTTCGGCACTGTGCATGCAGTATGTCAACGAGTGGCCACTTTAACTAGCGTATATTGTGTGGTTGTGCACTATGGAGCATTCCATTTGGGTTCTATGGCTTAATGCTGTGTGTATCGACAACTGAAGAAGGCAATGAAAGCAGTGAAGTGCATTTTTCCCACTGCAAGGTTCTTTTCTCATGTATACCATCGAGAATAGTATGGGACTGTTCCAAGGATTCCTGTCGCCAGCCAGAGGTCGGAAGGGGTCTCATCAACAGAAGAATGTGTGACATCTTGAGTGCTGCTGGGAAGTTCTCCTTTGAGAATGAGAACATTGGTTCTCGATATATCAACCTTTTCAAAGCAAATGGCATGTCTTTGTCGACCAGTGGCAATGACATTTTGTTTCACAATCTACAGGCTGCACTGAAGACCCTATTGTAAGAAAGTGAGCTGACGTACAAAACATAAAAATAATTATAAAAACTGAAAAATGTGTTTCTATGGAAGCACCTTTAAAAATAAATAAAAACGGCTCTTTTCAGAGCCGCCACAACTAACGACGTCCCCTAACCTGGTTGAAAGTTATTCCCCCACTCCTGCACGCGCACAGCACGAAAAGTCAGCAGACATCGCAATAGTTGCAGGATTGTACGTGTTACATATGCCCCTTTTGCAGATGACGGCCATACAAATTGGCCTGTAGAGGCTACAGTATCGGTCAATAAGGCCTCTGGGTGTTGTGTGTAGGCACAGACTGTGGTACACAGTGTATTTGTCGATAGAAATGCAGTGGGTGCGGTTATGGCTGTGTTTCATGAGCCACAGCATGCAGGTTTTGGGGGAGTTCTTAATACATTGATTGAAAGTGAATGGAAAACACTGTGCAGTGGCTGCTCATTTTGGATTCTATCATGTGGATGTGTAGTGCTATGGAGTACCTATAATTATTGACTGATATTGGTTTGTCTGTGTGACACTTTGGTGACGCACGATCATGCCAACACTATTGTTGTTTATTGTGGAGGGAATATTGGACAGCATGTTACACGCGTTTCAGTGCCATTTGCGATGGAGGAGGCACTTGCCCAGGTCATGCCCCTCTTTCTTATCTCCTGCATAACTTTCTTTGACATTACGCAGACACCAATGTGGCTGTGTTATTTTTCATTTGGTCCGCAAATGGAGAACGCGTGGTACATTGCAAAGAAGTCTATTTGTGCCTTCCTATGACATGTGCCAATGGCGTACTTCACACTTAGGAATATGATGTTTCACAGCACAAACAGTTTTCTCCACCAATGGTGTTCATCTTACTATTCCTGCCATCCCGATTTCGGCACAACTCATCCAAATTACCTTGCTGCCCTTCTTGAATGTAGTGGAAGAATTTTTGTAGTAAGTGTTGTGCACTTAAATTCTTCAAAATACTCTCCAACACATAAAGAAATCTCTTTCTGCAGAGAACCACTATCCACCCGATTCCACTACAGTGTTTACCACAGTGCCATGCCTCTCTTGATTTTACGCTCATTGTGTGGAGTGTATACGGTAAGCCCAGCACTGCACCCGTTCATAGTCAATTCCATTGTCCATCTCTGAAAGGAGCTTTCTTTATTTCCCTTTTTTCCTTTCACAGTTAATTTCTATTTATTTTAGACTTCTAACACACGCCACAGAAGGAACAGCAGGCAATGCCGGGTGGGGAAGGGGCAGCACCTGCATGGATACCATAGGGGACGTGCCGAGAGACGGAAATATTGGGTGACTACATAGTCATGCCCCCGGACTAACCGTTCCCACGCACTTCCAAGTACCTTCCCTCTGTAGAGTAGCGCATTGCAGTACATGCACAATACAATGCCCTTTGCCGGGTAAGCGTCTCTAGCGCGGCATATGGTCTGCAAGGATGTATTAGAGCTGTGCTGCCCTACAAGAGTGCCCCAGTTGTTGGCCACAGCAGATGCAGAAAATGCTGCACTTGAAATGATCATATTGCATTGTTGGAAGGGCGGTAGACTGTCCACTGGTCCCTTGTGGAGGTTGCTCTTCCTTGTTTACCAGCGGGCCTCATACAGCCAGGCGTGCAGCAGCCATACATTGGTAGGTTTGCAGAGCCACCCACGTAGTCGGCTGGAGTACTTGGAATGCGGTAGCCTACCATATGAATCCGTAGGGATGGCACCAGGGGTGGTGGAACCAGCACAAAGAGGATGCCCTACACATGGGTATAGCTGTACAATGGATACAAGTGTGCTCCCACAATTATTTAAAAGTGTATTAGAAGATGTTGCCATACAGCCACAAATCGAGTCCTACGGATACTTGCAGTGTGATTGCACAAATGCCGTCCAGGTGCAGTCTCCCTAGGAAATGTCTATATTGCTCACCTGCAGTCATCTCGGCCAGTACTGTGTGCCACATATTCACCATGCAATGTTAACACAAAAAGAGAAACCACTCAAACACTCACCAACACTTACCATGTACATCTGTAACTGCTAAGATAAACCAACATTATTAGGAAAAGGAAAGGGTAGCACAAATGGATACATACACCAGAGAATGTAACCTTTCCACAATTTCCTCATGAGTTCAGCCAAGGAATCAGTGGCAAACCGTTGTTAACGGGACGTTATTGTTCCATTGCAGTACCAAACAGCTATCATATTTACAGAAAACACTATGCTAAAGTAACGTTCCCGTTACAGTGCCCTACTAAAAACCTATGAAATTCACTAACAAAAAACATTGTCGAAGGGACGTTATGGTTAAGTTGCACTACTACAAATCAGGGGCGTCGCTAGGGGGGGGCTAGAGGGGCTATAGCCCCGGATCCTTCGCTTGTAGCCCCGGATGAAGATCACAGGGCTACAACCAAAGGCCAACCCCGAACATGATGCCTGTCATCACACGGCAGTGACGGCATGGGTAGATGCAGGCCAGGAGGCAGCAACGTTCGTTAGATTTGAGAATCCAAAACACACACGAATATCGCTGCCTCCTGGGCTGCCAGCCTGCATCTACTTGTGCTGCTGATGCTGACTTTCCACAGGCTGCGCTTGCGCATAGGGAGCCGAGCCACCGCCCAGGCCCAAACGCACGTCACGTACCCTGAGAGTCTCTCCCTCTGCGCAGAAGCAAGTGTGAAAGACGCCACCGTGCCTGCAGACAGTGGTGCTCTCTGCTCAGAGCTTGAGCTGCCAGCCCCCCTCTGTGTGACCTGACCCCGGCCGTCACCTACCCTTCCCAACCAGCCTCTCTGTGAAGAATTTAAGAGCCTGGGCTGGGGCCCATGACATGCGCACCTTGGTAAGGTAGGTAATATATCCAATTGCAAGGCCTACATTTGGAATTTGATCCGAGTCCAACGTTGTTTTAAAAGTTGATTTTTTACAGATTGATAACCGTGGAACGCAAGTCCTTGGCTGATTGGGTGACAAATATAAATAAAACCAGTCACCAGAATGATGATAAAATGTAGAACCATGCACCACTTGCCACACATTTTTGAGTGTCATGTACGTTATGAGGAATTCGCAAAGCGTGTAATTGCCATTGGTAGGTATTGCTTCGAAGCACTCTGACAGCCATTTGCATAGAACTTTTAAAAGAGAATGTCAAGCGCTCCCTCAGCATTCGGGGTGATGTTATAATGCATGTCTGTCTTTTACTTTCTTGTTTCAAGCAAAGTGTAATGTCACAAAGCCCCTGCAGAGCTCCAGCAAAGCGACTGTGCCCCTCTTGGATTGTGAAAGGTGCTGGTGAACACAGTTCTGTGTAAAATGCAAAAGGAATGTTACCCATAGTGACATTCAAGATAGAGTGAAACAAAAATCACGAACTCCATTTCACAAATGTGATGAGTAACAGGGCAAAGCTGCCACATGGCCCATGCCGTGAGGGTCAGCATCAGACAGTTCTGTTTTGAATGTGAAACTCAAATTCCAGAATTCAAAAGGGTTTGGTTGGCTAAAGATCCAGTACTAGTGTATGGCGACTTTCATGCCATGCTCTATCTGGTATCTATGGCACCTTTGCAGTACAGCTGATGCTCGGAGATATAACAGTGTGGTGTAGAAATAGCATTGGTGCACAGAAAGCGTCTGCCATCTTGCAATACATGGAAGTGCGTAAATCATGTTTAAATGCTTGCCTTTTACTATCTTCTAACAAACGAGGTGTAACTTCACGATGGCCCCTGCAGAAATCCAGCAAAGAGGCACTGGCTGTCTTCTTTCACAGAGTGATTGTGAGAAATGGTGCTAGGTGCTCAGTGCTGTGTGCTTGTACAGAAGGTGAAAAACAAAATGTTAGGTGCTCAGTGCTGTGTGCTTGTACAGAAGGCAAAATGGTGCTAGGTGCTCAGTGCTGTGTGCTTGTACATAAGGCAAAATGGTACTAGGTGTTCAGTGCTGCGTGCGTTTACAGAAGACACAATGGTGCTACATGCTTAGTTTTGTGTGCTTGTGCAGAAGGAGAAAAAAAATGTCAGGTGCTCTGTGCTGTGTGAAAGTACAGAAGGGAAAATTGTGCTAGGTGCTCGGTGTTGTGTGCTTGTGCAGAATGAGAAATGATGCTAGATGCCCAGTGCCATGTCTTTGTTCAGATGGAGAAATGATGCCAGGTGATCAGTGCTGTGTTCTTGTGCAGATGAAGAAATGTTGCAACGTGTTCACTTGTGTTTGTTTCTCCACAAGGAGAAATGGTGCTAGGTTTTGTGAGCTTGTACAGAAGAAAAAATGGTGTTGGGTTTTCAGTGATGTGCTTGTGCAGATGGAGAAATGGTGCTATGTGTTCAGTGCTGTGTGCTTGTACACAGGCAGAATTGTGGTAGGTGCTCGCTGCTCGATATAGTGTGCTTATGCAGAATGATAAATTATGCTAGATGCACATTGCTATGTCTTTGTACAGAAGCAGAAATTGTGTCCGGTGCTCAGTGCTGTATGCTTGTGCAGATGGAGAAATGATGCGATGTGTTCACTGATGTTTGCTTCTCCAGAAGGAGAAATGGTGCTAGGTGCTTGTACACAAGGCAGCATTGTGCTAGGTGTTCGGTATTGTGTGCTTGTGCAGAATGAGAAATGATGCTAGATGCACAGTGCTATGTCTTTGTACAGAAGAAGAAATGGTGCAATGTTTTCAGATCTTTCTGCTGTTTTGGGGAAATACCACAGAGTGAAATTCTCTCTCGCCCTGAGTGTGTAGTGTGTTTGAGATAAGCTGTGTGCACGAGAGGTTGTATTATGTAATGAAATGTTAGAGTTCAACCCCGAGTGTTCCTGAAGTCAATACTCAGTCCTTTTTAGAATAACCACCCGGACTATGTAATGTGTACATAACTTTTCCCGCTGGGCGGCAAGAGATGAGCACTTCCCACCACCCCTCTCCCAGAGAGAGTGTCCCAGGAAAATCAAGCGCCTCTTGCTGTATCATTAGAGGACATAGCAATCTCCCCTTTCTACACCCCATGACTGAGCACCTGCATGCCTCCCCGTGATCCACCGGGAATGAGCAAGAAAATTTCACAAGAAACAGGTTCCCTCATTGCCAAACCCTTCTGAAAGTGAGACAAGGCGCTGGTGTCGCTGCCCAGTGTTGATTGTTTTTAATCTAATCAGGGGGAGGAAATAGCACCTATGGGGCATAGGTGCACTGATGCTGCGGGCCAAGGGGCTGTGCAGGCCAACCTCTGGGAGTGCTGGAACAGCAGGCTGTGTGCAGGGACAGAAAGTAGAGGTGCACCAGAAGAGCAGACTCCGCAGGCCAAGTGCTGGAACAAGTCAGAATAAAGGCGCATCAGCAGAGCAGAGTCTGCAGTCCCAGTGTTGCAAGAGCAGGCTGCCTGCAAGGTCAGAATAGAGGTGCATCAGCAGAGCAGAGTCTGCATTCCCAGTGTTGCAAGAGCAGGCTGCCTGCAAGGTCAGAATAGAGGCGCTGCAAGGTCAGAAACAATAACATGTTAATTTGAGCCGTAGAAGCCCCACTGCAATAATCATTCACTTCTGATGTCGAATTGTGAAGGACGGTCTGTCTGCCACCCTTTTAAACATGGAGTAATTTATGGGGCGGGATCGCTGTCAGAAAT
This sequence comes from Ambystoma mexicanum, assembly GCF_040938575.1. Taxonomy (NCBI): domain Eukaryota; kingdom Metazoa; phylum Chordata; class Amphibia; order Caudata; family Ambystomatidae; genus Ambystoma; species Ambystoma mexicanum. Next base: position 1,333,706,066 of record NC_090937.1, read on the forward strand.
AAGCAGGCATTGTAGAAAGTAACCGTCCTAAATTTGAATCCTTTAAGGAGATGGCTAGAGGTCGTTTGGATAAGAATCAGACTAATGGGTTATGAACAATCGACCACGTCTCTTAGACCCTTCCTTTATATTCATTGGTCCCACATCTTCTAAGGGTCCTGCAGATGCCTGGGGTTCACAAAACTTACACTTCTCAGGTCATGTCCCATGACTGGTTAGCCCCCCTACCCTCAATTTTTTTAATCTTTTAATCTCACTTAAAGCCCGCTATGTGGATGCATGTGAAGCGTGAGGGTGCGTGTGTAGTGTATGGGCACAGCTTATATCTGTGGCCAGTGTGTGTCTATATGTGCAGTTGGTAGATGCGTGTATGTTGCAGTAATCGTGCAGAGTGAATGCGTCTGTGGAGTGCGAGGATGCACGTAGTGTGAGGGTATATGTTATTGGTGTGGGTAGAGTGTAGTGTGTGGATATATTATAAGCTCAGTAGGTGGGTGTATGTGCAGTATATTTACAGTATGTGTCTATGGAGTGTGTGGATGATATTTGAAGTGTGAGAGAGCGAGTAGAGTGTGTGCGTGCAAGTAATGGGTGTGGCCAGTGGTGGATATATGTGCATTGGGTGGATGTATGTGCAGCATATATGCAGAGTGAATACTTCTGTTGAGTGCAAGGGTGCATGTAGTCTGTGGGTGTTTGTGCAAGTTATGGTTGTGGCCCAGGCTGCAATGGAACTGGGATCACAGAACACATTCCAACGGACAGCTCCTGCCTCCACGATCGTTTTGATACCATGTAGTTAAGTGACGTCCAAACTTGCAATGGGCTCTAGCCCCGGATCTTTTACAAACCTAGCAACGCCTCTGCTACAAACCTATCCCCTTTACTGAAAAAAATACGCTAAAGGAAGGGTCTGGTTACAGTGGCCTACTAAAAAGCTATCAACTTCAGTGAAAACAAGTTGGTAAAGGGACGTTATGCTTCAGTTGCCCTAACAACAACTTTTGTTGCAGGAACGTTACAGCTACTTTGCACTAACCATCCATACTATGCTTACAAGTAAAACTGAAAACCCAAGAAATGTGCCAGTTATCGTAAGATAAGCAACCATAACTCGAGCCACCAATGTGCACTGCTAAGACTAACACAAATGACATCAAAGATGATATCACAAATGTGTGCATCGATGTTATGTTAAAAAATAGAATTGTCATATTTCAAAATGTAATTAATCAAACCAGTGACATCAGTGATATCATGCATGATGCTATTAGTGACAACAGCAGTGATGTCATGTATGATATAATTAGTGATGTCTTCAGTGATGTCATCACTGATGTCGCCTGTGATGTCATCACTGATGTCGCCTGTGATGTCATCAGTGTGGTGAACAGGGGGTGTATAGTTAAGGTTAACTTGTTTACAACGCGATTGCTGAATTTCAGGGGTTTTGTTGCATTTAATCTGATCACCTTAACTCTCTCTTAACCAAGGTTTTTTTCACCGAATTTTAGGGTTTTTGTTATACTATATGTTCTTTGGGTGTTCACCAGCCTTTGGTCATGGCCACTGTACAAGTTGCACCAATACACTGTACATAATGCACCAATATGTTTCTTTGGGCCCTCAAGCCATGACCACAGGCCATGACCAGTGGCCTCGGCTTTCTGCTGTGGCCACTGTACATGTTGCGCAAATACACTGTACATGGTGCACCAATATGTTTCTTTGAGGCCCATTAGCCATGGCCCTTGTTCATGGCCAGTGAGTGAAATGCAAACATTTTAATAAGACTAATACATTGTGGAGCTTCAAATGGGTGTCTTGTCACATAATGGTGATATCCTTGCTCAATGTTACAACAAACCTCAACAAATTTAATATTCTAAAATATGTCCTGTGCAGCTATTCATGTCTCTCTTCAATGTTTTCTATATTGTGTGTGTATTCAGCAACCTAAAGCTCCATGAATTGCAGCAAAATGAGTTCCCTGAAGTGTGGCAATACTAACTCAATGTTCTATAATCTAAAAAACCGCATGGCAACTTTTCAAACAACAAAAGGCCTAAAAACCTTTTCTAAAACTGTTTTCTTATGTTATATTTCCGTTTTTGCTTTGAAGGTGTGGGAGGTGGTATGTGATGTTGCATCTGCCCTACCTCCTTTATCACATTACCCCCTCTGGTTAATATATTAACCAATAAACCTCCAGCCTTCATTCTTTCATAGATATTTTTTGGCGCCCTTCTTCTGTACGCTCCTTTCAAGCTACCTCCATGTGCTGCATACTTCTCTGGTGTGCAGGTCACAAAATAACACTCCCCATCATCATCACAAACTACCCAATGTAGCATATAATTCTCTGGGCATGGCCCAATCAGGTGTTAAATTCTGACCATGCAGTGTTCCTTTTCACCGTTCCATGGATCTGCCTGCGTATGGGCATGTATCGAGAGGGGTGTGGCCTCAAAAGAACTAATTATGAGTGATACCATTAGCACTTGTGCTTTTCTCCAAAACTATCTGTAGGACCCAGAGGTTTATGAGTAACACAACGAGGACAGGAACCAACACCTTCAAAATTTTGCCCAACCAGGCAGGCACCCAGGAGCACATCAGGCGATACCAATCTTCATCAACTACTGGACAACTCTTCTTAACCATAGAAGTGTGCAATGTATGTAAGTCAGTTGTAGCATCAATCAGGCTGCAATTTTGCACAATGTTTGCCAGCATGAATGTGCAGCAGCTCCTAATAATTTTCACATAAATGTCCCCTTCCATAGCAGTGAGGAGATTGAGCACATATTGGATTTGGAGAGTGGTTAATCTAACAGTCCTGAGCTCCTCCTTAATGGAATTGTATAATTTTGCATTTGCATTTTTGAGTTGAAGCAGCTCCCACCTTGTGATCTGGATCCATTTTGAATTTTCTGCAACCTGTACACCAGGTGCAAGAAGTGAAGCAAAAAAGATGGCACCTTTGCTGAAGAGTCTTAACTTGGTGGACATTTCTGGCAATATTTCAGAGGATTCCTGCAAAATTTTGTTATCCTAATATATCCAGCATTTTTTAAAGTTTAATATAATCATCAACAAAAAGAGAGTCATCCTTGTCTACCCACTGTGTGTGCCCACCATCCCTGGAATAACCCTCTTGTCTTTTATAATGCAAGATGAAGCAGACAATGGGGCTCATTATGGGTTTGCCAGTATGGGGAAAAAGTGGAGGTAATGCCGTTTACCTCCATTTTACCAGCACCACCAAACCACAAGTTTGCCGGTATTACCACCACCGGTATTATCGCAAGGTAATACAAGCAATTTTTGAAGGTAAAGTGGAGGAGTTACCGCCAGCTTCAAGCTGGAGGCAACTCCTCCACTTTACCTCCAGAAATTGTTGATATTGCCATCCGGTAATACTGGCAGCAGTCATACCAGTAAAAATCTCCAAGGAGTCCTATGGACACCATTGCATGGGATTTACACCGGAAAACCGCCACTTGTAATCAGCTGGTATTACAGTCATAGGTAATAGCTCTAGTGGTAATACTGCATGACCAAGTGGTGGTACCGGTAATACCATTTGCTGTTATTCTGGTGGATTTAACACCAGTATACCGGAAAACTCATACTGAGCCCCAGTGCCCTATATTTACTGGCTCCTCCTGTGCTATAAATAGCCTGGTTGTGCCTGCTGCATGTGGAATGAGAGAGCAAACGTAACAAGTCTCATTCAATCTCTCTCCTCCCACCATCTGCATGTGGCCATACCACATATTATCGATATCGGAGGGAGGGCCATCATTGGTACTACCCAGAAAACTTTCTGGGTCAAAAATCTCAATTTTTGTCCTAGTCACCTTTTTACTCCTGTTATCTAACACATTTGTAACATCACTGTCTTTTTGTGCCAATAAACGCTGAAAGAAAGAAAGAGAAACTTATAACTATACAATGTACATTTTGCATAAATCCTTAATTTCTCCTGTGCTGTGGGGAAAAAGAAAACTAGTCTCTGTCTGTAAAAGGATTAATAGAATTACAAACAGTCACATTAAACTGAACTATACTCCCCTTTCGCTTCCCTCTATGTCTTCAGAAAGGGTGGTGCTGCTCTTGTCTTTGTTGACGTCACTCAAATGGACCCATTGGGGATCATTACGGTGTCTCCGGTCCAGAATGAAATATTAAGTAAGATTGCAGGTAATTCTGGCATCAGCATTTTTACCAGATCAGAGAAACACAAGTTTTCCAGTGGCTGCCACAAATCTACCTCCAGACCTGACCTGCCGTGGATCAGGCTCCCAGCAGAAAAAAATGCTACAAAACTGCCACCAATTTAACTGGTGTCAGCAATTGTGTCAGTCTTCTCCACGTAGTCCTACTGGACTCCAAGGAATGTGGAATTACCAGCTTTGCAACTGCCTGTAATATCCCGGCATTACTAGGATAACAGGCAGTGGGAATGTTGATTCTGTTTTGGTGGCATCCCACTAGAATTACCAGCAAGATACCCCCAAACTTGGAATAGGGGCCATTGTTTTGATCCTTCAGGTTTAACAGCTGTTGGGGTTGCGTACTTTAACCTTAAAGGATCCCACAAACCGAAGCTTGTTCCAGCAACATATGACATTTCTAACTAGCCCTCTATCTCCCCGGTAGAACTGTTGTGGTGATATCAGTTCTGTTACATCTGGAGGCACTTCAGAAGCTATAGGCGGCTCTGAATGTCAAGGCCTCACCTGGTTGGATATGACCTAGAGAGAATCGATGATGGCCCTGAGATATTAATGAAATTCATCAGCCAAAGCAGTTTCAGAGCTATGAGCATCACAAAGTGCACATGCAGGCATAAACGTAACATGCATTCTTCCGTCATTAGCATTCTCATGCAAGATTAAGTGGTGCTCACAACCTGGCTGCTTCCGCAAAGCAAATTGAGCGAGCGGCAAGCAATGGAGCCAATTCCTGTCAAGTCTAGCACACAACTTCACAACACGCTCCTTTAGTAGGCCGTTGAGGCACAATATTCCTATATCGATAGCTGTTACCTGTATTGATGATATCAATATAATTAATATGAAAATGACAAAGGGGCCCAGAAGAAGCTAGGCAGCAACACATTTACTGTATTTAGGCTGTGCACTGCAGTATATTGCTGACACACTGCACAATTAGTTTTACATTTGGACACAAGCTCCTGAAAAATGGAGGTTGAACCAGTTCTCCTGCAAATCTGCTGCTACATACTCTTCTGATGTGTGTGCGGGATGATGTAATTGCTCAAGGGCAATTGCAAGCAGTTCATATGGTATAACCGGCTTCCCTGTAATGTTCTGTCTTTAAATTAGATCTGTGGGTGATAAAAAGCACCATAATCTTTGCTCTTGCTGATGTGCATGTCCCTGTAGTTCTATTATTTGTGTCAGGGGTAAGGCATAGGGTTCAGTTATTTGCATCTGTTGTTGTGTGATATTACTATACATTGCGACTATCTCCAGTGTGTTTGGTGCATATGCTGCTTCTTTGGCTGTGGTGTCTCCTACATCATTACCACATTTTGTCTGTTGCATTGGTATTGTTTGCACACTTCACCACTGCCACTGCTGAAGCGACCGATAATGTTTAATTAATTTAAATTAAAAGCATTGTTGAGTCTTTTCTACATTCCTCTTCATTGGTGCTGCACACCAAAAGCTCATCAACATATTGTATTCCTATACTCCGGGCCTCAAAATGAGTTGGGCGGTAGCCCTTAAATACGGCGGTAACACTATTACCTCCGCATTTAAGGGCTGGCCAGAAATTCTGGAGTTGCACCTTCAGCTTTTTGCTGGAGGTAAAAATCCTGCTTTCGCCCCATTTTTCACCAGCGTTTTGCCACCATTTTCCCAATGGACCCAATGGGGAATGGGAATTTACCGCTATTTGTGCTGGTGTTATCATGGCGTTATTACCACTGGGATACCACCAGACTTGTGATGAAGCCCTCTCTGTTTGTAAATTTCCCAAGTCCTTTTGCAGCGCTGTATTAAAATACTTGGTGATTCAGAGTACCATACAGAGTATGTTGAAATCTCTGTCTGCAGTATGTAAACATGGTGAGATAGTGTGAGTCTGGGGGCAATGGTATGGAAAAGAAAGCAATCATGAGATAAATCACTTTGAAGTTTGTGGCGTCTGTAGGAAAAGCACACAAAATGGTGGCTGGGTTAGACACCACTGGAAACCCTGCTTCCACTATGTTCTTTAAAGGGTGGAGGCTCTGAACAAATCTCCAAGTCTCAAATTCACTTTCTTCACAGGGTACACAGCTGTATTACATGGAGATTCAGATGGTTTTATAATGCTCTGTTGCCATAATTCAACAACGGTGACATATATTACCTCGTCTGCTTCTCTTGACATAGGTTACTGTCTCACCCAGGGTAATTCAGCAACTTGTTTTAGTTCAATTCTGACTGCTCCTACTCCCTTCAGGGGACCTACCTTATGGAGGCCGCTAGTCCATAGCTCTTAAGGCACTTTCTCTAAATCTTCTTGAAAGTGTGGTGATAATATGTTGGCCAATAATACCTTCTGGGGGACCTCTGTGTGCTCTACTGTCAACTGGTAGATTATGTGTATGTCAAAAATCATCTCTCCATCATCATTAACATCTTGGAAAAGCCGTTCGGCAGTCAAATTAGTCAAGTACGCTGTTGGATCAATGCACAAAACAGAGCACCACTCAATGTAATGTGTAATATTACTCTATCTCTCTTTGTTATAGCTGCTTTTAAATGTACTGTGATGATTGTTCCAGGTGCATTATCTCTAGAAACTGCTAGTCTAAATACAAATTCTTTGGGCAGATGTAATATTGTATCTTCAATTATGGGCTCCCATCCTAAGAGCACCTGTACTCCATAGAGAAATACATCTGAGTGAAGTGGCACTTCTAGAAAAACCGCGTGGCCACACAATGCCTGCCTTTGCTTGTGCATAGTGTATCCCTGGAGTAGAACATACTCTATCCTTTTCAATAATAGAAATGTTCTTATTTAGTTTGCTCATAATGTCCCCGCCCAATATGTTCAATTGTGTGTTCGGGAATCCAACAAAGGTGCTGTTATTTCCTGTGTACCAATGCATTATGGGCAGATCCTCTGAGAAAGGAACTGATACCATAGCCCCAGAGAATCTCTGTGTGTCCGTTATGATGCCTGACAAAGAAAACCTTCCCACCCTGATACAGGATTTGGTAGCCCCTGTGTCTGCTACAAAGAAAAATGTCCTGTCTCTTACCTTTGCTCCCATCCCAAGTTCCTCCTCTATGTCGGGGGTCACTGATAGAATTGGGCACATCAGAGCCTTCTGTGGGCTCTCCTATAGTGAGAATGTACTGGTGCGTGAGAACGAAAAAGGGTTACCTCCACCACATTGACCATGCCAGAGTGCGATACAATGTTCTGTGGTATCAAGTTCTTGCGACACTGCTGTGTTAATTGCAATGTGTGTGCTTGGAGGTGGTTGGCAGTTGTTGAATCTTGGGTTGTGGCATTGTGTTTGGAGGTGTCCGGGCAAGGAAGTAAACTTGCTGCTGCTGCATCACACGTGTTTGGTGTGGGGTATTGCATCTGTTGAGACTGCATTGTATTCTACACATTCGCAAAGTGATATTGTTTCTGCATGGGGTTTAGAAAGTTAGGGGTGTACTATGTCTGATACTGTGGGAAATAAAATAAGTGTAAGATATGCTGGGAAACCCCCTTGGCCATAAGGTCCCAAAACATAAGGTGCCACTCTTCTACTCCTATATGCTTGTGCAAAATGTCCTGTTCTTACACACACCTAATTCTGTCCCCTAAGCTCTCCAAACCCACCAAATCCTGCCCCATCAAACACCTAGAAACAAACCTACCTTTCCCTGTTGGCCAATGCACACCATAGCAACTGATTTCATTGTGGATCTTCCCCCTTCAGATGGTTTCATGGTGAATAAGGTCAAGCTGGATGCCTTGTCTAAAACGGCACACTTTACACCTTGTCCATCCTTGCCAACCACCTCAGAGATGGCTTCTATTTTTTTTTCCACCATTTTCAGGCTACATGGATTGGCCACCAACTATATTTTCGACAGTAGCTCACAATATACCTCCAAGTTCTGGACAGCTCTCTTCTCCAGTTTAGGCATATCCATCCGGATACCACATACAGTGAAGCGGTCTGACGAAGAGAACGAACCAGATCTTTGAACAATATCTCCTTTGTTATATCACTGCAACACAAGATAACTGTGTTTCATTACTCTCTCGGCTGAATTCTCATATAAAACTTATCCCATACTGCCATCGGAATGACTTCTTTCTACGACAATTATGGTTTCCACCTCGCTTGGTTGCCATCAATTCCCTTTACTAGTATAAAGGTTCTAGCTGTGGAAGTTCTACTGAAAGAACTACAGGAGACACAGGAAAAAGTCTTGATGAATCTGCAAACTTCCAGTTTACAGGCAAAGAAGTTTGCTGATCCCCACAGGAACCCAAACCCAGGTTTCAAGAAAGGTAATAAGGTTTGGTTAGCTGTTAGGTATTTACCCTTGGGTCTGAGGACAGGAAAGTGTGCACCCAAATACTTTACACCCAAGTACACCCAAATAAGACTAATACATTGTGGAGCTTCAAATGGGTGTCTTGTCACATAATGGTGATATCCTTGCTCAATGTTACAACAAACCTCAACAAAATTAATGTTCTAAGATATGTCCTGTGCAGCTATTCATGTCTCTCTTCATTGTTTTCTATATTGTCTGTGTATTCAGCAACCTAAGGCTCCATGAATTGCAGCAAAATGAGTTCCCTGAAGTGTGGCAATACTAACTCAATGTTCTATAATCTACAAAACCGCATGGCAACTTTTCAAACAACAAAAGGCCTAAAAACCTTTTCTAAAACTGTTTTCTTATGTTATATTTCCGTTTTTGCTTTGAAGGTGTGGGAGGTGGTATGTGATGTTGCATCTGCCCTACCTCCTTTATCACATTCCCCCCTCTGGTTAATATATTAACCAATAAACCTCCAGCCTTCATTCTTTCATAGATATTTTTTGGTGCCCTTGTTCTGTATGCTCCTTTCAAGCTACCTCCATGTGCTGCATAGTTCTCTCGTGTGCAGGTCACAAAATAACACTCCCCATCATCATCACAAACTACCCAATGTAGCATATAATTCTCTGGGCATGGCCCAATCAGGTGTTAAATTCTGACCATGCAGTGTTCCTTTTCACCGTTCCATGGATCTGCCTGCGTATTTGCATGTAACGAGAGGGGTGTGGCCTCAAAAGAACTAATTATGAGTGATACCATTAGCACTTGTGCTTTTCTCCAAAACTATCTGTGGGACCCAGAGGTTTATGAGTAACACAACGAGGACAGGAACCAACACCTTCAAAATTTTGCCCAACCAGGCAGGCACCCAGGAGCACATCAGGCGATACCAATCTTCATCAACTACTGGACAACTCTTCTTAACCATAGAAGTGTGCAATGTATGTAAGTCAGTTGTAGCATCAATCAGGATGCAATTTTGCACAATGTTTGCCAGCATGAATGTGCAGCAGCTCCTAATAATTTTCACATAAATGTCCCCTTCCATAGCAGTGAGGAGATTGAGCACATATTGGATTTGGAGTGTGGTTAATCTAACAGTCCTGAGCTCCTCCTTAATGGAATTGTATAATTTTGCATTTGCATTTTCGAGTTGAAGCAGCTCCCACCTTGTGATCTGGATCCATTTTGAATTTTCTGCAACCTGTACACCAGGTGCAAGAAGTGAAGCAAAAAAGATGGCATCTTTGCTGAAGAGTCTGTACTTGGTGGACATTTCTGGCAATATTTCAGAGGATTCCTGCAAAATTGTGTTATCCTAATATATCCAGCATTTTTTAAAGTTTAATATAATCATCAACAAAAAGAGAGTCATCCTTGTCTACCCACTGTGTGTGCCCACCATCCCTGGAATAACCCTCTTGTCTTTTATAATGCAAGATGAAGCAGACAGTGGGGCTCATTATGGGTTTGCCAGTATGGGGAAAAAGTGGAGGTAATGCCGTTTACCTCCATTTTACCAGCACCACCAAACCACAAGTTTGCCGGTATTACCACCACCGGTATTACCGCATGGTAATACAAGCAACTTTTGAAGGTAAAGTGGAGGAGTTACCTCCAGCTTCAAGCTGGAGGCAACTCCTCCACTTTACCTCCAGAAATTGTTGATATTGCCATCCGGTAAAACTGGCAGCAGTCATACCAGTAAAAATCTCCAAGGAGTCCTATGGACACCATTGCATGGGATTTACACCGGAAAAACGCCACTTGTAATCAGCTGGTATTACAGTCATAGGTAATAGCTCTAGTGGTAATACTGCATGACCAAGTGGTGGTACCGGTAATACCATTTGCTGTTATTCTGGTGGATTTAACACCAGTATACCGGAAAACTCATACTGAGCCCCAGTGCCCTGTATTTACTGGCTCCTCCTGTGCTATAAATAGCCTAGTTGTGCCTGCTGCATGTGGAATGAGAGAGCAAACGTAACAAGTCTCCTTCAATCTCTCTCCTCCCACCATCTGCATTTGGCCATACCACATATTATCGATATCGGAGGGAGGGCCATCATTGGTACTACCCAGAAACCTTTCTGGGTCAAAAATCTCAATTTTTGTCCTAGTCACCTTTTTACTCCTGTTATCTAACACATTTGTAACATCACTGTCTTTTTGTGCCAATAAACGCTGAAAGAAAGAGAAACTTATAACTATACAATGTACATTTTGCATAAATCCTTCATTTCTCCTGTGCTGTGGGGAAAAAGAAAACTAGTCTCTGTCGGTAAAAGGATTAATAGAATTACAAACAGTCACATTAAACTGAACTATACTCCCCTTTCGCTTCCCTCTATGTCTTCAGAAAGGATGGTGCTGCTCTTGTCTTTGTTGACGTCACTCAAATGGACCCATTGGGGATAATTACGGTGTCCCCGGTCCAGAATGAATTATTAAGTAAGATTGCAGGTAATTCTGGCATCAGCATTTTTACCAGATCAGAGAAACACAAGTTTTCCAGTGGCTGCCACAAATCTACCTCCAGGCCTGACCTGCCGTGCATCAGGCTCCCAGCAGAAAAAAAATGCTACAAAACTGCCAGCAATTTAACTGGTGTCAGCAATTGTGTCAGTCTTCTCCACGTAGTCCTCCTGGACTCCATGGAATGTGGAATTACCAGCTTTCCAACTGCCTGTAATATCCCGGCATTACCAGGATAACAGGCAGTGGGAATGTTGATTCTGTTTTGGTGGCATGCCACTAGAACTACCAGCAAGATACCCCCAAACTCGGAATAGGGGCCATTTTTTTGATCCTTCAGGTTTAACAGCTGTTGGGGTTGCGTACTTAAACCTTAAAGGATCCCACAAACCGAAGCTTGTTCCAGCAACATATGACATTTCTAACTAGCCCTCTATCTCCCCGGTAGAACTGTTGTGGTGATATCAGTTCTGTTACATCTGGAGGCACTTCAGAAGCTATAGGCGGCTCTGAATGTCAAGGCCTCACCTGGTTGGATATGACCTAGAGAGAATCGATGATGGCCCTGAGATATTCATGAAATTCATCAGCCAAAGCAGTTTCAGAGCTATGAGCATCACAAAGTGCACATGCAGGCATAAGCGTAACATGCATTCTTCCGTCATTAGCATTCTCATGCAAGATTAAGTGGTGCTCACAACCTGGCTGCTTCCGCAAAGCAAATTGAGATAGCGGCAAGCAATGGAGCCAATTCCTGTCAAGTGTAGCAGAAAACTTCACAACACGCTCAATTAGCAGGCTGTTGAGGCACAATATTCCTATATCGATAGCTGTTACCTGTATTGATGATATCAATATAATCAATATGAAAACGACAAAGGGGCCCAGAAGAAGCTAGGCAGCAACACATTTACTGTATTTAGGCTGTGCACTGCAGTATATTGCTGACACACTGCACAATTAGTTTTACATTTGGACACAAGCTCCTGTAAAATGGAGGTTGAACCAGTTCTCCTGCAAATCTGCCGCTACATACTCTTCTGATGTGTGTGCGGGATGATGTAATTGCTCAAGGGCAATTGCAAGCAGTTCATATGGTATAACCGGCTTCCCTGTAATGTTCTGTCTTTAAATTATATCTGTGGGTGATAAAAAGCACCATAATCTTTGCTCTTGCTGATGTGCATGCCTCTGTAGTTCTATTATTTGTGTCAGGGGTAAGGCATAGGGTTCAGTTATTTGCATCTGTTGTTGTGTGATATTACTATACATTGCTACTATCTCCAGTGTGTTTGGTGCATATGCTGCTTCTTTGGCTGTGGTGTCTCCTACATCATTACCACATTTTGTCTGTTGCATTGGTATTGTTTGCACACTTCACCACTGCCACTGCTGAAGCGACCGATAATGTTTAATTAATTTAAATTAAAAGCATTGTTGAGTCTTTTCTACGTTCCTCTTCATTGGTGCTGCACACCAAAAGCTCATCAACATATTGTATTCCTATACTCCGGGCCTCATAATGAGTTGGGCGGTAGCCCTTAAATACGGCGGTAACACTATTACCCCGCATTTAAGGGCTGGACAGAAAGTCTGGAGTTTCACCTTCAGCTTTTTGCTGGAGGTAAAAATCCTGCTTTCGCCCCATTTTTCACCAGCGTTTTGCCACAATTTTCCCAATGGACCCAATGGGGAATGGGAATTTACCGCTATTTGTGCTGGTGTTATCACGGCGTTATTACCACTGGGATACCACCAGACTTGTGATGAAGCCCTCTGTGTTTGTAAATTTCCCAAGCCCTTTTGCAGCGCTGTATTAAAATACTTGGTGATTCAGAGTACCATACAGAGTATGTTGAAATCTCTGTCTGCAGTACGTAAACATGGTGAGATAGTGTGAGTCTGGGGGCAATGGTATGGAAAAGAAAGCAATCATGAGATCAATCACTTTGAAGTTTGTGGCGTCTGTAGGAAAAGCACACAAAATGGTGGCTGGGTTAGACACCACTGGAAACCCTGCTTCCACTATGTTCTTTAAAGGGTGGAGGCCCTGAACAAATCTCCAAGTCCCAAATTCACTTTCTTCAGAGGGTACACAGCTGTATTGCATGGAGATTCAGATGGTTTTATAATGCTCTGTTGCCATAATTCAACAACGGTGACATATATTACCTCGTCTGCTTCTCTTGACATAGGTTACTGTCTCACCCAGGGTAATTCAGCTCCTTGTTTTAGTTCAATTCTGACTGCTCCTACTCCCTTCAGGGGACCTACCTTATGGAGGCCGCTAGTCCAGAGCTCTTAAGGCACTTTCTCTAAATCTTCTTGAAAGTGTGGTGATAATATGTTGGCCAATAATACCTTCTGGGGGACCTCTATGTGCTCTACTGTCAACTGGTAGATTATGTGTATGTCAAAAATCATCTCTCCATCATCATTAACATCTTGGAAAAGCCGTTCGGCAGTCAAATTAGTCAAGTACGCTGTTGGATCAATGCACAAAACAGAGCACCACTCAATGTAATGTGTAATATTACTCTATCTCCCTTTGTTATAGCTGCTTTTAAATGTACTGTGATGATTGTTCCAGGTGCATTATCTCTAGAAACTGCTAGTCTAAATACAAATTCTGTGGGCAGATGTAATATTGTATCTTCAATTATGGGCTCCCATCCTAAGAGCACCTGTACTCCATAGAGAAATACATCTGAGTGAAGTGGCACTTCTAGAAAACCGTGTGGCCACACAATGCCTGCCTTTGCTTGTGCATAGTGTATTCCTGGTGTAGAACATACTCTATCCTTTTCAATAATAGAAATGTTCTTATTTAGTTTGCTCATAATGTCCCTGCCCAATATGTTCAATTGTGTGTTCGGGAATCCAACAAAGGTGCTGTTATTTCCTGTGTACCAATGCATTATGGGCAGATCCTCTGAGAAAGGAACTGATACCATAGCCCCAGAGAATCTCTGTGTGTCCATTATGATGCCTGACAAAGAAAACCTTCCCACCCTGATACAGGATTTGGTAGCCCCTGTGTCTGCTACAAAGAAAAATGACCTGTCTCTTACCTTTGCTCCCATCTCAAGTTCCTCCTCTATGTCGGGGGTCACTGATAGAATTGGGCACATCAGAGCCTTCTGTGGGCTCTCCTATAGTAAGAATGTACTGGTGCGTGAGAACGAAAAAGGGTTACCTCCACCACATTGACCATGCCAGAGTGCGATACAATGTTCTGTGGTATCAAGTTCTTGCGACACTGCTGTGTTAATTGCAATGTGTGTGCTTGGAGGTGGTTGGCAGTTGTTGAATATTGGGTTGTGGCATTGTGTTTGGAGGTGTCCGGGCAAGGAAGTAAACTTGCTGCTGCTGCATCACATGTGTTTGGTGTGGGGTTATTGCATCTGTTGAGACAGCATTGTATTCTACACATTCGCAAAGTGATATTGTTTCTGCATGGGGTTTTGAAAGTTAGGGGTGTACTATGTCTGATACTGTGGGAAATAAAATAAGTGTAATATATGCTGGGAAACCCCTTGGCCATAAGGTCCCAAAACATAAGGTGCCACTCTTCTACTCCTATATGCTTGTGCAAAATGTCCTGTTCTTCCACACACCTAATTCTGTCCCCTAAGCCCTCCAAACCCACCAAATCCTGCCCCATCAAACACCTAGAAACAAACCTACCTTTCCCTGTTGGCCAATGCACACCATAGCAACTGATTTCATTGTGGATCTTCCCCCTTCAGATGGTTTCATGGTGAATAAGGTCAAGCTGGATGCCTTTTCTAAAACGGCACACTTTACACCTTGTCCATCCTTGCCAACCACCTCATAGATGGCTTCTATTTTCTTTTCCACCATTTTCAGGCTACATGGATTGGCCACCAACTATATTTTCGACAGTAGCTCACAATATACCTCCAAGTTCTGGACAGCTCTCTGCTCCAGTTTAGGCATATCCATCCGGATACCACATGCAGTGAAGCGGTCTGACGAAGAGAACGAACCAGATCTTTGAACAATATCTCCTTTGTTATATCACTGCAACACAAGATAACTGTGTTTCATTACTCTCTCGGCTGAATTTTCATATAAAACTTATCCCATACTGGCATCGGAATGACTTCTTTCTACGACAATTATGGTTTCCACCTCGCTTGGTTGCCATCAATTCCCTTTACTAGTATAAACGTTCTAGCTGTGGAAGTTCTAATGAAAGAACTACAGGAGACACAGGAAAAAGTCTTGATGAATCTGCAAACTTCCAGTTTACAGGCAAAGAGGTTTGCTGATCCCCACAGGAACCCAAACCCAGGTTTCAAGAAAGGTAATAAGGTTTGGTTAGCTATTAGGTATTTACCCTTGGGTCTGAGGACAGGAAAGTGTGCACCCAAATATTTTGGGCTCTTCACAATATCAAAGGTCATACATCCTTTTGCCTTCCACTTGCAACTACCTAGATCCTGGAACAGAATACATCCTGTTTTTCATTCTTCAACCCTAAAACTCTACAAGACCTCTCTAAGACATTCTCAAACAGCTAGGCCTCATCCTGTTATCATTGATCAAAAACCTGAATATGAGGTGGCACACATTTGCGACTCCAGATTTTACAGAGAGTTTTTGAAATACCTCAGAGACTGGAAAGGTTATTGAATTACCGGCCATACTTGGGAACCAGTCAAACATGTTCACGTCTCACTTTTGATCCAATGCTTCCATTGGCTGCACCCCTGGAGACCTGGGGACATCGGACCTGGAAGCGGCCATCCTGTTACGTTCCGCGCCCGGTCTTGGTCTTTTTGGGACAAGTGGAAAACAGTTTCTTGCCAGCCAACCCTTCACTGATATGCTGCAACAGCCAACCATTTAATGTCTGCCTCCTTTGCCAATCATGGAGAAACAAAATGTAAACCAATCCTGGCTGCCTTCAGGAACATCTTCAACCATTCTACAGCGACACTACTAAATTCTCCATTTTGAACTCTGGTATACGTTACCAGGACCCTTGCAGTCCATCGCAAGGTTTTTACCACCACAGGTTTTTATTTTCCTTGGATCTGGCCTTTTTAGTGGCCAATCTACCCTGTTATCATCCAGGGGAGTGTTGGCAGCCAGGAAGGACCAATCCTATTTACACGATATGAAAAATCTTCAAACAAGCCACAAGTGAGCAAAACCTGAAAATGTACCATTGTGTGTGCATCCCAAGATTCTGGCACACAGTTTTTCAAGTGTCCATTGTGCAATTTTTGGTGATGATATGGTAGCTCTGCTCATGCCATGGGGGCACTTTGTGACTCCAGCTGGGATTAGACGCTCTGTCCTGTCCTTTACATATGAATATGGCCTGCAACAAGAGTTGTCTGTGTTTGCATATGATGACATTGGGGGTGAGGATCCGGTCATGCATAATGATACCACATCCATTCTGTGTGGTGATGCATATTATCTGCATGTGCGCTCTCTGAAGTGTCCCATTTTCACTCTGCCCCTTCTGCATAAGTACCTTGTGAGTGAGTGTTGCGTGGTACATTCTTGCCTTTGCAGGGTTCTGGATGACTGGGGTGTGGCAGATGTTCTACTGGGGGATGTTGTATTCTGTGCTTTGTGCACAGCATGGGACGTCAGCCAATGTGTTTCTGTTGGTCCTCTGGTGTGTCGTATTGTAGTGCACTAGGGAGTGTTTGACCTCTGTGATACTGTACTTGTGTTGTATCACAATGTGCAGTGCGCAATTGTTAATCGTTGTGGGTACAGCATGCAGACGGTTGCCCATGTGTATCAGGTCATGTAGGATGTATGTGTTGTGTGTGGTTGTATGCACAGACAGTGATGTTGGTTCATGTGGTTCTGAGGGTTACATGGTGATTTGTGTGCTGCAGTTTGTAAATTGCTGTTGATCCATGCCTTCTCGATGACCTTCCCTTAACGGGATGTTGGGGATATGCTTTACTGGTGCGAAAAATTGGTTTCAGGTATGTGTCCATTGCGTTTCCATGCAAGTTTGGGGCTGTGTGTGTGGGGGCGTGCATGTTTGCTGTGTTTTGGCATAGTCAAATGTCTCTTCCCATGGATGTCTCAGGCAGGTGAGTGTGTACAGGTTGTGCCTGGCACTTGTCATCCTTCTACCATGGTCACTGTTTTGTGTGCAGTCACTGTTCATTTCGGGCAGCATGAATGCTGCTGCGATGAAGCTGTTCTCCTGCCCCTCCCTCACTCACGCTGCTGTCGCACTGGGCTTGGTGGGCTGGCTTGTGGCTCTGACCAGTGGTCCGATATTGGGTCTGCATGTACCCGTTCGCTCGCTGTGATGTTATGCAAGATGCAACAGGCATGTATGATATTGCAAACAACTTGTTGCCTGTACAGGAGTACACCCCCCAAGTGGTCTAGGCATCTAAATTGTGACTTTAAGAGGCCTGTGGACAGCTCAATGATGTCCCTGCCCATATTGTGTGAAGTATTATACCTTTTCTGTAGCATTGTGGTGGGCCGTCTGTAGGGTGTCATTAGGTAAGGCCTCAATTGGTAACCGGTATCACCTGCATGTAGAAGCCCATGGATGGTGTCAGTGTGCTTTGCATGTACCTTTGTGTGTGGTGTTCGATGTGCAATTGTTGCTATGTGTACCCAGTGAAGAAGTGCATGTGTTGCGATGGTCAACTGTCTGTGAGTCCATGTGTGAATGTGTGCTGTGTGTGTGTGGTGGAACGTGGCGGTAGTTAGTATACTTACTTATCAGCCACATGTCCCTGTAGATTCTGGCTTCCAACTGCACACAGATGTTGGAGACCCAAAATATGTGGCTCTCATGGACAGAGGCCAGGAAAATGGTATACACATCCATAAACAGGTCACTGACATCGCAGGCAAGTTGAGAGTTGATGGGGTACCAGGGGTGCCAGTTCCAGTACATGTGGGCTTGGTCCTGGTGGGGGCATAGTGTGACATGGGTGCAGTCGATGGCACTGATGACTCAGGGAATCCGAGTTTGGGAATCCGAGTTTTGTCTAAAATGTGCAAGCCCTCGGTCTCTGCTCTTCCTGGGTCAGGGGAATGTGAACATGGTGTTGGCTTCACGATATGATGCATGTAACGTCCTGGTGCAGGGAGTGTGACTGCATTGCCTCTGAGATGCTCCAGTGTTGCCACTAGACCTCTGGAAGGAGGCAGTGGCAAAGAAGTGCAGTGCACCCAGGAGCTTCACATGTGCCTCAATGGCATATCACCGCGCTGTGGTGGGGTCCAAAGTACCCTCACACTCCTGAAATATGTCCATTATTACATGCAGATGGAAGGGATACCTTCTGTAGGCCTCCACACTGCACATGCCGAAGAGGGTGACTCTGGTGTGGAGGATCCACTCCCTCCGTATCCGCCATGTCTGCCACCGTTGGGCCATGTATATTTAACTTGGTTTAAAAACAACGCATAATTACCATTGAAATTCTATGCAGAAAGCTAATACTGCTCAAAAGGCTGGAGCTACAAGACAAAGGAACATGGATTGTACTTTGAAGAACAAAGACTCTGATTTGATATGACACCAAATTCAACTTGTTTACAAGTTTTAAGAATTATTAAAAAGAGGAAAAATCATTATTTTATTAAGAAATATGTCAAACAGTTCTGTTGCATATCCACACGTGTCTGCAAACACTACGGTCAATATTCCTGGTTTAATTGAGTTTGCATATTACTGTCATAAATTATGGAAGAAAAACAAAATGTATGTCAAAAGTGTGTAGTCAGAGGTCTGCTATTTAGTTCATAATAAAAACCACATACTCAAAAAATGGAGCACAAACCGGGCAAGAAGCAACGCTGATTATTCCAGCCTTTTGAGCACAAATCATACAGAACAGTGGATTAGCTCTGTTTGAGAGGCTGACATCTGCATTGACTACTAAGAGTGGTTTAATAACAAGAAATGCAATAGTCGGAAGTCAGGAGAAACAGTTGCAAATTGGAGAATTTAGTTTTTTTATGCTTCCCAGGGATTTGATTGGTTTGCAATCTCCTCTTCTTTGATAGTTACATTAATTAGTGAAAAATGTCATTAGAGCAATCAGTTCAATAGTTTTCCATCACCTCACTTCCCCATCTTGGTATTAATGAAGCAACATTTGTGCTGACCGTCGGAACTTTTATACGCTACCATGGGTCAGTCCCATTGAGAAAGGGACACGAGACACCCTGCAGCTGGTGGGAAAGGGGACATTCATATGACAGTTGTTAGATTATGACCTTTGAAAACTCTGTGATAGATACTTTGAGGGCTGGCCACCTCGTCAGAGCTCACAAACCTACCGTCTGATTAGTCCACCCAGGAATGCTGATCCGTCCAGTGTCACCTTCCCACAGCAGCCTGCCGATGGGCATCAGCAGTCATGTGACCGGCACACTAGAACAGAGCCTCCCCGCTGTCATGCAGTGCAGTTTGTTTGGCTGACCATCCTGGAGTTACATCACCCAGTTCTGGTTGTGTTAATTCCCATATGATGAGTACATTGAGCCTCCTCCCCCCTTTGCACATCACTGTTATTGTGGTCACGTGTTTTAAATTGAAAGTTCCCAGATCCAGCCCACCCTGAGGGCTTCCTAACTATGCATATTTCTGATTGTGCTATTTTTTTTCATAACAACATTTTATTAAGTTGTACAGATTAATCATACATCAACAACAGCATTGCGATCATCAATCTCAACGTTCAGCAATACATATTCATATGGAAGATTTAGTTATTAGTCGGCATCAGGCAGAACTCCTTTGTCCGCTCCTATATTCGAACTTGGTGTATGTGTCAGCAGGTATGGGTTAGTTGATTCTACTTGAAGGTTATCGGCTGGTCAGTAGAGGGGACTGCTTTGTAGCCATCTAGTGAGTGGTGGCCTTCTGGTCAGGGCCGGGAATATGGCAGGATAGTCCATGAAGGGATCCCAGATATTCCTAAATTTGATAAAGGAATTATTTCGGATCGCGGTCACCTTTTCCGCCACCACAATGTCCCAGCATTTGGCCCATCACATAGGTATCGAGGGACCCTCCTCATGTTTCCACAGGCGGGCCATGGCGATTTTTGCTGCAAGAAGTAGATGAGTGCACAACTGAGGTATGTGACCCGAGATTGGCAGTGCTCCTTCCCCTGTTTCCCCTAGGAGCATGATCCCCGGATCCCAAGGGATAGTAAGTCCGGTAATGGCTTTGATGTGTTTGATCACCTCCCTCCAGTATGCTTCCGCTTTTGGACATGCCCACACCATGTGAATTAATGAGCCGGGTTGTTGCAGCCCCTCCAGCAGTGGTCAGAGAGATTTGGATGAGCCCTGTTGATTTGTACGGGGGTTACATAGTATCTATAACAGAGTTTGTAGCCACCCTCCCTGTTAGGAATACATTGTGAACTTTTATGCAGCCTGGTCCAGATTTTTGCACATTCTTCCACCTCTATTTCCTGTCCAAGGTCCCTTTCCCATTCAATCATGTATCTTTCTTTTATTGTGGGGTCGGTTCTGTCCAGGAGACAGTATAGTGTAGACATGTTTCCCCTTTTTGTTGGGGTTGTGAGGGTGCTTTCTAGAGCTGTCAGTTCTCTAGCACATTTCTCTCCCCCAGTCCTGTGGGCATGTAAAAATAATGTCTATTGTTCTACGGATATTGTCATGAGTCCCTCTCCCAGGTATAAACCCTGTCTGATCACTGTCAATCAGGTCCAGCAGGACCGCTCCCAGTCTGCCCGCCAACACCTTAGAGAAAATCTTACCGTCATTATTCATAAGTGGGATCGAGCGGTAGGAGCTGGGCAGTTCAGGACCTCTCCCGGGTTTATGTAGCAAGACAGTCAGCGATTCCACCATCGACCCGGTGACAGAGCCTGATGCAAGGAACGAGTTGAACAATTCCACCAGCTGAAGCACCAGGAGCCTGGCGTAGGTCTTGTAAAAAGTTGCGGATAGGCCATCAGGGCCAGGAGCCGTGGATTTTAGTGCTTTGATGGCTTTGGTTATTTCCTCTGCAGACACAGGCATCTCGAGGTGCTCCAGCTGGATCGATCTCTGCTTGGGTATTGGTTCTAAGTACTTAGGTAGATTGACTAGTGCTGTCGGCGACCCACTCGTGATTTCTGAGTAATATCTCGTAAGTTCTGCAATTTTATCCGCGTCACTGTAGAGAGCTCTGCGTGGTCGGGTGGGTTTCGACCATTCACCATCAGAGGGTTTCTTGTGCTGGGATTGAGATGTTTGCTCGGAGTCTGACCCACCTCCTGATTCTCCGATGCCCATGAGTTTATTGGCCTCTTTCAACAAGCGTATTTGTCTTTGAGTCCCCTCCCAGTTAAACCTAACTGAAGTTGGAAACCCCCAATGATAGGGATTTTTTTTCCCCGCTCAGCCATTCCGTGAGTGGTCTCATGGCTCGCCGCTTCTGGAGTGTAGAGTTTGCTAAGTCCTGAAACAGTGATATCTTAGATCCTTGAAATGATATTTGACCCATTTGTCGTGCTTCGGTCATGATTTCATCCTTGAGTTGGTAGAAATGAACCCTTACTAGGACATCTGGGGGGAAATTGGATATCGATCTCGGGACCGCCCTGTGTACCCGGTCCAGCTCTAGATTTGCTTCATCCGGCAGGGTTATGATGAACCTAAGCAGCTGTGATACATAACTTCTTAGTTCTGAGTCTGGGATAGTTGCTGGTATTCCCCGGATGTGGATGTTGTTTCTCCGCGACCTATTTTCTGCATCTTCTTGTTTGGTTTCTAAGAGTTCACATCTTTCTTCCAGAGCCCTGATTTTGTCTCTGTCACCTTCGACTTCGAATCGCTGGTCACAGACTTCTGCCTCAAGCTCCGCCGTCCTCCTCTCCACCTCAATCACCTTTTTGGCCAGAAGGTTAATTTTTTTGGTTACTTCTTCTGTGCTTTTGTGAATTTCCTTTGTCAGTGCCATGAGCAAATCCTGTAGGTCATTCTTGGTCACCATTTGTGTTGCGTTGTTTGCCGATGCTGCATTGGATTGTCCCACTTCACCGGGTAGAGTCTCTGGTGCCTCCCCCTTCTTCGGGCAGTCGGTTGAGGCGCCGGCCATTAGTGTCGCAATATCCGTTTGCTTCGACACTTTCCCGCTTCTGGACATCTTTATTCCCTACAGCCCCTGATATTCTGTCCGCTTGATTACCCTGTCGGAGGGTGGAAGGGATGATCAAAGTTGTAGGAGGTGGAAAAGAAGGGACGGCGTCCCGTCGTGCAGAGCCTGCGGGGAGATATGCCGGCCGTAGAGTTGTGGCAGAGCTTATTTGAGCGGCTGCTCTGAACGATGTACGGGGTGAACGTTACCCATTCCACAGCCCTCCTCTTCACCTTTCCAGCATTGTTATGTGTGTGGGCTATGCAGTGGTCGGGGCCCCGCTCCTTGCCCTCTATTAATGCTCCTGCTGTGCTTGATGCCAGGCTGGGTCCACCTCCCGCCTCCAGGGCCAAACTGGCAACGGCGCGAGCAGTTCGTCATGCGCCCAAAGCGCAATGTAGCAATCTCGCAGGGACTCCCGTCTGCCTCGCGGATATCGGGTTACCTTATGCGGACGGGGCTCTGGCGGCGAGTGGGTGCTGCGTAGGCGAGGTTCTCCTCGTGTCACTGTGTGAGGCACAGGCTGCCTCAGATACCATCATCAGAGGCGTTCGAACTCAGGACTCGGATCGGTGCCAAGGCGGTCACCTCAAGAAGGCGAGATCCGTCATCGAGGACTGTGTTCGCCCCCGGTACGTGTCCCACCCGCAGGGCTTCTCTCTGCTTAACCGCTGCCCACTCTCCAGGGGGCTTCTCCGTGTGGAGTGGGTCACGCCTCCAGATTCCCAGGATCAATTGATGTGCTGCAAGTGCTCGGCGTCCTTCATACGGGCGGCGTGGGTCCGCTTGGATCGATCAGTTCCTCCGGCGGCCTGCGTTGTGTTCATACCCCTGCCCCTCCCCCATTCCGCCGCTTCTTGAGGCCCAGTGTAGTGGCCGCCATCTTGCCACCTAGGCATCTCCCGGGCTGCAGGGTCTCCTATCTGTGGAGCCAGATAGTCTAGGTGTGGGGCATAAGGGAAACACATATTTGTCCCCAATTGGACAACTACTGGCTGTTTGAATGGTGTAGATACTTGCCATTGGTGGGCTTGGACTTGCTTCCAGGCTGGAGTTTTTTTTTTTTTTATTGGTTATTTAAATCGAACCTGTGTTGTTTCATGTCATCTTGCTTCTAAAGCGACCATGTTGCCCCTGAGCTATACTCCCGAGATGAGGATAAGAAGAGAATTACTGCATCAATTTCTTCAGTTCAGCGCTGGAGCCAAGAACCCCTCGTAGATGAACAGCCAACTGAAGATCCGATGAAGACTCCTGAAGATGCCATTCATGCCATCCTGCGTCTGGACCGGGGAAGCCCTGTTGGACTACCTGATCTCCGAAGACCCTGAGCAGTGCTTCAGCCCTTGAACTAGTAGGGCCAACTAGTCTCAATGCCTTCTCGACGATCCATCTGTCCTAATCCTTCCTATGTGTCCATGGACCACCCGGTGGACTAACCCACTCTCTCATGTGCAACTTCGTCAGGAGCGTCGCAATTCTGCAGTTGCACCCATATGCTTGTGGTACAAGTCCCCTTCCCTGCAACTTTCAGCTTCCCAGTCTCAAGGGATCCTTTCCTAGAGAAGTAAGGGAACCTGCCTTACTCTGTCCTTTGAAGTGTACTGGAGAGACCTGAATTGGTGAATCTTGCACTTCTTTGTTGCCAATGGTCACATCTTGCATCTGGACCTGACCCAGAAGAATCCTTGCACCTGAAGCTCCTGGGCACCTCTCACCGGAGCCAACAGCAGGAAATCCAATCTCCAGCAACCCTCAGTCCACCCATCAAGTCATCTGGGAAAATAGGAGTCAGGGGGTATGTGAATGCAAAGCATTCCCCCATCCTCCATTGTATAACATTGGTAACCAGTCCCTTTGTATGCTAATCTTCCATTCCACTGCCTTGTGGTACTCAAATCTGGGTAGTAGTTTCTGAAAGATACAAACTCAACGTAATGACCCAATAACCTTGTAGAATATCTTCTTTAAACTCACCACCACAAGCAAAATTAGAACTTACCTACAGAGACAACATTCTAGGGAGAGGCATTGTGGCTCCTGTGACCTTTGGGCAAAAGGCCCCATTCTTCTTGGGAATTGGACTGCTGAAGTTAGAGAAACACACGTGTGACTTGGTTCCACCTTTACTGCATCAATACACCCACATCCTGCACACATTAAGTCATTTGAATGCATTTTAAGAAGCTATAGTCAAATTACGGGTGTACTATTTTATTTTTCAACAAAGGTGTGGCCATGGAATAAAACATTATCCTGGTAAACACATATTCTTAATTACTCAGAGCACCTTGGACATCCTGACATGCAGTATTAAAAAACATGTTCGTCCTTCAACCCATTTTAGTACAAATAAACCCAACCGTAAATCCCGAAACTGGGTGTCCTCCTCCTGGCAATGTGAAATTATGCAGTAATATCAGTTTATACACCAATAATGGATTATCATTGCAATATTATATAAGCGGCAGCCAAATCCTAAAATACCCATTCATCTGGTCTTCCAACGTAGTCATAATTGTTTCTGCTACCAACACCTCCCAGACCTTAAACCACCACAAGGTAAGTACAGTCCCCTCTGTGGATTTCCAACATTTTGCAACTGTAATCCTGGCATCCAATAATAAATGCAAAGTAGCCTTGTAGCCATGCCATGGTGCCTGTTTGTGGGTACACCGACTCATCTACCCCCTGATAGAACTACTGATATGTTAATTAACTCAATCCCGTTATTACCTTCATAATAGCTAGTACCTTCGACCAGAAGTTATGTACCCTCAGGCACGACCACCACATGTGGTAATAATCTCCCATCTCTCCACACTCATGAGAACAAACAGGGTAATACCCCGGGAACATCTTATAAAACCTTGTGGGAGGAAGATGCCTTCTGTAACACAGCTTGAAAGCACACTCCTTGCTTGTTATGCACCTAGATGCTGTGCAATCTCTTAGCCGAATATCATTCCATATCTCTTCACAAAAAGGGCATACCAGGTCTGCTTACCATTTGGACATTTACTGTGAACCCGATGTCGTAGTATCCCTTTTGAGCAGTTTATATAACATTGAGACTCTAGCCCTACTAAGGCCTGATTCCAAAGCCAATACCAGAGCTGTAACGGTCTGGATGGGTCACCTAGAAACACTTGTGTACGTTATAAATGTCATATCAGATCATATCATATCACCTTGGCCAAAGGATGTGAAGCCCAGTGCTGAAGTTGTGTGTATCGAAAATGTTCGCCCTCACCTTGAAATTTGTCTTTAATGCCCTCTAAGGATAAAAGAATAATGGTACTCCCCCGTCATAGAACTGAGACAGTTTTTGAAGCTCACCTGCCCTTGATTGTCAAAAGCCAGACAAATAATTACAGACCAGTGCGAAATTAGGGTTAGACCTTATCGGGGACATTGGGATCAGCCCAGCCACCATCCCATCTACCCAACCCATTATGCCAGTGAAAAAGGGCTATTTTCATAGATGTTAAGAACGTCTTATAAACAAGGAGTTGGAGAGCGTTGATATGCAAGAGAGTACTTAGGGAAACCAAAGACATTGGGCCTCATTACAAGTTTGGTGGTAGCTTTGCCAGTAAAACCGGCAGGCTGCTGCCAAACTTGAAATTATTTCCGGCACCCACGAATGGGCAATTACCGGGTCATTCCAGCCCATCCGGACCCTGTAATTGCCCTTTCGCGGGTGCCGGAATGCATTACTCCCCATTCCCATAAGAGCCCCATAGGGCTCAATGTGAATGGAGAGGTTGAATGCACCAGCACTATTGAGAATGGTGCCGGTGCATCCAATATACTCTGCTCGCGATGCCGGTACGGCCGGCAGGTCAGACTTGGCACCCATAATGGCACCTGTGAGCAAAACTTTTAGTTTACAGGTCCCTGAACTGCAGTACCGGCAAGCTTACTGGTACCGTACTTCCCGGATGGGCAAAGTTGTAATGACCCCCATAGCCTACTCAATAGCCACCCACTTAGGGTTACTTTTGTCTAAGCCCGAATCAAAGATGCCTGCTATCTGGGCTGCCATTATATAACATACATTGTCCGGGACCCCTAAACCCCGCCTGTCGGCACCCCAAAGCAACACTGATTTCGGAACTCTAGGTCCCCCTCCCCAAATGAAAGTTAAGATCGTTTGTCACAGTCTATGTTGTGCTGGGATCAGGATTTCAACTGGGACTCCCTGACATGTACAGCGCAATCTGGGAACCAAGTTCATTTTAACGGCTGTTACCCTTCCCAGCCAAGATATTTCCTGTTTATCCCACCAGCAAAGATCCTCTTCGAAGCTCCTGATTAGCGCAGGAAAATGTGCTCTGTATATGTTTTGCGTGGTGTGTGGAATCCTCACCCCCAATCAGGTAATCGGGTCTACATTGAACTGAACCTGGGTCACTTCCTGAATTTGCCCCTTCACTTTGTGTGGTATTCCCACATCTAATTCCACTGACTTCTGATAATTTATTGCATAGTGTGGAGTCTGTTCAAAGGCCAGAAGTTACTGTATCATAGCTTGATTGGATCTGCATATGTTCATCGGCGTGAGTATCAATTCATTCACACATAGCAAGATTGTATTCTCCCTCTGCCACACCACAATACCCCTAATCTCTGGGTGAGCTCGCATTCCCCTAGCCACAGGTTGAATAGATAGAGCAAACATGAGCGGAGATGGAGGGCATCCCTGCCTGTTCCCTCTAGAGATTCATAACAGACCATGCCCTCTCCCATTGTTCACAATTGAGGTAGCAGGCCCTTGGTAATTAGCCATGACCATTTTTTATGACAGAAGGGCCAAATTGAAACACCTGTGAGGTACTTTGCAAGTAAGGCCAGTCAACTCGGTCTAATGGCTTAGTCGCGTCTAACGAAACCACCCCTAGGTCCAATCCCTGTGTCTCTCCTACTTCAATTAAATTCACTATTCTCTTGACATTGTCAAATGTGGTCCTACGAGCAATGAAGACTGTATGGTCCAAATCCATCATTGTCGGGATAACCTTGGGCAACCTGGAGGCAAGCACCTTTGAGTATATTTTAGCATCCACATTCATGAAATGTATCGGTCTATATGATACACATTTACCTGGGTCTTTCCCTGATGGTTACAAGATCCTCTCCGTGCCCAGGTACAACCGTGCTGGGGGGGGTGTTGCCCTTATCTTCCATGAGTGGATTCCTGCCACTGTCACTCCTACGCAGTCCTACTCCTCTTTTGAATGCCTTTTCTGCCGACTCTCTCTCTCTCCTAGCCATTCCCTTACCGTCGCTACTATCTATCAGCCACCCAGTCAAATTTCCTTCTTCCTCTCTGAGTGGGCGGACCTCTCCTCCTAACTCCTGTCCTCAACCACTCAACTCCTCTTTCTTGGAGACTTCAACATCCACCTGGATGCCTCCTGCCACCCCTCTGGACTCTTTTGCGACCTCTGTGACTCTCTCTCACTCTCTATTCTCCCGTCTGGGCCTACTCATTCTGCAGGGCACACTCTTGATGCTCTGATCTCTTCTGACCTTCCCCTCACTGTCCCTCTCTCCACTCCTCTCTCCTGGAGTGATCACTTTCTCCTATCCTCCCACCTCTCCTTCCCTACCCCTCAGGCAAAGCCACCTTCATCACTGCCATCCTCCTTCTCGGTCATCCGACCCATGAAGCGCGTGTCAGTTGAGGCTTTCGCCGCCACCTTCTCGCCCCCCTGTCCCCCTTCGGATGACTCCCACCCTAACACAGCCCTCTCCACTCTCCACTCTGCTATATCTGATACCCTTGATATCCTGGCCCCTGTCATGAGAATCCACCTGAAGCCCAAAGCCAAATTTAACTCCTGGTATGACTCGGATCTCGTCACCCTAAAACTCAAGTGCAGGGTGGCAGAGAGGAAATGGCGTGCTTCATGTTCATCCTCTGACAAACTGGCCTGCCGCCTGCTCCAAAGGCAATATCGGCTCTCCGTTCTCACCAAGAAGAGAGCCCTTATCCAAGCCCGCATCTCTGCGGCATCTAACAATTCGGCCGAACTCTTTAAAATCTGCAAGGAGTTGGCCAACCCTGCTGCAGTCTCTACCTCTCCTGTCCCCTCCCAGGCCCTCTGCATGGCACTGGCCTCTCACTTCATTTCAAAAACTCAGAACATCCTGTCCTCACTCTCCTCCTATCACATCCCCCCTCTATTCCCTGCTCTTCCTCTGTCCCTTCTGCAGCCACCCCTCCTCCCTCCTTCTCTGCCTTTCCCCTTTTTTCTGCTGACAAGGTTTCCAGATCTATGAAAGTCTCATCCAACAGGTCCACCCCTGTTCCTCCAAAGACATCAAGGACCACATTGACTCCCTGGCTCCTGCTCTGGCTGACTTCTGCAATCACTCCTTCACCTCTGGAGTCTTCCCATCCCCCCTTAAGCACTCCCGTGTGCACCCTCTTCTTAAGAAACCCTCTTCCGACCCCTCCTGCCCGGCTAACTATCGCCCAATCTCCATCACTCCCTTCCTGGGCAAGCTCCTGGAGAAACTGGCCATCTCCCAGCTTAATCTCCATGCTCAATCTGATGGTAGTCTTCATGACCATCAGTCTGGCTTCAGAGCTGCCAGAAGCACAGAAACTGCTCTCCTGAACATCCGTGAGGACCTGCTCTTGAACCTTGACTCTAATACTCTGTGTGCTTTCATTTTGCTCAATCTCTCTTCTGCCTTTGATACTGTAAACCATGCCATTCTGCTCAACCGTCTCCATGATAACCTGGGTATCACTGGTCAGGCTCTGGCGTGGCTGACCTCTTTCCTCTCCAATCGTCCTTCCCAGGTCCAACTGGGGTCCTTCCTCTCTGACATCTTTTTCTCTACCTGTGGTGTCCCCCTTGGATCTAACCTCTCTCCCTGGCTGTTCAACGAGTATCTGGCACTCCTTGCCCACCGCATCGCCGCTCCCTGCCCTAACTTTCAGTGCTATGCGGATGATACCCAGCTCATTTTCAGGCTACCCTTGGCCTCCTCTTCTCCTTCCCTCATCTCATACTGTCTTTCTGCTATCCAGGAATGGTGCGCTGCCAATGACCTTTGCCTTAATGTCAGTAAGACTGAGATTCTACTCATCGGCACACCCACTCCCTCCTTCCCTGCAGCTCTCTGGCCCGCCTCTCTTGGCCCTCTTCCAGCTCCTACCTGCAAGGCAAAAAACCTTGGGGTCATCTTCGACTCCACTCTCTCCTTCTCTCCTCACATATCCGATGTCTATAAGAAGTAACACTACCAGCTGCACCTCCTCAGAGGTATCCTTCCTTTCCTCTCCTTCCCCCAGAAGCTCACTTTCTCTAGAGCCCTGGTTCTCTCGAAGCTGGACTACTGTAACAGCCTCTATCTAAATCTGCCTGCCTCAACTCTCCGCCCTCTGCAACTCATCCAGAACAGGACTGCGAGACTTGTCCTTGGCCTCAAGCCCAGTGACCGTATCTCTCCAGGATTGAAATCGCTACACTGGCTCCCAGTGGCTGCGAGGATTAAGTTCAAAACCCTCTGCATTGTCCACACGGCCTTCTGGGACCTGAGGCCAAAATACCATCAACTCTCTCTTCCTAAATATCTTCCTTCTCGAGCCCTTCGCTCATCCGCCTCCAACTCCCTCAAGGTCATCCGCTTCTCCAAGCAACGAGTTGGGGGTAAATCTCTGTCCACGGCAGGGGCCTCCCTCTGGAGCAGCCTTCCTGCCTCCCTGAAACTTGAGGAGAACCATCTCCGGTTCCGGAAGCACCTCAAAACCTTCCTCTTCGCTTCGGCTTTCTCTCCCCCACTCCCCTGCTAATTTACTGAAACTGCACTGAAACCGCTACTGGGCCACTCACCGATCTTGGTCCTTGGCGCAGTCACTCTCCCCTGCACTGCCTCCCTGGCAACCCCTGCACTGCGGGACTGCCTCTGTATCCCTACAGCCCGTCTTCCCAGCACTTGTCTGCACTTACCTTGCACTTGCCACCAGCTGGCCCTTATTATTTTATCTTGTATTCTACTAACCCTGTCCTGCACTTCCCCTCTCCCTTTCTCCCTTGCACTTTTCCCTTCCCCTCTACCCATGCACTTGTGCAATCTGAATGACACCTGACCTAGTAGGATCGTTGTCTGTCTCCCCTTGTTCCCCCCTTCCTGCCTCGTCGCACCTTGAAACACTGTATAGGCGTGTTACAAATGCTATATCATATCATAGCCTATAAATTAAAGATAGACACCAAATGGTGTTACAGATGAGATGTATATGTCTTATAAAATGATGCAGTAAAACCGTTGGGACCAGGAGTTGTATGCTTTAATAAGGGGATTAGTTCTTCAACCTCCTCTATCGATATAGGTTCATCCAACAATGCACGATCCAGACCCGATATGTGCGGCAGATCAGCCCCCTATAAATACAACTGCTGTTTCCGAGAGCATAGTGGTTCCCTTGCTATTAAGGTCCCAAAGAATTGACATACCACCTCCCCTTTTGCATCCTCCTCATATTGCATCACACCATTGGTATCTCTCAGGCCCACTATATTATTTCTTGGGCACATCTTCTATGTTTCTGCACTAGCATTCGGTTAGCTTTATTCCCATGAACACATAATATATTGCCAAATTTTAAATATAGCATATGCAGTCCTGTCAGCTAACAATTGTTCCAGGACTGCAAAAGCTATTTTAAGATCTCTGAAAACATTCCGAGACCATGCACGTTTAGGTTCAGTTTCACAGGCCTGTACCTCCCTCTCGAACTGTTCTCTGTGGTTCTGACATGCTTTTGTAAATGCTGCCGTACGTGCGATAATTTCCTCCCTGACCACTGTAGCACATTCTTCCCTTGGGCCTATATTCATGCTAGAGAAGCATGGAACCAAAACACTTGTATTTTGTATGCATTCCTGTCTAAATTGAATTATCGTGTATTATATTGTGAATGCTCATTGAGGACTTCTGACCCCACTCACACTCTCCTGTGAATAGCCTTGACTGTTCTCCACATTTTCCTTGATTGGGGTTTGGCTATCCACTCAGGATTCCCTGTTTAATATAACTTGTCAGATTCTAGAAATCCATCTTAACACTGGGTCCATATAACAGTTCCCTAAAAATATAGTAGTAGTAAATACGTTTATTCAGATATGCGATCCATTAAAAATACACAAAAACCAGTTATATTAAAAACATTACACTTATATCAATTTACCACCGTTAAAACACAAAACAATATAGTTCAAAGTATCTAAAACTTGAATCTGTTGACTACTTCCAGGGCTGCCTTTGTGAAGGGGGCTAAATCATCTTTTTTTTTTAAAAAAAAACACGTTGTCGCACTGCATTACATAAGCCAAACTATCCCTGCATGTTTGCAAGTGGTTTGCTATCAAATGTGGTCCGATCTACTGCCTTCTGAGCTGTATTAAAAATCTGCAGTCCAGCAGGAAGTGCACCAAACCCTCCCCACACCTCAGTCCACAGGGGCAGATCACTTCCACTTGAAGCCCTGGTGTCCTTGTTCTCATTGGTAGCACATTTTGTTCTTACGCGCAAGATGTTCGCTCGGCATTCACACGTCTTTATTTTGGTAATTGCCAGGATAATACCATCATGAGTTGGCCTGTGGCAGTAGAATATTAGTAGGA
Source organism: Ambystoma mexicanum (assembly GCF_040938575.1). Taxonomy (NCBI): domain Eukaryota; kingdom Metazoa; phylum Chordata; class Amphibia; order Caudata; family Ambystomatidae; genus Ambystoma; species Ambystoma mexicanum. Next base: position 1,333,737,915 of record NC_090937.1, read on the forward strand.
TAGATTTGCGCTTCTCGTCCCCCTAGGGCTCTATGCAGATGCCTGTAATCCTACGCAGCCCAGAATTGTGCAAAGTATCTAGGTGTCTGAATACTGAATGCACTTCTCCAGGCCATTGCCACCGAATTGCTAAAGCCTAATATCACCTGTTTGGCTATCATGTTTAAAAAATATATCCTGATAAGTGGGCTTGCAGTGGGATTACACCAGGTAATTACCAATTATCATCAAACAAGTCTTCCATTAAGGATGCAACACATGCTTACTCAGAAATTAAGTCTAGCATTTGTAACACCAATCTTTCGTAATCACTCTGAGCTACTGAACATCAAAGAACTTTCTGGCAAAGAGTCCAATGACAACCACCCTCTCAGAGGTCATAAACGGCCCAGTTCTGAGCCTATACATGTGTCCTGTTGTTAGGAACTGGAAATACTATTAATATTTTGTGAACCCATCACATGAGAAGGAAAATAATTATAGTTTGAAATTGTACATATGTCACCTCTCCTTGAACATGTTTTGATAGGAATGTTGTAACAACGTATTTCTTTTATTGTTCAGTTTAAAACATTCTATAGCAGGATGTCAAATTGTTAATTATGAAAATTACATGAATGTAGATGATTTTTCAAAGACACGTTGCACATCATTGATTCATAGCCGAACGTCTATGGCAGCTAAACTGATATTCTGAGAGAATAGTAAATTAATGAGAAATAATCAGGGAATTAAAAGCAAACATCTGTCAAACACACATCAAATGGTGTGCATAGATGAGACTAGCATCATTTGATTCACCTCTGAATGAGAGCAATCTGGCAAACTAATAGTAGTGAATAACTTAATCACGTGTGTGGAAAGAACATTTTTGCAAATCACAATGGTATATGTAAAAAGAGGACATCACATCAAATGGGAGGGAAGAGGGTTTAGAAGTTAAGCCCAATAGACTGCCATCCTCATGTATATGCCCAATTAGTATGAAGGGGACGGTTTAGTAAGATATCACTTTTCAAACACTGTCCAATCGTATAGACTTACCAATCAAAATAGAGAAATGATAAACACCTCTAGAAGTAGTGGTTTCTAATATGTAAAGTTCCAAACCCATAGGTTGAACGGAACTTATTCACTCACTGATGGACTGACTGGCTGACAGACTGATTGGTAGAAGATGGAAAGAATAATTGTAGTCAGACCATTATGAGAGGCTTATATTAAATTCAACCCCAGGCCTTCCTCAATTACAGAATGAGAGAAACTGGGCATTGAAGTGAAGATTACACATCTTTCTGGCTGATGCCCACTGGTTGCTAGAAGGGGGAATCATGAGAGGGTACCCAACTGTTGTGAGACAGTCAAAAGGCATTCCTATGTTAATATAATGCCAAGGGGAAACATAATTCTATGGGGAGGTGTACTCAAAAGGTGACATAGATTAAATCCTGGCCCATATTAATTTGGAAAGTATTAGGCTTGTTATATCAATAGACTGTATATCCTGGGAAATTAGTAAATATTTCAGAATTGTAAGAGCTTCTGGAAACGTTTGATCTGATCATATATATCTAAATGGTGTGTGTATTGGGAGATCCCTAACTCCTACTCAGTATCCTGGGCAAATATGGAATGGTAGCTCAATAATATCTCCCTTTGCATGTATCTAAAAACTAAATTTAATGGAAGTTACCCCCTGGTAATAATGGAATTGAAGTTATTCCCATGGTTCAGAGACATTTCTGTTCTTAGCTCTGAACCTTTCAAAGTAAAAAGGCAAAGAGTGTTTAATTGGCACCCATTATTCCCAATTAAAATTGTACACTGAAAAGTGACAAATGTACACTTTTTACACAGTATTGCAATCAAAAAACATTGAAGGGAATCCAGCAAACAAACACATTCAATTGATATTTTTCTTTTTGCAAACGATTTACTGACAGGATCTTCAAGTAGTCTGTCTTTGAATTGAGCTTGTGGTGTACAGTTTTGTCTGAAAAAATGCACATTGGGCCTCATTACGTGCAGGTGCTCATGGATTGAAGGGGGCTGGTACAGGAGCGTCCCCCTTCATTCCGTCAGGGCCGATTAGGAGGTTCCCTTTCCAGGACCCGGATTAGACCCCTGGTAAAACCAGGCATCTTTTCCGGGTCCCGCTAGGGGAAGAGGCAGGTAACAACGAGACACTCATAATGTGCCCGTTGTTACCTGCATCCCCATTCCCATTGAGTCCTATGGGGGCTCAAATGGGAATGGAGAATGGTTCCTGCAAGGAGGATTTACCGGGTCCTCCAATGTCGAAATGACCCGGTAAATCCCTATTGCAGGAACCCGGTAAAGGAGACCGGATTGGTTGCAGCCATGGAGCTAATAGTCCCATGGCTACCGCCAAACTCCTAATGATGGCCATTGAGTTTCTACTTAGAATCAAATATGGATTAGTCACTCCAGCTTTGACATGATGTTTTACTTTTAACCACAGTAGAGATTTAAAGATACAAAGCAGTAATATCTTTCTTTACGTGCAGTAGTGTGGGCTTCTAATGGCAATCAGAGCATGCCTTCAGAGCTTTTTTGGGCTTTCTGGAGAGCTAAAAACATGGTTCCTCTGAGCCCTGGCCTACCACATCCAATTGCCTCAGCTTCTGCCTACACACAGCACTTGCCTCTGCACCCACTGGCCTACCCCACTGTAGTTCTGCACTTGCCCACACTTACCCACTTACTGCAGCTCAACGCTCCCTAGCACTTACTGTACAATGCACTTATATCTGCTGCTCACCCATGAGCACGAACATTACAGCACTTAGCCCCCCCACCACCTCCCCCCCTTTTCTCTCTCTGCACTTGCACGTTCTGAAGGCCTAGTACGTTCGTCTTTATCCTCCATTGTATATATTGTTTTAATCCCATGTTTCCTTTTTGTTGCCATGTGGGCGGGTTGAAACACCATTTACATATTGTATAAGCACCTAACAAATGCACAATAAACAAATAAATAAATACTAGGTTAATATGACAAAGCATGGTGCTTATTGTATAAGCACCTAACAAACGCACAATAACAAAACTTACTAGGGACAAAGATATATGTGTAATATATATAGGTTATAATAGGTTAATATGACATAATATATAATAGGTTAATATGACAAAGCATGGGCTTGGTGAGTTTGATTGGGAAGGTTGCCTGAAGCAAATTCTGTAAAGCAATGGTGGGAACTGTCAACACGAGGATGGGTGCTTTCCTCCAATAAGCACCCTTACAATTACCACTAAGCACAGCAGCAAAAAAAGCAATCACTGCAGACTATCAACTGTTAGAATGTAGGTCCTGCAGGTCCCACGCTGTGTTCTCTGTAAGGGGTACAATCTGTGCATTGTGCCTGTAGAAATCGGATGTATGTTACACACCAAAACAATAAGGAGGTATACACTGTACCCTAAAAATATTTATTTAAATACATGCCAAAAACAGTGTCATGTGTATTACATTACAATGCACCGCCAATGCAATTAGCATCCCCTTGCCATCCTTTGAAGAAACGTTGCCGCAGATCACCATGTTAGGGCTGACTTTATCCCACTGCACAATAAACAGGGTTCCGCAATATATTATGTTAAGAAATCCACAAGCTGGTATAGTTTGGTAGCACACTGTAGCAGAGTTATGACAACCAGCTATTTATGTTAGCAGGCCATTGAATGAGCATAGGTAGTGTAGGGGAAATAAATACATGTGAGAACTGTTGATAGCCTATTTTACAAGATATCATACCACTTGCCTGAGATTTCAACTGGCATGATAACTACTACATTTGACAATAAAAATACAAATGGCTAGATAGCTCCCATATAGTAGAAGAAGTACACACAGAAGATATTAAAACCTAACAAATAGAGCAGCAGGAAACTAAATGACCAGAAAAAACAAGTGTATGCGCCACAGTGCATGTGATAGCTGCAACGACAACACTGTGTTTTAAAATAATGGCAATGTCAAGTACAACCGGTCATTTTTACTGGACTGAATTTTTCCACTACCTTCAAGGGCAATCGCATTCCCTCAGCCGTATCTGTACTGACATGTCAGCAAATCATAAAACACCTGAAGATAACATTCTTGAGAGAATTCATGTTACAAGCTGGTACTGGGATGTTTTCAATTACTTTCAGAGTGCCGGAGTGATATATTATTGGCATCTACACACAAAATGAGATATTAAAAGAAGAAGTATATATGGGGCCCAATTCACAGCGATTTGAACTGGAGAAAACCCCAGATGCCCTTTAGCAAAACTTTGAGAATCACATTCCACGTGTGCAACCCGAAGACGCTCCAGGCATCTGCAGATCTGCTCCAGTTTTGAGATATCGGTTTACAATTGTGAATGCTCATGAGCACCTTTTATTTGCTCCAGTGCTCAATTTTAAAGATCAGGACCAAGGTGTCAATAAACATACCAATTATTGTAATTTATTGTCATTGGAGAAGAGAGTACTTTATTGCTGTTAAAACATATGTCATGATCATTTTAGGGCACTGCATCTGAATGGGATATGTGGCGTTGACTATTTTCCTTGACATTATTCTATGTTTCACATTGATTTATGAATAGAGTGTTCATTAACTGTTAATAAGTCACTTAACTCGGTTTTCTTTAGCTATTGCACCGTTGCTTAATCTTGCCATTTTCCTTCCTGTCTTCAAGGAGCTATGCAATGAGCAACAGCAACTGGGCATACATAAGCCCTGTACAAGCCATTTTCACTCCATAAAAATAGCCACTTTAAAAAAAAAAAATAAATTAAGTGTTAAAAACCTAACCAACAGCAATGATGGACAATGAGGCACTTAGAAGCTTGTCCCCTGCTCCCACTTACACAGCTCCACACATGTGTTCGGCTCAATGGCACCGGTAGAGCAGTACCACAGGAATAAACTCTAATGTTACTGCAGCCTCATCTGACGCAGAACAAAAAGGTGAAAATACTTCTTTACATTTTTCAAAAATTACAAAACTTACTAGGGACAAAGATATATGTGTCAGGGTCCAAATATATATACAAAGTTCCACCAACTTCAGAAAATAAGGAGTACAATGCTTTAACTTTCAAAATCGTATGTGGAACCCTGTGTAGGGGAGGCATGGTATCACAAGTGTGACACTGACACTATAGGTTCAATTTGTAAAACCTGTATTGAAGTATCTGGGGTTGGAGAAACTCCTACTTTGCCCTATAACTAGGATGGGAGTAGTCTCGACCATCAAATGATAAACAAAACAGTCCTAGTAGAGGCAGTCAAATCAAAATGGCCTATGCTAATAAGCCCTAATGCCTGCCCTATCTCTTGTAAAAAATGTGTGTAAAGGAGAAATGTATGCAAAGGAAAAATCATTGTTCAAAAGAATAAATGTAGCTGTATCACCTCTCCTCCCCACGTTAGACCACATGGAGCAAGGCGGTCCCTGTAGGCAGGATGACACACTCTGGCTCGTGTTCTCTACACAGTAAACAGATCCAAAAGGTGGATCGAGGCCTACCTGGCCTTCCACATTAAAGTCTCTTTATTCACATCCAAATAATATTTCAACAAAATGTTCACGTAGGTCCCCCAATCTCAACACAAATTGCAACAAAACTTGCAAGGGGGCCCTCTTCCCCAGTTTATTACACTTCGGGCCTCCCTCAGCCAGGCTCAGACCATTTTCGGGTGTCGATGACTTTCAAATGTGCATGGTTTCTTTACAGACCTCCGCATGACCACTTTGACTAACATAATAAGGTGCAACTTTCACTCTCCCTTTCTCTTCGAGTTCATTTTGGCTTACTTCGCTTTTGCAGTTCATTCGCTTTATCGTTACAAACAATGCACAATTCACAGATACGTTCGAGTGTGTTACTTCTTTTCGCCGGACCACTCCATTACTCAGTAACGCTGATTTCACAGCTGCCCTTACTTCATAGTTCATTCACAGGTCTTCCTTTCTTCACATCTCATCCACATGCGTGCAGCCTTCACTTGCGATATAATGTTGCTGCTTCAAACTTTCTTTAACACACACCGGTCTCTCAGGTCACTTGCCAAATCACTGGCTGTGTGTGCCTCTTACTTGGTTTTACAAGTCAAGGTTAGTACCACAGGCTTGGCCTTGCCTCCACAACTCTGCCGTTCACCCGGAAGGGTCGCTGGCATCCTTGAAACACAATGCAGTCTTCTTATGTGGGATCTGGCCTTCGCCACATGTCTTTCACGGCCTGTCGAAGGGAACAACTCCAGTAGGGAACGCTTTGGGTGTATGACCCGCTGCTCTCGTGCCTTGGTCCATCGCTCTCCACCTGTAGGTTTGCATTCACCCCGGAAGTCATGCTCGCTCTTGTTTTCCACCTTTCTCAGAGTGTGTCTTTAGGTTCTGCCTTTTATCCATGTGAGGAGAGCTAATTGGTATGAGGTGTTTGCACTTAAATTCAAGTGCCTGACTTTGCCTGACCTGAATAACGGGACATGTGCAGTACGATATATGAGAGTAAGTCTTTTTTCCCTCTGTCACCCTCTTCCTCGGCCCAGTGTTTGTGTAAACCTGGGGGTTGGGAGTTGGGACTTTGAAGAAGCCTAAAAAATATGATGGACTAGGTGAAAAAAACAGGGGGGGATACTGCATCTCACCATCAGCATCCTCAACCCCAGGTGATCCTCCCACACTGGTACACCCTCAGGGCCTGGATTCAAAGACAATGGCTGTGCCCTGGCCTCCTGAGAGAGACATCCCCGGGGACCAGCAGGTGAGACACCCTCTGATTTCTCACACCCTGTCAGACACGATTAAGAAGCAATGAATATGTGGTTGTTGCTGTAAAGACTACAGAAAGCCAATAGGTTGGGTATCTGGTAAATGTTTTCCAGTAGACAAGTCCATATCGTTGGAGTGATGCATGATAAGGCCTGACTTGATTCTGTTTGTTTTTTAACTGGTAGATATACAATGTCTAGTTGTTTAGCTTTCATTGATTTATTTATTGATTTAGGTGTGATGGAGAATCTGTCCTGTAATTAGATGTTTTGGGCCTTTAAATGGAATTCAACACATCTTGAAGTGGATGCTTCCTAAAAGGGACAACATGAGGTTACCAATAAGGGGTAGGAGGACAGTGATGTGACAATCTCATTATCAAATCATGGAACAAATATTTTCTGAAGGTTATGAAATGATTACTTGCAATTACCTTAATGCTTTCACATGTCCCCTAACAGGCAAACCATCAGACTAGCCCATACCTTTCCTGTTGGCATCCCACTAATCTTTATTGCTTCTTCACTGCAGAAGCATCAAGACAGAAAGAGGGGTAGGAGACTTTGGAGGCTCTACACAGATAGGGTGTCCAGGGTGTCACACCATGACCTTGCACGTCAGAAGCCCCTTTCCATCTACTACCTAAACCTGTCCACCATCTACAGCCTTCTGGCAGAAATGACATGGTACAAGATCCATACAGGGAGACTGAAATGTCCCTCCCCATTGGAGCCCCGCACAGTGCTCAATTTATATGCCACAAGACTCTCTCAGTACACCATGGTCCTGGTGCATGACTTCAAAAAGTCATTCTTCACCCACATTGTCTCACAACTACTGTCTGACATGGAGAGATGGATCCTTCGCCACATATGTGAGGAACTTCCATCTGGCAAGGGTGTAACATAACACGATGTGGGTGATTCCATCCCAGAGAGGGTGACCTGCTAACCAGGTTCTGTTTTCCAAAGATCCATGCCAAAAGCATAGTGTACACCTGTATCCTGCTGGATCAGTACCCAGATCTGGAGTGCCTGCTCTCCAGTGGCACAAAGCAGGTTCAGGAGTCAAAGGTGTCCTCTTGACAGCTGCAGTAACAGGCATGTCTCTGCAGCACAAGGGCTGCATTTAAGACATGCACCCTTGTTCTTAATACACCTAACTATGAGAGTTACTGTCCAGGTGGAATTTGTGAACTTTAAATATTAGCTTTCCCTGAGCTTAAAGTGTGGTGGCTAGTATCTCTCATAATTATCCAAGCCACAACATTATTGTATCATACATGTATCAGTACTGTGAGCCCAGCTCAGTCCTGAAAGTGTTACGTTTATTCTGATCAGACAGCACTCTCATTCCAAAGGTACTAACTTCACACCAAGGGGCTGCATTCCAAAAGCGTCTTTGATGTTATTGACCCGGGAGGGGGGTTTATTGTCGACAGGGCGAGATCAGACCAGCTGGTGGAAGAGTTCACCATCTTGTTTTCTCCCTATACCTCTATTTCTTCCAATACCCTCCACTTCCTTTAACACAAAGCACAATGTGTATGATGTCAGAAGGCAAAGTCCACTCGTCCGAAGGACATTGATTGAACCCCTAAAGTAGGCTAGTTTTGTCCATTTCCCTGTGAACGTTTGCATTTAATAGAGGGGGTCTCCCACTCCTTCTTTGATTCATCTCTGGAGATCAGCCTTGATGAAGAATTAGCCTGGACCGTGTTGGAAGCAGTCTTTTACAAAGTTCCCCATTTGTAAGGTGAAGATTTGTTGTCCAAGGCAGAGGCAAGCTATGCTCCCTAACTATCCCCAGGACACACTGGGGGTGACCTGCTGCCAGAGCAAGGCCTGCCCCTCTGCCGGTCACACTGAAACACAGGACTTACCATGGTGAAGGACACCTGCAGGTGTGTGCCAACCTCTGTGGTGTTTGGGAGCCCACAGACACTGCCTTAGACCCTAGGACTCTGGAGTGGGACTTACAGTGGCTGAGAGCCAAGACAGCCAAGATCCCTACAATTTCATTGTTGATTTGCTGCAAAAAAATGATTCATGCTCCTTCAAGTCTGTTTGAAACACCAGGAACCTCCAGAGCTGCTTTTGGCACTCACTGACCTTTGAACCGTAGTATCACACGTTGGAACTATTTTGCCACAGCCCTCTGATAGCTGAAGCATGTTTTTGCCTCAGCTTGAATAAAAAGGCTTTTCTACATCTACAACACTCAAAATAACAATTGTAACTCTAGACTTTTAGTCACTGATCCAGTCAACAGTCAAACCAACCCAGATGTTCTTCATGAACCTTGACCTATGAGCACAGCATCAAACTGACTTGCCTTGCGCATCCTGAAATCATCTCTTCCAATGTCGAACTTTAACCATTAAAAAGAACCTGCTATTCTCCAGGATCTGCACCACTCAAACATTGATACATATTGCAGCAGCTTTCTGTTTTGACCCAAACTCAACATCTGCTTGCTTTCTAGACCACCAATGCTGCATTCAAGCCCAAATTGTACTGCCATCACAGCGCCAAGAAGCTGGTTCATCATTGTCAAATCGACAAGACACAGCACAGTATTATTGCCTGATAACTGCTGCCGAGTCAATTTCAGGGCCCTAGAGACTGGCAAGGTTACTTTAATCCCTTTTGCTGCAAGAACGTTTCCTTTTCAAAGAACATTGTGGTTACACTCTCACCCCTGTTTCTTTACTCAAACTATTGCATTCTCCTATCTCTTACATAGTCTGCTTTCTTTCTACACGAATGGTTTTTGTAGTGTTTTCCTATTTGTTATTACTACATATGCAGGAGGATAGCTCAGGGACAACACGCTCACCTTGGAAGCTAGACAACGAGGAGCAATACAGGTTATGTCCCCACGTTTGCACTTAGAAAGCTCTGGGTAAAAAGTGTGTTAAAAATTACCAATTACAATAAGGTGAGTTTAATTAAAATATATATATATATATATATGGTGTGTTTAAATCAAAGCATACTTGTGTTACCGCGCCCATGCTGCATGAAGACATGTTTGCAAACGTTATCTGTGCTCTACAGGCATTTTGAAACTACATTTTTTGGCCCATCTAGGAAGTTTGAAGTTGAAAGTGTACCCTTGCAGAGCTCCTAGAGCCATTCTCAATTGATCTCTCAACATTTTACAACTTTTCAAGGCCTATTTTAGACTCATGGACAGTTTAGAGGTTTGTGGACGGTTCCTCTAAAGGGACTCACCCATTACGTTCAGCCATACTCAATCTTGCAGTCCAGGAGCGAGCGCCTGCTTTGAAGAATACTTTAGGAGACCTTGCAACCTGCATCAAAGGCATCAGTTCTGCCTATGCCTCTTCCCCAGGGGCCACCACTACCACCACCAGGAGGGCATGGACACGGGAACATGCACTCTGATGCAGTGGAGGAACCAGAGGAAGAGGAAGATGAGGAATAGTAACAACATACCTCAAGCACCCAGAGAGAATCATGGGTGTGGTGGTTCTTTAAGACCTTAGGAGGGGTACCAAAGGCTTGGGCTGCCGTGTTGAATGCATTGATTGTGGAGTCATGCTCAGTCCGGGACAGCATAGGTAGTACTGTTTCAGTATCACCTCTATGTGCTCCAAACACATGCTCCAAACAGCATGGTGCTCTGCGAAAGTCTGTTCCTTTCTCAGGGATTAGGCTGTCCTCCTCTAACCCATCTTGCTGAACTGAACATGCCACCGCACAGTCTTCTCCTGTGGTGCAGAGGGTTCCACTGGCTGCTTCACAGGCCATACAAGAGGCTGTTGATCCTTACCTTTCTAGGACAACAGTACTCTGTATGTACGACAACACACCACTCTGCTGAGGGGAGCAGTTTCAAAGTGTCTTCGAGAGTGTGGACCAGGAGCATGATAAACACTGCTCCCTACCTGCCAATATCTTACCTTGTCCACCTGCCCCTCTGTATCTGTGGTTGGTGCCCCTTCCCTCTCTTCCCTCCACTACCATACCTCATTGCCTCTCCTAGAAACTCAGAAAAAAATCAAAGAAATGACAAAATCTAAAAATACCACACAAAAATGCTTCCATTTGGTGCCGTTTGGTGCCACCTTTCACAGTTAAAAAATAGAATGAAAAATAATCTTATAGACCTTCTACTTTACATTTTTCAGTAAAGCAGTTAGACTCAACACATTTCTCCAACATTTCCTTAAGCATTTTGTTCTCTGCTAATGGAAATAATGGACAATTGTATACTAGCGATAGAGAAAAAAGGACAGAAACAATTTTCTGTCTGAAATATTTTTCTCTATCATACAATAAGGACCATAACTTCCTAAGCACCTTCTGAAGCCTGCATAGTCTGTGGACAGCATAATAGTCCACAGAACCCTGGAGAAAAAATTGTGGCTCTTAAAAGTACATTTTTTTATTTGTTTTTTTTTATATACCATACTAACAAATGTTCTACTGTACTTAATGGATTTTTATAACTTTCACATAAACTGTTTCAGTGCATTCTGAAAACTGGAAAGAAAAATCTAATTTCCAATATCTGTCAAATGAATTCCATCTTTTTGAAAATATTCACTCCATCAAACTTCATATTTTCATTGTGGAGATGTCATTCCAATATCCTGTAAACAAACACATACAGCTTTATTAACATTCTGCCTGGCATTTTCAATTTGTGGTCAAAACAAGTTAGAACGTTTCTACATTTACCTTTGAGCTATCCGAGAAAAAATAATCTGCAAACCTGCAAACAGTTGCATTAACTTTGTAAATGTATCCTTCATGACAAACTGTCAGGATATTCCAGTCACATAGCAAAAACTGTTGCCTCCACAGTGGACTATAATAATGTCTGGATGTTTCAAAATAACCACGGTCTCGCAAAACTGCAACAAATCTGCCCACTTCAGTCCTCGAACTCCATACCAAGAAAAACTTAAAATTCTTCTAATCCAAGATTCACAGATAATCCACACTGCTAAGGGTACACCTTTAACCAATGGATCCAAGATTTGCCACACAATCCAAACACTCTGCATTTTAGTAGCCATAGCCAAAGTCATCTTCACTTCACAAAACAAAGAAAACACTTGCTACCCTGTGTTTCTGTACACAGCAAAAACAAAACCTGATCCCCCAATGTCCGTGGACATTTGTGACAGTCTGTGTGCTCCGCAGTCTTATTTCCATGTCAGGCACTCCTAAAAGACCTGGATGGCACGTGCAGGTCTGTGTACTTCTGCCTTGTACATGGACTACATGGCCAATTAAAGGAAGTGTGGAGGTTTAAACTCAATTTAAATCATTGATTCGACAATGCTGGCTCTTAAAAGAGCCTTCTTTTGTGTTTGTTTGGGTTTGTTTAAAAATACCCTTTTTTGGTTGTATGTACTATACTAACAAATGCTGTACTGTACTTATTTTGCATAACTTCTACAAAGCTGCTTCAAATTTTGTTTGTTTTATTAATTTGCATGTCCTCCTACACCTGCTAACAAATGCTTTATTGTACACTGCACATCTTACCTTTTAATTTTTTAACACAAAGCATTCTGAAAATTGGAAAGAAAAATCTAATTTCAAACATCTGTCAAATGATCTCCATCTGCACAAAATAATTTCACACCATCAAACTTTATGTTATCATTGTCAACAGATGTAATTCCTGCACCATGTAAAAAGCACATAAAGCTATATAGACATGCTGCCTGGCTTTTTACATTTGTGGACAAAACAAGTTTAGACATCTCCACATTTGCCTTTAATTAATTTCTGAAAAAATTATCTTTGCAGCTGGACAAAGTTTCATTAGGCTTTTGAGCATATCCTTCATGGCAAACTGCAAAAATACTGCAATCACATACTGCAAACTGCTACCGCAATGCACAATAATTATGTCTGGACGGTCACACAGTTTAACCCATGAACTGCATACCATGAATCTTCCACCCCTTCCAATCCAACAGTAGCAGAGATGCTACGGTATTCAGTGAAAACCTTCAATGAATGGATCCATGAAACCCCCACCATCCACACACTATGCTTCTTCACAGCCATAGCATGAAAACAAATAGATGTACCCTTGCTATAGAACAATGCTCAAAGGCAATTGTTTAATTGGACCGGTTCAGGTATTTAGGCTGGTCCACATGTTTGGTAGAGAAGGTTGGTCTGCTAAGTGGCAGATCCAAACGAGTAGTCAAGAAAATGTACAAAACGCTCACTGTGTTGAAAAAAATACAGAAATTCAAAAGCAAAAATTGATTTGCTCTTACAGGCTAACATATAGTGCATGGATTATAAAACAGTGCTGTGAGATATAACATACATGTGCAAAAACAATAATAATTCATAATAACATGAAATGAAATACAACAAGATGAGCATAAATCCCTGTATGGTTAGTATACAGATGGATTTCAATAACTTCCTAAGCACCTTCTGAAGCCTGCATAGTCTGTGGACATTATAATAGTCCACGGAACCCTGGAGTAAAAATTGTGGCTCTTAAAAGTACATTTTTTTATTTGTTTTTTTTATATACCATACTAACAAATGTTCTACTGTACTTAATGGATTTTTATAACTTTCACATAAACTGTTTCAGTGCATTCTGAAAACTAGAAAGAAAAATGTCATTTCCAATATCTGTCAAATGAATTCCATCTTTTTGAAAATATTCACTCCATCAAACTTCATATTTTCATTGTGGAGATGTCATTCCAATATCCTGTAAACAAACACATGCAGCTTTATTAACATTCTGCCTGGCATTTTCAATTTGTGGTCAAAACAAGTTAGAACGTTTCTACATTTACCTTTGAGCTATCCGAGAAAAAATAATCTGCAAACCTGCAAACAGTTGCATTAACTTTGTAAATGTATCCTTCATGACAAACTGTCAGGATATTCCAGTCACATAGCAAAAACTGTTGCCTCCACAGTGGACTATAATAATGTATGGATGTTTCGAAATAACCACGGTCTCGCAAAACTGCAACAAATCTGCCCACTTCAGTCCTCGAACTCCATACCAAGAAAAACTTAAAATTCTTCTAATCCAAGATTCACAGATAATCCACACTGCTAAGGGTACACCTTTAACCAATGGATCCAAGATTCGCCACACAATCCAAACACTCTGCATCTTAGTAGCCATAGCCAAAGTCATCTTCACTTCACAAAACAAAGAAAACACTTGCTACCCTGTGTTTCTGTACACAGCAACAACAAAACCTGATCCCCCAATGTCCGTGGACGATTGTGACAGTCTGTGTGCTCCGCAGTCTTAATTCCATGTCAGGCACTCCTAAAAGACCTGGATGGCACGTGCAGGTCTGTGTACTTCTGCCTTGTACATGGACTACATGGCCAATTAAAGGAAGTGTGGAAGTTTAAACTCAATTTAAATCATTGATTCGACAATGCTGGCTCTGAAAAGAGCCTTCTTTTGTGTTTGTTTGGGTTTGGTTAAAAATACCCTTTTTTGGTTGTATGTACTATACTAACAAATGCTGTACTGTACTTATTTTGTATAACTTCTACAAAGCTGCTTCAAATTTTGTTTGTGTTTTTAATTTGCATGTCCTCCTACACCTGCTAACAAATGCTTTATTGTACACTGCACATCTTACCTTTTAATTTTTTAACACAAAGCATTCTGAAAATTGGAAAGAAAAATCTTATTTCAAACATCTGTCAAATGATCTCCATCTGCACAAAATAATTTCACACCATCAAACTTTATGTTCTCATTGTCAACAGATGTAATTCCTGCACCATGTAAAAAGCACATAAAGCTATATAGACATGCTGCCTGGCTTTTTACATTTGTGGACAAAACAAGTTTAGACATCTCCACATTTGCCTTTAATTCATTTCTGAAAAAATTATCTTTGCAGCTGGACAAAGTTTCATTAGGCTTTTGAGCATATCCTTCATGGCAAACTGCAAGAATACTGCAATCACATACTGCAAACTGCTACCACAATGCACAATAATTATGTCTGGACGGTCACACAGTTTAACCCAAGAACTGCATACCACGAATCTTCCACCCCTTCCAATCCAACAGTAGCAGAGATGCTACGGTATTCAGTGAAAACCTTCAATGAATGGATCCATGAATCTCCCACCATCCACACTATGCTTCTTCACAGCCATAGCATGAAAACAAATAGATGTACCCTTGCTATAGAACAATGCTCAAAGGCAATTGTTTAATTGGACCGGTTCAGGTATTTAGGCTGGTCCACAAGTTTGGTAGAGAAGGTTGGTCTGCTAAGTGGCAGATCCAAACGAGGAGTCAAGAAAATGTACAAAACGCTCACTGTGTTGAAAAAAATACAGAAATTCAAAAGCAAAATTGATTTGCTCTTACAGGCTAACATATAGTGCATGGATTATAAAACAGTGCTGTGAGATGCAACATACATGTGCAAAAACAATAATAATTCATAATGACATCAAATAAAATACAACAAGATGAGCATAAATCCCTGTCTGGTTAGTATACAGATGGCTTTCAATAACTTCCTAAGCACCTTCTGAAGCCTGCATAGTCTGTGGACAGTATAATAGTACACGGAACCCTGGGGAAAAATGGTGGCTCTTAAAAGTACATTTTTTATTTGTTTTCTTTTATATACCATACTAACAAATGTTCTACTGTACTTAATGGATTTTTATAACTTTCACATAAACTGTTTCAGTGCATTCTGAAAACTGGAAAGAAAAATCTCATTTCCAACATCTGTCAAATGAATTCCATCTTTTTGAAAATATTCACTCCATCAAACTTCATATTTTCATTGTGGAGATGTCATTCCAATATCCTGTAAACAAACACATACAGCTTTATTAACATTCTGCCTGGCATTTTCAATTTGTGGTCAAAACAAGTTAGAACGTTTCTACATTTACCTTTGAGCTATCCGAGAAAAAATAATCTGCAAACCTGCAAACAGTTGCATTAACTTTGTAAATGTATCCTTCATGACAAACTGTCAGGATATTCCAGTCACATAGCAAAAACTGTTGCCTCCACAGTGGACTATAATAATGTCTGGATGTTTCAAAATAACCACGGTCTCGCAAAACAGCAACAAATCTGCCCACTTCAGTCCTCGAACTCCATACCAAGAAAAACTTAAAATTCTTCTAATCCAAGATTCACAGATAATCCACACTGCTAAGGGTACACCTTTAACCAATGGATCCTAGATTTGCCACACAATCCAAACACTCTGCATCTTAGTAGCCATAGCCAAAGTCATCTTCACTTCACAAAACAAAGAAAACACTTGCTACCCTGTGTTTCTGTACACAGCAACAACAAAACCTGATCCCCCAATGTCCGTGGACGTTTGTGACTGTCTGTGTGCTCCGCAGTCCTATTTCCATGTCAGGCACTCCTAAAAGACCTGGATGGCACGTGCAGGTCTGCGTACTTCTGCCTTGTCCATGGACTACATGGACAATTAAAGGAAGTGTGGAGGTTTAAACTCAATTTAAATAATTGATTCTACAATTCTGGCTCTTAAAAGAGCCTTCTTTTGTGTTTGTTTGGGTTTGTTTAAAAAAAACGTTTTTTGGTTGTATGTACTATACTAACAAATGCTGTACTGTACTTATTTTGTATAACTTCTACAAAGCTGCTTCAAATTTTGTTTGTGTTTTTAATTTGCATGTCCTCCTACACCTACTAACAAATGCTTTATTATACACTGCACATCTTACCTTTTAATTTTTTAACACAAAGCATTCTGAACATTGGAAAGAAAAATCTAATTTCAAACATCTGTCAAATGATCTCCATCTGCACAAAATAATTTCACACTATCAAACTTTATGTTCTCATTGTCAACAGATGTAATTCCTGCACCATGTAAAAAAGCTATATAGACATGCTGCCTGGCTTTTTACATTTGTGGACAAAACAAGTTTAGACATCTCCACATTTGCCTTTAATTAATTTCTGAAAAAAATATCTTTGCAGCTGGACAAAGTTTCATTAGGCTTTTGAGCATATCCTTCATGGCAAACTGCAAGAATACTGCAATCACATACTGCAAACTGCTACCACAATGCACAATAATTATGTCTGGACGGTCACACAGTTTAACCCATGAACTGCATACCATGAATCTTCCACCCCTTCCAATCCAACAGTAGCAGAGATGCTACGGTATTCAGTGTAAACCTTAAATGAATGGATCCATGCATCCCCCACCATCCACACACTATGCTTCTTCACAGCCATAGCATGAAAACAAATAGATGTACCCTTGCTATAGAACAATGCTCAAAGGCAATTGTTTAATTGGACCGGTTCAGGTATTTAGGCTGGTCCACAAGTTTGGTAGAGAAGGTTGGTCTGCTAAGTGGTAGATCCAAACGAGGAGTCAAGAAAATTTACAAAACGCTCACTGTGTTAAAAAAAATACAGAAATTCAAAAGCAAAAATGTATTTGCTCTTACAGGCTAACATATAGTGCATGGATTATAAAACAGTGCTGTGAGATACAACATACATGTGCAAAAACAATAATAATTCATAATGACATCAAATAAAATACAACAAGATGAGCATAAATTCCTGTATGGTTAGTATACAGATGGATTTCAATAATTTCATTCTTATACGACAGTATACATGTTAATGTAGATCAGTAGGTGTTTTTGTGAATAAATCCAAATTGAAAAATTAAATAGAAACAGGAGGGGCTATAGAGCTACCCAAATTTCAAAAGAATGTCCTCATTCATAGGAGATTTCCTGTTTATAATTTGTATTCCTTATAATTGTGACAAATAGATGTTCCAGGCTCATAGGGAAAACAATATATCTTTTAGGCCAACGTGGCAGAGACTGAAGGTACAGAATCTGGTACAACTGAGAACCTTACAACACAGGTCTTCCCAGCTCTTATCACGTTTCGGCGGAAATGCATAAAATTGCGTCTGCCTTCATCAGGGCTCCGTGGGGGCGACCCTGTAATGTATATAAAGAACTCCAGTGAGTATAATTATGGAGCATAAGGAAAAGCTACACAAGTACTCGAAACACTGTGCTGGCAGCTTACCTGCCGGTGCTTTATATCCCAAGTTCTCTGTTCTGATTCACTAGGAGGCCAGGAGCTGAGCAGGGGACCTCCTCTGGCTTGGTCCTGCTGGGAGCTGCGGACCCTTACTAAGGAGGGTGAACTCTACATCATGGTGCTGTGTAGAGGGTAAAAAGAAACGCAATAGTGTATGAGGAAAACGGAAACCGGACCATGTTGCAACAATGGTCCGTCGTGAGAAGATTGCACAGTGGTGGATAACAGAGGTTTTGAAGAAAATTCAAAAGGGTACCTGTTGTTCGGGCAATGAATGATTCGTAGCATGAAATAGTTGGTGAAACGTGCGGAGATAATTCTTCCGATTGACCAACTGGGAGCTTAAATTGGTTCCTGGGTAAGTCAGGAAAACTGGGGAATGAGAAAAACCAGCAGTGGGTTCGGGGGGTGGTGGCGGGGTAGGAGGGGCAAGGCAGGCTAGGGTCGGGGGGGCCATTGATGACAGGGTGCAATGTGCCGCTGCACTTGTGTGTGGAACGCATGTCTCACAATACACAAGGCCACGGAGGCATTCAAAACGGTCCGGGCTGCTGTTACCTCATGAAGTGAATAATCTAAAGAAGAGGCTGAAAGATCTCATTTAGACCATGGTGGTATGTGTCTAGGCGGTGAATCCACCTAGTTTCTCTTTTCAAAAGACTGTAATGAATATCAGGCCCAGCTTTGATTTTCTCCACCACCCACCACAAGATGTCGTTGGGGGTGTGGTTCATGGTCAGGTAATGCTCCACTAAGGGGGCAGTCAGGGTTTTGCATCTAATTTTTGAGCGGTGTTCCGATATGCGCGTGCTAACTGTCCGCTTGGTTTGGCCTATGTACCTGAGGCCACACGGGCACTCGATACAGTAAATGACGTTTTGACTTTTACATTTAGAGAGATCTCTAAGGGTCCATTGTCGTTCACCGATAGAAAAAGTTTTCATCTTCCTGGTGAATTTACAGGAGACACAACTGCCGAATGGATGGTGACCTTGTAATGGCGGAGTGTGCGAGAACTACTGTACACTGTATCTGGTTGATAAAGGGAGTGTACCAGGTGTTCTTTTATGTTTTTGGCGCGTTTGTAAGCGAACCTGGGGGGCTGCTCATCTGGTAGGTTCAGGCGTGCAATATGCCAATATTTATTGACAATTTTCTTAAGTTGTGCCGTGTGTTTGCCAAAAGTGACCACACATGTAATGCGATTCTCAGTGGGCGGGGAATCTTCCAGCTCTGGGTGGATGAGGTTGTCCCGATTGGAATTGCGTGCCCGTTTCCTGGCCTGTGCGAGTTGTCTTTTTGGGTAGCCTCTGGCTTGTAAGCAAGTAGACAGGGCTTCTGCGTGTTCCTTGTAGAGTACGACCGAGGTACAGTTCCTCCGAATACGGAGGAATTGTCCTTAAGGCAAATTATCCTTTGTGTGGGCTGGGTTGTTGCTGGTGTAATGCAGGAGAATATTCCTGTCTGTAGGTTTCCGGTAGAGGTCACATTGTAGGGAACCCTCTTTGTGTCTGATTATTAAATCCAAGAAGTTTATCTCAGCATCGCTATGGTTAATGGTGAATTGAAAATCCTGATTACAAGTATTGAGCCATGTCCAGAATGTCTTGAGATCAATGTCAGTGCCCGTCCATATGAAGATTACATCGTCAATATATCGGTACCAATTGTTAATCTGCGCCTGCCATCAGTTAAGGTCTGAGATGATGTAGTCGTTCTTGAATTTGGCCATATACAGTATTGAAGAGGCTAGGGGCAAATGCCGCACCCATAGCAGTTCCTTTGGTCTGCAAGTATATTACATTATCGAAGGTGAAGACATTTTTGCATAATGCAATCTCCATAAGTTCGAGTACAAAATTAATCAGAGTCTTACGGGGATTCGGGTCAGCAGACATCCACTCCCGAGCACACTCAATAGCTTCAGCTTGGGGAATATTTGTGTATAAGGACTTTATGTCCATTATTACCAAAAGCTGAGCTGTGGGACCAAAAGTAAGGCCTTCAAAGATTGAGATGGTGTGCGTTGTGTCCTTTAGGTATGTGCGTGTTTGTATACTGATGGGTTGTAGAAAGTGATCTACAAACTTGCAAAGAGGCTCCAGAATGTCATGATGCCTACCTCCAAGGAGCCAGGCCCAGCCCAGCAACGCCAGAGGCAGACATAATTTTCCCCAAGGACGTCTCAGCGGGCCCAAGTTGGGGCCTTTTGGACGCAGTCCTGGCGCCTTCGGCGCCAGGCTCATTCTGGACCCCAGTCCTGGCGCCTTAGGCGCCAGGCTCATAAAGCAAGACATGTGTGTAAGTGTTTTAATGTGCACTTACCTGAAGCAGACCGTGCTGCTACATCCAGGCCCTCTTGAGGACTGAATGGGACTACTTTATCTTTTGGACTACTTTATCACTTGGGTGTGGTCTGAGGAAGAATACATACCTGAGTGGAAGGATACATACCTGGAACTACTTTACAGGCTATTTAAACCACACCCGAAGAGCAGCACATGCTTCGCGTTGTTCTGCATCTAGCAGCTGGACGCTCACCGTGTTTGCTCCTGCATTCGGACTTCTGCCACGCCTGCCAGCATCCTGATCACCTACAAAGGAAGAGAAAGAGAGAATAGGGGAAGAAAAAGACTTTACCTGCAAGATCCGCATTCCGGAGTCAGCTCGCCGACGATCCTGCAAAGGAAGACACTTAATTTAAAAGCACATCGCATCGACCGCCGCAGCACCGCATTCCACTCACCTTCACAGGGCGCCTCCATGTTCAGCAGCGATCACCCGGATTCGCAGCCACGCTTCCACGCCTAGGGAGAAAAAGACAAGAGCAAAGGTGAGAGAGAGAAGGGAATGAGGAAACCTAAACCTCCATGTTAAGACTTACCTGTTGGGTCATTCCCTCTTCATTTCGGGTCCGCGCTGCATCCAGGCGTTTCTGGACCCCGGCCCCTATGGGGAAAAAGACATTAGCGTCAATGAGCGAATGAAAAGACATTACCCAAAAACGCTCATCAAGATTTACCTGATTTCTACAGGGATTGCACCTCGCATCTCGGGTCGGTGCCTTTTCCCCGGCATTCCGTACCCCGGCCCCTATGGGGAAAAAGACATTGACATTAGCATATTGATGCAAGGACAAAAGGGGAACCTTTCAAGGAACTTACCTGGAAGCCAAGCAAGTTTGGTTCTCATAAAATCAAGAATCCAGTGAAGTAACTGGATACCAATGCGCCCCTGCATCAGAAGCAGGAAGGAGAGCTCGCCCTTCAAGACCCTAAGGTGAGACGCCACGGGAAGCACAGAAGGGTTTCGAGGAGGGTGAGAGGGGAAAGGGGGAGGCTGGTAGCATTCCCCGCAGACAGTTAATCCCTTATTCTCGCCTACAGAAGGATACTTTTGCAAGCCGGACAAGCAGGAGTTGGGAGTCCGGTCCAGTCCATCTTCTGAGCCCCGCGCAACACCTTAGAAGAGGTCACAGCAGCACGATCCTGGCCAGCGCCTCCGTGGGAGTCAGGTGAGCGTAACAGAATGCGAAGCCTACCCACAATTTCCCACCGGGCGCTAAGGAGACTTCTGAGACAGACCAGCTGGCCCAGCTGTTGGGGGAATTAAGGGCAGAGGTACACTCAGCTCGCCAAGAGACTAATCCCCTCAAAAGAGAACTCATTCTCTCCAAGGAACAAACTGATGACCTGGCCAAACGATTGCTACAGAGTCAGGCTGGACAAATTCCTTTACCTAGTCCCGGGGGAATTTCCACTTCGTTGGGTACGAGTAACCCTGTTCAGATCAATCTGCCGGGATCCATGCCTTTAGCACCGCCTGAACGTTTTGCGGGGGACCCAAAGAAATATGCCATTTTTATGAACCAATGTCGCTTACATTTTATATGCAGACCAGGAGCCTTCCCTGATGATAGGACCAAAGTGGCCTTCGTGTTATCGTACCTAAGTGGCTGTGCTGCCGATTGGTCTGTTCCCTTGGTGAACCAGAACAATCCAATTCTCCAGGATTTTCAGGGCTTTCAGGCCAGCATGGAAAGGTTGTTCGCTCGACACTCGCAGAGACAGGCCCTTGACAACGAACTGCTATCTCTACGACAAGGTAGTCAAGATCTTTTGTCTTATATAGCCTCCTTTAACAGACTGGTGGTGGAAACCGGATGGCCTGAAAATGAAAGGATCACTTTATTTCACCGGGGTCTGCGCGGAGAGCTAAAAGACATTCTGGCCCAAGTAGTGAATCCACCCCAAGGCTGCGCAGAATATATTGACTTTGTGGTACAACTGGATCACAGACTTCAGAATAGGAAAGCAGATCGGTCCAAGTTTGAAACCCGAGTACCGATCAGAACCCTCGTAAACCCCAGGAATACCGAAGCTTCGGAACCTATGCAAATAGGGGGAGTTAAGGGGCCGTTAACTCAGAAGGACCGTGAGAGAAGGCGACAAAAGCAACTATGCCTCTATTGCGGGGCTTCCGGTCACTTTCTTCATGATTGTCCGGTAAAACCACCTAGGAAGGTGGTTGGTGCCTCTGACAACAACTTAATGGAACCTGTTTCGGGAAACGACCTGGCTCGACAAGCGTAGAGGTCCGCTTGCCGAGCTTGAAAACGAACTCTCTGACCTCGCATTTTGTCTTGCCAATGGTGCTCGTGGATCCAAAAAAGCCCCAACGGTTGCATGCCATCAAAGCATACGTCGACAGCGGAGCTATCGGAAACTACGTGGACCGCGAATTGGCCTCCAGGATGAACCTTCCTCTGCATCCAAAAATAAACCAGGATGTCATTACTACGGTTGATGGTACCGAAATAGCCTCTGGGCCGGTAACGCATTCCACCACAGAAGTGACACTTGTGAGTCAGGATGGACATCAGGAAGCAATAGTGTTTGATATAATCAAGGCTTCACAATTTCAAGTAATCCTCGGAATTCCTTGGTTAGAAACACACAATCCTCGAATAGACTGGCGAGCAAAGAGAATAACTTTTCCAGATTGTGGTCCCACTTGTTATCCTAGAAATTCAGCTATTGGTTTAGCCACAGTAACCCCCGCCACTGTTCAACTACCGGCAGAATACCTTGAATACCGGGACGTTTTTCAGAAAGAACAGGCTAACACGCTACCCCCTCATCGTTCTTACGATTGCCAGATCGATCTAGTTCCCAATGCTCAACCGCCGTGTAGTAGGATTTACGCTCTCGCTGAACCTGAAAACCAGCATTTGCGTCAGTATTTGGATCAGTACCTTGCCAATGGCTTTATTCGCCCATCAAAGTCCCCGGTCTCTTCCGCTTTGTTCTTCGTGCCTAAAAAAGAAGGAGACCTTAGAACTTGTATTGACTACCGCGTTTTAAATCAGATAACGATAAAGAATCGTTATCCCCTGTCTCTGATCCCTGAACTTCTTGATCAAGTAAAAGATGCTCGTATATACACCAAGTTAGATCTCCGGGGAGCTTATCACCTAGTGCGAATAAAAGAAGGTGACAAGCGGAAGACAGCTTTCCGCACCAAATACGGGCTCTTCGAATATCAGGTTATGCCCTTCGGTTTGTGCAACGCGCCTGCAGCTTTTCAATTCTTCATGAACGATGTTCTGCGAGAACTTATCGATGTTTGTGTCATCGTATACATCGACAACATCCTGGTGTACTCATCTTCTGAGTCAGATCATCGAAAACATGTTCGAGCAGTTCTAGAGAAATTGCGCCAGCACAAACTATTTGCCAAGCTGGAAAAGTGTGTCTTTCATACCACTGAGGTTGAATTCCTCGGATTTGTTCTGACTCCTAAAGGAATTCGAATGGATTCACGAAAGGTGGACGTCATCCTCAAATGGCCATCTCCCGGTTCAGTGAAAGGGGTTCAGAGTATGCTTGGCTTTGCCAACTTCTATCGAAGATTCATCCCGGAGTTTTCACGAATAGTCCAACCCATTACTGCTCTTTTACGTAAGAATAAACATTTTGAATGGACTCCAGAGGCCGAACAAGCCTTTCAAGACCTAAAGACCAAATTCACTTCCGCACCTGTGTTGAAGCACCCGCGTCCTGATCTCCCGTATATTGTTGAAACTGACGCATCCAGTTTAGCCATGGGAGCTGTCCTGTCGCAAAGGGATGCGAAAACTAACCAGCTACACCCTGTAGCCTTTTGGTCCAGGAAATTCTCAGCTCCTGAAATTAATAACGCAATTACCGACAAAGAGTTACTGGCCATTAAATCTGCTTTTAAGGTTTGGCGTCATTACCTCCTCGGTGCAAGACACACCATCACTGTAATTACGGATCACAGAAATTTGCAATATTTAAAGACGGCCAAAGCCCAATCTTCACGACAACTCCGATGGGCTTTATTCTTTGCAGAATTTGATTTTGTAATTACCTATCGCCCTGGCTGCAAGAATGGCAAAGCGGACGCCTTATCCCGGATTGGCATGGAAGAACCCAATTTGTGTTTAGAACCTGTGCCGATAATACCTGAACAAAGAATCTTAGGTTTGACTTCATTGCAAACTATCGAGGACGTTGAAACTCGAGTCAAACTACTTTTTGACCCTTCAGCCTTACTGGAATGGACTCAAAAGGGTCCCCACTTCACTGTTAAGGATAACTTACCGTACTTTCAAGAGCGGTTATTTCTGCCAAGTAAGGAATTGCAAGAACTAGTTATTGCTCATTATCATGAATCGTTAATGGAAGGACACCCTGGTATCTCTAAAACGGAAGAAAAGATCAAACGCCAATTCTGGTGGCCTTCTTGGAGAAAAGACATAAAGTCTTTTGTGATGTCTTGCAGAGTTTGCGCCCAAAATAAAGGTCAAAGGAACAGGCCAGCCGGCCTACTTCAACCCTTGGAGATTCCACCGGCACCTTGGCACACCTTGTCTATGGACTTCGTTACGGACCTGCCTCCGTTTGGTGGTTACAACACTATCCTAGTAATCGTGGATCTGTTCTCCAAAATGGCCCACTTTATCCCTCTAAAAGGATTGCCTTCAGCTTCCATCCTGGCCAAGGAATTCCTGGAGAATATAGTTCGAATACATGGTTTCCCTTCCGTACTAGTCTCAGATCGTGGAAGTCAATTAATTTCCCATTTTTGGAGGAAGTGTTGCCAACTAGCACAAATAGATGTGCGATTATCCACCAGCCACCACCTCCAGACCGACGGACAAACCGAGAGGACAAATCAGACTCTAGAGCAATATCTTCTGTGCATGTTGCACCAATCCGAGTACAATTGGAAAGACATTCTTTGGATCGCAGAATATGCATACAACAATTCTATGCATTCCGGAACCGGTCAAACTCCTTTTTATACTTTGTATGGTCACCATCCTCGAACCTCTGACCTAGATCCACCTCTGACCCTGGAAATGCCCGCAGTAAATCATCTGCATTCCACAATAACCCGAGCCTTCAAAGAAGCTACAACTCATTTACAGCAAGCCAAGAAAAAGTACAAAGAAAACGCTGATTTGCACCGAAGTAAAACACCTCCTTACCAAGTAGGAGACCAGGTTTGGCTAGCAACTAGACATTTATCTCTCAAGGGCCCACGAACTTTCAATCCCAGATTCATTGGGCCTTACCCCATCAAAGCCATAATCAACCCAGTGGCCTTTAAACTGGATTTGCCTTCCAACATGCGTATTCATCCCGTTTTTCACGCATCACTTTTGAAACCGGTACAACCAGGAACCCGACTGTCCAAGCCTCCAGATCCTATTCAAATTGATGGGGAATTAGAATTCGAAGTGAAAGACATTTTAGACTCCAAAATGTTAAAGTCAAAACTCTTCTATCTTGTTGACTGGAAGGGTTATGGACCTCATGAGAGATCGTGGGAGCCTAGTAACCATATTCACGCACCTCGATTAATACAAAGGTTCCACGGTAGATTCCCGAACAAGCCAAAACCCCCGGAGGAAACAACCTTGGGAGGGGCCTTGTGGGGGTTACTGTCATGATGCCTACCTCCAAGGAGCCAGGCCCAGCCCAGCAACCCCAGAGGCAGACATCATTTTCCCCAAGGACGTCTCAGCGGGCCCAAGTTGGGGCCTTTTGGACGCAGTCCTGGCGCCTTCGGCACCAGGCTCATTCTGGACCCCAGTCCTGGCGCCTTAGGCGCCAGGCTCATAAAGCAAGACATGTGTGTAAGTGTTTTAATGTGCACTTACCTGAAGCAGACCGTGCTGCTACATCCAGGCCCTCTTGAGGACTGAATGGGACTACTTTATCTTTTGGACTACTTTATCACTTGGGTGTGGTCTGAGGAAGAATACATACCTGAGTGGAAGGATACATACCTGGAACTACTTTACAGGCTATTTAAACCACACCCGAAGAGCAGCACATGCTTCGCGTTGTTCTGCATCTAGCAGCTGGACGCTCACCGTGTTTGCTCCTGCATTCGGACTTCTGCCACACCTGCCAGCATCCTGATCACCTACAAAGGAAGAGAAAGAGAGAATAGGAGAAGGAAAAGACTTTACCTGCAAGATCCGCATTCCGGAGTCAGCTTGCCGACGATCCTGCAAAGGAAGACACTTAATTTAAAAGCACATCGCATCGACCGCCGCAGCACCGCATTCCACTCACTTTCACAGGGCGCCTCCATGTTCAGCAGCGATCACCCGGATTCGCAGCCACGCTTCCACGCCTAGGGAGAAAAAGACAAGAGCAAAGGTGAGAGAGAGAAGGGAATGAGGAAACCTAAACCTCCATGTTAAGACTTCCCTGTTGGGTCATTCCCTCTTCATTTCGGGTCCGTGCCGCATCCAGGCGTTTCCGGACCCCGGCCCCTATGGGGAAAAAGACATTAGCGTCAATGAGCGAATGAAAAGACATTACCCAAAAACGCTCATCAAGACTTACCTGATTTCTACAGGGATTGCACCTCGCATCTCGGGTCGGTGCCTTTTCCCCGGCATTCCGTACCCCGGCCCCTATGGGGAAAAAGACATTGACATTAGCATATTGATGCAAGGACAAAAGGGGAACCTTTCAAGGAATTTACCTGGAAGCCAAGCAAGTTTGGTTCTCATAAAATCAAGAATCCAGTGAAGTAACTGGATACCAATGCGCCCCTGCATCAGAAGCAGGAAGGAGAGCTCGCCCTTCAAGACCCTAAGGTGAGACGCCACGGGAAGCACAGAAGGGTTTCGAGGAGGGTGAGAGGGGAAAGGGGGAGGCTGGTAGCATTCCCCGCAGACAGTTAATCCCTTATTCTCGCCTACAGGAGGATACTTTTGCAAGCCGGACAAGCAGGAGTTGGGAGTCCGGTCCAGTCTATCTTCTGAGCCCCGCGCAACACCTTAGAAGAGGTCACAGCAGCACGATCCTGGCCAGCGCCTCCGTGGGAGTCAGGTGAGCATAACACAGAATAGATCCGCAGCCGGATACAATTGGGCAGCCAGGCAGATTCAATTGGTCTTTATGTATAAAAACAAGGGGCTCTCCCTGATTGTCTGCTCAGGAAGGCTGTCTCCTTTTCGGAAATCCAGTCTCTTTCTTCTGCATAGACAACAGCGTCACTCATTTCCTGGCAAAGGTCCTTTGTTGGGTCTTTGCGAAGAATGCTGTAGCTGTCCCTGTGATTAAGTAGCAGAAGTACCATGTCCTTATATTGTTTACTGCTCATTATCACTACAACCCCTCCCTTGTCTGAGGGCTTAATGACATTTTTTTTATTGTTCTGTAGTGATGTCAATGCTCTTCTCTCTGCTGCGGTGAGATTGTGTCTAGTTCGCATGGTTCTGGTTTTTAGGCGATCAAGGTCCGCTAGGATGCATCTTTCGAAGGTGAGAAGGTCGTGGGGGACTTGACTGTCTGATGGGGTGAAAGTTGAGGGCAAATGAAGGCCAGTGTCATCTCTATCATTTTCTGCACCCAAGTCATGTTCTTGAAAAAAGGTTCTCAATCTCACTTCACGGAGAAAAGTACGTATCTCCATTTCCGAATCATACCAGTCTGTAGAGGATGTTGCTACAAAAGATAAGCCTTTAGATAGTATAGATAATTTGGATTCAGAGAGGTCAATTTGAGCTAGATTAAAGACAGGAGTAGTTTGAGCATTGGCTGAGGGGTTCAGTACCTTTGTCAGCGCCAGCTTTGGTTTGCTCTGCCTCCTCGTGCGGGGAAACCCCATTGTGGTTGCGCCCATTGGGGGATGCCAAAACCTCCACCTGAAAAAGGAAAGAAAGGAGGTGGAGGTTGCGGGGGATATGCAAAATTTGCCTGCTGGCGTCCTTGTTGTCACCTAGACTGATCGTCAGAGGACGACCCGCTGCTTGAGCCTGAGAAAGTAATGCCTCTACGGCGGTTTCTCTGTGGTCTACCATTCGGGTTGCTTGGTGCTGTCCCTTGATTAAGGTCAGAAATATAATTATCAGTAATGTATGGGTAAATTACTTCCAGTTGGAATTCTTTGATATCCTTCTGTAACTTCTTTGTCTTTCTAGTTAGTGTTGTAGATTTGAAATATTAAGATCTGCAAGTTGATTTTTAGCGTTGGTAATAGCAGCGTTAGTAATAAAGGTAGTTTTCTCCAGATCTAGATCTTTCTGAATTCTGCTACTAATGCGTTGGGCTATGGAAATGATTAAAACCATCAGGTCCCGACTGCACTTAGTTGCGACGTGGCTAAAGTTTGTCACATATTCCTTATCGTCCAGGAAAAGGCATGGGGTATTCCTAACAATCAATCCACTCGGGATGATAATGGCTTTCAAATACTCCCTCAGAAAATGTGCATGAAGTTCTGTACGGAAGCATTTCTTTTTGAGGCGTAAAATGCTCTCCCCTGTGTCGGATGTTCCTACTGGGGCGTTTGTGCCGGTAGGGTCAAAGAAAGAAGGACCAGAGATAGTATCCCGAATTTGTTGGTCTGTGAAACTCATGGACTGACTTTCTGCCATGCCAAGATAAGGAAAAGAGTAAATAAGTAAATGATGTCATGCTCTGCAGAGTGGGTCCAGGTACTCAGAAGCCTCAAAAGTGGTCGAGAACTGAGAAAGGGGGGTTAGGCCTGGGAGAGAAAAATCAGTATCAAACAAGAAAAAAGGGCAAAGGACTACAGTTAGTGGTCATACAGACCTAAGTCCTAA
Organism: Ambystoma mexicanum; assembly: GCF_040938575.1. Lineage (NCBI taxonomy): Eukaryota > Metazoa > Chordata > Amphibia > Caudata > Ambystomatidae > Ambystoma > Ambystoma mexicanum. The sequence goes on from NC_090937.1 coordinate 1,333,766,925, forward strand.
TGTGGTTTAAAGGGGTCCCTAAAGCAACCAGGTTGCCTAAGTTAGTAACAGGAAAAACCCCGTGGGGTAGTAGGGTTGGGCTCAATGCAGCAAGGGTACTGAGCCGGGAGGTATAGCATGAAAACAAATAGATGTACCCTTGCTATAGAACAATGCTCTAAGGCAGTTGTTTAATTGGACCGGTTCAGGTATTTAGGCTGGTCTGCAAGTTTGGTAGAAAAGGTTGGTTTGCAAAGTGGCAGATCAAAACGAGGAGTCAAGAAAATATACAAAACGCTCACTGTGTTAAAAAAAATACAGAAATTCAAAAGCAAAAATGTATTTGCTCTTACAGGCTAACATATAGTGCATTGATTATAAAACAGTGCTGTGAGATACAACATACATGTGCAAAAACAATAATAATTCATAATGACATCAAATAACAAAAGAAACGTGTAATATATACAACAAGATGAGCATAAAATCTTCATAGCCATAGCCATCTTCACTTCACACAAGAAAGAAAACACTTGCTAACCTGTGTTCCTGTACACCACAACCATGAAACCTGATTGGCTAATCGCCTCCCAATATCCGTGGATGTCCACAAATGCCCACTGTCTCAGCAGTCCTCTTTCCATACCCTACACCAAATACGTCATCTGCCAGCTCAGAGGCAGAATCAGAACCAGAAACGGTAGAAATCGAAAACTTACCAACACAGGAAAAAAGTTACATGAATCAAATCAAAGGATACAAAAGGGGTAATAGAACCCAGACACAAAAATCAGTCCGTTTTCAACTATCCCCAAAGGCGAATGCCCTAACACTACCACAAGGAGGAGAGGAAGGAGGGGGGGGCTCAAGCAACGAAGAACAAGAGCAGGTAGCCGACAAAAGACTAACGAGGGCAACCTCGAAGGAATCCAACAAAAACAAATAAGCCACAACTTGGTACTTAACCTCTCATCAAGAACTCTTTCAGAAGATGAGACTACATTACTTAATAAAGGGCTGTCCTTTGCCCCGACACAGAAGCTCAATGATATTGATATACATATTGATCTCTTTAGATTCATATGTAAGTTGAGACTTAAAAAATGTTTTGCGACACAAGCACCGGGTCAATATGTGCCAAAACCAATCAAAATGCCAGAGAGTGAGTTTTCAATACAAGATATAGAAGACATCTTTACTTTAAGATCACTATCAGAGGATGATAATTTTGAAATGCATAATCTACTACATGAATTAAAAATCAAACCCGATCTTTTGACCATCAAAGAGCTAAAAACCAAATCAAAATGTAACCCTCAATTGTCATCAGATAGTGTAATTGATACTTTCTATAAAGTGGTCACACATGACCTCCGGGAACTTTCTGCACAGAAGAATTATGCCAGAACTCAACATATGAATGATAATCTCACTAAGGGAGAGAGACGAGCTTTGAAAACCCTATCAGAAGACACAACAATAGTTATTAAAGAGGCTGATAAAGGTGGTAACATCGTAATTATGAACAGAGAAGATTATCTCAAAATGGCCATGAATCATCTGACAGTACCCGGGTGTTATAAGCAACTCAATCCCTTGGACAGACAAACAACTTTAATACAAATTGAGAAGGCAATTATGAGCTGGCATAGAAAAGGGCTCATAACGGACGAGGAGAAATCTTACTTCAATTTACATAATCCTATCACCCCAACAATGTACTTTCAGCCAAAGGTCCATAAAAGCTATCAAGACATACCAGAGGGACGGCCAATACTGAGCGGCATTGGCTGGATCTCAGAAAACTTATCGGAATATCTAGATGAAATTTTGAAACCACGAGCGACACAGGTCAAGTCTTACCTACGGGACTCAACCAATCTTATACAAATGATCCAATTGGTCGTCTGGAAAGAAACCTTTGTATTAGCTATATTGGACGTTAAAGCGTCGTATACGTCCATACAACATAAGTGGGCCCTAGCATCTATTGAATACGCCTTCAGGAAGAATTCTGCGTCATATTATGGCCAAATCCAGATGTTGAAAGAGATGCTACAAATTACTTTAGATTCCAATATATTTACGTTCAATAACTGTCAATTCCAACAACAAAAGGGAGTGGCCATGGGGACAAAATATGCCCCCTCTTTAGCGGAAGAACATACCTTATACTCAGACATACTATTCCAAGAACATGTTAAATTATCGACTCGTTATATAGATGATATTTTCCTAATATGGGATGGACCGATAACCATACTGCAAGAATTCACTGAACGATTGAACCATAATCAATTTGAAATTGAATTTACGGGGGAGGCTAATACTAAATCTATTAGCTTTTTAGATTTGAACATTTTTGTGAATGAGCATCACCTGGAAACAAGAACGTTTCGAAAACCAGCAGAAGTTAATTCAATCTTACATGCACAAAGTTGCCATCAACGTTCAACTATCCGCAATATTCCCTTAGGGGAATATATACACGCCAGACGGAACTATAAGAATGACCGAGCCTTCCGACAAGAGTGTAACCTGCTGAGGGGTCGATTCCAACAAAGGGGTTACCCCAATAAGTGGATAGAAAAAGCATTCGAGAAACCAAAAAATTTGCAACAAAAGGGTACATTAATCCCAAGAAAAAGAGAGGAAGACCAACAGAGGAAACTCATGTTTGTGACACAATATAACAGAGATCATCATCGTATTAGAAAAACATTGCAGAAACACTGGTATTTGTTACAATTGGATGAACATTTGAATACATTTCTTGACAATACTCCTAATATGATATTCAAGAGAGCTAATACATTCAAATAAATAATTTGCCCATCCCTATTACCAGAGCCAACACGAAAAAATCAAACTACATGGCTCACCCAAACGGAGCCTGGTTTCAGGAAATGTGGATACTGTTCAATGTGTAAATTTGCTGGAGATAAAATTACCTATATAGAGGGTAACAATGGACGAAAGTTTGTGATAAATCAGTTTGTTAATTGTAGATCTAAATATGTGGTCTATGTGATCAGATGCGTTTGCAAGAAATTGTATGTGGGGAGCACCATCAGGGAATTGCGCATTAGAATTAGGGAACACCTAGCTAAAATTGGGAGTCGGGATACCACCCTGCCATTGGCGACACATTGGCAAAAGAATCATCAATAGATGATAAATCTGATATTCATTTTTTGGGTATAAAACAAGTTAATATGAATAAGAGGGGTGGTGACAGGATGAGGGCATTGCGCCAGGCAGAACCGCAAATTATTTGTTATTTTAATACAACCGTATTGGGTCTGAATTTAGATGCAGAAATGGCATCTTTTCTGTGAATGCACCTAATATGTAATATGCGAAGTACTGCCACTCCTGTTAGTTGTAGAAGAAACAGTTATGAACTTAAGGTATTTATGTGTATAACCCTTTAAGAGTTCTCTATCAGACAGGACTGCTGATCGCGCATTACCTAGACTTTTAGGTATTTTTTGAGTGAATTGTCACTTTTGAACTATACATATATAGTGTTTGGTCTGATAATGATTGATAGAGAGATTTCGAATTAATGTGCAACTAGATTAGCACAGCTAGCGGAATGGATACGTTGCTTAGTAACACCTTGAGGCGCATAGTTATGGCGTCTGGTTGTCATGGGGACACATAAAGTAGTCCCAAAATGGCGCCGGCCTAGATTGAGAGAAGCCGACAAGTGAGGCTGTCCTGCTAACTGGCGAGTGAGTAACTTTTACAATACAGAGTTCTGATAATGTGGTTGAGAATGTCCTTTAAAATTGACCCATAGCTGTTTGGGCGGGTTATAATACCAGAAACGGGGAGTAACGTTTACTCGTGGTAACGCTGCATGGCTTAGTGCTATGCACGTTTAACTGTATGGAGACTGCTGCATTTGGACAAAGCAATATGCTTGAATTAAACTGAGCAATGTCAGTAGAATTTAAAATGCAAGTTTAGACGGAATGCAAGCTAAACTATGCTTTTTGATATTATTATACAATTTTGGGTATTTCAAAAGAAGTATGATACAGATTTTCCCGTTATTTTTTCTTTTTATATGAAATAGACTACAATGGGATTTAACCCTTTATAATTGCGAAGAGTGAGGAATCATTGAACACCCTAGTGGGTAAGTCTTTACCTGGAAGCTCTGTGGCCTTTGTGGTTGAGTATATAATATTTAGGTATTGTTCCTTACTTACATTATATTTGTTGCCTTTTCTCCCTCCCTGTTTGTTTCTCCTGCATCCACATCATCACTTGGGTAATTATGCATTTTTTCATTTTTTAAATATTGATCATGTATTATGTAACACATTGCCATGTGAATGTTTTTTAGGTTAAATCTAAGTATTACTTTGTTCAAGCCCTATTTTGAGAAAGGCCTTTGATGGCCAAAACACGTGTAAAGCAAGGGCGAGTGTGATAGTAAACCAATATAAATAAACTCAAGTATTTGAAATAAGGCGCAATTTCCTGGACTCTCTTTCATGCGGTTGCATGTTATTTGTTCATATACTAGACGGTTTTTTCTGTGGCTTACCGTCAGTCCAGTGATCTGCGACAACAACACTGATTACTCTGGGAAAACGAGAATTTGTTGCACCTATTTTCAAGCATCAAGAGTTGCCCAACAGACCAGCTGTAACCCTACGCCCAGTTCATCTGTCCCTCTTTCCATGCCAAGCATCCTTAAAAGACCTGGATGGCATGTGCGGATCCGTATACTACTGTGGTGTCCGTGGAGGCCGTGGCCCGAGCATCCCTTCTACCCTTTTACTTGTATGTTTGTAACACTCCTTCATTGGCTACTTTCAAACAGTCACACATCCATCCACCAATTACATCCAAAAACTCTACATGTAACCGTGTCACCTCACTTCAACACTTCAGGTATACATTTCAATTCTGAGAGTACATGTCTCCTGTTAGTCACTGCCTCCTGCATCAAAAACTACTGTGAAACTCTCCAAGATTTCTATTTGCAGATTCATCAATATCTACATCTAACAAAACATAGTACAGGTATGCTTAGATTTTTTTAATGTAATTGTTTTAAACACCTCCATGAATATATGTATAGGGTTGCTTCCACTAACCCTTTAATACACATCTCAATAAGCATGTTTCCTTTTTTGACCAATGCTATCAAATTCCATGTATGGCAACATTCTGAACCTGGTCACATCAAGTGGCAGTTACTTACATGTACTGCCAACATATTAAACCTTCACACATCAACTGCCACTTAACAGTGTTCTAAAAATATTTGCAACTGCATTTCCCTTACTTGTAGAAAGACGTTACAAAAAGTGCTTCTGTAAATGAACATATGCACTTTTTAACTTTCAACAAAATGCTCCAAAAAAGAAACATTTTTAAACTAACAGCACTTTGCATTTTCTCTTATGTATAAATGTCACATTTTCCAACCTTTCTCATCACATCCCTTATAGTGCCACAATTCTCCACATGCTCACACATATGGGTATACTGCCAAAGTTTCTATATGCAACACTTCTCCTCACATACAAAATACTGCTCTTTTCTAACCACTACTATAATTCACCATACACTGCCCCAACATTAACTGCCATTGCATGAAAATACGCCACAGTTTCTCTAGACGTTAAAAACACTGCAACACATTACAAATGCATTGTACCACAACCACTGCATTATTCTTATTAAAGCAACAGCACAAAAATTGCCCTGCTGTAGAAAAATACATTTTTCATGCATTTTGACATCAAGCCACACTTTGCTGTACAACTAATACCATTACATATTAGCCATAGAAGAAACTTTTCTGTGATGCAAAAATAACCTAGATACCCATCTTTTTTACCCTGTTACTTATAATGTCCCACACAGCAGTAGGCACAACACTAGACATGGGGCCTCATTATGAATTGGGCAGTATCCCAGCACTAATTGTGCATCGATACCCAACGCAATTAGCTTTACTGCAACTCGGTCCAGCGCAATTTGCTCTGGATACCGAGTTGCAAGGGGGGATAAGTCCCCATTCCCATTGGTTCCATTGAACCCAATTGCTCTGGCAAGTGCTATTACTGCCAGCGGTAAAAATGGCCTTGAAGCCAGCACGTTCAGCTCCAGCTGTGAGCTGGAGGTGAATGCCTCAGAACATGGGATTGGGCAGAGCAGTAAAAACGACAGTAATAGCATTACCGCTGCATTTACTGCTCCACCCAACTCGGCCCATAGTCTAATTGTTCTAAAAACATAGTTAACATACTTTACTACTCCACCCATAACTCTACTTTATTCACTCTTTTTCCCCAACAACTCCTCCTACCCTTATAAATAACAACCTTACTTAGTAAACCTACTTCGCCATTACCACATATACCAACTAACTTTTTTTTACGATTACAGGAAAAAAGAAGATTGACAAAGACAGCTGCCGGAGAAAGAAACTCTTTACATCCTACAAAGTAAGTACATTAATATTGCATGTAAATATCTATAATTGTAACAATATACTGTCACTGTATATTAGCCTAGAGTATTCTTTTCTACTCAACAATACTGTATTTCACCCCTACTCATTCTATTGCAGCATTCACACTCGTTCTATTCCTATGTAAACATTACTCTTTAATCAATACCCACCACTTCATTACTGCCTAACAACACATCCATCCCTCATCAACTTCTATACCACCATTTCATTGCCATACTCTTTCAAACCCCTATCCACGTGAGGTCCTTAATTTCAACCTAACAACGTTCACACTCATTCCATTTCAAATCACTAACACAAATTAGCTCACATATACACACTTCCTCACCCCTTTTCAATTACACCCACATAACACACATACCTATGCATTAAATCGCACGATTACAGAAACCACTGTTTTCCTCAACACATCATAATATTCCTACTTATTCAATCACACCACCAGTAGCTTAATTACTATCAGCAGTACTGCTCAAAACATTCTACTATCAATGGTTTATGACCCATTCCCGATCACACAAATATATTTAATTTATGCAACACCCAATTGCAATATCATATTTATCCAAGCCCATGATACCTACAAAGCCTGTTACACTTACAACCTTCCAAACCACACCTATCATCCCACTACACAATCGCACACCACTCTATTCATCTGTACAATAACACCCACACACCCATGCATAATACATGCATAAACCTTCCACAACTTTCAAACACAAACTTTCTTTTTTCCCAACAGACAGAACAGAATGCCTACAAAAAACAAACTCCATAAATAACACAGAAAATACAGAGTGGGTAAAAATAAAAACAATTCATGTAGTTATCTGCCTCTAAAACAATTTATAGAAAACATTAAAACAGAACTGCTGGTAATCTCACTCAATGAAACAGAACCAGCCACCACTAAAAAAGTAAGGCCACTCTTGCAAAAATGTAAAGTAAAATAAATGTACAACTAAAGCAGATCAACAAATGAACCTAACACCATGGACCTCATTATATGTTTGCCGGTCCGGGAACTACAGTACCGGTTAGCATGCCGGTACCGTAGTTCCCGGGCCAGAAAACTATGAGTTGTGCTCGTGGGTGTCTTTCTGACTGCCAGGTCGGACCTGGCGGACAGAAAGGCACCTGCGAGCACAGCATGTTGGATGCACCGGCACCGTTATAAACAGTGCCAGTGCATCCGACCTCCCCATTCCCATTGAGCCCTATGGGGCCCGAATGGGGATTGGGAGCATCTTTTTTCTGGTGCCTGCAAATGGGCAATTACCGGGTCTGGCAGGGCCGTTATGACCCAGTAATTGGCCATTTGCGGGTGCCAGAAAAAATAGCAAGTTTGGCAGCAGCATGCCGGTTTTACCAGCAATGCCACCGCCAAACTTGTAATGAGTCCCCATATCTACCAATGTTAACATAGCCAAAGTAAAACAATTCCAAAAAATACATTTTACTAAAAAAATTCTACCATAGAGATCTTAAAAATCTCGTAAAGAAAGCTAAAAAGGCACGACCTACCCTTAAAAACTACTGCAGGAAACTAATCCTCTGAGCTTAAATTGACAGCACCTTTCTACTAAAGAAAACGTTTATATTAATTTTAAACAGACTGAAGCCAGTAACTAAATTAATCAATGCATTTAAAAAAGTTCTTCTAATCATGCACAATGTCAATATAGATACCTGTTCAAACTTCTGTGAAGGTGAGTAGATTCACACAGGCAGCACAGAACAATAGTTCAACAAAGAGGCTTGTAAACAAGAACAAAAACAAAACAATTGCCTTAGAAAATAATGGTCAAGGCTATGAAGTGGTAAAAGACACAATTATGGCAAAATAAATCCTTATAGAAAAAACATCCCCAACACAATTTCAACCAAATATTCCTTTGGCCCAAACAAACTGTCCAATGTACACAAAGATGTGCAGCTCAATATGTAACATATGCCAACAATCATTCAAATCTTTATGACAATTCTTCAATCACTATGTAAAACTAAAAGATAAAAGTAGAATCGCAACGTTTAAAACCATGGGCTCCTGCCCAGTACGCATCCACACTGGACTTTGAGGACATTCATTAGTCTACATTTCAGGAACACCTTGCAAAAGCACCTACGACCACATCAAAATGTGAGCAACACACCTTGTCCATAGACTCTAGTAGGCAAAAAGTCCTGCTTGAGAACTGCAACATTTAAATAACATTTTCCTACATGGAACAGCCAATGAACTCACACGAGAAATAGAGCACATTGTAGGTAAATATTTTGGACTGAAGCTGACTCCTTATAAACACATACAAAAAAGAAAAAGCAATGTTTCAGAACAGATATGCTGAGATACCAGACACAGTGTATGTCTGTTGTAACAGAACCTTTTATAAAAAGAGTAGAACAATAGTAGATATGGCCTACAAAAGAGAGGCCAATGAGAAATCCCAATAGTTTCAATTAGCTTTCTATCTAACAGCAGACAATAAATACAAAAAACACTGACCCCCCAATAGTTTGCACATACTTCAATACAAAGCTTGACAATAACCAAATGCCATCATGTGCTATCACTAATAACTTAGAAATGTTCCCAGATTCTCCAACAACTTAACATGTATAAGAGCATTATAATCCGTCAACCATTTCAAGCTATAATACGCCATCAAACCGAAAACTGCCAAATTGCCTCCATCCAACCTTGGTAGACTCCAGTGTGTCAGATGTGCTGAGTGTTTCTCAACCTCTTCTATCAACCATCGTGTCCCTCTCTGCCTTCCTAACACAAATACTTACTCCTAGGTCAAGTGGCCTTGTACCAATACACTCCCTCAGTTCCAAAAGAAAGGATGTACTTCCAACAACCAGTACAGATTCCTATTCGGGGAAACTGACCCACAATATACATAGAGAAAAAAAAAACATTCCTCTTCCAACGCTTAAGCCTCACGAGTCCCCAGGACAAATTCTATAATTAGATCTCCTCAACATCAGATATTTAAATAAGCATGATGAAATAACTCAAATCTTGAATAAACTTGATGGTCTAAACCGTATGATACTCCTTTTAGGAGACTTCAACCACTGGCGTGGTAATAACTTAGACCCTGAAGGTTTGGCTCTAGAAGTTGCCTTGAACAACATTCATTACCATGTTCAGAATAGAGACCCTATGAGACAGAACAATAATATCCTGGATTGGGTTGTGAATAAGAACCTTGAGGGGAACACCGAACAAACCAAGCCTTGCATACGGTCAGATCACGTTTTAATTGATTTCCACATCTGTCAAACTAAACTTCTCATGAAACCCAAAAATCTGACCAAGATTGGTTGCAGTCGTAATTTTAAAAAGGTACCACTACAGGACTATCAGGTATGTCTTGATTACATTTTGACAAATACCTCCTCCAGTACCCCTGTTTGTGAACTAGTGGCTGTATTCAATGAAAATGTTCAGATGATGCTGGACACATCTGCCCCTATGAAATGAAATCTGGTAAGAGAGAACCCAGGTCATCAAACATGATTCACTCCACAAGACACAACACTAAAAAAGCAAAAACGAAATTTGGAGTTGCAATGGCTGAAGTGTCCAACTGCGGAAAACAAGATCGCCTGGAAGAAGGTTAATAAAACCTATACACTTTTAATTGAAGATACTAAAAAAATACTTTTTTAACTCCCCGATCGATTTCTCAGCTAACAACACAAGCAAACTCTTTGAGATTCTTAAGGCACTGGAAAAACCCAGAGCGGCCGAAGTCTTATTTCAGCCTGCCAATCACGACTGCCTTAGAGTTCAGGAGGATTTTGAAGCCAAAGTGAAAACTGCTAGATCAAAAATAAAAAAACATCCAAGCTCAGACAAACAAATACGGTTCGGTGGAAGTACCTCTTCAGGAAGTCAATGACCATGCTACCTTCAGGCTAGCCCCTATTTCTATAATAGAAATGGAAAAAATAAGTTCTTCCATGCGCCCGGCGAAAATCTTCTTCCTCCCAAGATCATCCTGGCACACAAAGATCTTTTCACTCCCGTTCTAACTAGGTTTATAAACACTTTCAGAAATAGTCTGGTTCCAGCCGCTATAAAAACAGTGACAGTTACCCCACTCTTGAAAAAAAAAACCTTGACCCTAAATAATCCAACAATCTCAGGACAATCATCAACTGAATTATCTGCTGAAAATCCTAGATGCGTTTGCTACCTCACAATTCCAAAACTTTATTGAATCCCATAAAATCCTCCACAGCAGACAATCAGGCTTCCGACCATCATTTAGTACTGAGAATGCTCTGGTAGATTTGCAGACACATTTTCTGCGAATCATTGATGAGGGTAGTCCAGGCCTGTTGATGTTGCTTGACCTGTCAGCAGTGTCGACTTAGTGGATCACAACCTCCTCCTGAGCACCCTCCATGACCAATGTACTGACAAAGCCATCGGGTGGTTCTGTTTTTTCCATACGGGCAGAAAATCAAGGGTACCAATGGCCCAGACTTGTTCACCCTCAGATCCCATAACATGTGGAGTCCCTCTGGGGTCTCTCTTTTGCCCCTTCTGTTCAATCTATACATTAGATCTCTCTGCATGCTCTTGGAACACCAGGGTGTGGTTTTTAGCAACTATGCTGATGACACCCAGGTGGTCTTTAAGTGGTCTTTAAGTGGTCTTTAAGTTAAAAGGGGATCAAGATCAGGATAACCTGTCTAAAGTGTATAATCACATAGAATCATTGATGACCACAAATTGGCTATGTCTAAATGGAGGCAAGATGGAGGCAAGATGGAGCTTTTGCTGGTGGGCTCTCAGCAGTCTCTCAAAAAATTGAGCTCTGGCTATGAAGCTTTTGTACTAGGCAAAAACTCCATCAAGGTCCAGAAACAGGTCAAAACACTTGGTGCACTGATGGAGTCCTCCCTTATAGCCGATGCCCATCTCAGCCAGCTCGCCCGCACTTGTAACTACCATCTATGCTTACTCAGGACCTTGTACCCTTCCATCTCTGAAAAGAACTGCACCACTGTTGCCCGAGTCATGATACTGTCCAGATTGGACTCCGTGCTGATCAGAGCTTCATCGAGCAACCTGAGAAAATGTCAAACACTACAGAATTACACAGTATGCATCACCAAAAAAGACCCAAAGAAGATGCAGCATTACAGAACACAGAAGGGTCCTGCAATGGCTCACTGTGAATGAGCATATTATTTTCAAGAGCCTCACCTTTTCTCACTGATGTATCTCCGGAACACCCCCTAAGTATTTAAAAGCATGGGTGTCTTTGTACACCCCGTGCAGAACTCTGCGCTCCACAACTCAGTCTCTGCTTTTCTGTCCAGGTTTCAAGCACTCAAGGGGCGGAGGTAGATCATTCCAGGTTAGAGTGACAAGATACTGGAACTCCTTACCTCCTCCCCTTCGATTTGAAGAAAATCTGGGTCCATTCAGGAAATTCATGAAAACTTCCCTGTTGAAATGGTTCCAACCTGTGTTTTCTTTCAATGGCTTTTGATCTGTTCTGTCTTAATGTTCATTCACTGCATGTAATTGTGTGCCCGATGCCCACAGGCTAGCGGTGCAGTACAAATAAATATATACAAAATAAATAAATCCAAGTTACTAAAAGGAATTAGTGGTAAAGTAGTATATTTGCCATTAGAATTTGAAGAAAATTTAGAAACTCTATGAATATGATGGCCAACAGATCAATCTTTGATTGTTCTAGTTAAAGGTGTGCCAACAAAAGACAAAAAAAATTGGCAACAACTAGTCGACTTAAACTAAGTTAGGAAAGAAAATAATGACTACTACAAAGATATAAACATAGAGGAAAACCTAAGAGAAACCACCCAAATGATTGAAGATTCACCACAAAATGGCCACTTTGAACGTGTAGGTCCTGTTACTGCAGCCAGCATTTAAGAGCAGTATACAATTCACCAACTACATTCCAAAGACACAATAGAAGATGCATTAGAAACATATCAAATGCATCAAGCCAAGGGATCCTGAATGAACATATGGGAGAAAAGTGTAGAAGCACGTTCTTTTCTTCTGCTCTTTCCTACAGGAAAAGGAGGAAGATATGATGAAATATCCACACAAATTTGTGCATCGGAATATCGCTCTTTATGAATGTATTCTGAAAAGATTCAGATAAAATATAGAATACATTTTCGAGCTTCTCTTCATGAACAAATGAGCAGCTCTAGGTTATGGAGTTGCAAACACATTAAAACAGGCTCTAATTTCTTAAACTTGTCCGCTACCCAACTGCTTAGAAAGATAAAAGAAAAAGATGAAATTGTGCAAATCTCTTTGCAAACATGTGTGGTACAAAAAAATACTGGTTCCAATGTCACGATGATATATGTTGTATGCTTAGGAACCTAGTCCAACCCACATGGTTTGTTACTTTAAATTGTGCAGAATATGCATGGGATGACTTGCATGACTTCTTACGTACTGCAAACCAAAACATAAATAATGAATAGATATAAAAACTCTATGAGAACTCTGTTCTTAATCTGCTATAAAACTACCCCTCCATTTGGAAAAGGGAAACCCTTCTTTTGGAGAAAAGAATATCAATCCAGAGGAGGAATTTTGTAGAAAAATACATTTCCTGTGACATCCCTTCATAAACCACACATAGTGATCTACGTACACAAATCATAAGCTTCCAAAAACATAGGTGTGACAAATAAGGCTGACATCAATATAAAAACAAAGGTAAATACTATAACAAATGTAGCGTTGGCTTCCCTACACCAGATTGCACAAAAGGACAAGTACATAGCTTGATGTCTTGGATTAGACACAGTGTCAAAGGGAAATCCCCTAAAACACATACAACATTAAAAGGGACAAAGCATTCAAGTGCATCAATTATTAAAATGCAATCATTGCCCTCTTGTGGAATGCAAATATAGATATACAATACATTGCAGACAATTCCACTGCAGTTGCAAGATATGTCAAAGCCTCACAAAAGCTGAGAAAACAGAGCTAAAAGACCTCTGGGATGACATATCATCTGACAAAACACTGCACAAATATTGTACAGATTTAGTATGAAAATGCTCCCCCATAGAGAATGTGGGTGCTATGAAGCTGCAGACTGTTTAACAGGTACACCCTAATATGTGAAATCTGAAAACATTGACTGGCCAAACCTTGCTGAAGCTTCAGCAAAAAAAGGGTGCTAAAATCCTACAATAGCCACAAATGATCCAAACAGCCAGGACATTTAAAAGAAAAACAATGTAATTGACACAAACTACCCAAACAGAATTACTGCTTTGGAAAACATGTGCCTGTAGGGCATAACCCAAAACTACTCCTACAATAACAATGTCATGCCAGATGAGACGACTATCAAATATTCTGCCTTAACTTGTGAAGGAAGCCTAGTAAAAAAATATGAAACCCAGCATAATTAATTATATCAAGTTATCATTTAAATCTCTGCAACATTGAAAACATTATTACATGGCTGTACTACATCTTTTCAAACGTTGGTGACAATGGGTCTCATAACAAGTCCGGCGGTAACCATGCTGGTAAAATCGGCAGGTTGCCACCAGACTTGCGAATTTTACTTGCGCCTGCTGGCCAGAAACACCCGAGGATTACAACCCCGGCGTTCCGGAAAGTCAGGTGCCGTTAATTTGGGAATGCGGACCACAGAAGCACTGGCACTGCTAATAATGGTGCTATTGCTTCGGTGAAACTCTGTGGGTGGTTGCCGTTCTGCCTGCCAGGTCTGACCGTGGTGGGCGAGGTGGCACCTGCCCGCAGAATCATACTGTGCCGGTCCGGTAACAATAGTGCTGGTAGGCTTACTGGCACTGTTGTTACCGGAATGGCATAGTCATAATGAGGTCCCATGACTAATTTGAAGCTGAATTCAATGCAAATAAAAGCAGTGTAACAAATGCCAATTTCAAACAATATAAACAAATGTTGGACAATGAATGCCAACAAGAGGAGGAAATGTAACTTCTCCTAGAAAACACTCCGGAAGGCAGTTAACCTTCTCTTACAGGGAGCCAAGAGACACTTGGAGAACCACTCATTCTAACTAAAGCCGAAATAGCCACGACTGAGGTAGAAAATACCATGTATCAATCTAAACAATCAGAAGATGACTTGTTCGTGCTCAAATCACTGTTAAATGATGAACAACTCAGCATTTATCTAGAAGTCACTGAAGAAACGGTACATGGTTTTAAACATGAAACTAAAACTTGTTGCTTGAAAAATTATAAACTTCTGCCCCTGTATGTACGCGGTGAAGCTGGTTTTGGAAAAACATTCTTAAATAAAATAATCAGCAAAATTGTACAAGATTTACCAAAGAACAACCTTTCAGCTGTTGTAACAACCCCCACAGGTTTAGCTGCCTACAACATATGTGTAACTTTACACTGACTACTGCTCCTCCCAGTAGAATACCAAAACAAATTAGAATACTACAAATTATCAGCAGACGCTGTTACTGAAGTACGCAGAATTCTGATTTCCAACCTCATATTTGCTTTAATTCATCTCAGAGTGCAAGAAGTCCTAAAAACCAGCTACGAATAACTGTTTTAAGGAAAACACATTATTGTATTCAGTGACGTCCTACAGTTAACACCAGTAATAGGTCAACCTAAGTTCAATACATTAGGACACAAAGAATGTTGTAATACACTTGGCAGAATTGGAAATACAAATCTCTGGGAGGATTTTCACTACAAAGCATTAACTCAAAACATGCTTCAGTCTGCAGATCTCACCTATACTAACATTTTAAAAAGCAATAGATAGGTCTGCGTGTTAAATATGCAAAATCCATCTTAAAAACTAGACTAATCCATGGGAAAAAGATATCTGCACCTGATGCCATGGAACAATGAACTCAACAAAATATAAAATGCATGTCCTTAATGCCAACCCTTGCAATCTGTAGTGAATTTAATGGCGCAATGTTGAAAAAAGAAATGCAGCCCATAGTGCATATCAGCTCCACAGACAAAACTAGAAGTGCATGGCATGACACTCCCTATGTGTCAACAAGCAACAACACGACTAAATAGCTTAGAGAACTGTAACTCCAACACAGCTAGATTAGAAAAACTATTAATGCTGTGTCTAAACTGCAGAGTAATTCTAAAACGTAACCTTGACATAGAACAAGGTTTAGTCAATGGAGCAATTGGTACAGTTGTTGGATTCCAAACATATCCACATGACAACAACATTCAATTTGTCAACATCCACTTTGACAAACATGCAGATTTTAAATGAATAGGTTGCTCATTGACACAGATTCTTCTTTTCAACAACATGTATGTACACTGAGAACACTTTTCTCTATCTCTTGCATATGCTGTCACTATTAACAAGTCGCAATGTCTAACTCCAGATCAAGGACTGATTGACATTGGCAGCACAGTCTTCAAAGAAGGTATGAGTTACGTAGCACTTTCACGTCTCTGTACACTCAATGGTCTATTCCTAGTTAACTTTGATACAAACAAAGTCAATGTAGACATATCTTGCATCCTGGAATACAAAACACAAAGAGAACTGTACACCCCCATCTAGATAGGTGTGCTGTACCTCAAAAAGAAAACTAATGCAAAGAGAAACTATACCAGATCTCCCTGAAAGAACACAAAGAAAACAATGACCAGCTGCTGCCCCAACAAATCATACAACCACAAAACCATCTAGTCCAAAAACAACTGCACATCCATCATAAGACGAGACAAATGTCTGTTCTCAAAAAACAACTGCAGGCCCATCAAAGGATACAGAAGTACAACTATCTGGTCCATTTAAATTCAGCAACACAACTGGAAAAAATTGCTATGCAAGTGTTGCAATCAATGTTCTCTTCCAATTGCCACTAATTGTTCCCAACATTTACTTAAACAGTTCAGGGCAGTTGGGTTTGCAAATGATAGTCATTCATAGAAATGCCACAAATAATCCTGACAGCACTTAGTGTCTCAGGTATAAGGCAAAAATTGGACTACTGTGCAATAATGGTAAAATTCACCATAAACCCACAGGAGGATCTACAAAAATTCCTAATGTACTTACTACAAGTACTAGACACCCAAAACATCCCTACAAATGAAATCTTCCAGATGGCATGCACGTGGAAACATACATGCACTCTCTGCAACCATGTTTTCACAAGAGCACATCCCTAATGAATGATTTGTCTATATAGCCAAACCAAATTATGAATTCATTCCATTTCACTAGCATCTGCAGAATGCAAACCATGGCATATAATGCCCTTTTTGCAATTCAGACAATCATTCCAGAATACAAATAAACTCACATGGCCAATATGTCAGATCAATGCTTCTGAGATACAATGCAGATGGTACCAAAAATAAGTGTACTCTCACTAGCTTTACACATGGCCAAGTATCTCTTGGCAAGAAACCCTTCACAGCAGTAGGCATAATCCACCACATTGGTGCCATTTCTTTAGGCCACTATACGGCATAAGTAAAATAAAAAACAGCGTGCTTTTTTGATGTCTGCAGACACCATGCCACCCTCTGATTGGCAGAGATGCATCTGCAGACTCTGAATCAGGAAATGAGTCCGCGGACCGGAGTCAGATATCACTAATCTTTTTTCCTACTTTATTACCACTTTCAAAATACCACTGGACGGATTTACACAGCATTTTGAAAAAGGACGCTTTTAAAACCAATCGGCCACTTCTCATGCAATCCATCCAATGGTTTGGGCTGTAGGCATGAGCAATTATTGTTCCCATTATGTCTATGAGGATTTTTAAAAGTTTCGGGACCCCCCCATATAACTTTGCCCCCACCCACTGGGCAAAATCACACGCAACTTCAGAAAATAATTCTGAGGTGGCCATATACTTTTCCTGCTAAGTCTGGTGACGATTCATCAAACAACACCAAAGTTATAAGACACACAACAACTGTTCATTCTATGAGTAAGCAACTTAACCATGACTACATGGTCGCTGCCACAGGCCGTCTAGTATAGCTTATGGAACCTTAATTGGACATTCTGTTTATTTTGGACTGTTTCACTTTAGTGTTTAGGTGGACACTGTTTCACATTCGCTCCCCTTTGAGTGTATAGCCTTCTCCTGGCTCATGTTACCACAAAAGGTTAAGGAGGTATAGTTCTTAACTGTGCCTGTTTTACCTTTTTGATTGTGTTGATTCTAGTTTTGAAGAAAAGTGAGAGTAGACGGTTTAGCCTCTACTGACCCTGGTAATCCTACAAGGCAGAAGTCAATTTTTCACAACATATCCTTCCCCACAGACCCAATGACCATAAGCCACATGAAATCCCAGGTCTACGCCATTGAGGATTTACCCAATGTGTCAGGAAACTGAGTGCATAAATGTGGCCCTTTTATCACCCAGGATAAGCAAAGACGTCTGTAATGGATACAAACAACAATCCATCAATGTACAGTGATGCAGACGGGATCTTTATACACACGTGTGGCAGATTTCCATGACTAGATGATCCTGGCTCAAAGCAACCTGTCATGCATCATAGAGGAATTACAGCAACACTATGCATGGCTGCAGGGTACAAAAAAAAATACCTTCTAAAATTCATGCCAGCACACCCCAACCCTGGAATTGTGACCTAACTGGACCCCGCTCTGTACACATGATACAGATGCCACTTTCGTAGTATGTGCACAACATGTAGATCAGTGGAATGCAGAATTAGTTCTGTCAGAATGGTGGAAGCAGAGTAAAGTTTTCTGGGCTTGCAAAGATTGATAAATAGGCAGGTAGGCCCAACTAGGTCAATCACCCAGGGCCATTGCTGACTCCTGATGAAGGGAGTCAGGGATGGTAAAAGCACCAGAGAAGAACATTTGAGGGATCATGGAACACCATTTCACAATATGGGAAAAAGGGCTTTGGGGAGATGAGGGGTACCATGAGGTGAAAGTGTGACTGTAGCAGTTGGTAAGAGTTCAAGAGGGATGGTCAATGCCGATCAATGACCAAACATTACCACAACACCCATACATTCAGTGGAGTGAGGGTAGGCATTAGCATACAGGCACAAGCCTGAACTGATTGTGATGACAACAGGGTGTATCACACTTCCAATGTTGCCCATTGCTGTTGGAGGGGTCAGGCTGAGCCATACAGACCAGGGAGGCAAGAGGTGCACAATATGCATACAGATAGTAGTCCTCTCTGAAACTTAAATGTTGGTGGGTAAAAGGGCAGAGTCACTATAGGTTGTATTGAGAGGGACAGCAATGTGGAGCAAGTACATCAGGAGAAAGTGAATGATAAGACAAAGGCAAATCATTGCAGTAGTGGTATTGGAACATGCATTGGACAACAACACAACCCATTGTGGTGGGCACTTTTGCAGCTGGACAGAAGTAGAATGCAATTAGTGGGGACATATGGTAAGGGAACTGAGAGACAAGGAAGGGCTGCATCAGAGTGGAGGACCATATACTAGCCAAAGGGCGAAACTGACACAGTAACCCAGGTTAGCAACTGAACGTACCCTGGAAACAGAACCATGAGGCACAGCATATATGTTTCATGTTGCAATGCATAATGCAGTAGTGTGCTGATGGTCACCTTGGTGAAAGCCATGTCCAGAAGGGGACACCATTCAACCAACAACAATCACAAAGTGTCAAACCCACCTTCACTCTGCCTATTTTTCAATAACCTGTGTCACAATTGACTAGTGCACCGTGGGAACAGTTTAAACATACATGCATGTGTGAAGGATTGCCATCTGGTGCCAGTGAGACAGCCAAAGGTTGTTTTAATTTTGTACTAAAAAACAATTATTCCGGTAAGCTATCTCAGAATGGGTAGTCTCCTGATCAAACAACTTTTCATACAGCTTCATGCAAAACATAGTGCACACATGTGCCCTGCTGCACCAGTCTCTGGAAATCGGTAGAACTCACCCTTTAGCTGCACAGAGCAGGCTCAAAGGAAACATGGGCCTTCTTGACAGCTGCAGGGACACCATATCCTTGCAGAATGAGGCTGCATTGCAATTCTGCATCGCTGATACCCTATATCCTACTTGTGGCCCTCCCAGACTGGTGGCAGAGTAAACTCTAAGATTAAGCAATACCTGGTTTTGGTATGGTAACAGATAAGATCCCAAAATGATTACATCCACATACTATTTGACCTCATAAAAGTGTCAACCCTGTGAGCCCAGATAAGGGTATGTGGATTCACATCTAGCCAGCCTGTCTCCTTTCAGCAAGTGAGACAAAGGTCAGGATGCAGTTCTCCTTTTATTATCTATGGAATAAGGATAGCATCTCAAGCCCAGAAGCTCTCACCAGGAGATCTCCTGGTAACCATACTTCAAAGAGATGCATGGATAAGAAAGGCAGCCTCATACCATGGTGTTACACACCAAAAGGCATTTGAAGCTGCAGGCTTTCAAAGTGTCTGGGTTAGAGTATTCAGAGTTGATAGAGGGGAAGTGAGAAGTATTTTACCATCTTCTCTGTGGTTTTCTTTCCTTCCTATCCCCTCCAATTCCTGCATCACACAGCACTCTGGATTTGATGCAACAAGGCAAAGGTCACGTGTCACAGAGAAAGGGATTGGACACCTTAGAGCAGGTTTGCATTTGTCTACTCACTGTGGAATTTCACGTTTATAAGAAAGGAATCCCCCACTCTTTTCATGATTCATTTTTCATATCTAAATGAAACAAGACACCTTTTAGGAGCCCCATTTGGAAGTGCAGCCCATTCCAAAGTCATTCAGTTGTGAGGTGAAGATAGAGTGCTCCCAAGACAGAGGTGAGCTCGGTCCCCTAAACATCCCCAGGCATCATTGGGGGTGATATGCCTTGTAACACAGCCTAGACTCTGATCAGATGCACTGCAAGCAGACTCCTCACTGGAGTTTAAGGAAACCTTGCAGGTGCCAGTCAAACTGCATTGACTGGGAGTGAAGGGTAAGATGGACCCACCTTGCCTTAGAGACCGTGGCGTGGTGGGTACACCACCCTGAGAAGCCCAAAGCAGCTTAGTCTCCTGTTACTGGCATTATTGAACGATCCACAGACTGATTCAACCATGTTCAAAACCTTTCAACCATGCAGGACTCACAGTTCTACCCCTGTCACTCTCATTGATTTTTGATTTGTGCGTGCAATACTTCAAACCACTTCAATGCTGCATCGAACCAGCAGCACTCATCACTGCTTCAGCTCAAACAACAGCTCACCACTGTAGGAGCCTCGGAACTTTGAGCAAGGCATTCAACCACCAGTACCCTGGCAGCAACCCGGACCCAGACATTTCAACTTGAAGTACTGAAGCATTATGTCACACACTGACTCAACATAGTGGTACCCATCTTTTCGCACCAGCTTAACTGTTGAACCGACACTGGTGGACTCATTGAACTGCATCATTCAGTGCCCTACTTTGAACCCGACTCTGCAAACACTCGCCACCTGGATCAATGTGACTCGCTGCATCATTGCACCATCCAAGAACCAGAATAAGTTACTCTTGAGAGGCCCAGACCCCTGCCCACATTCGAGACCAAAGTAACTGATAAGCCACCGTTTTGCACATTTTTCTAAGAAGACATATCCTTGTCAAGTGACATTTTTTCCAAATTCCTACATATTCACCCCTGCTAACATCCAGAGTGCTAGTGCATGTATGCTCTGCATTTTATGTCTTCTTTTTTTGTTAGGGTCTTTAGTTTAGTTTTAGTTTGCATTCTTGAGTGATTAATTAAAGCAATTTTTCTTTTGAGTCTTTGTACTATTGATATTTAGGTTGCTAACATTATTACATTCAAGCTCCTCTTAAGAGTATATCCTGACCTTGACCATGTTACTACAAAAGGTGAAGGATGTAGGTCTCTTCACTGTTTGTGTAAAACAATTGGTCAGGGTGAACACAGACAGAACCACAGTAGAGAAATAAGAATGTCTATTGAGTCATGTTTTCAAAAGGTCATTGCTGTGTATTTATACAAACAGATGAAAATGATATGACATACCATAAAGATGTAGGGAACCTAGCACATTCATAATAAAATGAAATGCAAAACATTAAGTACATTTTTCAACAATCTGGTGACATTCAACATCCAAAAGATTGTGTTGTCAAGGGGTTACAGAGGAACAATACAGGTAAAATATAACATGTTTTCTATTGGCATACTGCAACAATGAAAAAGTTGACACAATAGTGTTTCGGCCTATTGCATTTGAATCGCTTCAAGTGTAACAGCCTTCATCAGGACAGAAATTGTGGAGTAGATTCCTCACAGCCTGTGGTATGTATCTACAAAAAATTGAATGAATGTCATTAAGTGTTTTGTATCCGGGACATGAATAAATGAAAGCTCTTAAAGTAGCTAATGATCTGGTCCCCATGGGGACAGAAAAACCTACTGTGCTGTATTGACATAGCATGGAAAGTTTGTAATGCCCCCAGGATGATCGCCATATGTGTGTTGAACTGTGGCAAGGACAGTGGACACCTGTGAAAACATGCACAGGGCGAAGTAAGATGATAGCTACCAAAGTCTTTTATGTGTGTCACTTTGGCATAAAGACATATGCTACTGAATCTAAGAACTCTTGCCACGTGTTCCCCGGGGGCATGGAGTATAGAGTGCTTTAGTCTGTGTTGCTGTAACTGTTGTTGGCTGCTGGATTTGCCAGCTTCCCTATGAAAAGAAGGATGGTTTTATTGTGCTATAGAAGGTAGCGTCTAATAATGTACAAATATTGTACAGACTGTTCTGTTATGTTAACCAATCTTACCTCTATATTCCTGTATCATTCTTGTGAGTTGTGCAGGTCCTTTCAGTGGGATCTATCGCAGAGTGCTTGCTGTTGTAATATCAATGATGGGGCATCCGTTGCTATAGCAACCAACTCTGCCATTTGCAGGCTTTCCTGAGGGAAGATGAAAAACTGATAAGGGCCTAGCCAATCTGGACTCTGATCCCCATGGTATAGAGCACAGCATGCTTTCGCCTGAAATATTTTGAAAAATATAACAGCGTAAGACTGCTGTTTAACCGAGGTAAAACTGTGATCTTACCTATGTGCGACAGGATCATGCAGCTGTTGTGCAATGCTGCCACTCTGATTTGGTATTTCCATGGCATAAGTTACTATGGCAATCCCCTGTGCAACCTCCACAGTGGAGCGGACGGGTCCGCCATCTTGAAAAAGAAACATGCAGTGCTGAGACCTAAGTAAAACATTTTAAAATTGTTCCTACATGAAGTGTGCCATACTAATCGTAATATTTGGAACATATAAATATATTTACCACATTTTTGACATGATGAATAATCTAGGTACCAGGCATTGCCATGTCACAGTGTTTTAAACCGCCTGAGTTTGATGGCTGGAATGCCAGAGAAAGGAGGAAATATGCTTTAAAAGGCCTCTGGTTGTGTTACTCCTCAATGGAGGTAGCCAAAACAACTGAATATGGTGTGTCTCATGTATGGCCAAATGTGTTTAATGGCTGGAATGTCTGAATCAAGAGGATCTTTTCTCTAAAGAGATACTGGTTGTGTCACTCGTGGGTGTAGGTGACCAAATCAATAAGAATGGTGTGATGGAAGCTAGTGTTTCCAAAACAAATACAAGTGGGTATTAATAATAACTATCTGTAGCATCATGAAACCAATAAATACAATATACACAATTGGGTATTGTGACTGACATTCTTTGAAGTGTCATGTCAATGAATGGCACAGGTAGATGACTTGTTTATGTTTATTTACTTGATATAGCGCACCAAGGTACCCAAAGGCTTACGGGCGCTTACAGAACGAACAACATAAATACAAAGTGGAAAGGTAAAAACAGAAATAATACATTCAGTATGAGAGATTCAAAATTAATTCAGAAAATTTCAACAAACTCAAAAGGCTATAAAATGTCCATAGCTTAAGTGGTGGGTAATGAAAAACAGAAAAGTGTACCCTAAACGTTCATCAGAGGATTAGATTACAACTTGAGGGCCCTCTGGGTAAATATTTACAACAGCTGCAGGTAGGGTACTGTCCCCACAACCCACTAAGACACAATCACTGAGCACCAGTCACTCTGGTCCATTCTGCGCAGGATTTTTAAATCGGAGAGTCTAACCACACCAGGTCCAGTTCTCTGCCGCAACCAGGCAAGAACCTTATTGCGCAAACCTTATTTAGTCTCTTTTCCTTCTATTTTGCGAATGTTGGTTATAACGAAATTTCTTTGGTCCATGATGAAATTGTGCATATTTATGTCCTTTATTGTTGGCATTTGTGACTTTTTTAGGTGAATGTACCATATGGGTAGAGACTCGCAATTAGCTTTCATCGTTAAGGGAGGATTGGTTGTTTCTTGGTCAGATTTCTGGTCAGAGGGCACTCGGAGAAGCATTGTATCCTGTGTGTGGGGCAATGAAGAGAGCACTATATCCTGTATTAGGCTTTTGGGGAGCAAATTGGGGGTTGTTATTTTCTTCCTGCTGTCCAAAATAAGCTTGATGGAATTAGGTGGCCTCTCGCTACAAACAATAGTTTGTACGACTTGATCTCTAATCTCCTTACGAATGCGGACTTGACAAGCATTTTTAACCTTTAATATCTGAGGGGGGAGGGCTGGAAGACTAAACAGCTCAACTGTTTATGCCGCAGTATTCACTTTAGGCGGTCGCATGTTCGGGCGTCAGCTAGAAGACCAAGGTCAAAAGGTTCCTTACATAGAAGTAGCTCTTTGGCTATACTGGCCATAAGAGCAGACCATTGCGAGGGGTCGATGTGCTCAAATTGAGCTAAAATAGGCCTGGCCCGACTTTGGGGAGTGTGGCCTTGGTTGTTACCAGTGTGATTCATACATTTTCCCAAGCATGGGGTTTTGACTGGGGTCAATACTGGCACCATGGTCTCAACAGTGCTAGGTTTTTGTAGGCATTCTGGTGACACAAGTTCTAGGGGGCCAGTTTTAACGGTGGAACTACATGGTTTCTGGCTGGGCGTTTTTTTTGAGTAGGCAAGATTTTTATTGTCAGGCATTATAGTAGCAGGAGGTCTATCACGCAATCTTAGTCTCCTGCGAGTACTGAGTGCCAAGACCACCGAAACACGGTCTCTGTTGGTCGGAGGGGAAGAGGCCACAAAGCCCTGAGAGGCCCCTTCAGACTGTTCGTGCTGTCTACTCAGCATGCCATCAATATTGCTCTTCTTATTAGCGGACATGATGACCCCAAATTACACAGCCGGGGCTGGGCAAGCAAAATCAGCAAGAAATCAGCAAGATATGCAGCAACGGCAGATTAAACAATGCGAAAAGCAATGGGAATACCAGCCAGACGCTACACCTCTAGCGTGGTGCAGAACTATCCAGAAATTATGTCTGAATCCTAGGGGCTTACCACGAGGGCTGGCAAGGCTGCCAAGGCTGCCAATGCTGCCAAGGCTTCCCAGGGTGGCAAAGAGTCTTCCACTGACCCTCGCCGCCGAGTAACAGCGTGTCAGCTTCCTCAGTCCACTGCAGTACGGGACCGCTGAAACCACGAAGCCGCACAGCTGCGGAGCCGCCGAGGCCGCCGAGGCTGCTGGAATCAATACGGCAACACGCCAGAGCGAGCGGGGAGTTTAGAGAAAGGGACCCATCAAACATCCCATCTACGTCGGCATCAAGCCGCACGGCCGCCTAGAGCTGCTGCCTCCTCCGATGTCCGATGTCCACTGCCTCATAGCTCCATCTACTGGTCTGCCACAGAGCAGACCAGTATGGGAATGGTATGATAACTTTGATGCTGGTGGGAGAGCTCTGGTTCATCTGTTCAGTAGGCCATTCCAATCGATGGCTACCTTGAGGTCATGGTGAACGCTGTCCAATCTATAAGTCCATCTCTGCTCTAGATCCCTATAGCTTTTTTCTGAATCACTTCCTCTTGTATTAGGGCTGATCATTTGTAACACAAACCAAAATATATCTTTGGCTGTATGTTTCAATCACTTGTAGTGGTCTGCCAATGGTTTGTCTGTGACCAGATGTCGAATACAAGACCAGTGTTCTGAAATTATTTGTTTGACAGGCCTGGTGGTTTTGCCAGTGTAAATGAAATTGCATGGCCATTGATTGATATAGACTACCATTTTATGATTACAGTTGGTATATGCGTTCAAGTTCCAATGGATATTTCCATGATCAAATGTGAGTTTCTTATCTGTGAATTGGCTTGCAACGCATTTGCCACACTTATAATATCCCTTCACCGATGGAACGTTCCATGCTCTCTTTAGAGTAGTTTGTGGTCTGGTGTCCGTGTACGTGTGAACTAGATGCTCTCTCAAGTTCCAGTGTTTTTTTAAATGTAAACAGGGCTTTCTTTGCAAGTGGGCCTGGGTTCTTGATATGATGCAGTGTTTGTTGATGGTCTGTTTTAGAGTATTGCTGATGGGGCTGTATGTGATCACACATACCAGTCGCTTCTGAGCATCCTTTGATTTGGTGGTTAAACACACTTCTCCTGGTGTGCTTGAATCTCTTTTTCACATTTCTTTAATTGTTTTTTTCAGGTATCCTCTTTGTAGTAATCTCTGTTGAAAGCCTTCTGCATGTTTTGAAAAGATGTGTTGCTCTGCACAATTCCTAAGGATCCTGAGGAATTGTCCATATGGCAAGTTATGTTTAAGTCCCATCGGCTGTCAAAATGCAGTAGACTGTTGGGAACAGTGGTTTTTCAGAACAGCTTTGTCTTTAGGATTTCACCTGCTTTGTAGATATGGAGATCCAGGAAGTATTTTGCATGACTGTCCCATGACATTTTGAGGTTATTATCACGTTGGTTGAGCAATGTCAAAACATCTTGTAGTTGTCCTTCTGTGCACATCCATATCAGTAGGACATTGTCAATGTAACATTTCCAGATGTGGATCCATGTTTTGTAGGGATTTGCGATTGCATAGCTATGCTTGTTTTCTTGTCTCTTGACTGTACCCAGCTCACCTTTGTGATTTGGATCACTGTTGTTT
Source organism: Ambystoma mexicanum (assembly GCF_040938575.1). Classification (NCBI taxonomy): domain Eukaryota; kingdom Metazoa; phylum Chordata; class Amphibia; order Caudata; family Ambystomatidae; genus Ambystoma; species Ambystoma mexicanum. Next base: position 1,333,793,467 of record NC_090937.1, read on the forward strand.
TGTATTGGTGGGAGGCTGAGTAGGCAGAGTAACCTGTAGTCCTGCAGAGCAGTAATCAGTTTGTCACTCTAGTGGGCAGCTGTGGGATTTGATACACACTGTGCCTATAACTTAGTCTTTCAAAATAAAAACGTGTTCAGTTTATGTAAGAAAAAAAACAGGCTATCCTGCAGCAGTAAGATTAGGAAAGCTGAACTGATAAAAAACCAATAGCAAACTGGTCCTCCCAACTCGGGTACTCACCCCACTGGGGGACAAATATATGAGGGAGATAGTGACCATGACAGCTGTTCCCACTATTCTTTCCAGATGACAGGTAACGTGGTTTCCCAGAGGACACACATGTCCCAATGATCTCTGGCCTCATTCAGGTTCCATGCTAGTTTGGTCACAGGCCTCATTAAAGTCCAAGGGTAGTATCACAGGGATCTAGAGGAAAGAAGGGTGGCCCCAGAAGAGCAGCAGGATGAGATGTGACGGTCCCACATGGATATACTTGCCTTTGTCATTGGAGAATGCATTGGAAGCTCCAAGCATGGAGGGACATGCTGATGCGCGGCTATACCGTGCGCTATTCACATCATGTGATACAGCTGTCATGTGATGTGGAGAGACGCTGCAGTGTACCGCAGAGAACAAGACCCAAAAAGACTGAGTAAGAGGCTTTGGAGCAATAAGGATGGCGCTCTACAACACATGTAAGCCCTAGAGGGTTTGCCTTCTACCATGTTCTCTGATTGCCTGTTGCTTCCCTTCTCCTTGACTGAACTTCTCATTAGCACCATGTTTCTATGTGTGTACTCTTATTTCTGTGTCTCAACCTGTATCCTCCTGCTCCCTATCATCCTTCCCTTCACTTATCTTGACTGGGCACTTTGTGTACTGACTGTGATTTTTTGACATCTTAGAAACTGGATTACCATTAAACTGCCTTGTCGCTTTGAAGTGTGTGCAGCTGTGCTTCCCTCCATTCCATGGCTTTTGACTGTGGTTTGCTGGATTGTTTGTTCGTTTCTACTTTTTGCCCTCTTAGAGTCTTGGATTCTTTTTTTTCATCAGAAGAATTCAGTTGACCTTCCTATACTACCCTTCTCTAGTCATTACTTTTCCTTTGTGGCACCTCATGCCGTCATGTGGGTTCCTGACCTATGCACTCCGTGCGCAGGGAGGATTGCAAACACAACTATGCTCTTCATTTTTGTTGCTCTCGCCTTAGTCATTGAGTACCTCCTTCATAGACTGGTTCAATAATGCTCTGCTTTGTTTCTACAGCCTGGGGGTTCTTGTAGTTGGTGTCAATTTCTTCTGTCACCTTTTTAGCTTACCTGCAGTGACCTGTGCAACACGTTCAATAAAGGTGTGTTGGGATGGATGATTAGGGCATTCCTCGCAGACACTACCTATGACCCTGACATGAGACGCAGAGGCAATGGAAACAGCAGATATAGCAAAACATGTAGAAATGCTGGATCTGCACAAAATTGCGCTGTGAGAGAAAAGGGACACATTTAGACAAACATCTAGTGGGGAGATGGCACCCAAAGAAAGCATAGGCACCACATGCCCAAGAACTTAGTCTAACCATGTCTGGTGGGGAAAAAGATTTTGATTTGTTTGAGACACTGGAACTTGATTTCTGCCTCCAGGAGGTGGACAAGGAATTGTGGGGAATTGTGGGGAACAACCCTTATTAACCACCTAACGACAGCTGGAACTGATGTAATCATTAAGTTTCACTCCTGAGTAAAGGCCCATGTATGAGAAATGAAAGTAATTGCACCTAGGAAGTTATATAAGATACCAGAACGATCCCTTAGGATCATGAGAGGGCTCACAAAGAAGGGGTTGAAAACCTTTGTGGTGTTTACGGATCAGTCTTTGAAATATCTGAGTGGATAGGTCACAGATAAAAAAGTTGACACTTTGAAGTATAAATTGGGTGCATGTCAGAATGTCCTGAAAAATTATGCAATTGAGTTACGATAGCATTTACTGAACAATCATATTACAGTCCCTAGGGAGCTTGCAAAACCAGCTGGCAGACATGTGAGTACTTCAGTCCAGAACAAAGCTCAGGTGAAGACATCTAAACCAGATGCGCAGGTATAAACTAAACTGAAAATAAACATAAGGAGGGTAAGGACATTGGTTCTCACCCTCCGGCTGGGAAATATCACCAAAAGCATAATGGAAAATTGCTCTAACACTGTGGCAACCATACTCTCAGGACCCACAGGTTGATTTATGTATGAAGAACCAAAGCATAGGAAGGGGATCCCACTGACAAGGCTAAAACCCAACCATGCCATTGTTAGTGATTGCCTCGTGAAAAATGACATTGCCCCTCATTCTGAGTTAGGTGGTTAAACTTTTGTTAATTCTGATAATGGTAATTACGTTTACCACCAATGCATCTGGTGGAATTACCGCCACATTAGAAGTGGATGGGTGCAGACACCAACCATCAGCGGTAAAGTGAATTCTGCCTGCCCGCATTACTGGTAAAATACACTACCGAGTGGTGATTCTGCCAATATTTGGCAGAGATACCATTAATGCCCAAGAATTTGTGTCACGGATTAAACAGGAATCTGCACAGTGGCCATCTTTAAAAACACAATCCTTTCAAAATCACCCATTTCCTGCATCCATCCGAGGGTGAAGCAGTGTGGAAAATGTCTGGGGGAAAGGCAAGGAGTAAAGTCCCTGTAATGAACCTCAGCAAGCCCAAGTTCATGTAGTCTGAAATGACGGTTCTGGAGTAGGAGGTTGTGGCCCGTTATGAGGAGCTGCATAGTGGGCAGAGCAAGAAATCTACACACCAGTGAAAAGCTGCTACCTTTAGTGAAGTGTGGGACAAGATGGCATCAGTGGGGACCATGCTTGGGTACATTGTGGACATATAAAACAGTGGAATGACCACAAGGCTAGGGTACGGTCACTGCTGGTGCAACATCCCCAAGACACTGAAGCCACAGGCGGTGGCACCATTGAGCACCCTTACTTCACCCCATGAGAGAAGATAATGAGCTCCATCCTCCATATGGCTAGCCTGGATGGCATAGTTGCGGCTGCAGTCACGCCGGAACACCTGCAGACCATGGTGAGTAAAAGTCCAAACTACTGAAAATGATATAACGCATCTACAATTGGAACCCATATACTGTCACTACCATTCACATGAACAATGTCTGCCATCAATCCTGCGGCCCCCACAGTCAATGATGAATGCAGACCATAGCAATGCACAGGTATCCAGTGAAAAAAATGTTGCCAACAAAATTGTAGTGAGTGAAAAAGAAATGTTGTGAAAATAACTCTGCAGTGACAAAGTCACTAAGAAAAAGTAGTCAAATAATGTAGATGAAAAGTAGCCAAAAATGCAGTGCTGCCAGGGTTTAGTGGGATTATTATTGCCTGGTTTAGGATGAAGGTAGGGGTTATGGTAAGGGTAGGGATAATTGAATGATGGTTTTGGGTAAGAAAGGGATAGGGAGGTTGGAGAGGGAGTTTGATGTTAGTGTAGGATAGGGGATAAGATAAACCTAGTTGTTAGTGCTGTGTAGAGTAAGCAATAGGGTAATATTTTTTTTTTAATTTTTTTTATTTTTTTTTTTATTTGTGTATAATCTCTACAGATTTTTTTTTTAACACCGAAGTGGCAGAAACACATCAAACAGTCCTGCGCGCTTGAAAGTCGAAGGTGATAAAAAGTTAGTTCGAAGATGCCAGTGGAACATTGATTTAGGTATGCGACGGTAGGATCACGTTGAAGATATGTTGCATGATGTTTATTGTGGCTAACTGCCATGTCTGTTTGTCGCCGTGTAGCAGTTTGTTCCAACAAGATTCTTTGTCTTGAAGACTTAAGTTTGAAAAAATGTCTTTCAGGTAGGTACAACAAATGTCTTTCGTCGCAGGACAGTTCAGGAGTAGATGACGAATAGTTTCTTTTGCGTTGGCAGATTTGCAAATTCGACAGCAGTTGGATGAAGATAATTGTCTGATAGCTAGGATTTCGTTAGTTTCTAGAAGGTTCAGACGGGTTTTTAAGAAATAGTTTCGCGCCAACCTGTTCGGGAACAGTTTCAAGTAAGGTTGAATAGAATCCAGTTTCTTGGAAAAGGGAGGAAGGTGGCTAGTGAGTTTACATTTGGCTGCAGTTTCGTTGGTGTTAATCCAATGCAGCTCTCTGATCTTTTTGATGACTCTAACTGGGTTAGTGATAAGCTTTTCCGTGTTGCATGCTACTGAATCTAAGATGGTCAGGTTCTTGGTTTCCCATCTAGACAGCATTTGACAGGTGCCAAGCCGGATTTCCTCACTTATCAGATGGTAAGCGTAAGGGGAATCTTTATGCATACATTTCCGGTATAGCAAGACGCTGTTACAGTCTGTAGTTGTTTTTAGAGATGAAAGGGTGAGTTCACGTCTAATTAATGTTATCAGAGTTGATTTTGGGAGTCCAAGAATTGATCTCCAGAAAATTGCTTCAAGTTTTGGCCACAGTTCTGGAGGGAGGTTCGGCATTGCATCCACACCATAGGTTAAAGATGGTATGACCTTCTTTTTATAGAAGTTTCGCACAGGGATGATTGAAAATCTGCCAAATTTGATGTCAATGGCTTTTCCTTGGGTAGCCAGTTTAGTAGTTTTTTGCATACAGGGCCTCTTGCATCAAGGTACTTAAAGCTAGTGACTCTCTCGATTGTAGTCGAGCCCAATTTAAGGGGGATTTTAGCTTTCTTTTTTGCAGACTTCTCGATGACCATCATTTTTGTTTTCGATTCGTTAATTTCCAATTTGTTTGCCGTCATATATTGTTGCAGATTAGTAAATTGGCGTTGTAGGCCTATTGGAGTGTTATCCAAAAGGATTAGGTCGTCAGCGTAGAGAAGGCGACTGATCGGGTTGCCTCCAAGTTTTGGAGGAAAAGCTCGTACCGCTTTTTCTGTTTCCTGAAAATCACCTAAATAGGACCAAAACAAGGCCGGGGCCAAAGGGCAGCCCTGTTTAACACCTCTGGCCTTTGTTATTTCTTCTGATAGAGCCCCTTGTTGATTGAGTCGGACCCGCATCGACGTATTAGAGTAGAGAGCTTTCATTGGGTGAAGTATGTCAGGTGGACATTTCCATAGGGCGAGTTTCTGCTACAATCTGGCGCAATCCACTTTGTCAAACGCCTGGGTAAGGTCGACAAAGGTAATGAATAAACGTGGTTGGCCCTCCAAGATTTTACTTTTGAGTGAACTCAGTATTAAGATGTTAGTGTTTGTGCCCAGGTTCTTTTTGAAGCCAGTTCACAGTTTGTCTTGGCAGGGTGCTTTGTTGGCCCAAGCGGTAAAATGTTTTAGGAGAAGAGACCTGAACAGTTTGCCTATGGGGTCGAGAAGGGCAATGGGGCGATAGTTGACTGGATCTGCCCTGTTTCCTTTTTTGTAGATAGGCACTACGATTGCACATTTCCACGATGGTGGAATGGACTTAGTAGAGGTTCAACGTCTGAAGATTTGGCTCAGAAGAGATGACCAGGCTTCAGGGTGTGATTTCAGATCGAGGTTCGTAATACCATCAGGGCCTGGAGCACGTGATGGTTTCAATTTTTTGATTACGTCTTGGATATCTTCAATGTTGTCCAAACGAATCCAAGGATTATCGCTGTTACTCATAATAGGATCTATGGTTGTGGGGCTCTTGGAGAGAGTTTCAAAATAGACTTCCCAAACCGATTGACCAATTCCGTTGGCATGGACGGGCACCTGGTGTAGTTGAATGGGGCAGGGACCAAAAGTCTCTGGCGTGATTGCCAGTAATGGCCTTGAGGATATCTTCAGCGTCTTGTTGATAAAGCTTGTGTCGATGGCCCCTCAGCCAGGATTTGTAAGTTTTTACGGCTGCTTTAATGATGACTGAAGACTGTTGAAAATCTAGTTTCCGTGCCTGCCTTTTTGTTTTTCTCAGCTCTCTCTTTTTTCCAGCGATCAGTTTGTCGTAAATGTGTTTTTGGTCTGACGTTGTTGGCTTCTTTTTTCTCTGTGGGACTCTAAAGATGGTCAGTAGTGGGGTATAGTCCACGTCCGTCCTAGATGGTTGATTACTACCATCTTTATATAAAGCTGTTATGGAGGTTATGGCCTTTTCAGTCATCCTGAGTCTTGTTCCCTGCGAGGTAACTTCAATGTTTGCACTCATGGTTTGATTAATCGGTGGGCTCGAAGTCCAAGTTGTTTCTAGGAGGTTGTGATCACTTTCCAGAGTTTTGACCACCTTGTATGAAGTGATATGCAGTAGTAAAGAGCGTGACATAAAGATATGGTCAATTGTTGAATTTGAGTTCGCTCTTTCCCAAGTTGGTAATCTGTTTGGGTCGAAGAAGACTTGATCCAAGTTGTCAAATGATCTGGATTTCATCAGGTTTTGCCATTTAATTGGTCTCTGGTCAGTTGGTAGTTTTTCAGTTTGGTCACCTTTGCATTGGCAGGAGGTTGGCAGGTAATGTTAAGGTCTCCACATAGAACTACGTGGTCCGGTTGATACATGACTTGGGCCCGGTCGAATTCTTGTTCGATCGTGCTGATGAATTTAGAGCATTCAATGGTGGCTGGGTTCCAATAGATCGTGACGATTATTAATGTCTTCGTCGATATTTTATTTGTTTTTTCATCACTTGTTAGCCAATTTAGTTTTACCATCAGCATGAAGTGATTTTCCTTCAGTTTTTCGTGTGTTCCATTAGCACATTTTTATTTGATCTTGGTCGCTGGAATTCAGAATGTCACTTGTGTTGCTGTAGATCTTGGTCTTGAGTGGCTATTTTTTTGGTTTGACTTTAAGGCTCTTGGCAGCCATGACCAAAAAGAGTGCAGTGACGAACTTGGAGGAGGAGTTGCTACCTCAGACCAAAGCTTGTTCTGAACTTTCCTTTGGATTTTCAAGTCTTCTTTTGGGTGTTTGGATCTGGCAAGTGGGTCGGGGACTTTTGTGATCTTGTGCGCTGATTTTAGAGGGTTGTCAGGACTTTTTGAAGACTGTATTTTTTCTTGTTTCTGGGCAGCTTTGTTGGAACTGACTTTAGGATCCAAAGTGGTAATGAAGGTGAATTTCTTCGGTGAAGAACAATGTTTTTGGCGTGGTATGCCAGAACGGTCAGTTGCTTTTGCGTGCTCATGAGGGTCTTTGTGTTCCTGGTGATTGCATGATTTAATTTTCCTCGAGGATTCAGTGAGGTCGTAGCCCATTATTAATAGGTCCTCCAGAGCAGATTTTAGGACGTTATTTATTGTTAGTGACGCTATGTACATCGCCTTAGAACCTTGATGACTTGGGTCGACAATCTGGAGGTCAGCTGATTTCACTGAGCGTAGGTTCGGGATGTAGCTAAATAAGTCAATAACTGATCTTCTGTTTAGTATCACTTCATCGTGGTTCCCAGCAGGGGAGTTGCTAGGTCTGGAAAAGACCCGGGGCTAAGCTGATGTCAGAACTGTTGGGACTGGGGGCTAGCTAGTCTTTTGGCTGTAGCTCCTGAGATTCTATCCGGGGCTAAAACCAAAAGATCAGGGGCTATAGCCCCCTTAACCCCCCCCTAGCAACGCCCCTGGTTCCCAGGAATCTGATCTAGTTTTAATATCCATCAAATTTGAGGTTTTTTATGGTATTTGTTGGTTTTTGATTTGTAGGTCGTCCTCTGAGCTTGCTTTGTGAAGTCTCTTGTTGGAGGTTTCTCTTGCTGAGCTTTTGAGCGATAGATCTGGGGGCTACTGTGTGTTCTATCTTCCTGTCCCAATGATAGCCTATTTGAGCGGCTGCCTCGCTTATTTATGTCTTGTTTTCGGACATTAAGTCTGGGATTAGGAGTAGCAGGAGGCTCCACGGGTAGATGTTCTTTTGAGCCGTGGCTGATCTTGGTCGCTCAATGTCTTCGTTCTTCAAGGGTGAAGAATGGTGATTCAGTAGTCTCCATTTCTTTGTTGGTGTTTCGTTTTAAATGCGAAAGAGTTACAGTGGAGTCAGAAATTTCTTGCAACTCCGGATTAGAGGTTGTTGTTAAATCCGTGATGTGTTGAGTAATATTAATCATATCCTCATTGTTTAAGAAGGCTTCAACCCCCCCTTGGGGATTGGTTGAGTGTCTCACAATCATCCTTGTTTGAGTCTCGTGTGTCTTTTACTTGCTCCTTCGATTTCAGAGGGTTCAGGGGGCATTTTTGAGCGACTATCGCCTTAGATCTAGCTGGCTCTTGCTGATGGAAAATTGGTTCCAATAGTGGAGTTGTTTTTCGTTTGAGATTAACTTCTTTGTTTCCTTTAGGTGACCTGGACTTTTCAGTCAGAAAAGACGAAGGAACCATTAGATCGATAAATGGTAAGGTTTGTGTACCTTCTGATTTTGTGGGTGGTTTTCCTTGGGGTGTAGATCTTGTGGGCAGAGCCAGATTTTGTGGTAAAGGCATAGGTAGATCTTGGGTTGGTTTATTAGCAGTCAATGAGATCTTTGCCTCTAAAGCCGTAATGTAACCTTCCAGAAAGGTCAATTTATTAAGCATTGACGTTTGAATCGATGTATGATCTTTCATTGTGTCTCTGATTGTTTCGTACAGTTTGATGAAAGGGTTAAGGGCTATCGCTAATGCTGACATCAGGGTGCATGTGTCAAGCTTTTTTGACTGTGAGTCATTTGAAGTTGTGGAACAATGCGGGGCAGATCTATCCCTTATTGGAGACGGTGGACGCGTAATTGACATGTTTACAGAGGATAGCCTTCTAGGTAGGTGATCTGAAGAATGTCTTCTTTGGTTATTATAATTGTCCAAGTTTGAATAGAAGGAGTCTAAGGTTTTCTCAAACTGAAGTCTGTTTTTGGATTTCAGAGGGTACTTGTTTCCAAGGTCCTTTTCTAGAGTTTGGGTGTTGGATCTGTAAGGCTCACTTAAGGGCGAAGTTGAAATGTTAAGTACCTGGCCTTTATGGTTTTCACTTTCGCTTGATCGAGGTTTTGGGTCGCAATCGAGCGACAAGTGTTGTGGTGAGGGATGAATAGGTCTCGCTATGGCAGGACAGACAAGCGTTGGTCGTGTCGGGCTATTTGGAGGGGGTATAGGCCTCTCCGCCTCTGCTACCTCTTGACTGCGATTCCGTACTTGATTTTGTGCTTCGTGATCGTTGGTGTTAGGCTTTTGTTGGTCTTCCAGGGCGGGAGCAAAGAGTATCACCTTTTCGTTGTTGGCGTTTGGCGTGGCTAATGTTGGGGAGGACGTTAAGGGTAAGGCCAGGTTTCGGGCGTGCTGAACCCCCAACTCCGCCAATGTTATTTGTGCACTCACTGGAGTCACGTGGCCTGTAAAGTGCCAATTTGCCCTATCTATGTTGTGGACTAGCCTGTTATCTTCTTTTGAGAAGGGTAGAGAAGATTTTCGTTGGGCTTGTATCAGCCTGCGATGCTTGCGGGGTGGTGTAATTTCATCTGCTGCCTCAAGAATTTCAGCGTCTGTCAGCTCTTTGCATTTCTCTTCGATGGCTTTTGAATGCTTGTGAAAAAAAGTCTGATAAGAGTTTTAAGGGGCGTTGGGGCTTTATAGCCTTTCTTGTGCCTTTAGGACCAACACGGACCATTTTGGTGGATTTGTCCTGTTTTTCTATGGATTTGGAAGAGGTTGTAAGTTTCACTTGTTTGTTTGTTTTGCCCTGAGCAGGGATTTCCTTAATTGAAACATCAGTGGGTCGGGATCTTTTTTTTTGGTTTTCAGGTGAGGTTTCCCTCTTTTCCTGGGGCGATGGTTGTAGTGGTGAATTGACCGTACTTTCATCCTGGCTCAGGTTTTCAGGTGACAGGTTAGAGAGGTTATCTCTATGGATCGTTGCTATTACCGGTAATACAAGCTATTGTAGTTCCACTTTCACTTTCTGGAGCCGGCGCTGCACATGCGACTCCCGGCCCACCCGAGCGTCCCTGCTCTCTCGCTCCAGGCTGAGGCACCTCGATGGAGTCCGGACCCAGGGCCTCTCTCCTCCCCAGAGGGAAACAAGGCACGCCACTCTCCAGAGAAAACTCCTCCGGCCCCCTCGTGTAAGGGTTCGCGCCTCGCCAGTTTTGGTGCTGCCTGCAAACTCGACGCCGCCTCCCCTCCGGGAGACCGTGGAGTGCCGGACGCAACGGGGACCATCCCAGCCAGCTCAGGCGAAGCACCAGTTGGCGAGAGCGCGGGACTCAAAGCGCCCCCCCCTCCGGGGGACCGCTGAGCGCCGGCCGCGGCTAAAGTCTCCTTCGCGCACACGGGTGGAATGCCAGCCATCAGGACCGGAGAATTCAACGCGGCCCCCCCTTCAAGGGGCCGCAGTGCTCCAGTGGGTACCAGGCCAGCGAGCGGGGGAGCAGCGGTCGCAACAGGCACAGAGGAGGAACAAAGCTCGACGCGGCAGCCCTCCAGGGCTGTGATGCTTCCGTGGGGTAAGTCTGCGTCACTTTGGGATGATGAATGTTTATCGTTGGAGAAGCGTAGATAATTTCCACTGTCTATTAAGAGAGGGAGAAGAACGCTGGTTCCATGTCCATTTCCGTGGTGTGGTGATAGGTTGAGACCTGAACTCAGGTGGATAGCCCGGTCGTCGGTAGTTTCAGTAAAGATAGAAGGAAGGTGATTATAGTTTTGTGTAGGGGTTGTAGTTGTGTTTTTTGATGACAACTTGGCATAGCTTATTAAACAGCGGCCTGTAGAATCTTCTGGTTCCGAAAGCCATGACAAGGAAAGAGAAGGGGCAGCCTTAGCCGTCTTGCCTGGCATGACTGCAAGACTGCACTCACCGCCAATCCGCGTCCGCTCCGCAGAATAAGTGAGTCTTTGTAGGGTCAGGTGTAGGAGGAAACACACCTCCAACAGTAGAACTGGAGAAAAGACTGGGTGGTGGGAGTAAGCTGCAAGACTGCCACTCACCGCCACTCTGTAATAATAATAACTTGTCTTTTATATAACACTATTATCCAAATTGAAGTGCATACATTTTTTACAAACTAATTATTATCCAATCCTAATTATTATCCAATCTAAATTGGTACTCACTATATTGACCATAGGCGGATACAAGACTGTGTCCACCCTCCTGTGATTTGAATGTGTGATCTACAGATCACACACTGATCACAGCAATGAGTGCTTAACCTGCTGAGTTCCCTACCGGCTAAGGAGACGTTTTAGAGTTTGGGTTATAGTAAAGCTAAGGTATGGATTAGAGCAAGGGTTTGGGTTAGGCCAAGGGCTATAGAATTGTTGTGAGCTGGTTATGGGGTTGGATTTAGGTTCACGGTTCATTAACTATTTATTTGGTGTTTTGTATTGAGTAACACGCAAATAAAATAACACACTCAAGGGTTGGTGGTAGTTAAGGGTTTAGGGTAGAATAAGGGTTTAAGTAGAGTTAGGGTAAGGTTTACAAATTAAGTTTCGGTGGTTTTGGAGGTTTTATTAGTGCTTTGGCTCATTTTTAAGGTTAAAGACTTGAACTTTTCTGTATTTAAAACAACGTTTTTCATGAGTTTATCACTGGCAACATTTTCACATAGAACCCATACACTTGACATGTAGGTCACATATGTCATGTCAGAAAATGTCTAAAAGCAATATTGTAAAGGTGTGCCATTTCACTTGGTGTGTCCATGTGATCAGCAAGAACACAAGAAGCTCTACAACCCACAATCAACTTCTGATATTCAAAATAATTTGCATCAGGGGTAGAGCACAGCTACAACATTGTGACACATTGCCATCAAACATATATGTAATGGAAATAAAGTTGTAGAGAAACAGAGAAAACATCCTATATATACACATGAATGTATATCGGTAGATGTTTGCTATACTGAAGATAACCCAATACTTTACAAAGAAAAAGACATACAAAAGAGTTATTTTACAAAAACGATTTTTAAAATGGTTCAGCACAATTCTGAATGAATAATACTTGTAATGTTTAGAAAAAGGACAGTCCTACATGTGTCAATCCACATGGTTGTTATGGGATTTTCATCCGGTGCAGGAGGACTCTGGGTGTTCTCAAAAAGATCTATATGAAAACATAAAAGAAAGGGAAAAATGTATAATAAAAAGGTGATGAATTACAAGTCTATTAACAGTAATTACGGTAAAATAGCAAAGTGATTTATACCTAAAAGGACAAGTGTTGTATTCTTAAAGGTGGAAAAATGTAGAACGTCTATGCCACTAATGAATCCATGAATACATACCTGCTGGCAACTCTTTAAAGACAAAAAGAAAGTATTGCTACAGACTTAAATATGAGGAGCATATAGTTGTTCAAGGGAAAATGTAGGTGGGAGCAGGGCCAGGGTTTAGTGAGAGAATGGGGGTGAGAAAAAGTGAATTATCTGTTTTGGGGAAAGAATTAATTGAGTTTAATATGGAAAAAATGTGAGATCTCTCACCTACAGGTGTCCATGTAATACACAGTACCACCCAGTAACTATGGTTCCACTCCCCCGATAGACATGTCCACCAAAAACACAAGGACCCCATATTACACATCTGGGGAGACAGCCATGTGATGCACAGCTTACCCAACATGGCACTAACTCATGTCTGTCAGACATGCACAAAGCAATTGGCAACAAGCAGCTGCCACAGAGGCAATGCAAGATGAAACACACATCATTTAGGTGGCACAACTGGCCTGCAGGTTGTCCACATGCATTGTGCACATAAAGAACGTGACCATGTCAACATTTGCACAGGCCCTCCTGATCATGAAATGCAAACGGTAAACCCCACGTGATATCTTCGCAGTAGGGTAAATATGCTTGTAGAGCAGGATGCCATTTACAGACATCCCACGTGGAACTGCAGCCCATGGTACCAAATAAGTGAAGGCAGCCAAGCAGGAGATGAGGGGTGCAGTACATCCTCTGGCCACACATCAAATGATGCAGGCTAGGGATCTGTTATTCATCAGTCAAATCATCCATAGCAATGCCCTTGCCGGTGCATGCCATGGTACAATACACTGAGCCTATGGCAAAGAGCACCTTCACCAGACATGAATGGCAATCATTGGGACACCACTGCTGAGGTCAGCACTGGCCATCAGTGTCTATTACTATCATCAACACCCTGCACCCACTGAAACCTCAACCTCAGCGCAGTATGCAGCTGCCAACATCAAACGCACTGATGTCACAGTCAGTGGGGGAATCAACCAACCAGACTCTTCTTCCCTTCTCACCCTGTCGCATTTCCCCACACACTCCCTCTCCCATATCAAGTCATTGTGCACTACTGTGACACCCTGAACAGAAGTCAGGCTCTGGCACTGATGGTGGCAATGGCACACCTTTGCATATTGCACTGCCATCAGGAATGGAACAGAGCCCCAACACATTACTCCAGTTCTCCCTGACTAGCATTTGGGGGAGGCACAATGCCATGGAGCAGGGCAGGAGCCCATGAAGGGAATAGCTGAGGAACCACTGGGTCATTCTCAAACCATGAGAGATGCCATGTAGAGGGCATTGAGGTGGGTTGCCAGAACACTGGACAGGCAGAGCAGGCACATAGATGATGGTTGAGCTGCTATCAGTGTGGTTGGGCAGAGGGTGTGGGAGTTGGCTGAGGCCATGTCAGCTAGTAATGAGACTGTCCCGAGGGCCATCATCCTCACATTGTATAATTGCAGCTCCATTTCTGCAACACCCACTGAGAGCTCCATCCCGAGCACTCTGGTACTGACATCACAGAGCTTGCTGCCTCGCTCCATTCCGCCTGCGGGAGGACAAAGCAAGAGCATGCACAAGTAGATATGGACATGTCAATGTCATTCTGTTTGGGGATGATGGTGGTGGGAGGGTATTGGTAGGAGGGTATTGGTGTTAGGGATACAGGTTGTGAGAGGACATTGGTTTTGGGGATGAGGGTGTTGGGAGGGCATTGGTGTTGGAATGAGGGTGGTGGATGGGCATTGGTGTTGGGGATGCGGCAGGTGGGACGGCATTGGTGTCGGGATGTGGGTGGTGGGAGAGCATTGGAGTTGGGATGCGGGTGGTGGGAAGGCATTGGTGTTGGGGATGAGGGTGGTTGGAGGGCATTGATGTTGTGGATGAGGATGGTGGGTGGGAAGGCATTGGTATAAGAGATGAGGGTGGTGGGAGGTTACTGGTGTTGCTAATGAGGGTAGTGCAAGAGCATTGGTGTTTGGTATGAGGTTGGTGCAAGGGCGTTGGTGATGAGAGTGGTGGGAGAGCATTGAGGTTGGGGATAAAGGGGTGTGAGGGTATTGGTATTGGGGATGGGGGGAGTGTATATGTTCAATAAATCACTTCGAACTACAGCAATGGATACAGTGGTCATTTAATTACAGTGAGAAATGTGAATACAGTGTACATGTCCATCACAGTGGCACGTGCATAAGTGTGGTTTCAAGTATAGTTGTCCATTAAGTCCTGGCAGACAATGTATTCTTCTCTCAGTTTCTCATGTCTATTGTGATTTGCCCTGCTGTTATCTGAATCTTCATCATCATCTCAATCAGGAGGTGCACTGTTTTCATCTCGAGGCATGGAAATATTTCACCATATTCTTATGTTGTGCGTTATTGTACAAGCGACAACAATGCTACCTACCTTCTCTGGCCAGTATATGAGTGCCCACCCTGCCTGGTAGAGATACCTGAACATTCCCTTTAGAAGTCCAAATGTGGGCTCAATGCATGTTCTGGTCTTCTTGTGTGCATCATTATGGGCTGTCTCCTGCAGTGTATTAGGGTTCCTCACTGTTGTCATCAACCATGGTAACAGTGGATAGCCTGAGTCATCTGCAAAAGGTGGAAAGGACAGTGTTGAACATGACTGTGTGTCTATTAAATGCGTGTTTCAATCAATATTGGGCTGGTGGCCTTTGTGCCCATATGTGTGTATAGTAACACTTAATATGGCCACAAGCCATGAAGGTGATACTATAGCAATGGGGCAAGCACATTTACTGGCCTATCTCTGTGCATTGGCTGTGAAAGGCTTGTTGTATTTGACAGAGGCAGTGAATGTTGCTGGGAATCGTGTGCCTGTTTTCATGCATTCCAGAATCACCTATGGAGTATTCTTAGCTGACGCTGTGGCCAGCAGTAGATAGGTGATGGGCATTTGTATTCCATTGTATGATACATGGCATAGGGATTATGGGACTTGTAATTTACTCACATTTGTTCTCATGCCTGTCCCCATGTGTGTCTCTGTGGTAAATCATTGTCAGATGTCCCACTTACCAAGAGGTCAGGTTTGCTGTTCTCTGTGTGTGTTCATATATGCAGGGAGGGTGCTGTTCCACAAGACCATGACATAATTAGTTGAACCTGTGAATCAGGTGCAGCAGTGGCTGATGATGGGATCTTCATCACATGTAATCTGGATTTTCATGAATGGTACTGTTTCCAATTTTGATATAACGGCTCCTATGCATGGGGGGGGGTAATGGGGGGCCCAAAGAAGCATTTCTACATTTGAATGCAGCTTCAACATTAGGTAATGTGTGATGGCATAGAAATGTGCCTTTGTAGCGTCCACCTGGGCCTGGGTGGTTGGCAGAAAGATGTGCTGATGGGTATGCCTCATGAGTGCATCCACCAGTTGCTGCAGCATTTTTGAAAATGTTGAGTGGGACATGCTGTGCAGTGTCCCAACAATCTTTGTTGGACATCAACTTTAGTCGGGGTGGGATGAAAGTTCTGATGGTGATGGCACTATAGAGATCAGCCTCTATCAGGGTCAGCATTTGTGCATGGTACACAGTGACTAATTGTTCATCAGTCAGTGTCCTGGGAGACTCACAGACACATGACATGCTGGCCTCTGCATCACACATGCCCTCTCTGCCTTTGTGGTGTCTGTATCCTACCCGTGCTGTGACCTTGCAGGCCACTGGAACTTAATGTACAGTAGCAGATTGTGGATGCCGTTGTTCATGCTCTATCAGCGTCCCACTCATTCATACAAATGCTTACATAAGATAGCCACTGTGGAGCTGGAAAGCAGGACTCTATGCAGAGGCCTTCTTCACTTTCCTTGGTGGCCCTGAAGGCTGAAGTGGCCTGCCAAAATAATGAGGTGAGTGGGCTGGGGAGCTGATGGGAATGGAACAGGGACCAGAAGGAAGGTGGGGGGGGGGTAAGATGGCAGGGTGTGAGAGCAACCTTTGGGTTGTTTGGAACGTGGGCTTCGATTGTGGGATTCAGCCCACAACACAACAACCTAATTGGGTGCTAATTTAAAATAATTCATGTATTCTTATTTAATTGCAGTACATTTGAAAATGATAACCACAACCACTCCTGTAGATACTTCAGTGGAGTCAGGTTAGTAAAATAATAATTACAATATCAACATTTTCCAGTGAATGTAGCAATTCCTTTTAGGTGAAGCTATTTATTTTACACTCTTCATACACTTTATAGCTTCTCCAGTGTATATGATACAGACTTATCCGTTAGGCAGATTTAATATTTGACAAATGTCCTTACAATTATAACATACAGGTGTGCACGCTAAACATTACATCATTTAATATTGAACAAGTGTCCTTGCAATTATAATGCACAAGTGTGTATGCAAAGCAGCACAAATAGCGAAATCGCTGAATAAAGTAAATATTTCACCATAAATACACATAATCTACAGCTTAAAATTAGAAATTTAAACGTACATTTAGTCAAACATACTGTACATTCAACATTCCAAACGTAAAACCATAAACCACTTCAACTACTTTGTACGCTTTACAGCTAAGCTAATACATTAGAATGTATGCCATAGTGTACCTTTCATAGGTTCAACGAGTGTGTATGCTTTATAGGCTTCACAGCTTTAACAGGTGTGTATGCTAAATAGTAATAATAACATTATTTGTGTACAGTAAAAAAACATTTAACCAACATAATGTACAGCTTGAAAAACTGTACACTTCCCATCATAAGCATATTTATGTATACATTACATTACTTTAAAATGACTCTTGTTCAGAACTTTTACTTTTTAAAGTGGGTTGTGTTTTAATGATAATTTTTATGTACACTTATGTTATGTTTGTATCACTTTGTATATTTTATAAGTGTTAACACATATGTTAAACTGTACATATAACATCAACGTACAATTAATGAAATGCACCCATATTAGACATAATGTATATCTTGAAAAACTGTACACTTGACCTAATATGTGTCGTAATACCATCTTTTTTTGTAATATATAATTTATTGATTTACACATTTTACATAGCACATATTCTCTACTAATAATTACATGTTCTAATGTTACTATTATTACATTTTCATTAACATAACCATGTTATGCTGTAATAACAACATATCCTGTTTTTTTATAGTTGAAACATTAATATTAAGACAAGATGCAAATACAATTCAACCAAATAGTGAGAAGAAAAACCCTTAACATCATAAATCTTGTAAGTTTAATGTATTGTAAAAACAAATAAAACATGTATAACTAAAACCTTCAAAGTTAACAAAAGTAACACAAAACTGTCTTTTTGTCCAATACATTTAAAATACAATTGTGTTACAACATGTTTAATAATACAATAACAATATAATACAATAATTCTCCTTTATAAAAAGCCCTTTTGTTATTTAAACATATGCAATCATAGCAAAGGTAAAACAAAATTGGGTTTATCAAGTATATAAATCTTATTAAAAAATACATGAAAAATACATGAACCTCTAATAAATAAAATTCTCCTTTGTTATTTAAGTTCAGCTGTAAAACACAAGCATGAAAAGAAAGCTGTAGAAATAATAACGAAAAACACCACAAACTTTTCTCCAAAAAGGAACACAAAACCAAAAACATCACTAGGGGAAATGAAGTTCAAAAACACTTACTCACAATACACTATAACTGTACAACAAGAGAAGTTCTTTTGGTGTTTGGCTCTCTGTGGGGCAAATCGTAGATTTTATCCTAAGACATGTATTGTTCTCTTGATCACTGTATTCATTATTGTTGAATAAAGATTTGAGTCTCCATTTTCAGAAGAACTGTTATTCTGTTTCTGCCACAAACCAATTTGTGGGATTGGGGGATGCAAACGTGAGACCTTTTTCTAAAATAGCTTCCTCTTGAGGTGTAAATTCTATATCAACAGATTAAATACTGGTATAGACAATTGAGAGTCTATCAAGTGCAGGGAAGTTGTTGAAGACATAGCCTTGTTGTTCCTTGGGGGAAATCTTGTGACTTTGGGTTCCAAAATCTGCCTCTGTGCCCCCCACCATACTTAAAAAGGCCTATGTTGAGATCTGTGTGGTCCCTGTGCATAGAACTTGTCGTCCTGCTTTCCTGCATGTATTACCTCCTAGTACTAGTACCATTGCAACAATGCAAAGCACTTTATTATATAGCTAAAAAAAGAAAAATACACGTAGCACTTGCTTATATTGTAAAAACTAAAACTCCTCATGTATCTTAAAATTAAACAAGTGATTTGTTAATGCCAACTCCTGTATCGTCATTAAAAAACAACTTAAACCTCTTCTCTTTCAAGTAGTGATATTTTAACATGTAAAACTGGTGTGGCCCACAAAATGAAATCTATTACTGGTGCTTTTTCAATGTATAAATCAGAAAGTACAATTACTGAAGAAACATCACAACAATATGTCCTTAATACTTAAAGTAATATGAGCATTTCAAGCAGTGTTATTAGCAAAACCAATAAATACCATCAGAAACATATAATTATGCCTGGAACAATTCCATTCTTCAACTTAAGATCTTGGATTTGGGACTACTTTGAATCTCCTGAGCCAGATGACGTTCAAAACATTACTCAAGTAATTTGCACCATCTGCAAAGCAACTTTAAAAGGTAGTAACCCTCAAAAATAAAATGTAGGTAACTGCAATGTAGAATCCAACATATGTACCTTTGTAACATAAATAATTAAAACAGATAAGTACATTAATTGTAATTGATAACATTCAAATTTAATATGTAATGTATATATGCATGTGCACATTAATAAAACAATGCAATGAACACAAATGCACTTCATACAAATTTAAAAAAGTAATTAAATTAATATTAAAAGTGCAGAAAACACAGTATAATTTAAATGTTTGGTTTATGCTGTACAAAGCATACTAACACTCAACATACGTTTTACTAATTAGTAAAATGTAATACCACATATATCACAAATGCTCATAAAACTTACCAGTGGCACCCGCTTGTATAGGGTGGGGGGTGCTGCCCCCCCCAGCCAGGACCCCCACCCAGAGAGTGTGCAGAGAAGATTGTGCACACGGTTCTCTCTCTGTTTTGCAGCGAGGCATGGGGTGGCGGCAAATCGATGTTGCAGAGCAGCAGATTAATTATAAATAAATAATGAATCGGCTGCTCTGCAATGTTCAGTCTTAAATGTGGCTGGCTGGGCCTGCCACCCTAACACAGGGGCATGTCCCGTTTTACAGAGCTTTTCCCTATTGTGGAGTGCGTGGAGCTCATAGCTCCATGCACTCTACATAAACATTCATATTGCAGGAGGATGGCGGGGCGCTAGAGGGGTGGCTCTGCCAGTATTGATCTGTGCGCAAACAGCGCTCCAGGAGGATCTTAACTTACTGTGAGGCGTAGGCTACTGGCTAGCAGGTTTTACTGAAGAAAGTAATTGGCTGTTTGTCAGCCAATGACATTCAGTATTGTGGCTGAGGTCGGATGATGGGCGCATGCATGTGTCACTTTCTCTCACTTGAACCCCTGGCACCCACACCCAAAATCCCTATCTCGTTTGAAACTAGAAACCTGTGCAAACTCACACCAGAATATCTAGAACCTCTCCTGTCCAAGGCGTTAAACACACTGTTGATCAATAATGACAGTCCTAACATAATAGCAGATGCCTACCACAAATGTTTTACGGCCACCATAAATGCAGTAGCCCCACTCATCACAAAAACTAAACACTCAGAAAAACGTTTGTACTTCTGGTTCAGTGAGGAACTCGTTGCACTTAGGAGAACTAAACGTTCCTGTGAACATACCCATAGGAAACACAACTCAACAGAAACGGACACAGCCTACCAGATAGCCAATAAAATGTACAAGAAAGCTATCATTACCCACAAAGCCAATGCCTTTAATGCTCAAATCAGTAGCGCTGCATCTGATTCTAAAGAACTTTTCTCAATCCTAAAAGAACTGGAAAATCCAACAACCATTACCAGCTGTACCAATTCCAATAAAGAATGGTACAATACCATCCAAGATGCCCTTGCTGCTAAGATCAGCCTCCTACAAAATAAAATTGTAGCTAAAAAACAACTTCTAGGGGACAAACATGCCACGAATAAACATATACCTACCCTCAATGAAAATGCCAATCCTACCTTCCAGTTCACCCCAGTCTCACAAGAACTACTGTTCAATACTATATCCAAGCTCAAAGCTTCAAACTGTAAGGGAGACTCAGTCCCTGCAAAAGTTGTGAATTCCTGCGCACATACTATAACACCAATCATAACCAAATTCATAAATGCCTCCTTCAACAAAAACATGGTGCCAACTATTATTAAGGAAGCTTGGGTCACCCTGTTACTAAAAAAACCTAACCTTGACCCCGCTGCGCCCATTAACTACAGACGCATAATGACAGACCGATAACGACAGTCCCATTCCTATTGAAAATTCTTGACAAAATAGCATATAACCAAGTCGAAGCACACCTGGAACAGAACCAACTCCTTGGCACCAGACAGTCGGGTTTCCTCCCCAACCATAGCATGGAAACAGTCCTACTGGATCTTAAAATCCAAATGGACACCATCAGAGATTCTGGAAAACTATGCATTCTACTCCTACTAGACCTGTCTGCAGCATTCGACTTGGTGGACCATGATAAACTCTGTGCAACACTAGCCAAAGATTTCGATCTTTCCAAAATTTCCACCTCGAGGATCAAATCTTTCCTGGCTGATCGCACCTCAAGAGTGTCCATAGTCAAAGACGCTGCTGATCCCATACTGGTCCCCATAGGTGTCCCACAAGGATCCTATCTATCACCCACACGCCTACACCAAGCTTCTGTTCTCAGCATTGGATGAAATGGGTGTCATCTACACTAACTTTGCCGATGACACCCAGAGCCTCATCCCACTCTCAGGGAACTATGTCCAAGATACATAGACTATAAACAAAATATACTCCATAATCCAAAACTGGATGGTTCTAAACAGTCTTTGCCTTATCGATGACAAGACAGAGATACTCATCGTGGGCTCCCAGTCTAAAATAAATGCTCTTCATCCTAACTACTCTGCCATCAATATAGACGGCACCACAATTCCAGTACTCAAACACGTTAAAACGTTAGGAGTATACCTGGATTCTAACCTCTCCCTCACCAAACACGTCAGCACACTCTCCTCCTTCACCTCCTACACATCAAAACTCATCTCCCTTAGCCGCCAATTCTTGACACCCACCAACTGCATCACACTAGCCAAGGCCTTGATTCTATCAAGACTTGACTATTGCAATGTATTACTCCTAGGGACCGCCACCACCAACCTCAACAAATTGCAGCTGATACAAAACAAAGCATTGAGGGCTGCCCTTTGAATAAGAAAATCAGATCACATATCCAAAACCAGAATAGAGCACCACTGGTTACATATCAAAGCCGGAGTCATATTTAAATCATTATGCATCACCTTTAAATGCCTCCAGGAAAATGCTCCTAGCTACCATAACCAGGTAATATCCAGAAAAGCGAATACCAGACTCCTAAGATCCAATAACCAATCACTACTAGTCCTGCTGCGATTCAACAAGACCAGAGCAGGGGGCTCCAGTTTCCAACACCTAGCCCCTAAACATTGGGATTCTCTCCCACTCACAATCAAAAATCAGGAAACCTTATTGGGCTTCAAAAAGTTGTTGAAAACGTGGTTATTTAACCAATACCAATACCAAAACTAGTGCACCACCTTTAAACTTGGATCATTATTTTGCTTTGCTTTTTTTTCCATTGTATTTATATTCTTTTTATTGTTACATCTGCCACTGTTTTTCATATCATGTATCTATTGTCAAACTCGTCAACTCCTCATTCTCGTCCGGCACAGTACCCACCAATTTAAAACAATCCTGGGTACTACCTTTGCTCAAAAAGCAAACATTAGACCCCCTTATACCCACTAACTACCGCCCCATTACAACAGTCCCCTTCCTGCTCAAAATTCTGGATAAGAACGCCTACAATCAAATCCAAAGTTTCCTGGAACAACACAAACTCTTAGGAGAGCGCCAATCAGGATTCCGCCCACAACATGGTACTGAGACTGCCCTTATCGACCTAAAGGCACAAATAGACGAAATAAGAGACAAAGGCAAAATGGCTCTCCTCTTGCTGCTGGACCTCTCGGCGGCATTCGACCTTGTAGACCATGGGGTACTTTGCAGCCATTTAGACTCAGCCGCACATTTCTCCAAGGAGGCCATATCTTGGATTGAATCCTTCCTTAGTGACAGGACCATGAGGGTGTTCTCCCCTTCAGCAGCGGCGGACCCAATCCCCATCCGATGTGGAGTCCCTCAGGGCTCATGCGTCTCCCCGACTCTCTACAACATATTCACTAAGCCCCTTTTTGATGATCTGGACCATCTTGGTATCACCTACACCAACTATGCAGATGATACCCAGATTCTCCTCCCACTTTCCGGGGACTACAACAAGGATTTGGCCTTGGTGAATAGGGTGTACATCATCGTCCAGGCATGGATGGCAACCCACGGACTATGCCTGAACGATGACAAAACAGAGTTGCTCATCCTAGGGACACATTCTAATATGAAGAAACTCAGTCAGGACTATACTTCATTTGAAATTGACGGGAACATTATCAAGGTTTCCAAAGATGTGAAGACACTTGGCTTCTATCTGGATGCCACCCTCTCTTTTGACAAGCAGGTGAAGTCTTTGGCATCTGCCACCGCCCACACATGCAAGCTCATTAGAGCAGGCAAGCATTTTCTCTCCGATAACAACTGCCTTATCTTAGCGAGAGCATTAATCCTTTCGAGGCTTGAATATTGTAATGCCCTCTACATCGGAGCAAACAAATCCATCACCCACCGACTCCAAATTCTTCAAAACAATGCCCTACGAGCTGCCCTTGGTGTACCCAAAAGATCACATATCTCAAACATCAGGCGCCAAAACAATTGGTTGTCCTCCCAAAACAAAATCCACCTTAAAGTAGCATCCCTGGTTCATAAAGCCCTGAACAATGCAGCACCAAGCTATCTCTGCAATAAACTCACTAAAAGAAATCATTTACGCCCTGCCAGAACTGCTAATGCCAACAGCCTCAACATTCCCAGATTCAGGTTATCTAAGGCGGGGGGCAGTAGCTTCTCGGTGCAAGCAGCTCAATTATGGAACTCATTGCCTAATCCTCTACGCGAGGCACAGCCCTTCCCTAAATTCAGAATTAACTACATCAATCTGCTAAGGACTACCAATGAATAGCCTATCGGCGCCCACTTATCCCCCACCCCACCCTAGAATATACACTTCATTATGATCCTATGGTCCCACTCACTTTGCCCACCTGACCATTGAGCTTTCGCCCATACAGTACCTGTACATAGACTGTCTTGATCATATTTTGTATTTATTCTGCATGTAAATCGCAACTGCTGCCTTCCTGTGATATTTTGCAGTCTATATTTTGTATTTTGTATTTGTACAGTGTATATATCCCATGACCCCACCCTGCAACTTAAGCTTCGCATTTTCTGTACTGCTGCGCCCGGATACCCGCGGGTCTGGTGCGCATTATAAGTGAATAAAACAAACAAACAAACAATATAACCGTGCCATACCGGCCCAATCATGTTATGCATTCTTTAAGCTGTCTGTAACCTCGCCGTGATACCGAAGGGTCTGGACGAGTAACAAATGTAATAAATAAATAAAAATAAATAAATACATTTATGTCCCAGTGTGGGTCGGAACAAGCGTGTTTACGGTAGTGGACCTTGTACAGTATAGTTGTGCAGGTAAGTATGCCTCAATATTCATTGCTTGGGATAATTTCTCTGATGTTTGGAAAGTGCAGTCGCAGAGGGCTGTGCACTGGAGAGACGAGGATGATCCGCACTCTTGTCTCGAGCCGGGAGGTAATGCATCAGACGAGGCCTGGAACACTTGCACACTCACAGCACTATGCATTCTGAAACGGTCAAGTTTGTTTTCCCCTAATGGCAGTACTTATTACGAGAAAACAAACGTACAGACATTTTCATAATGCATAGTGCTGAAGCAATGGCTTGAGACTCACACACAGGAGGGCTCGGGCTCCCTGGCCGCTTCACAGTACCACTACCACACTCTCTTGAGTTTATCATCCAGCAATCAGCAACACGTGTTTCATTTCCTTCCCACATGTTAGAGTGCAATCTTCATGTTTTTAACATTACAGTGTCTGACCATCTTCATCTCGGCTCCCCAGACTGTCACTCATTTGCCGTCCAAACCTCTCCCTTTGGATACTTCTGGCAGTCCCAGAGTGAATATAGGCCAATGCTCAAAGGCTGGCATGAAAGCCTTGCATGGGCCAGGTTGATGCACCGTTTAGCTGATAATGTTGGCAATTGCAATGGGTGCAATGAAGCAATATGCCCCGAGCGGCTGGGGCATTAATGACTCAGGTAATGCCCCGGGGCCCATAGTTATAGGCCCGAGCGTAGCCGGTAATGCCCAGAGTCGGTAATGCCACCACTGCAAGGGGCATATAGCTATTAGTACCCCTGCCCGCAAAAACTGCGAGACCGGGGCACTAAAAGCTTTTTTTGTATCCCGAAACGCTGTGGCATTTCAAAAAAAAAAAAACACAAAGAAAATGGCCACCGGGAAAGGGAAAACGGAGTCCCTTTTCCCTTTCCATGGCGGCCATCGGGAGCGGACGCACTGGAAACAGAAGTGTTTCCAATGCGTCCGCTCCCGAAAAAAAAAGAAGGTAAATGCGGTTGGGAGGGCGGAAGGGTGGGGAAAGGGAAAAAAGAAGAAAAAAAAACGTGCCTGGGTCCCCGGCGGGGTATGATGGAAGCCTCCCCGCTGGGGACCAAAGCATAGAAGGAAAGTGGGGTGGGTGGATGGGCAGGGAGGTGGGAAGAGAGGGGAGAAAAACAAAGCCTCTCAGCCGTGGGAAGGCTCAGAGCGGGGATGGCCCTGCTTCGAGCATCCTCATTGGCTGAGGGGCTTCCACGCCCATCGCCGGGTACAAAGGCCATGGAATCCCGACAGAAGGATTCCCGGCCTGGTAATGACTCAGCGAGGGCCAATCAGAATGGCTCTTTCATTCTGATTGTGCCCTCGCCGGGTACTAATGTGCTTTAAAATAGGCACTTGCATCGTGTTCCTAAAATGCACTCCGTGGTACCATTTCAGTGTGCAGAGAGAAATAATTAATTAGAGTGTCTGAATGGGACCTCTTTCATTTTTGGAGTCCAGGTTTATTTTTCTTGTTCTGTCTTTTGGCTGGTCTGTGTCCTGGAGCATTCCGATTTCATAGGAACTACAGACAGGCGTACACACATATGAAGAAATATATAGTGTACCATCTGTTCTCAATAAGGTTGCTGTATAATAGTCACACTTGCACCCATAAGAATTAAGTTTAGTTTATTTAGTTTATTTATTTGTAACACGCACCAAACCCTGGGGTAACTGGGCACAAAGTAAAAGTAAAAGTGCCACCATTAATATCTAAAACCTAATGCTTTTTATGGTATGTTTGTGTGGGTTTGGCAGTATATTGCACGTTTTGGAAGCCAATTTCCAAAATGTTCATGGGGGGATACACCCCTGGGTGCCACCCTTCACGTGGGTCGGGCTTGCTCGCTTACAATTTCGTCCAGCAAGTTTTTCGCCCCCCCAACCACCTTTCAAAGTCACCAGCCGCCACTGATACTCACGATACATATAGTTCAATTACTTACTAAATCATACACACAATAAAAGTGAGTACTAATTACATTATTTAATAACAAGCAATATTTCAAATGTGTACATTAAAAAGTGCATATGTTAATTATATGGGAGGGCTGTCCTCTTCTCAAGTGGGGACTGCGGGATATAGAACAAGAAACACAAGGAGGGTACCCACTGGGAATTATTGTATACTCATCTCTAGATTGATTGATTGATGATTTTTGTATATTTAGCTCAAAAGAGGTTACGTGATTGCAAACCTGTGTTGGACAGTATTCACGAATGAATACAAAACAAGTCAATCATAATGTAAAACATGATATAAAACAGATTATTATACTAGAATGTTTTAATGCATATTAGATCAAACACACATTTTCAGAGAATAATAGTGATTATCCTCCAATGAGATTATTATTAACATATACATGAAACATATTTAAAAAACAACGCTTGCAGTTGTAAGAATGAAAAAAATACTAACACAAGTTATCTCTTCTGAATTAAGGGAAGGCGAAGGGCCCCTAGTACGTTTCTGCTACTAAATCACAGCAACCAACTAACCTGATTATAGCAGGGACACTGAAAAAACAGGGTCTACGTGCGGATGCCACCTTAAACAGTAACCCAGCACTAGAAATGTGTTAGAAGTGGAATACACTATACGTTTCGGTGGAAGCTGCAATGTGCACCACCTTCAAAGGATGACCCTATGATGAAACCAAACAGTGATCTCTTAGTCATATCTAAAAAATAAAAACTGAAGTAGAGTCAATAATAAAAGACCATGCACAGTTGCTTGATAGAAAAAGAAAAAGAAAGAGAAAGGTTTGCGCCCCTTCACCATCAAGCAGTGAAATTAACTCAAACATAACATAAAATAAAAGGCGTATTTGTAAAGCGCAAGTTCATCCCCAAAGGGGCATCTTGGGGCTAATAACAGATGTTTATTGTTACCCAACTTAATAATACTCATTGGGCCTCATTACACGGAAGGCGGTAATGGTTAACGGCCACCGTTAATGGTAACGGTGACCGTTAACCATTACCGCCTTACTACGAGGTCCCTTAGCGGGTTGGTGCTTTAACGCCTGCTTTTTGCAGGCGTTAAAAACCAACCCGCTAAGGGACCTCGGAGCTAATTACGGCACCGCAAAATTGCGGTGCCGTAATTAGCGCCTTCCCCATTCCCATAGAGCCCTATGGGGCAGAAATGGGAATGGGGAAGGGCAATGGCGGAAGGGGGATTTACCGCCCCACCAACCTTGGAATGGAGCGGTAAATCCCCTTTCCGCCAAGGCGGTGCCAGTATTTTACCAGCATGAGCCATGTCACTGCCTTCCGTGTAATGAGGCCCATTATTGTATTGACCTCGTACGGATGAAGGGCTGAGTGGACCTGCTGGGATTCGAACCTGTGATCATGAAGTCAAACACAGGCCCCAATAGTGGATGCATTAGTCCACTGAGCCACAGACCCGGCCAATATTTGCTCAAATTAAAGAAAAATGAGAAGTGAAAAGCACTTGAAAGCCTGTAAAGGCATACAGCTACCTACTACACAAAAGACTGTGGGGGTCATTATGAGTTGGGCGGTAAGGGATTACCGGCACCGGTAAGGAGACCGGTGCCGGTAATCCCTTACCGTCCAATTCCTAGGTCCCTTAGCGGGAGCCTCAAAGAACGTGTGGTCTGACCACACGTCCTTTACGGGTCCCGCTAAGGGACCAGGGTGCTAATAACGGGCCTGCTATTTGCGGGCCTGTTATTAGCGCCTTCCCCATTCCGATTGAGCCCTATGGGGACTCAAATGGAATGGGGAATGGTTGGTTCAATGGGGACTTACCGGGTCCTCCAGGGTCGAAATGACCCGGTAAGTCCCCATTCAACCAGACCGGACCCGGACCCGGTATGGGAGGCAGCCATGGTGCTAATAGCACCATGGCTACCGCCCAACTCGGAATGACTGTCTCTTGCTATCATATAATAGCCCATGGTTTACCCTTGCCGTTACAGCTAAGGGAGTCAGGAGCGAATTGTCAGGACCAGGAAATGAAAATGAGATGCGTTTCTTTAAAAAAGAAATCACAGGATTGTTTAAGGCTCCAAATGAGCTGTTTACGAGACTGAGAAAAGTGTCATTAAGGCGTTAGGGTGCACAGCCCAACATGTTGGAGGTACCATAGCAGGCTTACCTGCTGACCAGAAAAATCATCAAAATCAAGCACAAGCTTCAAAATCAAGGTATCCCAGCTGGAAAAAGTAGAATTTTGAAAGATATGTGCTGGGGGTCATGAGCCTGCACAATGAGGAAGGAACGAGACAATGAAAAGTGGCGTGAAAACACCATTATGCTGATATTGGAGGAGCCTCAATGCGAGCTTTAAAAGAAAATTCCAATCACTTATGCTAGCATATGAGGGCAACCCGTGCACCTTGAGGACTGGAAGTATATGGTTAGGGTGAACATAACGTCTACTGTCGTCATATGCTCCCAAATGTGGCAGGAGCCAGGCAATCTGATGCAATCTGATGGAAGCGCTCATGCAGTAATAGGTGTGGAACAACAGAGGCAAAATTCCAAGGAAAGGCCCACAATGTAAAGAAAGCCTAAATGTGGAGTTAAGAGTCTAAGGCAAAATGAATTGGTCATTGATGCCCTCCAAATGAGAATGTGATCTATGTATCCAACGGGCCTCTTTGTTAAGTAGTGTCCGCTGCACATTGGGGCATTTTTTACAGTATCAAGTACCCACCAGCTTAAATTATCCACTGAGTGGTACTCCAAGTAATGTGAAACAAGGGAAGCTGTGGTATTTTTGCCCCAAATGCGAGAGCGATGCTCAGGAATTCGCACATGTACTGCTCGCTTGGTTTGCCCTAGAGAACTAAGGCCACATGAGCATTCAATACAGGAGATGGCCCCTGTAGTCTTGCAAATGGTGAGGCTGTGGAGGTCCCATGACTTGATCCTTCTGGCAAACTTGCACACATTACAATGACCACAGGAATCATGTACATTAATAGGACGTACATTCCATCTATGTATGTTTCCGCGTAATTATCTCGGATGTGAATGTACCAGAACATCTTTGAGGTTTTTAGAGCTTTTGCAGGACACCATGGAACTTGGCTCTTGTGGCTTATTAAGTTGAATTAAAGGCCAGTATTTTTTCACCAGCTTTTTCACAACAAATACATTTGTGTTGAGAGTCAGGACGCAAACCTGTTGGTCGTTTATTTCTTCTCGAAGTCTGGGGGCAAGAAGTGTCTCCCTCGATGGGAAACTAGCTTTTTTGAGCAAATGGGCCACTGCGTTCGACTGGCCTTCAATCAATCAATAAGATTAATGGCATAATTATGAATACATTATAATTGTTAATTTATAACGCGCTTAATACAGAAGAAGTTCTAAGCGCAGAATCAGGATTTCAACCTGTGTTGAGCTACGCTGTCTTGTTTCCAAGACAAACGTGTTGCCCCTGAGCTATCCTTCCTCCCTTGGCATGTCTGTAATAAACAGAAATAGAGTTACAGTTGCGATATAGTCATAAGAATTGTCCCTATTGGAGGCCCTCCTTGGCACTGTAGGTGGAAGCTAGTAAAATTCTGAAGAGTGTTGCGATCAGTGGATTTTTTGAAAAGGGAGCATTCAAGTGTCCCACTGTTGTTCCTGATCACTGTGTCTGGAAAGTTAATATTTTTCTTGCTGTGTTCCCGCTGGAACCCATTTCAAGGATTACGAAGGTTAATCACATCTAGGAACTGATGGAGGAAGTTCTGCGTGCCTCTCCAAATGAAAACTATGTCCTCTATATAACGACCCTAGATCGTAATATTGTCTCAATAGGGATTTGGGTCATTAAGGACAATTTGCTCCTTGAAGCTGCCCATGAACAAGATGGTGAGGCTGAGTCTGAGAGCAGCAACTGTGTCCCTGGACTGAAGGTAGAATTGGTTATTTGAGTTGAAATAATGTTTATGAAGTGTCAGAGACATATGTTCAATTATGAACTATATAGGACAACGTTGCTGGAGGTCACTCTGTATGAGGTGTTCTCTAATGCATTCAATTGCTTTGACCTTGGGTAAGCGGGTATAAAGGCATCTAATATCCATGGTAACCAAGGTGCTGTGCTCAGGGTCGAATGACATGCCTTTAAATAGTTGTATAATAGATAATGTATCTTTCAAAGTCTGTGTGAATTGGCAGAAAGGTTGTAGAAATATATTGACAAATTTGCTGATAGGCTCCAGGATGGAAGCACATCCCGACAAAATAGGTCTACCAGTTGGTTTAATGGGATCCTTATGGCTCTTCTGGATTGCAGAAAATGAGGGTATGTGCTTTTCTGAATGATTTAGATACTTATATTCATCCCTAGTGATCCATTGTCTTTGTACTGCATATTTCGTTCTTCTGCAATATAAGTGTATCATTTCAGCAGAAGGATCATTTCTTAGAGTGGCGTCCATCACCATATCTCTGTACCTTGAGACCACTATGCCCCCATCCCTGTCTGCTGGCTTAATAACTAGTTCAGTATTGGATGTCAGTGATTTGAGGGCTGATCTCTCATGAATTGTCATATTATGTCTGCTGTGGTATGTCTCAGAGTGTTAAGGTCTTTCAGAATGCACCTTTCGACTGTGATAATGTCTTTGGAGATTAGGTTGTCCGAGGATGTGAAAGCTGATGCTACCTTGAGACTTACATCTTCCTCTCTGGGTGTGGGCTCATGTTCTAGAAAGAATGATTTAAGTCTGACCTCCCGAAGTATTTCTGCATCTCAGTTTCTACAGAAGAACCAGTCTGTAGGATTCGTTGGCGCAAAGGACAATACCTGTGCAAGTACCCTAAGCTGTATTAACAAAGGTTTTGACCTGAAAGGTTAACAATAGGTAAAAGTGTGTTTTCTTTGATGGGCGGAAGGTTCTCCTGCAGTGCCATTGTAGTCTCCGGATCCCTCGTGTGCGAAACTCAGTAAAATATGGATCCCAGTATTGCTCTCTCGGCTGTCCTCTGCCTAAAAAAAGGTCTTGTGACGTGGGCAGGTGGAGAAAATAAGAATTGTAATTGTAGTACACCTCAAAAGGCGAGTTACTACTGGAATCAGAAAAAGTGACACAGCATCTGCGCCCCCATTGTTTAGAAGGTAATTGCTGGGATCTATCAGCGATACATGTCTCCAAATAAATGGGGTCCAAGCAAGAGCAAAATCCTCAAACTTGAATTCCCAGAAGACTTTTGAGAGTGTCTTGGTCTTTTCAGCGAGGGTGTCTGTCTTGAAATCGTCAAATTCTCGTCAAATTGTTTTAACTATATCTCTTACCTTGTTCAGTTGTTCGTCAATGGCAGAATTGGACAGAAATGTTTGTTCTTCTGCATCAAGTTCCTTCTATAAACTGGTACTGATGCCTTGAGCAGTCGAAATAGTGAGAACCATTAAGTCGCAACAAATTGTTGTTGTGATATAGCTGGAATTGGTTGTGTACTCTTTGTCCGCTAAAAAGAGTCAGGGATGATGTTTGCCCTGAGGTATTCATGAAGGAAATGCCCATGTAGCTCGGTTCTGAATTATTTCTTTCTTCAGCCTTAGCAGGTCGTCACTATTACCCAAATTAGGTTTAAATTGGCTAGTGCCGGATTGATCCAAAAAAGAGGCACAACTCAGGATCTCTGAAATGTGTTCCTCAGAGAAACAAAGGGTAGCATTTCCTGCCATATCAGTAGATGGAAAGCACAATCAGGACATGTCAATAACTGGATGAAGACCCACTCTGACTTAACCAAAGATAGCTGTGGACGTGACTAGTGACAAACAGATGGATAGAAAACCAAACAGCCAAAAAAAGAATCAAAAATGTGAACAAAGAGAAATAAATTGTAGCGCCCTAAAACAGCCGTGACTGTCCAAAATCTATAGCCCGGGAGGGCCTCCCTCTTCTCCATATAAAGTGTACAGGTGGAATCCCAATAATCTTGAAATAAAGGACAATGTCCACTGAGGGCAGGTCCTGGGTCTGCCCAAATAAAATAAGCCTCCAATGGGTGTTTCTACCAAACTAGGCTGTTTTCATATGAAGGAAAGATGTACAGTGGCTATCATGCCAGTGATGAAATAGATGGAAGACAGGTAAGTGGCAGCATGGGCTCATTTTCCCCATTTTTGCTTTTAAGATACAGACCCCTATTTTCCTGGTGTTTGTATATGCCCAGTATGATGATGGGAGAGGTGGCATGGCTGCCTCTGTTGGAACATGGCCTGCTGGTTCGATGTAGGAACCGAGGTAGGCATGGTTGATCAAACAAGCAGCTTAGTTAAACCTATCTTTGATTGGGCATGGTGAAGGATGTTTCCACCATCCAGCACACGTGTGTGGTATTGCTGCAGCTGATTAACAGAGCACAGCCGAAGAGCTTTCAGATGTTTGGACGTGGGTGGTATTGCTGCAGCTGATTAACAGAGCACAGCTGAAGAGCTTTCAGATGTTTGACAAGTGGCCTGGCTGTGCTGGAAGCCTGTTCTCAAGCCATTGAGCATCCTGCCTGGAGTGAACATAGGCAATTGCTGGATCTACAGCAGCAGCCTATTCCCAGTGGTCGAAGTGGGCGTGGGGCGGTTGAGAGCAGTGCTCCTATACTTTTTAAAAATACGTTTTACTGTTCCTATACCTTTATTTTAAGAAGAAACCATTCCGGAATGATTTCGTTTTAAAATATAAGTGTAGGAAGCAGTTGAAGCTTGCACTGCACTGAACGTTACTTTAAACAGCAGGTGCATTTGTTTGGGGGTTTGCATTGTGCATGGGAGGGGGCGTTGCGGTGGGGTTTGTGGGGAGTGGGGCAGGTCAGCAGGGTACATAGTTCCATTACTTCTTTTCCTACACTCACTTCGACCACTGCCTATTCGGCATCCTCCTTAGCCTTAGAAGAGGCCTCTGTTTTGGGAGTTGAATTTGTATCTGTTTCAGAAGCCGCCTGGTGCTTGGCCGGTCGGACATCCTACTTTGTCTTAGCACAGACCTCTGCTGCTGTTGAAGCAATTCCACTCTGAGCCTCTTGTCTGCCACCCAATATTTCAGCGCCTTCTTTAGGAATGTTCTCATCTGTCAGGATTGGTCCCAATGAGCAGCAGCCATCCACCAGGTCCCTCACCTTCTCCTCATCCTGTGTCTGGTCAGCCTCCATGGCTGACACTCTCACAATGATGCCTTATGAGAACATGTCAGCCAGAGGGATTGAATGTATGGGTGCAGGCGATTGCAGTGAGTTAGTCGTAACTTGTTCCTGATGGGGAACCAATCCCAAAGTCCCTTGAAGAGATGCTGCTGACTGCCTACATGCCCTGGGAAGAGAAAGCTCCATGGTAGTGGTGATGCCCTTAAACACTACCAAGCGATCCCCATCCCTCATGTGTGGTGTCTGAGATTCAGCCACAGTGACACTGTTAATTCTGATGAAGTTTCCTGGTCACTGTGACTTTGGAGACACTATCTCTTCCTAGCTGAGGGCTATAGGTTGATGTCATTGATGGGAGGGATTGTGTCCAATGAAGCATCTGACTCTTTGCATAAACTAGATCAAAAACTGTTTGCCCATGATCAGGTGCCCCACTGTCATCACTGTCTCTATCCCCATCATCTCCTTGTGTCCTTGTCGTCCCCTGTTGGCAGAAACAGGAAATTAGTGGTCAGGTTTCTTAGAACTCTTCCCACGGTATACATATATGTCATGACTCTGTTCTGCCCGTACCTTTGTTATGTCTATCTCCTAGTTCAAGTTACACTGCTGGAGTGACAATTATTCACCGGATTGTATGTGTACTTGGGTTTTAGTTGAAATGTACTCGCTGCATAATTAATGGGTTGTGAAAATGCATGTTCACATTCCTCTTTGCTAATGAAGTTGGTATGCTTGTAATGGGTGGATGGCATACATGAGACAACAGAGTAATGCCCATGTTCTGACTCCAGAAACAACATTGTACATATAATGGGGATATGTATTTGTGTCTAATATTGCTCCAACAGTTACACTTGCATATTCTGATTTGTAATACAGCACATACATGCTACAATAAGTGTTCGCCATTTCCTGTGACCAACTCAGGGTAATTTACATCAAAGTATTATGATGGAGCTGACAACATGCATTCCATCCACCAGGGTGTGTGGGTGGTCAGGTCATTGTTAGGGTGGGCTTTCAACGTATGAACCATCCTTCCTGGCTCCTACTCTCTCTGACACATGTGGTCTTGCATGGAATTGCCAAACATATAGTCTAATTCCTCCACCTTTCATAATAGTACTTTGAACGTGTAGGGTGTGGTATGTGGGGTCGATGAGAACATTTTTAATGGATTATTTCCTTTCACAAGTCAGCAGGTGCCTTACATTGCGATGAAATTACTTCTGCTCTGCAGAAGTACAATGATGTGTAGTAGCTACCTACTCACACTCCTATAAACCAACAGTGAACCCAATCATAAAAGTAAAACAGAACCATCCAAGAGATATAGTTTATTGGCCTTTTGCGGTAACATGGGCAGAAGTAAGGCTATACTCTCAGAAGGGGTCTGAATGTGCGGCATTAGCAGCTCAAACAGCAACAGTACAACAATTCCAAAATAAAGGTATTTCCAATCAAGTTTCTACAAAAAATGTACTTTAATTAAACAACTCATTAAGACAACTTAAAATTAAAAGTACTCTCAGAAACACACCCCTGTAAAGGAAGACATAGGATGCAGAACAGGATTGCATAACACTCTGTGCACACTTTGTCAGGGAGGAAGGCAAGAAACATTTCCAACAATGTTCTTCAAAAGGAGGTTTGTTATAAAAAGGTGCACATGGGATTTAACCCTGCTGTTCCCTAGGACCACAGGGTGGATCAGGGGAACAGGGTTACTTGAAAGTACATTATTCCAATGTTAGACATTTTAACAGTGTCCAACCAGGCTTCAGACTGTCTCTGGATGGAACCAGGTTTTAAGGCATTGAGTGATGTTGAACCTAGGTGGCAAACCAGCATCGAGTTGGGTTTGAGAAGGTGCTCTGTGCAGTTTGAAGGTGGCATTGACCAATGCAGGTCAAATAGATCACCATGACCATTTTGAAGATCGAGCTTGGTACTAAATGATGAGTACCACTGGTTCAGGTTGACGAGTGATGCAATGATCCAGCTATTCAAACTGCGATGCAATATCCAGGTGATTCGATGCTTAGTACATTGTCAAATTTGTTGGCACCGTGCACTGATGTCCGAGCCGCGTGAGGCTTTCCTGGGGTATTGTTGCACCAAGCTAGTTTGATGATGCAAACAGCAGTGTTTTGAAATTTGAGTGAGTGCAAAAGGCAGCATTGGCGGGTCATATTGGTTCAGACGTGGTTTGAATGTAGCTCAAATCAGTTTGAATTGTGAAAACTGACAATCTAGCTGTTCTGGCTCTCAGGATGCTGTGAGACCCACTGAAGGGGGCTTCTGGACAAGGTGAGTCCCTTGATTCTCGTCAAGACTCACCCCCAATCTGCCCTGGGTGTGGATAGTCAGCAGATATTGCCTCTGCATTGGAGCACTCTTTCTTCACCTCAATTACTGAGGGCTTTGGAAAGATCAATTCTCTCAAAAGAGGTCCAAGGAATTGTTTCTAATGTCCTTGAAGGTCCAAATGTAAATCAAGCAAGGAGCATGAGACACCATATTTTGTAGGCAAAATGTTGCATGGGAATGTTGGAAAGCAAGCCTGCTTTAAGTTGTACCATACCTGTCCTTGAGACAAGTGCCCCCTGCCTTCTGATGTCATACCCAGAATGCCATTTTCCATAGGGCATCTCCATCTGGGAGAGCCCAAGCTTGGCAAGGAAGGCGTTACTTTTCCTCCCAGAGAGTCAACAAGAGCATGCACTATGTCCTCTTGTCTTATTCACTGGAAAGCAGACAGGCAGGTGCCTGAAATCCATGTAGTCCAGCCCCCGCAGCAGGACCTGGTTCGGGTCTGAATGAACCCCTTCTAAGATGGCTGCTGCTGGAATATACAGAAACTGCCTACCGGAGCAGGCACACACCAACATGGCATGCCTTGGTTGTCCGGAATCGTTTCCTGTTACCTTGCCTATGGTCCACCAGATGGTGGAGCCGGAATCATCCCAAGGCAGTCATCTAAGGTAGCAGGAGTTGTCTTCTGCTGCCCTGCGCCAACATCCTACTATGGGGATATCCAGCCCCCTCAAGCCAGGACCCGGTTCGGGTCTGAATCACCCCCTTGTCAGAGATGGCTGCCGCTGGAATAGACAGAAACTGCCTACCGGAGCAGGCACACACCTACGTGGCAGGCTGGAATTGCTTCCTGTTACCTTGCCCATGGTCCGCCTGATAGTGGAGCAGGCATCATACCAAGGCAGTCATCTAAGGCAGCAGGAGCTGTCTTCTGCTGTCTGCTGCTTGCCACAATTGTCTGAGACTGAGCAAAACCATACTGCTCCTACGGTCATTCAAGTCGAACGTAAGTCTGACGTACTTAAAGGTACTGCCGGCACTTATTTTGCAACATGTATCGCCACACTTCCTGTGACATATCCAGTACCCCTGCCCAACCCCCTTCCTCACACCCGCTGCTACTTTTGGTGCAACCAATAGCCCCAGCATGCTGATAATACACTCAGAAACTGTCCCCCAGCACCCAAGTGTAGCAAGCATGCCTACCTGCCAGCCGCTCCCCCGCCACCTCTTACACATATGCACTCCCTCAAAGTTTGGCAACGGACTGGGTCCATCCCTGCAACGCGCTCCCGCAGCCGACTTGCTCATCAAGGGACTACCGGCAGCACACACCAGTCACAGAACCCCCCCTTACACATTCACACTTATGCAATCTCCCACTACCCCAGAAGCACTGAAGCTACCTCCACATAGTGTGCCGGGCAATGCTGCCACCAGCCAACCTCCAATCCAACACCTCCCCAATCATGCCCTTACCAAGGTAACCAGGACAGCTGTCAGACCCCCATATGTGCACAGCACCATCACTCCTCCAGGAGAAACCACCAACCTTGCACACAACCAGACCCCTCTCCAACACACTGAGATCTCTGTCCATTGCTGCCCCACCCCATCTATCACCAAACTTACTTCAAATCAAAAGAACGCTCCAGCACCAGCCCCTTTCAGAGAAAGAAATGCTAGGCTATGCTGGAGGACCAGCAGTAGCCGCCCCCAACCACCTCCCACCCCCCAGCCAAAGGAGTCACCTTGGTTCTAGATCCCATGCATAGGGCCCCCTACAACAACTAAGAAAGCCAATGCCCATACTCAAAGCAACCGATTATTACACCTATTTACCGGCCGCCCCACTTCATCCTCAGCCACCAGCAAAAAGCAGCCCTTATCCCCCACCTCCATACGTCACCACACCATCCCCCCAAGATAAAACTAGCGCCAAATCCACACCAGAACTGAGCAACACAACCAATAGACCCTCAAACATCAAGCTCCTGAACACTATCACGATCTTCCTGTTGACATCCCCCCAAGAACCCCAACTATACTCCCTGCTCCATGGAGCTTGTATCAACGCAAGATCACTGACTGCCCATGTCTTGGACATCAATGAACTGATAAAAATCTAGATATTCTCGCCATCACAGAAACATGGCTCCACCAGGCTTCATTCCCTGCTCTATCTCTTGCACTTCCTGAGGGTTCACCATCCTTAGGTGTGACAGACCAGACTCCTGAGGTGGAAGCGTTGCTCTCATCTACAGGGATTCCCTCCAAATCAGACCCTGCAGTAACTCCACGGAAGGTCATTTTGAGCGCCTTGCCATCAAACTGTCAGCTACCCCCATAAACTCCATTACCATACATGTATTCTACCGTCAGCCAGAACCCACAGCTGCTTCCGGGGAACATCTCAGTCACACTATAGGCGATAATATCAAGCCCACCTCAAGAATCATACTAATCGGTGACCTCAACCTAGGCATTGATGACCCAACTGATACTGCAGCTACCTTGGATTCAAAGACTGTGTCTCATCTCCCACCCACAACAAAGGCAGAAGGCTTCATTGGATAGCTGACCTAAACAGCCAGGTCACCATCACCTTCAGCACCCCCTGTCCTTGGTTAGACCCCCACATCATTGGATTCTCATTCCCTTCACAGAAATAACCACCTCCATCCCTGCCCACTCTTAAACTGTAACGCTCACCTGATTCCCACAGAGGCTTCGACCTGTTCTGGACTGCTATGACCTCTTCTAAGGTGATGCGCAGGACTCGGAAGACGGACTGGACCGGACCCCCAAACCTCGCCAGTCTGGCCCGTAGAAGAATCCTTCTGTAGATGGAAAAGGGGATTAACTGTCTGCTGGATAATGTGTTGGATTCCCCCCCTTCCCCCTCTCACACTCCTCGAACCCCCTCCGCAATTCCCCGTAGAGTCTCACCTTAGAGTCTGAAAGGACAAGCTCTCCATCCTGCTTCCGATGCGAGGGCGTGTTGATTTCCAGTTACTTCACTGGATCTCGGGTTTGGTGAGTATTCAACTCTGCTTGACTTTTCCGATATAAGGCCGTAAGTATTCAGTTGCAAAAGTTCAAGCCTTAATTGTCCGTTGTCCTTTTCTCTATTTCAGATGCAGGATGAAGAATCCGCGTAGAGGAATGGATTCGCCGAAGGTAAACTCTGGTGAGTCTTTTTGATGGATGGTTCCCTTAGTGATCTTACTTTCACCCACTAATGCGTGTGTCTTTTTCCCCTTAGGTGCCGATGTACAGAAGTGCCAAAGAAGCGGCGCCGACCCGAGGTGAGGAAAGATTGTCCCAACAATAATCAGGTAAGTCTTAAGGTGGAAGAATCAGGCCTTACTCAATCTGTTCCTCCGCTCACCTTTGTTTTGTCTCTTTTCCTCCTTAGGCGCTGAAAGGCGACGGATGGTGCCAATGGTCGCTGAAGAGCCCGAGGGCGCCTTGTGAAGGTGAGTGGAACGCGGCGCTGCAGCGAGCGATGCGATGCGCTTCTAAAAATAATGTCTTTTCTCAGGATCGTCGGAGTGATGGTTCCGGACTCTGGATGGAGGTAGGTAAAGTTCAATTATTAACCTTTCTCTCCTTTCCTTCCTTTTCAAGTGTTCCAGGTTGCAGGCGGGCGTGGCTGGAGCCAGGATGCAGGAGCAGACACGGTGAGCGTCCAGCTGCTAGATGCAGAACAACGCGAAGCGTGAGCTGCTGTCTCGGCGTGGTTAAAATAGCCCCCAAAGTAGTTCCAGGTAAGTATTCTTCCTCAGACACACTCGAGTGGTAAAATAGTCCCATAGGTAAAATAGTCCCTTTCAGACCTCAAGGAGGTCTGGATCCGGCAGCATGGTCTGCATCAGGTAAGTCCATCCAAGCACTCCCACAATGAGCCTGGCGCCTATGGTGCCAGGACTGATGCCTTCTATGAGCCTGGCGCCAAAGGCGCCAGGACAATGTCCAAAGAGCCCCTACAAGGGGTTGCTGGGTCCCTCCCTGGGGACATGATGTCTGCTTTCGGGGACGCTGGGCTTGAACTGGCTTCCCGGGAGTAGGCATCATGACAGCACTCTCCCCCAAGGCCCCTCCCAAGATTGTTCCCTCCGGGGGTTTTGGTTTGTTTGGGAAGATCCGGTGGAATTTCTTAATTAATCGAGGTGCATGTACATGGTCACTGGGTTCCCACGACCTCTCCTGAGGCCCGTATCCCTTGCAATCGATTAGATAGAAAAGTTTTGACCTTAACATCTTTGAATCTAAAATGTTCTTCACCTCGAATTCAGGTTCTCTATCTATTTGAATGGGTTCTGGAGGCTTGATTAGTCTGGTTCCAGGTTGCACTGGTTTGAAAAGTGACACATGAAAAACAGGGTGAATTTGCATGTTAGCTGGTAAATCAAGTTTAACGGCCACTGGATTGATTATGGCCGTAATGGAGTAAGGCCCAGATATTTTGGATTAAAAGTTCGAGGTCCCTTGAGCGATAAGTGCCTGGTAGCCAGCCATACTTGGTCCCCAATCTGGTACTGAGGTGCTTCACTCCGATGCAGGTCAGCATTCGTCTTGTATTTTCTCTTGGCTTGTTGTAAATGTGTAGTTGCTTCTTTGAAGGCTTGGGTAATTGTAGAATGCAGATGGTCCACTGCGGGCATTCCGAGGCCTTGAGGCGAGTCGAGGTCTGAGGTTCGAGGGTGATGCTCATATAAAGTATAAAAAGGACTTTGCCCAGTTCCAGAGTGTACCGAATTATTATATGCATATTCGGCTATCCAAAGAATGTCTTTCCAGTTACTTTCAGATTGCTGCAACATACACCGTAAATATTGCTAAAGGGTCTGATTCGTCCTCTCTGTTTGACCATCGTTCTGAGGGTGGTGACTAGTCGATAATCTTACATCGATTTGTGCCAATTGACAACATCTACGCCAAAAGTGGGAAATGAATTGACTTCCCTGGTCTGAGATTAGTACAGACGGGAATCCATGTAAACGAACAATATTTTCAAGGAATTCTTTGGCTAGAACTGAAGCTGAAGGTAAACCTTTCAATGGAATGAAGTGGGCCATTTTGGAAAATAAATCCACAATAACAAGAATAGTGTTATATCCAGAACAAGGAGGTAAATCCGTAATAAAATCCAATGACAGGGTGTGCCAAGGTGCTGGCAGAATGTCTAAAGGTTGAAGGAGACCGGCTGGTCTTTTCTTTTGGCCTTTATTTTGGGCGCAAACACCACAGGACATCACAAATGATTTAACATCTTTTAGCCAAGAAGGCCACCAGAATTGTCGTTTCACCTTTTCTTCCGTCTTGGCAATACTGGGGTGCCCCTCTATTAGTGTATCATGATAACGAGAAATAACGAGCTCTTGTAATTCCTTGTGTGGCAGAAATAAGTGCCCTTGGAAATAAGGTAAATCATTATTTATAGTAAAGTCAGATCCCTTGTGTACCCAATCCTGTAAGTCTGTAGGGTCCAGGAGTTGTTTAACTCTAGCTTCAATGTCTTCAAGCGTTTGTAAAGAAGTCATGCCCAAAATTCTCTGTTCGGGAATTATCGGTACAGGTTCTGAGTTAGTATCAGTTTCTCCCATTCCTATTCGGGATAGAGCGTCCGCTTTGCCATTCTTACAGCCAGGACGGTAGGTGATTACAAAATCGAATTCCGCAAAAAACAAAGCCCAACGGAGCTGTCGAGATGACTGAGCCTTGGCGGTCTTTAAATACTGTAAGTTCCGGTGGTCGGTGATCACCGTGATGGTATGTCTAGCGCCAAGAAGATAATGCCGCCAGGCTTTAAAGGCGGATTTAATGGCTAACAGTTCTTTGTCAGTGATTGCGTAGTTAACCTCGGGTGCCGAGAATTTTCTGGACCAAAATGCAACGGGATGCAGTTGGTTAATTTCGGGATCTCTTTGAGACAGGACAGCTCCCATGGCTAGGCTGGATGCGTCAGTTTCGACGACATAAGGGAGATCTGGGCGTGGGTGCTTCAATACAGGTGCGAAGGTGAATTTAGCTTTTAGTTCCTGAAAGGCCTGCTCGGCTTTTTCAGACCATTCGAAACGTTTATTTTTCCTTAAGAGCGCAGTGATGGGTTGAACCACACGAGAAAATTCCGGGATAAACCTGCGATAAAAATTGGCAAAGCCAAGCATGCTTCGAACACCTTTCACGGAGCTAGGCGATGGCCATTTGAGGATAGCATCCACTTTTCGTGAGTCCATGCGGACTCCTTTAGGTGTCAGGATGAAACCAAGAAACTCGACTTCTGTGGCATGGAAAACATATTTTTCAAGTTTAGCAAATAGTTTGTGTTGGCGCAATTTCTCGAGAACTGTCCTGACATGTTTTCTATGATCAGATTCCGAAGAGGAGTACACAAGAATGTCATCGATATATACGACAACACAAACGTCGATGAGTTCCCGAAAGACATCGTTCATGAAGTATTGGAAGGCAGCCGGTGCATTGCACAATCCAAAAGGCATCACCTGGTACTCGAATAGCCCATATTTGGTGCGGAAGGCAGTTTTCCATTCAT
The DNA here is from genome assembly GCF_040938575.1 of Ambystoma mexicanum. NCBI lineage: Eukaryota > Metazoa > Chordata > Amphibia > Caudata > Ambystomatidae > Ambystoma > Ambystoma mexicanum. The sequence continues at coordinate 1,333,835,536 of NC_090937.1, forward strand.
CGCCTTCCCTTATTTGCACCAGATGGTAGGCCCCCCGGAGATCTAACTTGGTGTATATGCAGGCATCCTTAACCTGGTCAAGGAGTTCAGGGATCAGAGGCAAAGGGTATCGGTTTTTAACAGTTATCTGGTTCAATGCGCGGTAGTCAATACAAGTTCTGAGGTCGCCTTCTTTTTTAGGCACGAAGAATAAAGCAGAGGATGCAGGAGACTTAGACGGGCGAATGAAACCATTGGCTAGGTACTGCTCTAGATTTTGTCGTAAATGAAGATTCTCTGGTTCGGTAAGGGCATAGATCCTGCTGCAAGGGGGTTGTGCACCGGGCAATAGATTGATCTGGCAATCGTACGACCTGTGAGGCGGTAGAGTGTTGGCCTGTTCCTTTTGGAAGACGTCTTGAAATTCTTGGTATTCTGGCGGCATTTGCAAAATGACAGGGGTTACTGTAGCTAGGCCAATATTTGGATTTCTTGCATAACAGGTTTGTGCACAATCTGGAAAGGTTATCCTCTTTGCTCGCCAGTCAATTTGAGGATTATGTGTTTCCAACCAAGGGATCCCTAGAATTACTTGAAATTGCGGAGCCTTGATTACATCAAACACAATTGCCTCCCGATGTCCGTCTTGACCCAACAATGTCTCTTCAGTAATGGAGTGTGTTACCGGCCCAGAGGCGATTTCGGTTCCATCCACTGTGGTGATGACATCCTTACTGGTTTTAGGGCAAAGAGGGAGGTTGATCCTGGAAGCCAATTCACGATCCACATAGTTTCCTATAGCACCACTATCGATGTATGCCTTAATGGCATGTAACCGCCCAGGCTGCTTTGGATTTACGAGGACCATTGGCATGATGAAATGCGAGGTCAGAGAGTTAGTTTTTAAGCTCGGCAAACGGACCCCTACGCTTGTCGGGCGTGGTCGTTTCCCGACTCAGATTCCATCAGGTTCTTATCAGCGACTCCTACCGCCTTCTTAGACGGTTTAATAGGGCAATCTCGTAAAAAGTGTCCAGAAGCCCCACAATAAAGGCATAATTGCATTTGCCGTCTTCGTTCATGCTCTTTTTGAGTTAAAGGTCCTTTAACCCCTCCAATTTGCATAGGTTCAGTAACATCGGCACCCTTGGGGTTAACATGGGTTTTGACCAAAACCCGGGTCTCAAACTTGGACCGATCTGCCTTTCTGTTTTGAAGTCTGTGATCTAATTGGACCACCAAGTCTATATATTCAGAGCAGTCTTGGGGTGGATTTACGACCTGGGCCAGGACATCCTTAAGTTCTCCACGTAGACCTCGATGGAATAACGTGATTCTTTTATCCTCCGGCCATCCAGTCTCCACAATTAACCTATTGAAGGTTGCGATATAGGCTAAGAGGTCCAGGTTACCCTGTCGTAGGGATAGAAGCTCGTTGTCCAGGGCCTGTCCCTGAGAATGCCGCGCAAAAAGTCTTTCCATGCTTGTCTGGAAGGCTTGAAAGTTCCGAAGAATTGGGTCATCTTGAGTAACCAGTGGAACTGACCAATCCGCAGCACTGCCGCTGAGATATGATAGTGCAAAAGCGACCTTGGTTTGGTCGTTAGGGAAGGCCCCAGGTCTGCAGAGGAAGTGCAATCGGCATTGATTCATGAATACGGCGAACCTTTTGGGGTGCCCGGCAAAACGTTCCGGTGGGGCCAGTGGCATATTTCCAGGTAGATTAATTTGCATGGGGTTATTTGAAACCACTGGGGCGGAATTACCCCAAGAACCTGGTAAAGGAGTTTGACCAGCCTGACCTTGTAATAGCTGTCTGGCAAGATCATCAGTTCGTTCTTTAGATACAATTAACTCTCTCCTGAGGGCATTCGTCTCCTGGCAAGCGGAATGAACTTCAGCCCGTAATTCCCCCAATAGCTCGGCCAGCTGGTCTGTCTCGGAAGTCTCCATAGCGCCCGGGTGGGAAATTGTAGGTAGGCTTCGCGTTCTGTAACGCTCACCTGATTCACACAGAGGCGCCGACCTGTTCTGGACTGCTATGACCTCTTCTAAGGTGATGCGCAGGACTCAGAAGACGGGCAGGACCGGACCAACAAACCTCGCCTGTCTGGCCCGTAGAAGAATCCTTCTGTAGATGGAAAAGGGGATTAACTGTCTGCTGGATAATGTGTCGGATTCCCCCCCTTCCCCGTCTCACACTCCTCGAACCCCCTCCGCGATTCCCCATAGAGTCTCACCTTAGAGTCTGAAAGGACGAGCTCTCCATCCTGCTTCCGATTCAGGGGCGCGTTGATTTCCAGTTACTTCACTGGATCTCGGGTTTAGTGAGTATTCAACTCCGTTTGACTTTTCCGATATGAGGCCGTAAGTATTCAGTTGCAAAAGTTCAAGCCTTAATTGTCCGTTGTCCTTTTCTCTATTTCAGATGCAGGATGAAGAATCCGCGTAGAGGAATGGATTCGCCGAAGGTAAACTCTGGTGAGTCTTTTTGATGGATGGTTCCCTTAGTGATCTTACTTTCACCCACTAATGCGTGTGTCTTTTTCCCCTTATGGGCCGGGGTACGGAAGTGCCAAAGAAGCGGCGCCGACCCGAGGTGAGGAAAGATTGTCCCAACAATAATCAGGTAAGTCTTAAGGTGGAAGAATCAGGCCTTCCTCAATCTGTTCCTTCGCTCACCTTTGTTTTGTCTCTTTTTCTCCTTAGGCGCTGAAAGACGACGGATGGTGCCAATGGTCGCTGAAGAGCCCGAGGGCGCCTCGTGAAGGTGAGTGGAACGCGGCGCTGCAGCGAGCGATGCGATGCGCTCCTAAAAATAATGTCTTTTCTCAGGATCGTCGGAGTGATGGTTCCGGACTCCGGATGGAGGTAGGTAAAGTTCAATTATAGACCTTTCTCTCCTTTCCTTCCTTTTCAGGTGTTCCAGGTTGCAGGCGGGCGTGGCTGGAGCCAGGATGCTGGAGCAGACACGGTGAGCGTCCAGCTGCTAGATGCAGAACAACGCGAAGCGTGAGCTGCTGTCTGGGCATGGTTTAAATGGCCCCCAAAGTAGTTCCAGGTAAGTATTCTTCCTCAACCACGCCCGAGTGGTAAAATAGTCCCACAGGTAAAATAGCCCCTTTCAGACCTCAAGGAGGTCTGGATCCGGCAGCATGGTCTGCATCAGGTAAGTCCAAGCAAGCACTCCCACAATGAGTCTGGCGCCTATGCTGCCAGGACTGATGCCTTCTATGAGCCTGGCACCAAAGGCGCAAGGACAATGTCCAAAGAGCCCCTATAAGGGGTTGCTGGGTCCCTCCCTGGGGACATGATGTCTGCTTTCGGGGACGCTGGGCCTGAACTGCCTTCCCGGGAGTAGGCATCATGACATAAACCTACCTTAGCACTGAGCTCCAGGAAAATCACCACCAAAGAATCCATATCCCCCTCCCTCACGCCCCTCAGATTAGAATCTCTAGATGTAACTGGCCCCCAAGTTTTAGCAGATTTATATCCCAGCAATTTAACCAAAGCAGTTAACATGGTCGCCTCCCTACCCCCAGAGTCCAAACCAACATGCCATCTCAATTCATGGTTCACCACAGACCTCCAAACCTTGCTTTCTAACAAGAGACATGCAGAAGCCCTTTGGAACAAAAGACCCCACGGATTGCCCTAAAACGGCAGAATTGCAAAATGGCATTTAACAAGATGACAAAGGAATATAAACAAGCCATTACGACTGCAAAAACTCAAATGTATTTATTTATTTTAGGTGCTTATACAATATGAATATACTGTTTCAAAGCGCCCACAGGGCAGGGAGGGAGGGTAGATGACAATGCAATATTAAGAGCTGAGGGGAAAAGGAAGAGGGACGTACCTACTATGCCTTGTCAGTATTCAGAACGTGCAAGTGCAGAAAGGAAAAGGGAAGAGGGGGTAAGTGCTGGGGAGTCAGAGCTTGTAGGATAGCCATGGAGGAAGTGCGAAGAATGTTGAGTGCTACACGGCCAGAGCCGTGGGAGGTGTAAGTGTGAGTCTCCAGAGTGGAGGGTGTGCAAATGCAAAATGCTGTGGATAGATAGGAGCTGGTAGTAATCAGTGAGGGAGGTCAACGCCTGAAGATGCTTAAGGGCCAAGAACACTGATTCAGCAACTGTGGGACTAGCAGAGGAAAGAAGGTGGGAAGGAGGAGGACAAGAGGAAAGTCTTAAGAAGCTTCCAGAATTTGAGAAGGTCCTGTTCAAGGCGCAGTTGGAGGGGAAGGCTATTCCAAAGGAAGGAGCCCGCAGAGGAGAGTGAGCAACACCCTGCCCTCCTTTTAGCAAAACACTTTACACACAATGAGTTGGTGCCAGAGGAGCAAAGAGGTCTAGGGGGAGAATATTAAGTGAGATAGAGTTGAAGATAGTTGAAGATAGTGTGGTCCCCGGGCCCAGACATCCTTGTGGATGTTGTAGAGGGATTTGACTTTAATTTGTGCAGTAACCGGGACCCAGTGAAGACATTTTAGAGCAGGAGAGATACAGTCCCTGGGCTTAAGGCAAAGGATAAGTATTGCTGCTCTATTCTGGGTAAGCTGAAGGGGTCGCAGAATGGAGGAAGGAAGATTCAGGAGAAGGCTATTACAGTAGTCAAATCTAGAGAGAACTAGGGCTTGGGTCACATTGATACTATGGGGGAAAGTGAGAAAAGGTAGAATTCCTTTGAGAAGGAAGAGTTGGTAGTTAGACTTCTTGGAAAAATCCTGAGTGTGAGGGAGGAAGGAGAGAGAGGAGTCGAAGATGACTCCAAGGTTTCTGGCTTCAGTTGAAGGAGCAGGGGGAGAACTCAAGGAGGAAGGCCAGAGTGATGGATATCAGTTTTACTGGCGTTGAGGCAGAGATCATTGGAGGCGCCTCAGGACTGGATGGCAGAAAGAAAGTCAGGGATGATGGAGGGTGCAAGAGGGTCAGCAGGGTGTCTGAAGAAGAGCTGTGTGCTGTCTGCGTAACACTGGAAATTGGAGGAGAAGGAAGAGATGAGGAAGCAAGGAGAGCAGTGTAGATGTTTAAGAGCCCGGGGGAGAGAATAGAACCCTGCGGGATGCCAAAAGAGAAGAGAATGGGCCCAGGATGACTTGGGAAGAGCGGTTAGTGAGGAAAGAGGACAGCCAGTCCAGTTCCCACTCCGAGATACCAAGTGTATCGTGGAGCCTTTGTATGAGGATGGAATTGTTAACTGTCTCAAATGCAGAGGAGAGCTCAAGAAGAATAAGTACCGCTGGGGAGTTGGAGTCAAGAGAGGTGAGCAGTCCTTCACGGGTATTCAGAAGAGCAGTTTCCGTGCCTCTGGATAATCAGAATCCAGATAGATGGTCATGGAGGCCACCAACAACTTCAGTGTGAAAGTTAAGTTGGGGCAAGGCCAGCTTCTCAAGAAGCTTCCCAAGGAAGGTTGTTATGGAAATAAGGCAATAGCTGGCAGGGCAGGTAGGGTCAGAGGAAGGTTTTTTCAGGAGTTGGTGCACAAGGTAGTGCTTTAGGGGAGTCAGGAAAGATCCTGTGGTAAAAGAGTGGTTGAGGAATGGCAGACCTGTTTAGAATAGACCTTCATTGAGTGGACAACTCTGGTAACTTCCTCGGGAGTGACAGTTGAGAAAGAAGGAAAGGAGGAACTACAGCTCTAGAATTAAAAAAGCCAACTCCTGTTCCCATGAATTATTCAAAATCATCAGAGAGCTTGAGGTGCCTGTCACAGCCACTAATTCCATTAACAAGGATGAAAAATAATATGCAAACATTCAAAACCACCCTTACTAATCCACCACTCCCCACCAAAGTACTCTCTGCACATGCCATTTTTAAGGAAATCTCAGAACTAGAAACAGCCAACATCCTAAAAAATCTTAAACCATCAAACTGAAGGGAGACATCTGTGCAGCATCCATAATTAAAGATTGCTCTGAAACCCTGGTGCCATCATCACAAAATTCATCATTGACTTTTCTACTCAAATTCAGTCCCAGCTAGCATCAAGGAACCTTGGATCCGCCCCGTTCTGAAAAACCCTCACTGGACCCTGCAACGCCAATTAACTACTGCCCTATCACATCTGTACCCTTCCTACTAAAGATCCTGGATAGAGCCACATACAACCAGATCCAGACTTACATTGAATCTAACCATATACTAGGGATATGCCAATTAGCTTCTGACCAGACCGTGGTACTGAATTGGCTCTACTGGATTTAAAAATCTGATTTGACTCTTGTGGTCAAACCACCCATCCTACTCCTACTAGACCTATTTCCCACCTTCAACTTAGTAGACCACAAGACCATATGTCACAATCTAACCACATCAGCCAACCTCTCCACCAAAGCCACTTCTTCGATAGCATCCTTCCTAGAGGGGAGAACCATGAGAGTCTTCTCAGACACAGCTAATGCTCCTCCCATCCCCATCCCATCTGGCATCCCACAAGGCGCTTGTGTCTCCCCCTCCCTCTACAACATATTCACCAAACCAATATTCAACCTCCTGGATGACATCAGCATATCTTATACCAACTATACCGATGACACCCAAATCCTCCTACCCCTCTCAGGCTCCTACGAAGAAGATGCCCTCACGCTCAACAAAATGTACTCTACAATCCAAACTTGTATGGCTACCAACTACCTGGGTCTGAAAGACGACAAGACTGAGATCCTTCTGGCAGGCACACCGGCCATGCTGCAGAAACTTAGCCCCCAATAAACCTCCTTCAGGATAGACAAGTTCCATATCCCTGCTTCAGCACACTAAAAATACTGGGCGTCCACCTGGATGCTGCCCTCTCCCTCACCAAACAAGTAAGTGCAGTGGCCTTTTCTGCAACTTACACAGCCAAACTCTTCAATGCAGCAAGGCAGTCCTTGATGCCAGAGAACTGCCTGACCATACCGAGAGGTACTACTGGTGCAAAATTTGATTATTATAATGTCCTCTTTGCCGGGACATACAAAGAGAATATTAACAAACTACAGATAATCCAAAATAACGCCCTCTGAGCTGCCCTAAACATCCCCAGAAGAGACCACATTTCAGCTGCCAGAAGACAGGCGCACTGGTTCCCTATACGGGAAAGCATTATGTTCAAAACTCTTTCCATCACACACAAATGCTTGAGCAACACCGCCCTGCAATACCTCTCCCAGAAAATTGAGAGCGTGAAATCCGTCAGACTAGTTAGGTCTCTCTGTGGTGATCACTCATCCTACCTAAATGTTAATGTTAATGCAGAAGGTATTGATATAGCGCACCGTCACCTACAAAGTTGGTCAAGTGGATCTGTAAACAAAGGGGTGGGGTTGGGTTAGTTGGTAAAGAGGGTGCAGGAAAGTGAGAAGGTGGTGTCCTGTTGGCAGCTTCAGTTCGGTTTTCACCGTACACTGAGCTTGGGTGTGAATAAAAGATCGAACCCAGTCCTCGAGTTCTGTAGTTGCAGATTATTGTGTTGATTGTTTGTTGTTTCAGTGTGGTGAAGTGCGTGCGGTTTACTGCAAGAGAAGTGGTTGTGTGGGTTTTTGTGTGAGTTAAGTATGCAGAAATGTGAGGTTTTGGTTAGTGGGTTATATGTCTCTTAATCCTTGTTGTTTTGTTTAGTGTGTTTGTTTGTCTTCGTGGTAGGTACATTCTTTCTCTTTCTTTCCTGACTGTCTAGTTTCTAGGGCGGTGAAGTGGCTGGTTCCTAGCTTAGTTATTGAGCTAAGTACACTGGGATGGGTGAGTATTATCCCTAGTACAATAGTGGTGTTATATTATTCCCTGCTCCTTCCTATCCATTTATTGTTGGTGGTCCATTGGGTAAGCATATTCTTTCTCTCCCTTTCCTGACAGTCTAGTTTCTAGGGCAGTGAAGAGGCTGGTCCCCAGCTAAGTTATTTGAGCTTAGTACAGCCAGTTGGGCAAACATTATCCCTACTTAGGTAATGGTGTTATATTATCATTCCCCCACCCTCTAACTATTTGCTGTCGGTGGTCTATAGCTGCCTGTGATTGATGTGGGTAAGGTGTTATTGCTAGGTCATACCTTGCCTTCCTTCCCGATTGATCTATGGATGTTCTCTGTTGTGGTTATAGGTGGTCTATCTTCAGTTGATAAATGAATAAGTTGTATGTCAGTATATCCTTACTTCTGTCAAGGGTCTGGCTCCTCTCTCAGCCTAGTTCTGCTGTGGATGCCCATATGGGCATTCTTTCTAGTTATGGAGTGAAGAGCTAGGATTTGATGAGTTTCTTGAATTGTATGTGATCTCTTGTGTTCTGTAGGTTCTTTGGTAGCTCGTTCCAGGTTTTTGGTGCAAGGTGAGAGAAAGAGGATCCTCCAAGTTTTCTTTTGATGTATGATTTGGGTTCCAGACAGATGTCGCTACTGGATCTGAGTGGCCTTGTAGTGTGATGTACGTTTATTTTTCTTCTAAGGAACTCTGCACCTTGGTCGTGCATTGCTCTGTGCGTTAAGCACATTCATTTGAACTTGATCCGCTGTTTGAAGGGTAGACAGTGTAGCGTTTTCAGTGCTAGTGTAATGTGCTCTCTTTGAGGTAGTTTAAGGAGCTTAAGGGGCAGTATTGCCACTGCATTATGTAAGCGTTGGAGTTTATTTAGGGGTCGTTCAGGCAGGCCTAGATATAAGCTATTGGCGTAGTCTGATCTGGACATAATGAGAGCAATGATGGTGGTTGTTTTGTTTGTGAATGAGAGGAATAGTAGGATCCTTTTTTCTGCTTGCAGGAGAAAGAAGCATTTCTTGATTAGGGTGTTTACTTTAGTGAGTTTGGTGTTCACCAGGACTCTCAGACTTCTTACAATCGAAGAAGTGGCTGGGGTTCTCAACATGTTCTGTTGGCCATGGGTTGTAGAGTTTGTCTTCTCCGTTTTTTGTGATGATCATTATTTCAGTTTTGCCTGGGTTGAGTGTGAGGTAGTTTGAGCTCATCCAGTTGTATATTTCACAAAGGCAGTTCTTTAATGTTCAGTTATGTTTGTGTAATTCTTGTATTTTATTGACTATTTGTGTGTCGTCAGCGTAGTTGTAACAGGTGAGGCCATGTCTTTCGATGATTTTAATTAGTTGATACAGGTAGATGTTAAATAGTAGTGGTGAGAAGGATGGTCCTTGTGGGACTCCGCATGATGATTCTCTTGGGCTTGATTTGAAAGGTTTCATCCATATTGTTTCTGTTCTGTTTGTTAGGAAGGATTTGATCCATAGTAAAGCATTGTCAGTGATTCTGAATTCTTCGAGTTTCATGATAAGGATGTCGTGGTTAACTGTGTCGAATTCCGCAGAGACGTCTAAAAGTATCAGAGCGGTGCTGTTGTTTGAGTCTGCATTTGCCTTTAGATCATCCCAGATTGAGATAAGTGCTGTTTCTGTTCCTCTCATCGGTCTGAAGCCTACTTTTGCCTGGTTTAGTAGGCGGTGTTCTATGAATTTTTGGGTTGTTCTATATATGTGTGTTTCCAGAAGTTTAGCTGGGTAGGGGATGTTGGAGAGGGGTCTGTAATTGGAGAGGTCCTCTACGGTTCCTGCTGTGTCCCTGAGGAGTGGTTTGATGTATGCAATTTGAAGGATTGTGGTACTCTCGATGTTGAGATCGATTGGTTGAGGATGTTTCTGTAGTATTCCATTGATGTTCCTTATGAGAGGATTGATTTGTAAATGGCATGAGGGCAGGGATCCACTGGGGAGTCTGAGTTGTTGCTTTGATTTACCAGTTTGAAGAATGTCTCAACTGAAATGTGCAGGCAGTTTCGGAGTTTGTTCCGGTGTTCCTTTTATCGTTTGGTGTCTTCCGTGTGGCGGTTGCATGGTCTGTTTTGTATGGTGTGTTGGATGGTCATGATTTTATTTTTTAAATGGTCTGCCAGGTCATTGCATAGTTTCTTGGATGGTATCAGAGCATTGTTGCAGCCGGGTGGGTTTTATATTTTGTTTATGATTTCAAATAGTTATTTTTGGGTGTGTGGTGCTTTGAGGATTCTGTTGTCGTAGTATTTCCTTTTTGTTTTTTGTATATACTTTTTGTATGAACGGGTATGTTGTTGAAGTTTGATTTTTTTTCCGCTGTCTTTGTTGATCCTCCATTCTAGTTCTAGTTTTCATTTTTTCCTTTTTATGGCACCTAGTAGAGGAGTGAACCATTTTGCTGTCACTCTTTTGTGGGATGGATTGAAAGTTTGTTCTTTGGCGATCTCTTAAATTGTTGTGGTGATCCAGTTGCAAAGTATATCTGTTTTAGTGTTCAGTTCAGCTCTGTCCATAGCTGTTTCTTGTGATTTGGTGATTTATAATAGTTCCATTAAGTTGGAGTTTTTTATGGTTCTCCAATTTCTTTTCATGATGATTGGTAGCTTTTCCTGTTTCTTGGTTATTGGGGAGGGCAGTGTGATTACGAATGGGATGATGAGGTGGTCGCTCCAGAGGATCTGAATTGGTGGCGCCGTGGTAATTAGTTTTCTGTTGATGAAGATTGTGTCCAGTGTTTGTCCTGCCATGTGGGTTGCTCCTTTGACCAGCTGATGTAGCTCCATTATTGTTAGTTAGCTGGTAAGAGATTTTTGTGAGGTTGTAGTTTCTCCGTCGAACCAGATGTTGAAGTCTCCGAGGATAATCAGGTGGTTATGCTCGATAGCTAGGTTAGTGATTGCTTCTATGAAGGTGTCTACGAAGGCTGCATCATACATTGGTGGTCTGTATACCATTATGAATTTCAGGTTTGTTCATGGATTTGTTGATAGACGTATTATTAGGGATTTACATTTATTGATGTTTAATGGGTCTTCTGCTTTACTTTCCAAGCGTTCCTTGTGGATGATTGCCAGTCCACCACCTCCTTTGGTTTTCCTGTTTGCTTGGATGCATTTGAAGGTATCAGGCAGTCAGTTATTGAGGGTGATCTTGTAGTTGTCATCTAGCCATGTTTTGGTTACGAAAAGGATGTCAATGTGTCCGTCACTTAGGAGGTCATAGATTTTGGTGGCATGTTTGGACATTGATCTTACATTAATTAGATTGCAGTGGATATTTTTGGTGTGATTTGGTTTGATTGTTGTTTTCGGTTTTGATTTGTGAGTGTTCATTTGGGGTGCTTTTAAGTTGACTCCAATAGGTTGAGGTTCTGTGAAGGCGGATTTGTCTGTGAATCGGTCTGTGAGATTGATAATTGGGTTGCTGACTTCTGTTGCTTCCTCACCTCTTATCATTCGATGTGGGTATCAATAATGCCCTTCTGTTCTTGTGATGTAGGGAGTAAGGGGGTTGGTGTCTCCCAATTCGCTTCTTGGGTCCACTCTTCTTTTGTTCCATTTTTCGGGGCGGGAGGTTTATCCATCTGGAAATGTCAGTGTCATTGAAGTATTTAGGTTCTTTGGTTGGTGTGGGGTACAGTGTAAGGTATAATGATTTTTCTCTTAGGATGTTTGTTCTGTCCATAGTATTGTTTGGTGTTTTTTTTTCTGTATTGAAGGCATCTTCTGTTGGTGGCGGTTGAGCTTGTGCAGGTGTATTAATTGTACCATGTTCCTTTTCTCTTTGTCAGCGTCCTATTCTGCGTCAGGGCATTTTGCTTCCTTGGATGGGGGAGTTGGTCTGGGAGTTGGGTTTATAGGGGCAGTTGTCCAACTGTTGTTCATTGTGCCAAGCTAGTGTTGATTTTAATCCTCTTAAGTTGTTGCCTCTGGAGTTTTCGACGGTTTGTCTTTGTTAAGTCGGTTGGGTAGGGTGTTTCTCTTACAACAGGAGGGCTGTCCTGGGGTGTATTGTACGTAGGAAGGTGGCGTGGCTGTTTATGGGCTATGGGTGTGGTAATTTAGGTGGGGATTGGGTAGTGGTTACTGGCTTTGGTGGTTGCTGGGTGTTCAGGGGTGCCGGGTTCTTAGGATTAAATTATGCCAGGTACTGATAGTATCCAGACGGGTGGCAAACAGGAGGTGGAGAGCCTAGGTTGTGAAAGTAGTTTGCAATGAGTTGTACTCGGGTCTAGGATATCAGATGTATGAAGGGATCTAGGTTTCGGCGGTAGCCAAGCAATGATTAAACAGCTTGATTCTTGATCCTTGGACATCAGCGGGTGGGTCACAGGTCTGCAAGGTAGGCAAAGGTCAAGATTGGGACACCCAGCTATCCAGGAAGGGCGTAAGCTTTACAGAAGGCAGGTGGTGATTAAGTGTCAGGTTAGGGACACCTAGGTGACAGGGGAGGTTTGGTTTGTGAAAGTGAAAAGAGCCAAAGGAGGTGGGGTAAGCTTTCCAACTGTAGTTGTGAACCACTGGACCTCCCGCCCCATAGAACTAAGAGGACAGAACTCCTACTGGTCCTTCTGCAAGGCATTGAAAACCTGGCTTTTTGCTTAAAGAGACCTCCTCCTGCACATGCCATAAAAGCTGTGCTATGTGTTATTAACCTGCACTGGTGTTTTTATCTGCATGTCCATGGCACTGCCGCTTTATGTATTATATGTCATGTAACTAGTTTCGCAACATCGCCCTGGTGCCTCAGGGTTTGATCCCTTTACAAATCAAAAAATAAATAAATAAATCGTTGTCTGGGCTCACAGGGATGGCACTGGCATGCTACAGATGAGATATGGCTTATGTGAACTATCAACCACCAGACCGAAATATGTAAGGCATACATATCCAGATTATCCTGCCACAAGGTGAGAAGTTTATAATAATAATGATGATTCTGGAACAGAGGTGTATACTTAAATGCACTGTGTTATATCCGCTTTGAATGTCTGAAGCGGCTGTGTTTGGATTGCATTTTGATGTTTGCCATTGTCATTGGTGCTTTCCTCTAAGAAAGTGCAGTGTGGAGTCGACCTTTGGTTTGCCAGGCGGTCTGTTCCGTTTGGCATTTTGGTGTTTTGGCACTGACATCTAGCACTGACATCTAGTGCTGACACTGAGGGACTGAGTTGGGGGCCGTTGCAGCGTCTTTTTAAAGCAGTAAGATGTGCTTTGGTGCTCTGGGTCACCGTTGGAGGAATAGCTGGTTCAGCTTGTAGTACAGCCAGCGTGCGACTCTTCTCAATCCCTCCTTCCACTTCACACTTAGCTATAGTGGTGAGTGCAAATTACGCTTCATGGACAGTAACAGCTGCTGCATTTGGTGCGTGCCGAGCGGTGATGGTGTTGGTACTTGTGCTGGGAGAGGGCTGTGTATTTTTTTAATAGTTATTGCTTTTCATTTTTACAGAGTGAGTGACTCATATTTTGGTGGGTAAGGATGCCTGTCAAAGTAAAAGCAATAAGAAAGAACATGAGCTATAATCTGAGAATTAATTAAACAAAATATGACTAGGACGGCACACAGGTAAGTGTAATGGATTAGAACAGGGGTTAACACAGTGTGAACCTTGGTACCCTCCTCCAATCCCACAAATTAACGATGGGAGCAACCAAAAAGGGAAAATCACAGCATATTTTCCCGCAGGAGTGAATGAGCCCAATGATGCTAACAGCCTACTTGAACCCTCGCTTAGTGAGGAAGGCGATAGTGCTAGTTCAAATCTCGCAGACAACAACTCGCTGGTGAGGTTATGTTATTCTCTGCAGAATGAAGTAGCTGCAGCAGCAAAAGTAATTACATCATTTGAGGTTGCAGGGCCTCTGCTGTCGAGTAGTGTGCCACAACCAGAAGAGCTATGCTCACCTCACTTACCTGTGCGCCCGAATTCGGCAGTGGCCACTGATGAGTCAGTGCTATCTTCACCTGATCAGTTAGTTGTGGAGGACATTCAAAGCACTCTTGCTACACTTCAGTTTGCTGTGAAAATCCTTTATAAGCCCTGTGGCAAGACTCACAAGGAAATTAAGTTGTTTGGAGATGCCCTGTATATGATTGAGCGTAAGGTAGAACACCAAAGTTGTGACCTAACTGTAAAATTTGAAAAGTTGATTTGAGTGCGTACCAACTGAAATCAGCTACCACAAGGGAAAGTGGCAGATGCTTCATGGAATCGAACAGTGGATACGCGTGCGGCAAAAAAGATGTGCTAATCCGGAAACACGTACGCCAGCAGGAAGCAGGCGTACGCGGCCCTGCGCAGCATAAAAGTGCACGCAAACAACAAACAAGCTCAGACTCTATGATGAATATACCGTTCCTTGCAGCAGCGGTCGTGGGACACCGCAGGAGGAGGAGGATAGTCAGGCCCAGAATTTTTACACCCAGGAGCAGCTTTTTTGGGATGCCTGAGGACCAGGTGTATGGGAGGTACAGGATTCCACCTCACATAATACTCGACCTGGTGAGTGAGTGGGAAGATGACCTCACATCACCCACTCTGTGCTCCCAAGCACTGAGCCCCTTGGAAAAGGCGCTCAATGTACTGCACTTCTTGGCCACTGGTTCATTTCAGCAGACAACTGCCATAGTGGGAGGGGGGTGTCACAGGCCACGCAGTCACGCTGCCTACACCAGGTGTTGGCCATCATGACTGCACGCTCTTCAGTCCGCAGGCACATATACCTGCCCAGAACAGCTGCAGAAAGGCAGGCTGCCATCCCAGATTTTTACGGGGTGGCACACTCCCCCAAAGTGCTAGGTGCCATTGATTGCACCCATGTGGCTCTACGTCCTCCCAGGGCAACTGAGCACATCTATAGAAACCGCAAGCACTGGCATTCCATCAACGTGCAGGTAGTATGTGATGCCAAGGGAATCATCGACTCAGTATATGCCAACTATCCAGGGTCCACCCATGACAGTTTCATTTACAGAATGTCACCCCTAAACCGGGACCTAGAAGCTGGGGGGCATGGCGATACATGGCTGCTTGGTGAGTATAAATGCCTCTGCACATGCATGCACGGCAGATACTGAGTAATGTCACAACCTCACTAATGATACCCATCATCACCTCCCCAGCATGAACATGATGATGCCAATTCGGAACCCCTCCACACCAGCCGAGGTAAGATACAACACAGCCCATATTGCAACCCGGGGCATAGTGGAGTGCACATTCGGAGTGCTCAAGTCACGCTTTCGCTCCCTTGACCGCTCTGGTGGGCATATGTCCTGCACACTGTTGCAACCCGCCAGGGCCTGTCGGTGGATATGGTCCCACATCCCCAACCACATGCACGGCCGCTGCGCATGGGAGGGGAAAGGGCACGTGGTGAGGCAGCCCGTACGCGGCTGGTGGCTAATTACTTCACCTAAAATCACACCCCTGTGGAGTGTACACAGCCCTGGCACATACCAGCTGACAATCAATGATGATGACATAAGGGACAGTCAACTGTCACAACCATACCAGCCTGAGATTGGTCACCTGTAAGCGTTACATTGTGTGCATCCCTACCTACCAAAAGACAACCAATGCTGTGTCACAAAAAGACACACATTTATGCTGCATGAATGACTACCCCCTTGCAAAATACAACATGAAATTAGCACTATGTCACCCAACCCCTCCCCGTCTCCGCTACCCACCACACCATGGCATGTCATGCAATGTGAAAGCAAACAAAGGAATGAACAACACATGACACAAGTGTCACAAAGTGCACTGTCCCAAATGGAAACAGGCCACAGACAATATGCTCCTAGTAATCAATAACAAACAGCACACATGACCAACCAAATACCAGCAACAGAATACAGCAACACAGGATGAAACATTGCCAAAATATGACAGTACAAAATCATAGTGCAAGTCTTACAACTTGAATAAGCCAGCACATCCAACTGCAGAGTGCTGCTGTCAGGCAAATGTGTCAGTGTACTGCATCAGTGTACTGCATACAACATGAACTGCATCTGCAAAGGAGATGGCCTTGTGAAGACATGATGAAGGTACCTGTGAATAAGGAGGAAGACATGGATGCACAAGCACATATCAATACACCATGCAGTGTTCAATACAACCATAATCCCCACTAGGGATGTACACACAGTTTTGACTACAGACTGCCCACACAGCTCATGGGAGCCCAATGTCACTGTATAAGTCACTGTCACTTGGTCACACCCTTTGCAAGCCCATGGAAAGGGGAAGCAGGAGGGGTGTGTGTGTCAGGAACCCAAGCATCTAACCCAAACACAGGACAATCCTGCGTGTGCCCAGCTGGAATACACAGTGGATGCCCATGGGAGCCACACAAGGCAAAACAATGGCCATGTGGAGTCTGGGGGGGGCACCCAGGAGGTTCGAGGACAGGGGGCACACCAACACCCACCTGCGTGGATGTTGCAAAAAAATTAAATACCTCCATGGGCTCATGGCCGGCACGGCTACGCCAATGTGAGAGAACTGCTGTCGCTCTCTTCACCCTCTGCTGCTGCATCAGGAGGTGGTGGTGCTATGGGAGGCTATGGTCCTCCATGGCAGCAAGCATGCGGGTGTTGAAGGTCTGATTCTGGAGGATGATAGTGCGGAGATCCCCATGCAGCACCTCACGGGTTTCCTGCATTTCTGCACACATGGCCTCGCTTGAGGTCCGGATCTCCTCACGGGTTGTCTGCAGCTCAGCTGAGAGCGAACGTGTGAGCTGCTCCAGCTGCTGTTCTGCCCTAAAATTTCGGGTAGCCTCAAGTTCAACCAGACTCTCCCTGAGGAAATGGAGTTCTATCCTCATGGCTTCCCTGTGGCCCTGGGACTCTAGAGATATGGCTTCACGCAGAGTGTCCAGTGCCGCCCGTCGGTTCCTGTTGGACACCAACATATCTTCCCTGTGTGATTGGCAAATGGAGTCTGTTGCCTGCTGCTGTTGCTCCATCTGCCTTTCAGGGGGGAGAATGGAAGTCGCCATCCTTTCCATTGCCTGAGCCATCATTTCAACCGATGCTCCCTGTTGTGCTGCTATACTGTACATGGAGTTTTCCCATACAGTATTGCCTGGTGGCGTACGGCCAAGGCGTCGGCGGGCACCACACCTGTTTGGGGCAAGGCGATCTGCACCTTGCTGTGCTGGCACTGCCTGAGGCTGTATGACTGCATTCCCCCTCTGATCTGCTGGCCCAGGAACAGGATCAGATGTTGTGGAGTGTGACCCTGCATCTGTAACCGCCAAAGGCGGACTTACCAACACTGACATCCCCATAGAGGGTTCTACCCCTGGTGCAGGTGGGTTGGACAAAACAGAATCCCTGCCAGAAACACTCACCTGCGACAGCACATAAGTCTCATCATCCAATTCAGCACCTGAATCATAGAGGTCTGGGGAGGTGCAACCAGAGACACCTCTGGACATTGTGGTCTGCAGTAGGATTGGGCTTTCACCCACCACCACACCACATCCTCCACTGGTGCCTGGTCATGGCTGAGATTCCTCCTGGGTCTGCACCATCTCCACCACCTCAACAGCATCAAGTGCGTCATCACCTGCAAAAACATGAAAGACAACAAATGGAAGCAGGCATGAGCACCATAGTGCACACATAGGTCTGACAAGCCAGAGATCCAGTGCATGAATTACACATGTCCCACATGACTATAACCCTGGCATGCATGCACTGTCAATGAGTTGGAAGGGAAGGCAAAAAGCAGACACTGAGGACACCAAGATGGAAAAGCAACACATTTGCTACATGCTGGGTAGCACTGGCATCACACATTAGCCTGTGAGTGGCATGTCCAATGCACATACATGACACATGCCAGCACATAGATGGCATGTAGCATAGCCATGGTACAATTTACAAGTACAGACATATGTCAGTGAATGAGTACTGTCACCCATCCATGTGAGATGGACATGATGAGATGAAAAATGCAAAATAGTGTGACAAAATACGCATGTGCCACACACTGCAACACATCCAGTGTACAATAATACAGTGATGGCATGCAGATGGATACATCAATGGTTGGTCACTTCAACATGACACGAAAAAACTATCATGTTCTTCATTCAAGCAGGCCCCATACATTGCTGTGAGCAGGCCCTTACTCAATCAGCCTGAATGGTCTAATCATTCCCATAACAAGGTAATTAATGTGGCTCAATGTGGGGTGTAATCAATGACAGAAGCATGTCACATATGTGGCATTAGGGCTGAACAATGCGTTGCAAAAATGGGAGAATTGAAACTATCAGGCTGAATGAACAATGAAAAATTCAGAACAATGTTGTTGCAAGATGACAGTTCAAGGGCAACTGCAGTAATGTTGCGCTAATTGGCTACTGTGGTCAGAAGGGATATTGTCATACCCAAATCCAAGGACGCTGAATGTTTTAGAGGAAGCACATGGGTGACCCATACCACTCAGGACTACACACCCTCATCTGGAACTCAATCTGAACACTCACCCATGCAACATACATATGGATTACACACTCAATTCATTTCTATCCTCATCGTTGTCACACGCATCCGCTAATAAGATCTGCATGGGCACTCACCGGACAATGCTTCGTAATCTAGTAGGTCTCCCACGCCTTGGATGTGTTCCTCTGTGATGAAGGTTCCAGCAACAGACTCATGTTCAGTGAGTTGGTTGTCCTCTGGTGGAGACCCACCGCCAGTCACCAGAGTAGAGGCATGATTGGAAGCCAGCTTGTTCTTTGCTCTGCCATTCAGGTCATTCCACCGCTTGTAGCAATCATCAGCTGTGCGCCTCACAAATCCAAGGGCACTAATGTGGTCCGCGATGGTCTGCCAGTGTGCCTTATGTTGACCAGGTGTGGTCTTGCACCCTGCAGTCACCACCATTTCACGGCTATGTGCCGACACATAGGTCACAAGTTCATCAAGTTCGGCGTCATTAAAGCTAGGCTTCCTTGACATGCCGGAGTGTGTAGCCGTGTCTGGGGTCTCAGCCTGTAGTGCCAGAGCACCCTTCTTCTTCTTCTTTTAAGGTGGTGCGGATCCTGAGTGGCTTATGCCGCTCTGGTCAGTAGGGGCAGAAGCGCAGGTGGACCTGGTAACAGAAGCCTGTAAAGGCACAATGACCATAGGTCTTGGTGCAGGCATTGGCTGCAGGGTGATGTTGGCAGGGCTGTTGGGTATTTTGTGTAGATTTGGGTCCTAGCGGTATTTTCTTACCACCAAAAATAAAAGTCATTTAGCAATAATCACTCCTTATATTTAGATTGGGTTGGTATTATAGTAGTATAGTGGTGAGCATTATTTCAGTACACTAATATATTTAGTTGGTGTGCATTTTTACTTGTGGGCATGATTTATTTGTTTTATTTGTGGCCCCAACATCCAGATCCCCTTATTTTTGTTTAGATTGTTCGTGTGATCACTAGAGAGACCTCAGGCCTACATTTCAGAAACACCACATTTTCATACGGAGAGCCACCTTGGGCTATTCTCACTGACTTATCTACACCAGCGAGCTAAATCATGTGGTATATCACTAATTTATTACATTAGTGGACTGTATCCAGAAGTCTCTCTTTCTGCTGACTCATTTACCTCCAGCAGACTATTCCAATATGTCCCACTCAAATGTCACACACACATATACTGAGTGGAACCATGCACACAGCTATTTCACTGCCAAGTCTGATTTTTAGCTACCTTGTTCTTTCTGTTTTATCTATGAAAATTGACAATTGCACTGTCTAAAATCTTCCCCATATTACCAGTGCTATAATGATATATGCACCAAGAAAATAAAAAAAATAAAAAAACACACTACCCGTCTGTTTTCAGATATTTTAGTGTATTATAAACAATTGCATTTGAACACCATCTTACCCTTTTTACAGAAATAACTGGAAGTTTCACAGCAGTAGAAATATTCAGTTTACTTTATCTGTAACAAAATGAAAAGGAATACAGCAAGAGAACACTCAATTTGCAACATTAGACATTATGTTGAATCCAGGAATTTCCTCTTCTACTCTGCCTGAATAGGTTTCGCACACACACGCCGCCCCCGCACTCTGAAATATATTTACCGAGCTTGTGCTGCAGGCGAATTCCTCAGGCTAGTCGCCTTCTGGAAATGGCTCAGTGCCCCCTCTTAAATCATTCCAGCGAGGACATGCATTTGCCGTCAATCAAGCCAGGGTTTATTGACTGGAATTTCCCAACCTGTGTAGCAGTGCACTGGGACCTTCTTCTCAATCAGGAAACTCCCCAGCCACACCAGCCGAGCCTTTCTCCCAGCTGTGCCAAATGCCTTCTCCCTTTCTTTCTCTCCGAGATTCATTAGAAAAGCTCTGTTACAGCCTACAAAACGAGTTCAACCAATGAAATTCTATCATGTCCTACCCTCCTTCTCTTGAACAATGGCTTACTTTTACAGCAAGCAACTGTAACAAAACTGATTTCCTGCTTATTCGTGTTTCTGCTTCCTGCAAATACTGTGGACAGAGCACAGAGAGAGAAAAAAAAATCTGCACACATTCTAGTGTGAGTTTCAGCCTGCCTCATTTTGCACTGGAGAACACATTACAATATTAAAAGTTAGAATTATGTTAGTACGGTTAATGGTGTTAATTCATTAATCCTCCTCTAATGTGTCTCCTGTAACAGAGGCATTTCAAATAAAAAAAGAAAAATAAAATGTGCATTTTACATGTAAAAAAATTGTTTGCATTTTAGATGTAGAAATCGTTTTTGACTGAATAGCCTGTCTTCATATACATATCCATGTCACACTGGCAACACATGCCTTGCTGTACCACAATATAGAAATGCATTAAACCCATGCAGTGGCACTGCATACAAATGCTAAATAAAATAGTCTTACATATTCCCTCCTTTTTTTTTGAAAATTCAGCTATAATTGGGGAAAAAAAACTTGCTCTTTTTCTTCTTTTAAAATGTATGCGTATTGGGATATCTTTCTCTCCCTGTTGTAGTTACTAACATTAGCAACATTTTCATTTTTATTGATAACACCATCAACCATCCACCCATGATGAGGACCAGGACAGCTAAACCCACTATTGAACGTTCCCCCCATGTTCCCCAATTAAACCTTTCCACTTCCATTATACCCAATTTACTAACTGTAATATTGTTTTTTCTTAGATTCATTTTCATTACATGTTTCTCTTTATGATTCAATAAAAACTCCACATCCGGGTCAATTGGAAATGCATCCCTTTGAAAAAATGCAATATTTTCTACTTGGCTTTCCCAAATATCATTTGTCACGTGAAACAATGTTAACCCTCCAATTGACACAATTGTATCCTTTGGAACCTGTAAGTAAAAAACATTATATTTCACCTGTTTAACCACATATGTTCCATGATTCAAGTGCACTACTGTCATGTTTTTTAAACATGTGCTGACCAACCATTTACCTCTGACCATCTTAGCCTGTGCCAGTTCTTCACTCCCCATATTGCTAATGATCACTTCACATCCTTCTGATATACTTGGGTCAGATTTCAAACCACAAATAGCATCTGTGACATCAGGAACAAACGGTTTACCTGGGGACATATAATTTTGTTCTTTAAATTTGACACACGTTTCCAAATTTGGTATCAAGTAAAATTCAGGCTCCCATGACTGGAATGCCACCACTTCTGGAGTCTTAATCTTAATAAATTTGTCTTTTTGCCAAAACCCCACGTTGTGTACCCACTTGGTTTGATAAATAAATTCAGGAGCTACATATGGGATGCATAGTAAAAAACCAATCTCCAACCTTTCCAAGTCCACATATAATGGCATTGCATTACCCATTTCAAATGCAATTTTTACCTGTACCACATCAATTTCCCTCCTGGTCAACCTTTCTATCATTTGATGAATAATATCCTGCTAAATAAAATACAAGGGAATATGTCCTTGAATCAATTGTGAAATTGCAGTTTGAACTTCTCTCATATAATTCATTAATAGCTTATCAACCGGACTCATTATATTCAATATTGCATTTAAGGTTCTGTCATGCTTAATAATTAGCTTAGTCGCCTGTTGCATCATATCCACTTGTTCATTCAGTACAATTGCAGTTTCATTTATGAATCTTATTTGTTCATCCAATCCTCCTCTAATCCCATCCAATGTTTTTTGTATTATTTCTAGGTCAACACTCAGTTGTTGTGCTTTAGCACTCAGCGTTCCTACTGAAATGGCATTGGCTGTTGATATTGTGGTACTTATTATGGCTCCAACTATAGACATTACCAATGAGATCGCGAGCATCACCACTCCTCATTTTCCTCTCCTCTTCTTAATGTCTGCTGAATTCACAAATGTTTTTTCCAATTGCATCAATATATCTCTTATTGACTGCTTAGCATCCTCTTTTCTTGTTTCCAACCACTCTTTAGTCTGTTCAACCTTAATTCCAGTATGGTTCAAATGTTTTCCAATCAAAATCTCAGGATTCAATGGTACGTAGATATTCTGGAAAATCATCCTCCTATCGCTCATGATGAATCCTGGTGCCTCTTCTACCGCGATACCAGATGCTGGTCCAGGCTCAATGACAACCTGTGCTTCTGAATTTTGAAGTTCCCCCCGAATATCATCCTCATTAACCATATTGCTGGTGTCATCTTCAATGCCGATTGCTTTGCAGCCTTGGTCTTCGCCCCCTTCCGGGGCTTCTCCGGAATCTGTCCACATGGGCTCCAGGACTCCATCGTCTCCCGTGACCTCCGGTACAAATATGTTAATATTCTAAATCAAATAGAAAAGAAACAAATTAAGTATATAGCACAATACTAATTTCACCCTTTTGCCAAAAATAAAACATGCTTTGTAAAACATTTCGCCCTTTTTCTTTCGCCTTCTGAAATTAAGCACAGGTTAAAAAGAAAACAATCATACATAAAACAGCATTCAATATTTAATACATTTTCATTCTGCACACCAACTCCATAAACTTCAGCTTCTTATTATTTTTTTTAATATATATATATATATATATATACATATATTACAGTGTTTATGTATCATTATAATAATCAACCATCTTTATTTAACTTCTCTGTCGCTACCTTCTGTCTGGACTCGCTTATTTCACTTTTTATGTTCAAGGGACTTTATCTGTTTGTACACGCTCAAGGTGTTTAACTTCATGTCTGGGGTGGCATGGCTTAATCTGATTCACATGCACAAACTGTTCTGTTGCTGTTTCACCTTCAGTCTTTAAAATTTTATAAACTACAGGAGAGATTTTATCTATAATTCGGAATGGCCCCTGCCAGGCTGCTAGGAATTTGGAATTGTTCTGTTTACTTTTTCCAAAATGAAATTTATACACCTGATCCCCTACACAATATTCATTTACTGTTGACTTTTTATCATAATATGATTTAGCACTGTCAGCAGCTCTTTCTAGATTTCTCTGTACAAAAGCAAATGCAAGTCGTAAATGCTTCCTCAGTTCATCAATGTATTCATGAACTGTGGATGCACTCACAAGTGTCTGCTCATGTGTTCTGTATAGCAGGTGTTGTGGCAACACCATTTTCCTACCTTTCAAGACCTCATGGGGGCTAATACCTGTTGCTTTGGCAGGAGTTGATCTGAATGCCATCAAAACCAAAGGTAAACGTAAATCCCAGCTGGAACCTGCCTCTGCCACAAATTTCTTTAATATGTCCATCACAGACCTATTGCCCCGTTCAACTCCACCTGAAGAAGCCGCCCGATATGCAATATGTAGTTTTCTTTTCACACACAGTATTTGCCATACCTTACTCTTTAGAGCACTAGTGAAATTACTTCCTCTGTCTGATTCAATTTTTTGTGGCAACCCGAACCTCGAAAGCACATGGTTCACTAGCAATGTAGCTGCTGTTTGCGCACTACAATTTGGTGCAGGAATACACTCAATCCATTTCGACATCAAACACACCACACTTAAAATGTAACGGTTCCCTCTGCTCGACCTCTTCACAGGTCCGACGTAGTCTATTTGCAAATCTGACCATGGAAGAGTTAGGCCTCTTTTCATTAATGGGGCTCTATGCATTGGTGAAGCAGGATTAAATTGGGCGCATACTAGACATCCTCTAGTATATCATTCTACATCTTGGGACATATGTGGCCAATAAGCATAATCTTTTAGTATTTTAAATGTTTTCTGTGAACCTCTGTGGCCTGCAGTTATAGCATCATGTGCATGGTGTAGCATTAACCCTCTGAATGAAAGGGGTACCACCCATTGTATCTGTCCTGTTATGGACTCTCTAACCATGAGTCCATCCTGTAATCTAATTTGTTTTTTATTTTTTAATAGCACCCTCAATTCTTCTTTTCCCACACAATAATTTTCTGTTAAAGGATTTTGTTCAGGATCAAGCAAATGATTATAATAGATTCCCAAAATTAGATCATTCTTCTGTGCCTCAATCAAATCTTGGTCTGGTGTATTGTAACTCCATTGTACCACTGGTTGCTCTGTCTCCTTTGGTGCTTTAGAACGTGTTACTGCATCAATCTGTATTTCACCCAGTAAATGTTCAATAGGTAGTAATTCTCCCATCACAGCCCCAATTTTAGCCAGGTGATCTGCCTTATCATTTCCCTCCTTATCCTCTCCTGGAGTTTTCAAATGCCCACAAATGTTTCTCCAGTATATTGTGAAATCATTTTCTGACACCAATTTATCTTTGGCCTGTATCATTTTCCCATGTTTAAGTGGCTTTTTGTTGTATGTAATCATGCCACTCTCTTTCCAGCCAGGTAAATATTCCACGAAACTATTTTGCATAGTCAGAATCAGTCACTAGGACATTTTCACTGAATTTATTATCAACTGCAGTAGCAATTGCTTTATAAATGGCTGCCAATTCCGCTACTTGACTGCTCCTAGCGCCAATTCTCATCCCTATGCTGGGGATGCCTTCTCATTTCAACCAGACATTTCCTATTCCTGACACCAATTGTTTATTACTGTCATTTTCAATGTGAAAAGCACAACCATCAACATATACAGTTGGCAACTCCTTGCATGTCTTTTCATCAAAAGCTTTGTGTGATGATTGTTCAAATTCCCGTAAATTAGGTCCCACTTCTAGTTCGTTTGATACTTGTTCAGCTGCACAGTCATGTAAATCTGCTAAACCCTGAGCGATCGGGCTCTTTTTATTTTGTCCATATCTCACTTCTATAGGAAAAGCCTGTAATGCCAGCGTCCATGAAGTGATTCTGGACTGCGCTAGATTACCTGACCTAATTCTTTTACTCTCTAAAAATTGCAAAGGTTGATGATTTGTTTCAATAATCACCTTTTCTCCCTGAAAAATGGGGCGGAAATGCTGTAGCGCCCAAACAGTGGTTAATAGGGCTTTTTCACATTCATTACATTTCATTTCAACTTGGGAAAATGCCTTACTTGCATAGGCAATGGTTTTGTGATTCAAATCATGTTTTTGCGATAATACTGCTGACATACAATGTTCAGAGAAACCTATTTCTATAAAGAAATCCCTATCCTTTATGGGATATGCTAAACATGGTGCCTTTACAAGACATTCCTTCAGTTTGGCTACTGCCTCAGACTGCTCTTTCACCCATTTCCAGGGCGTATATAGTTTTAGCAGTTTAGTCAATCGTTGAGTGATTTCAGCATAATTTTCAATGAACTTTCTGTTATAGCCTGTCATTCCTAATAAACTTTTAACCCCTTTCACATTTTTAGGGTCTTTTAGTTTTTGTATGGCCTCTACTTTCTTCTTTTGTGGATTTAGTCCATGTTCAGTTACTTCATGGCCTAGAAAATTCACTTTTTTCTTGCACCATTGTGCTTTTTGTAAAGATACTTTGGCGCCTGCTTTCTGCAATTGGCCAAGAACATATCTTATTTCATCAAAATGGTTTTTTAAGCTTTCATTTTTTATCAGGACATCATCCACATAAGCTATGGTTCCTCTTTCCGCTGCATCAGGCATGGCCTTCCTCAAAAATATTCCAAATTCTCTCCCACTATTAAGGTACCCGAACAGAGTTCTAACCCATGCGTATTGAGTCCTGTCAAATGTAAAGGAAAATAAATTCTGTATCTCCTCTGCCAATGGCACGCACCAATATCCAGAGGTGAGATCTAATGTGGTAAACACTTTTGAAATATGTACCTGAGCTAGGCCCTGATCAATGAATGGCATTGGCCATCTGGACACCGGTACTCTTTTATTTAACTCCCTCAAATCTGCACATAGCCGCCATTGACCATTTGGCTTTAACACACCTAAAATGGGCGTGTTGGATGTGCTATGGATAGGCCTGATGATTCCTCGCGATTCTAAATTTTTAATAATCTCTGCCAATGATTCTAAACATGCCAGTGGTAGTCTATACTGGTGTACAAATACTGGACTTCTGCTACACCCTTCTGGAAGTGTGGCCACATGTAAATTAGTTAGCCCGCAATCATAAGCGTCTTTCACAAATACATCTTTAAATTCCATAAATATCTTCCTCAATTCATTTCTATCCTCATCGTTGTCACACGCATCCGCTAATAAGATCTGATCTTCTACCATTTTGGAAAATTCTGGAAAATGTTCTGGTAGGGGAATCTCGGCGCTTTCCTCTAGCTGTGTGGCTGTGTCTCTTTGTAAAGCTGCCACTTTTACATGTTTTGGCATGTCAGCTTCCATCTCGATGGTCTGATTTTCCATTTCATTTTCACTTAAGTCAAATGTTACACAATTCTCTTGATAACACCACACTGTCTCACTTGAATCATAAGGGTACACAGAATGAATTTTAAATATTCCTTTGGGCTGAGAGTCCAGGTATTCTGGCAACTCACCCTTGGCATCTACATACTTTTCAGGGATATTTCCAATCACCATGTTATTTAGATCTGCAGTATAATGTGATTTTTGTATGGCCATTCCTAATGGGGAATTTTCCTCTAAATGAATAGCTTGGCAACTTTTATTATTAATCATAATTTATACAGACCCTTCACCAATATCTACCAAAGGAATGTATTCATAATCCAGGCCTTGATGTTTTATGGATTCATTCAGGCACACAAATGCATCAGAATCTTTCATCTGCTGTCCATTTTTGCATTTCAGTGTTATTGCAAACTGTTTGGTAAATGCAGGGATAATAGTATCTTTCCTCATTTGTAATTCAATTGCATAAGGGACCAGTTGTGCACAGTGATAAGCCCTTCTTTTGTTTTCAAATTCAGGTACCGGCCGACCTAGGCGTGACCATATTTTTTGATTAAGAAAATCTAACACCATACACATTCTGTGCATAATGTCATTGCCCATGTAAAAGTCATTTTGTGTTCCACTCACTATCCATACATTATGATAAATTGTTTTCTTCCCAATACTAATTTTCAGCATGCATCTTCCTGCAATTCGGTTTTCAAAGTCTGGACTGTCCAACCCAGAAACATACTGGTTTTTAATCCTAAATTTCGGGATCTCCTCCCTCTCCATTATTTTTTGCAACAATTTCTCATTAATGAAGCTCCCTTCCTGTTCAAGCGCTAAAGTGTATTTTATTGTTTTAAAATAGTCACTTATACCAACATGAACCCATGGTTGCTCATCTTCCATGTGTATTTCAGCAAGAGTGGTAATGTGTTTTTCTGAACCTACTTTGGGAGCAGAATCCTGTTTGTATGTCTTTTCCTTTAAATAAAAACGTAAGGTGTGCTCATCTATGGCAGTCTGCCATTTTTTCCTTGGGTCCAAGTATATTTGTACAGGTAGTTTTTCATTGTCGCTCTGCATTTTGTCTTGACACATTAATATAACAGTGACACTAGGTATGCAACTATTCTGGAGATATACCTCCACTGCATCATTTGTTTTGGCAACGGTGTGACATTCATTTATGTTGCTGTTTTGTGATTTTAGTTTCTTAGGTCTCAATGGTTTTTTGGTTAAGGACCACAGCACTCCATTTACCCCATCTATGAGAGGAGACAATCTTTTCAGGCAATCTGTCCCCATCAGAAATGGAATTTCACAAAGAGATTTGATTAATACCTCTTGTTTCATTCGTGTTTTCCTATTTTTACGTCAACCTCAGTTATACCTATAATGGGCACCTCCTCCCCGTTAAAGTTATGCACTGGACCTTGATTTTCCTTCACCGTGATCTGATTCTGTGGGGATCTCCCTTCATTGATACTCTTTACCAGCTCCTTAGACATAATTGTGGCCTGTGCGCCAGTGTCAATCATTGCAAATGTTTGGCATTTTTCTTCTACAGTGATGGGAGCATAATACCTGTCTTCAGCTTCCTCTAACACACATAAGAAGCGTGAATTCTTACTGATTTCGGGGCTCACCTTTCTCAGGCCTTTTTCACTTTTGGCTAAACACATTGGTAAATGGAAAGACATTTTTCCCTCCTTTTTGTCCATTTCGGCGCGATAGACTTTATTCATTTCTCCATGTTCAGAGGTTTTTTGGAGTGTGGCCACTGTCCGCCTATCCATCCAGGTGTCATCAGGGGCCACATTACAACCCTCCAACTGAACATGTGTAACAACATCATTCAGCAATCTGTCATTGTTTAATTATGTGCATTTGTGATCATTTAGTGTGGTACCAGCCCTTTCAGTCTCTTCAAAAATATGTGGTTCAAAGAATTCTTCAGGTGATTGACCTGTACCCTCCTTTTGAGTATTTCCTTTTTCTGCCTGTGTTTAGTCATTGTTCTAAGTGTCCAGGGAAGAAATTATAGCATCCCCACTTATTCCCTGTTTACTGGTATATCCCATGCATGAGTCATTTTTCTTAAATCTGTCTCTTTGTTCTTTTGGAGTTTCAGGTTTTCTTATTTCATTTGTACAAATCTTCAATGTTTGATTTAGCTCTAGGTTAAACCGTACCTCTCTTTTAGAAGTATTTGCACTTTCTGTTACAGTTCATTTACTGGCATTTTTACTTTTAAATCATTAGACATCTCAGAGTCATTATGCGAAATTACATCAGAGCAATCTGTCTTTTCGGCGCTGTATGTATCCTGAGTACTTAGTCACTTTTCAGCTCCCCGGTCATTGCTATGGACATCTGCCCACTCCTTTGATGGCTGTTTTTGTACTGTACAGAGCCTTCCTATTTGTTCAGCCAACATCTTCACTTGGGCCTCGAGACACTGGAATCTTTCCATCTCTCTAGAATCCTCTCTCTGTGGCCTGGATCGATATTGGTTGTTTTCTCCCTGATTGGATCTATTCTGATACCTCTCAGGTGAGTGATTTCTAGTGGGATGGTTTCTGAACTCTTGATTCATTTGTGGAGGGGAGCGGGGTG